>NC_138862.1:125588389-126220449 GCF_965194805.1 Balaenoptera borealis | reverse complement strand
TTATGATGTGGACCTTTTCTGACCCTCGTGACTTCAATCAACTAAAGCTTGGACTCTGTTGACCTTTGCCCCATTTCAATGCTGAATTCTCCTCTGCTCAAGCCCCTTCATGAATACACATGTGCCCTTGGCTTAAAACTTCCCCAATTTTGCTGTTCAGGGAGACACAGCTTTGGGAAAGGTCCCCGGTGTTCTCCTCACTTGATCCGAGTAATAAACCCTTCCTTCTCCCGACCTCTGGCTTGGTTGTATCTTTTGGCTCGACACCCACCAAGAGGTGAACCCAATTTTCAGGTAACAAGATCATGTCTTGAGAAGCTTAGAGAACTCGCCTGGTTCTGGCTAGCCACAATTTGGCATGGTGAAAACAGATATCATTTGGGAGCAAACGTAAGTTCTGCTGTCTTCTAGCTGTGTTACTTGGATGTGAGCCTCTGTGCCCTCATCTCCAAAATAAGAACCATAACAGTACCTGGCCCGTCGGGCTGCTGAGACAATGGAAAGAGATACAGAATGCTCCCCATCTCACGCTTAGCAGATGCATCCCCTCACCTCCTCCCTCTGATTGGACAAGTGGGTCAGCCTAGACCTTGAAAACACATTGCTCGGTTTTTAAAGTCACTCAAGCATCTTCCCCAGGGCCTTGGAAGAGAAGCTTCAGAGCAGAACCAAGGTCCACCCATGGTGCCTACTTCCAAAGTCCATCCAGACCCCAACATGACCAGGGCGTCTGGGGCCCAGCTTGGCTTACCTACCCCCTGTACCCCCGGAACCTACCAGGTGCAGCTCGTCACCCTCAATCCACTGGGTCCAGCCACGTCCCTCCTTCTCGCCCTTCTGCACACACTCGAGCTTGTCCCCGTCCCAGCTCACTGTGGTCTGCGGAGCCAAAAACCACAGTTGTCAGTCTGGAGCCAGCAGCCCCTGGGCGCTGGGGGAGGGGCAGCCCCAACCTGGAGAATCCAGGGTGCGCTCAAGTCAATTTCATTACAGAAAATCTGCAGCCTCATTCTCCTTGTCCATCACGTGCTCTTATCAAAGCAGGCAAATCGGTTTTAAAATTCACAAAAACCTTCATAAATTTCATTTAAATGGGTAATTAGGGGAGAAAAAGTCACTGGGGCGGGAGCTGTCGGTGCAAAGGCTGAGAATGGGGCTGGGAAGGGAGGAGGGGTTTCTGAGGGTTGAGTGCACACCGGGTTTGGGGGTGCGTGAGGGCTGCTGGCCTGCATCTCGGTGGTGAGAGGCAGACTTCTTAGAATATCCTGCTCATCCCCAGACATTCATTCATTCATTCATTCATTCACTGTTTCAACCTTTGCAAGGTCTTGGGACACCAAAAAAGAGCCCCCCCCCCCGCCACCGCCTCAAACATCTTTTCACTGCCTGGAGAATGGCCTTAGATATACATCACCATCTGCGGGCACAAACGGCAGCTCTTCCAGGCACTCTCACGCTGACTCTGGATCCTCATGACTGTCCACGTGGAGCATGGGCTAGCATCTCTGCTCCACAGATCAGGCTAAGGGACTTGCCAAGTCCACCCAGGTGTCAATGGCAGAGCCAGATCAGAACACGGATCTGTGACGCTCAGAGGTCCCCCTCCCCACTGGACTACGCTGCCTCCCTAGGTGCCCAGCGTCACCAGAGTTACAGACCAGAGGCTGCGGGAGCCCAGAGGAGACTCAGGGAAGGGAGGCGCTGGGAGGAGAAGGTACCAGGCTGGGCTTTGAAGGACAGGAGAGCAAAGCGGAAGCAGAGACAAGCAGGCGCTGGGAGAGAGAGCTTCTCTGCGGACCACGACCGGACAAAGGCACAGAGACTGAACAGCACGGGGCGTGCTCAGGAGCTCCTCAGGCAGGTTCCACATTCCAGGAGACCGTGGGGGAAAGAGGAGGAAGCCCCCGGTCTGCCCGTCCGGTCTGGCCACCACCCCTGCCTCCGGCCCCAGCTTTGAGCGCTCACATCTTCCCTGAGCCCTGTGTGCCCGGCCAAGTACTGGGCGTGCTGAAGGGCAGACAGACAGGAGGAGGAGGCCCAGCCTGTGCACATGGACCCACCCAGAAATACAGGGCTCGAAGTGCTGGAATTTAGAGGGGAGATGGTCCAGGAGCTCGTGGTCTAGACTGGGACCTGTGTGCAGTGGGCATCTCCCACATCCGCAGCTACCCACCTCCCATCCACATGGGCCCTGCCTCCCCCTGTAGAGGTTAGAACCCCATTTGCCCCTTCTCTGTGCGGCTCTGAGCAAGTTCATCACTCCTCTGGGCCCCAGTGTCCCCATCTGTCATATGAGGTGTCAGAGGCCATGAACTCAGAGGCCTTGGCTTTACAGAGGTAAGGTTCTAGGATTCTTGTGTTCCTGCCGTGCTCAGCTGAGAGGACAGTCAGCTAGAGCCTGATCAAGATTTAGGAGATAAGGAGGAATCTGGGAAATGAGTGTGGAGTGAGTGGGCCACTCCCTACGGGAGGACCACCCCCCCCTTCCTCCCCAACCCCCAGTCTCACGCCTGAGCTTGTTGATCTCTACCGCCCTCTACTGTTGGGATGAAGTCTGCAATGAGAGGCGGGCACAAGGGGAAGAGGTGGAGCCAGTGCGCCCCCAGCTCTGCCCAGGCATCCATCTGCCCTCTGCTCCTGGAGCCCAGAGGGAGAGGGGCACAGGAGGACCTGGTGGGGGGCGGGCGGCTCCTCTCCCTGGTCCGGAGATCACTCGGGGCACATGTCCAGCCCCAAGCCAGAAAGAAGGTCCCACCTCCAAGTCAGGACAGAATGAAGTGAATGTCTCATGAGGTGGGTCGAGGGTAAAGGCCACCAACGACCTCAAGCCACAGACAAGATGCCCATTCACTGGGCGCCTTGTCCATGCCCAGACTGTGAAGGGAAGTGGGGACTGAAATCAGACGTGCCTCAACTTCAAGGAGCTCGTAAGAACACTTGGCCTCCTCATCAACTGAGCTTCTCTTCATGTGTTTATCCAGAAGTCTACCCTGCACACTGAGGGCTCCAGACGCTATCAGAGGCCAAGAGAGACCCACTGGTGCTCAGTTACAATAGATACACTTCTGTCTCTACCGGAAATATTAGAGTCTATGAGCATATTCATACCCTCTGCCCTGGAAAACTCGAGAAATGCTCAAAAAAGAATATAGTAGTAACAAGAATACCTAAAATCTTGCTTCTTCAGAGATAATTAGATTTTGGTGTATTTCCGTCCAGTCTTTATACATGTGTGTGTGTGTGTGTATACACACACACACACACACATATATTATTTTTAAAAAGTTCGATTGCATCATTTACGGTTTTGCACCCTAGTTTCTTCACTTAATAGAAGCAATTTTCCACTTCAACAGATATTCTTCATAAGCATTATTTTAATTGTTATATAATATTTAGGAAATGGCTATGTAATTTGTAGTGCCCACCCCGCACAAAATGAAAATGAGGGCTCCTTTTTAAAAAATGATTAAGAATTTTAAGACAGTGACCTCAGAGCATTAAACCAAGTGAGGGGCCCTTCTGGGCACAGAAGCCTGTGGGACTGCACTGGTCACAGGCCCATGAGGACAATTCTGGTAGTATTTCACTGTACATACATACTTATTTAGCCCATTACCCATTCCTGGACTTTTAGGTTATTTATAATTCTGTGCTACTATAAAGAAGACTTCCTTGTATACAGTTTTGAGCACAACGTTTCTTTAGAATAAATTTCCAGAGGAAAAATTGTCGCATGAAAGAGTGAGCATATTTTTAAGGCTTTTGATAAGGATCACCACCTTGATCTCCAAAAGGCTCACACGTGCTTCCCTTCCAATGTCAATGTCAGAGAATGAGCACGAAAGAGATGTTCATTAATAGTAAAGCAGGGCTTCCCTGGTGGCGCAGTGGTTGAGAATCTGCCTGCCAATGCAGGGGACACGGGTTCGAGCCCTGGTCTGGGAAGATCCCACATGCTACGGAGCAACTAAGCCCGTGAGCCACAACTACTGAGCCTGCGCGTCTGGAGCCTGTGCTCCGCAACAAGAGAGGCCGCGATAGTGAGAGGCCTGCGCACCGCGATGAAGAGTGGTCCCCACTTGCCACAACTAGAGAAAGCCCTCGCACAGAAACGAAGACCCAACACAGCCATAAATAAATAATAAATAAATAAAAAAATAAAAAATTAAAAAAAAAAATAGTAAAGCAGGTTAGGGGCTTCCCTGGTGGTGCAGTGGTTAAGAATCCGCCTGCCAATGCAGGGGACATGGGTTCAAGACCTGGTCCGGAAAGATCCCACATGCCGTGGAGCAGCTAAGTCCATGCACCACAAGTACTGAGCCCGCGCTCTAGACGCCGGGAGCCACAACTACTGAGCCCACGTGCCACAACTACTGAAGCCTGTGCGCCTAGAGCCCGTGCTCCACAACAAGAGAAGCCATCACAATGAGAAGCCTGTGCACTGCAACAAAGAGTGGCCCCTGCTCACCGCAGCTAGAGAAAGCCCGCGCACAGCAACGAAGACCCAACACAGCCAAAAATAAATTTAAAAAAAATAATCTAAAAAAAAAATAGTAAGGCAGGCTAGGGAGATTGGGATTGACATATATACACTAATATGTATAAAATAGATAACTAATAGGAACCTGCTGTATAAAAAAAAAATTAAATTAAATAAAAAAACCCCAGTAAAGCAGGCTTTGCTCCTGTGCTAACATGTTACACTTTCTGGATCATTTGACATCTTTTAACAGGGACCGTTTGGATATAGATTAATAAAAATACCTTACCAAAAGAATGATGGATGGCGCAATTTCAGGCTTCATGATAGATCAAGGGATTCAGGGAGCGGAAGGCTCTTTGAGCGTAGAGAACCCTTTCTTAGAGCCCTACAAATCAGACCCTCAAAGAGAAGGATCCTTAACGCACTAATGCTATGTCAGTGTCCAGAGCAGGCACTTTCTCAGCCCTGAGTTCCCGCTGACTCTTGACCCAGAGTGAGTTGGATGGAAAAGAGACTATTTTCGTCTGTATTGGATATACAGAGGAGGCTGAGCTCAGAGAGGTTAAGCGACTTTCTCAGTGTCACCCAGCTAATGAGGAAAACAATTTGGGCTGGAACATGGGCCTTGTGTGACTCAGTGCCCCCTTGTTTCCCAGGCCAGGCTACGCACCCAGCCGATGTCTGCTCAGTTTTTGGGGGGTGCAGAGAAAACATGGGCATTATGCTAAGACTCTGAGCAGCCCCCCGGAGGAACACACTTCAGTTCAGCCCAACCACTGCTGAGTGTGGGGTGCTGGGAGCCAGAGATGGGTCCTGAAGGCCCCTGGGCTAAGAGATCACCGCAGAGACGGGCAGACAGAGAAGTGCCAGGCGGTTACGGCTCAGTGTGGTAGGTGCTGCCATCAGGGGAAGCACAGGGGCTGCAGTGCCCAGGAGGGCCCCTCATTTTCAGAGGAAACACAGCTAGTTTTTTAAAGTGGGGAGGCATCCCAAACAGAGTGAATTACGACAAGCAGGCCAGTGCTGAAGGAGGGGCGAGTACGAGGCTGGGGGGTAGACAGGGTCATAGCGCCAGACTATAACTGAGACAGTGGCCTGGAGCATGTTTTCAATGCCCCCCAATGCTGCCTGCGCCCTCACACAGCCCCATGGCTCTGATCTGCTGGGTGGAACACTCCCCAGTGGGCCAGGGAGTCTGCCGGGCTGTCCTCTGGGAAACTCAGCTGTAATTTACCCTGGGCTCCTGGTACCTGCCGCCCTCCCACCCTGTATCAGGTTGACCCAGTATTGTCAGCATAGAACATGTTCCTTGGAGTCAACGGACCTGGGTCCTCTGTCCCTAACTGTGTGGAATGACCTTGGGCAACAGGATGAACCTCTCTGAGCCTCAGGGCCCTCATCTACAAAAGGGGGATTCATGGTACCTACTATGGCAGACTGTTCCATCGGGGCTCCCAATGGGTCACGTGACATTCACGCCCTTGTAAAGACCCTCCCACATTGATTCTGGCCTTGGCTGCGTGACTGGCTCTGGCCAACAGGACAGCAGCAAGCGTGAGGTAAGAGGCGCCTTCAAAAGCCCTTGTACGCTGGGGGTTCATCCTCTCGGGACCCTCCCCTCTCGGAACCGAGCTGCTGTTCTTTCAGGAAGTGCAGGTTATTCTACTAGAGTGAAAGCCCACATGATAAGCCCCAGACGATGAGAAAGCAGTCACTGCCAGAGGTTGTGACAGTCTGTTGGTCGCCCCAACCGAGCCTTTAGCTGAATGCAGTCACATGGAGCCGTGGACACTGAATCAACCTACAGCATCGTGAGAGCAAGTGGTGGTTGTTTTAATGTATTACGTTTTGGGGTTGTTTGTTATGTGGCTTTGGATAACTGCAAGACCTACTTTACCAGTGTATGCAGAGGATGAGAGAAAATATACATAAAATGTATAGGGCTGGCATATGGGGCCCGAGGTAATGGTAATCATGATGTCCAGAGCTTAGATAAGGGTGGGATTTGCCTGTCGAAGTTGAACAACAATTAGAGCCTTTCTTTTTTAAGTTGGAGATTTGTGAAGAAGTGATGGACAAGCTATTCACCATGGCTACATGTTTCAGAAGCTCCTTCTTTTCCAGGAGACTTGGATCCAAGAGGAGACCCTGCAGGGGCTGCCTGCTGAGCCGGGTGCCCAGGAGCCCTGCGATGTCCGCTTCCCCTAAAATTTAGTTAGTCTTTGTTTAAGCAGAAGATCTATTTGGAGACTCCCCACTGACAGCCGCGATGGCTCTGAAAATGCGATTTAGTTCTCCCACTTTGCTGTTCCACGTTCACATGTGGTGGGCATGGATTTTTCTTTTTAAGCTTTGTACCCTGTGGGAATAAACCAGCCATTTCCCAGAGGATCAGATTTGTCCTAAGAACAGAAAAGGGGGGCGGGGGGACGATCACCTACAAACAAATGAGAGGAAAGAAGGAAAAGAAAGAATGTTGGGAGGGGGATGTAGCAAACAATGGTCACTTGTTTTCTTGTGACACAAAACATAGCTTCTGATAATGAGGACTCCTTCTGTGACCTCGCTCTGTGATGAGCAGCCACCTGTGCCACACCAGGCAAAGTCTGGGACAAGGCTCAGCTTGCCCTGTGAATGCAGATCTGAAAGGGTCTTGAAGAGGTCATTCAATTCAGTCGCCCAGCTTGGACACTCACCATTGCTTAATCCATTTAATCAGGGTCTAGTGGGGGAGTTTCAGGCAAGAAGATGTTCCTGGTGCTTTTCAAGTGACACAGGAAGGCAGATGCCAGTGGCGGCTGAGGTGGGCATGGTACAAACCACGGGGATAGGCAGAGCTGCCCGGCACCCCACTTCTGGGAAGTCCACCTTGGAAACGAAGCCCAGACAAACCCAAGAACAAGGGGAAAGCATGGCCACCTTCAACTCCCCTCCCAACGGTAATTCTCACCACCTAGACCATCTGAAGTCTGCAAACGAGCTGGTGCCCAGGGCAGCTGGTTCTAAAGCAAAGCCGGTCTCACTTTTCTATTAAAAACTAATAACCTCCAACACTTTGGCCTTGTCAGCAGCTTTCCCGGAGATACGTGCACCAAAAGAGGAGTGAAGACAGCTTTGTATTACTCTGACAGGGGGCTGTCACTTCAAAAGCCATTATCCAGCTCCCCTGACCACTTGGAAACCCGAGCTGGCACTGGGGTGACATAGAAAACTCAGCTCCCGCAGGCAGCCTGGGGAAGCTGGCCCCAAGGAAGCCTCAAGCCCCTCACCCTGTATGAGTGACCTATACCGGGAGTGACAGACCATTCCCACTAAATGGACCCATCTCTTGGCAGTGACCTGGCATGAACCACAAATAGTGGGATTCAGCTTGGCTGCCAAGAACTTGTGACGTTCCTTAAAGCTCCCACGTGCCCCAAACATCCACTCTCATGAGCAGGGGGAGGATGGATGGGTGGTGCCCCCCACTCGCCCGCCCAGCTCTGGGAGGCCCTCTGCTTACAGAGCCGCTTCCCAGAGGGCTGGGACTGGACCTTACTGTCTCTGTGGTTCCAGAGCCAGGTCCTCAGAGGGGAGGTCTTGTCCATGGCGGTGCTGCTTGCAAAGGGCAGAGCCAGGACTGACCCAGGTCCGACTCCCAAGCCTGTGCTCTTTAAATTTAAGGGGAAAATTGAAAAACCAGACGGTGACTAGACACTTTCTAAGCGCGATGTGAATCGCTAAAAGTTACAAACTGGCCATTCCTCCTGGAGTCTGATGTTACAGTGTGCTTCACGCTTTGAGGGTTTCTGGAATAACAGAAGGTTCTCAGCCTCCCGTGCCTGTGAAATAAGTGGGTGGGTGGGAAAGGCAGGGAAGGTAACTGAGAACCTGCCGAGTGCCAGGTATGGTGCTGGGGGGCTTTCCACCTCAAGATTTAGAGCCAATCAAAGTTAGGCTTGTTAAGTAACCAGCCCAAGCCTCCTCGGGGTTAGGGGTTGAGCCATCATTTGAACCCAGTTCTTTCTGGCTGAGGCCATGAGCTGCCCTGCCTGGGAGGTCAGGTTGGGTGAGCCTCTGATCCTTTCCCAGGGGAACGGCAATGACCTAAAATCAGCACATTCGGGGGAAAAGCCGATTCATTCTGTAAGCATATTAAAACTAGATTAATAAGGCCTTAAAACACGAACGAGTAATTAGGCACATAAACACCGTTAGAAGCAACAGCTACAGACCAGTAAAGCCACAGCAGGCCTTCGTGGGCATGGGCAAATGTGATTCCAATACCATGAAGAAGCGAACAGCAAATGATAACACGATTCTTAGGACAAACTAAATGATAAACTGTTAAGACTAATCTTGACATGAAAATTTTTAAAATTCCTTAAACATTCCAGAAAGTGCCCAGGATTAATTTTAAAACAACAAACCACCAGAGAGCTCAAGGCCCCATGAGGCCAAGGTTCTGGATGGGGAGGGGGAAGTGAGGTTGGAGAAGGTCACAGGGATCCTGTGGAACTGGGCTCAGTCATTGCAGGGACCCAGCACCAAGGGTGGCCCTGAGGCTGGGCTGGACCCAAGCTCTGCCATGGAGCAGCTCAGGCTGGAGGGAAGACAGACATGTAAACTGGCATCAACAGCACCTGTGTGTTGTGTGCTGGGTACTTCCTGGTGTAAGTAATAACAATACTGTCATTATCACCATCACCATCATCACCTTAAAATCATCTATTTAATACTCACTATGTGCTGGGCAGGGTATTAAAGCGTGGGTCATATCAAGTTGATTCTTTAAACCTCCTGGAGCAGTTATGCTTCTCCCCATTTTACAGATGTGGAGACTGAGGCTTTAAGGTCACCCAGCCATGAAGTACAGAGATGAGGTTTGACTCTACAGCCCATGCTCTTGGCTACTGGGCTCTGCGGTTCCCTGATCTAAGCTGACCCTTGAATGAACAGTAAGACTTTGCATCATGGTTCTGCGTAAGGAAGCATCATTCAGCAAATGCGGGTTCCACACCTGCATACCAGCCTCGTGTGCTAGAAATAGAGGCAGGGAAGGTGAGAATTTTGTTCTCAAGAGCTCACAGACTATTGAAGACAAGCAGACAGAGAATTCCAGCAAAACGGCAAGTGCTGGGTAGAGGCAGGTGATGGTGATTTTGGAAGTGGGAAGGCACCTCATCCGCCTCTGAAGTAGAGATAGAGGTCCATCAGGGAAGGCTTCCTGGAGGAGGTAATGCTGGAACCGACACCAAAAAACATCAAGAGAGTTAGGTGAAGAAGTAGAATCTGGAAAAGAGGAACGAGGGAATCCCAGGCAGAGGGAACAGCTTGCACAGATGCAGGGAGGTCAGGGGCTGCATGAGTGAGGCTTCTAAATGGGCTTTGCCAGGCTGGACTCTCATGGCATGATACTCCCCAGGGAGTGTGATCCTGCACCTCCGACCCTAGAAGTTCCCAGCATCTCTTCTTCCTCACTTCACATCTATGTGGCTCCCACCAGCCAAACCTGGTACAATGGAAAATCCAAATATTTGCTTATCTGGCAGGCAGAGCTGGCTTTGCTACTTGGGCAAGTGTAAGAAACCGGCCTATTCTCAGGTCCACCTGCAGTGGGGGTGGAATAAAGGAGGGGCCGTCCTGCCAGAAGGTACTCAGAGGGTCTCAGAAGGGCAGAGCCCACCCAAGGCCTCATCTCTTCCACGAGAGCCTCTGGCCCCTATTTTTTATCTTGCAAGGCGAACAGAAACAAACAGTTCCCAGAAGATAAAAGATGGTAGCTCAGTAACCAGGGAAGAGTGAGCAGGTCAGGATCTCTTGACCAAGAGTTCTTTGGGCTCTGGAATCCTTTTATTCACTGTAGGATACCAGCCCCTACCTTAGAATCTATGGCAGAGAAAATGCACATTACCATTTGTTGAATCAACAGAACGAATGAATGGCAGAAAACATTCTAGGGGTACTCTTGTAATTTATACCTTTTTTTAAATGACAAAATATCTCAGGCATATGTTTCTTCTTCCATAGACTAGTCTTATATAAACAGGTTAACCATTGAAGTGACACTGGCCCCGAGTTTCTGAGGCCTGGAGTGCTTAGTCATTGTGCCAGGAAGAGCATGAGTCATGGTTTCAACCCCCTTCTCCCCAACTCTGAACCCATGTCCTGCTTACTGCTCCCACATGAACATCTTGCTGCCATGGATGCCATTGACATTGAACCTGGCAGGCTGTGGGGCTCGTCTGGCCAGCAGACAGCAGCCTGACTGAGCTGGGCGTTCAGGAGGGACCTGATGACGGCCTTGGATAGAGGCGGGCCTGAGCTCCAATCCATCCCCACCTCTTTCTAGCTGGGTGACCCCAGCAATTTACCTTTTGAGCCTCCATTTCTTCATCTGCAAAATGGGGCTAATGAGTCCCGCCACAGAACAGAGCCATCAGGATGAAATGAAACCAGGGGTTGCAAGGACCTGTTGCAGCTCTGGACTCTCAGTAAGCACTGGTTTCCCCTCTGCTCTTGACCTTGCAGCCCACCCCGCTGCCCCGCACCGTTCTCCATCAGGGTGGAGAGGCAAGTGCCCTTTCAGGCCAGCCTCTGCACGTGTAACCCTGCTAGCTCTTCTCTGGGTGGCCAGGTGTCCCTTCACACATCGCCACCTCCAGAATTTGTCTTCTGGAGCACACAGTTTACAAGGTGAGAGAATTACTAATAACAGCTCATATTGATAGAGCAGTTGACTGCAGGCTTTCTTGCATCTAATCCTCATTGTGAAGTAGCCTGTGAAGTAGATCCCTTACTTGACAATAACTCCCATTTCACAGACAAGTGAAGGCATAGGGAGGTGAAGTAACTTGCTTAATGCCACCCAGTTTGTAAGTGGCAGAGATGGGATTCCAAAGATGACAGTCTGGTTCATGGACTGAACCGGTTATGACACAGCCGGACTGCCAGGTCTTGCCTCAGAGGGAGACGGGCTGTGGACAAGTAAGAGCTTAGAGGAGGGCCAGGAACAACCGCCCTCAGCCCGGAAGCTGCAGATCTCGGCCAGCAGCACCAAGCCTGGCACATACTAAGCATAAGAGACATTAATTGTTATTATTATTACAGGCAAGAGATATTCAGAAGATGGGGAAAGGGGAGAGAGATATTAAGAAGCAGAATCTATGGAACTTATGGACTGATTGCCCATAAACACTTTCCATTTATCTTCACAGCGATCACTTTCATGGCTACCTAGTGGTCTATGGAATTAAAAACCCACAGTCACTCTAACGGCCTGTGGTTCCTGGGCACTTAGGGACACCAGCAGAAGGCAGCCTGTTCTGTAAACCACACAAAGTTGGGAGTCAGAGAGATCTGAAGTTCAGTCCCTGGGCTGTAGTTAACTGGGAGTGCGACCCTGGCAGGACCTCAGGTCCCTGTCTGTTAAATGGGAGAGTAGCCCCTCTGTGCTAGCATTGTTGGAGGGTTGAATACATAACATATATCAAGTACTTTTGGAGGTGGGTGCAGGGCTGAAGGTGAAGCCCTGCACCACTCCCAACACTCTGAGGCCATCCTTTTGCCCTTCAACTCACACGCCAGCCTCCCATGCAGGGCCTGCCTTGGGTGGCAGGCAGCCCAGGGAGGTGGAGTTCCCGCCCTGCCTGCAGAGACCCAGCTCCAGGCACCACATACCTTCTCCCACCCCGACGGAGTCCTTGTGGTCTCTGCTGCTACTCGAGATCAGCCAGAAACAAGAGCCCAGCCCTGACAGACCTGCAAACTTCAGCCAGAGAGTAATATTCCAGCTCCCACTGTGTACTCACCAGACACCAGGCACTGTGGTCACAGCTTAGCTTGCATATAGCACACTGAACTTTTCTAAAGTATCTTCCACCTGACGTGCTCCCCCACTGAGATGTGGAGTCCATGTCCCCTTCCTTGGGAAGACGGGTGGGCCTTTGTGACTGCTTCAACCAACAGAGTATGGCAAAATTCTTGCTATATGACTTCAGAGGCTAAGTAGATTATAAGAATGTCATACACTCTGCCTTGTTCTCTTGGCCCTCTCGCTCTTGGAACCCAGCTGCCATGTTGTGAGGAAGCTCAAGCAGCCAGTAGAGAGTGAGTATGAGTGAGCCATCTGCAAAGTGGACCCTCCAACGCCTCACAGACATGGCATGACGCAGGGACAAGCCATCCCCTTTGAGCCCTGCCCTAACTGCAGATTCATGAAGAAAATAAACAACTGTTATTGTTTTGGAGTTTCGGAGCACTAAGTTTTGAAGTGGTTTGTTACATAGCAATAGAAATTTGAAATAATTCATCACCACATTTAATTTTCACAACATCCCATCAGTGGTACTACCTCTGGCTCCTTTTTACAAATGAGAACACTTAAGTCCAGAGGGATAGAGTACCTTCCCCAAGGAAACACAGTTGGAGAGTGAACCCAGGAGTCAAATCCAGGTTCATCTCAAAGCCAAGGCTCCCAGTTGCTCTGCTGTATCCCACGCTTGTCCAGCTGCACACACTACTGGTATCACTTACTCGGACCCTCAGTTGCAAACCATCATGGGCTGCTGCAAGTTTGGTGTCCCCAGGCAGATTCCATCCACAGGGACTGCACCTCTCCACTCTCATTCATCCCCCATAACTGGGCACCCTTAACCCCAGCACAGGCTTATTACACTGAATCATGACGAGAACATCACTGGAACCCGGGCGTGGGCCAGCCCACTTCATTTCTCTTTCTTAGTAGTTATCACAAGCATGACCTTTGAACCCACGGCATCGGCATCAGTCAGTAACTTGTTAGAAAAGTTCTTGGTCCCCACTCTAGACCTTCTGAATCAGAAACTCTGGATGTGGGGCAAGTTCAAGTCTGAGAACTAGTGCTTTAACTACTTACGTGGTTTTTAACCTATGATCTGTGGGCTCTGTATGTCATAGGATGTTTTTAGGTGCAAGCAACAGGAAACCAGTTCAAATAGTTTCAGGGGAAAGAAAGGGCATGTATTCGCTGGTTCAAGTACACACGAAAAGTCTCAGAATGGCATTAAGTGTCAGGAGTTCCAGCAACCCTCCGATGCTGAGGTTTCTCTCTCTCTCTCTCTCATTTCTGCTTATCTACCAGCCTCATCTTATTTTTTCCTTCTGTTGGATTTCTGCATGCAGCCATGGAGGGTGGCAGGAAACGTACGACTGGCCCAGTGCAGGTCAAATGCACAATCATGGGACAGGCCATAGGATACTGTCATGGCCCTGGTTTAAGGTGCTCATCCCAGGAGACACAACGTACTGGGATTTGCAGCTTCACCAGAACCCACAGGTAAGTAGGGGTCACTCCCACCAAATAAGGGGAGCAATGTCGGTGAGAAAAACAAACAGCTATAATCCTCCAGTAAACATCTGGCCATCACAAGTTCCCTTTGCGTGCAGTCTAGGGTATCAGAAGGGCTTTGCCTGCTTATTGCACATAGTATTGTGGCTTCACCAGGCCCTGTCTTCTGTGCTATCACCATGGTCCTCAGAATTTGCTGTAAGCCAGGTGAAGCAGCAATCATGATGCCCATTTTACAGATGTGAAAACAGAGGCAGCGGGTCCAGTCATTTAAGGTCACTTTGTTAACTAAGTAATAGAGGAGGATTCAAAACCAGATGTCTGCCTCTACTACCAGCACTCCTTCTCCACATCCCCAAGCCTTGTCAGTACCGTCCGTGCTCACCTCCAGGTTGCGATGAGCCTCACAATAAGGAACTGAGGTGCTGGCCCTCAGCAGAGCTCCATAGGAGACCTTGTAATAGCTTTATAAATAAACTAGTTAGAACTCTTCCTCTGCCACCAGCTGGCTGGATGACCTTGGGCTGAAAAGTTTCCTCAACTCGGAGCCTCAGATTCCCATCTGTAAAATGGGCATAATGCTACTCACCGAACAGCATTTGCTGTGGGGACCAAAAGAGAAAAAGTGCTAAAATCATCTGGGACAGGCATGGCACTCAGTAAGGATTTAGCACATGTTATTTTCCTTTGTTCCTGCCTAACAAAAAACAAAACCTAACAAACAAGTGTGATTCTTGAAAGTTACTTTGTGAATTTTATTTGGGTTGCTTTAATTCTTCTTTTTGTAATCCTCAAAAGCATGCTGCTGACACCGATTTCAAAGGTCGAAGAACTTTAGCTAAGACATGAAAGAGACTCCGTGTTTCCTTCCTGGAAAAGACCCTGCCACATGCTGGGGGCCTGATCTGAGCAGGGGCGGCTCTCAGAAGGCTTCCAAATCCAATGGCATTCTCAGCTCTGCAGCCCAGGGAGTGAATTCTGCCTTTGGCATCGTGTTTTTTAAAATAAGAACCAAAAAAAAAAAAAAAAAAAAAAAAAAATCTCTTTAATGAATCAAGAATAGGATCAGAAGAAAGCTGGCAAAAGAATTTAAACCAAAGCGTTAACAGCAGTTTGGTAGATATCATGTATTACCGTATATACTTAGATGAATGGATGGATGGAGGAAAGTAAGTCAGGGAGGGAAGGGAAGGAAACATATAAGTGCTGATACGGAAAGATGCCTAAGAAATATCATCGAGTGAGAAAACAATGTGCTAAGAAGTAGATTTTTTTTCTTTCGTTCTTTCTTCCTTCCTTCCTCCCTTTCTTTCTTTCTCTCTCTCTGTCTCTCCCTCTTTCTGCCTTTTTCGGCTTTAGATAGAAACATTGACAAATCACCTCCTCAATAACTACATGGCTGGATGGCTTCTATATTCGAGGAAGATTTCTGCACAGATCCACCAGAAACAGTAACAGTGATAACCTCTTGGGGGTGGGAATGAGGCCAAGTAAGGGAAGGGGTCCTTTCCTTTTCAGTCCACTTTCTCCTGTGCCATTTGAATTCTTTTTTTTCCTTTTGCAGTGAAAACAAAGAAAGCAACAGAGGGCTGGGAGTGGAAGGCAGGCTCTGCGGAAGGGGTCATCCTGAGTTCAAGGCTGGAGATGAAGGCAAGGCCTCAGCCTGGGAGGAGGTGCCCGCTGCTGAGTGAACAAAGCTGCCTCCCCCAGGGGAAACCTGACCCGGTGTCCACAGGGATGACAAATGGCCCTTCTGCCACCACCATGCAGAGCCAGGGTCCCGGCTGGGATTCCTGCCGAGGTTCCTCTTCTCCCACAAAAGCTGCTTGTGCCGGGGGAGCTGGGAACCAGGAACCCGATCATGCCTTGTGCCGAAGGGCTCCCTGGCCCTGGCGCGGGGAACGGTATTTGAAGCGAAGGAGCATCTCCCTTTCGGAAGGTCCCCACCCTGCCAAAGCCTCCATCTGCTAGATTCAATAAATCATACTGGTTTCAAACTGGGCCTGAGATTTCATTTTAATGGATAAAGGCGTGCAGGAGGCGGTGGAGAAAAGCTGAGTCCAGTCTTGATACACTTCTACCAAAACCACAGCCCTGGCTGCTTGTGGTCATGTAAAGATCTGAATAGAAAAGACTGCAAATGGGAGCTGAGTGATCCCGGCTACACAGGTCTGAGCCCCTCCACCCATCAGCCTGGGGAGAGACCGCAGAGCCATTTCAGGTGGTTCTGGGCATGGACTGCCATGTCCACAGGGGTCCAGCGATGGACGAAGCCAGCATGTGGCCCTCTACACCTGAGTGCCTAAGAAACATCATGAGTGTTTTCCACTTTTTACAGAGACACAGGTACAGAGAGGTTTCTTTTCTCCAAAGCGGTGGTTCTCAAGGTTTAGTTGCACCAGAACCACCTGGTGGGCTTATTGAAACCCAGATTGCCGGCCCCACTCCCAGAGTTTCTGATCCACCAGGGGTCTGGCTGGAGAATCTGTGCTTCTAACAAGTTCTCACGCTGCTGCCGCGGCCGCCGCCGGTCTCAGCTTCGGGAACCACTGCTCTAAGGAACACACGGTGCAAACAATGACATACAGCTGTTTGATCCTTGACTTTAGGTACCAGGGTGGGGTGAGGGCTGCGGAAGAGTGGAGAAGGTCCCATCTAAAAGAAGGGACTGCGACAGTGTCCTGGGGATCCACAGGGTGCAGGAATAAAAGGGCACCCAGCATTTTCAGCAGTCTTGATTTCACTGGGGTACAAATAGCCAGAAATATGGATTTTTCTACGACATCTTACAATCTTTGGCAGTCATTGGCAACTGGCTCTTAAATTTGTCAAACATCGTGTGAGCCAAACAAAACACATCTGCAGGCCAGATTTCATCCTCTGGCTGCTGTTCCAGAAGACAGATAAGGTTGCCATGGAAAGAGGCAGGAGCAGAGCTCTCTGAGCCTCTGGGCCCTTTGGGGAGGATGGCAGCCTGACCACGCCTCTCCCAGAAGGCTCCCTGGGACCTGTCGGGGCCACATCCAGGCTCCCCACTGGGTCCTCAGCACTGCCCTCTTCCCCAGCCACACCCTACACTCTGGCCACATGAAGTCTTTGCAGACTGCACCTCTGTCCCGGATGAAACCCCTCCCAGCCAGGCCTTTTCTGACCTCTGGGCCTTTGTGCACGTGGTTCCCTTCGCCTGAAATGCTCTCCACATCCGCCCTAATTCTTACTTGTCCTTCAAGGCCCCCTCAGCCGCCACCTCCTCCCAGGAGCCTTCCCTGACCACTGCCTGCCCCCCCATCCCCCCATCCCTGCCCTCCTAGCCTGCTGTGCTTCCATCACTGCACTGGGCTGTAATGGCCTGAGGCTGTGTCTGTCTCCTCCACTGGCCTGGGTGCTCCAGGAGGCCTTGCTGCCTCTGTGTCCCCAGGCTGAGCCCAGGGTTGGGATGGGACAGGTCTGAAGTAGCACCTACCAAGTGCTGTTCTCTTGGCCTTGGCCTTCCTCTCGTCCCCTTTCTGTTTGCCTACTTCCTGCCTATCCTTCAAGCCACTACTCAGACTCTACTTCCTGTGGGAACAGCCCCTGACCTCCCAGACCCAGGGGGCCCTTCTCTGCCTGTCCTTCCCCATCAGCACACCATCTCAGTATGATTGACTGCTTTGGTCTGCTGCCCCCACTACACTGAACTCCACGAGGGCGGGACTCTTGTGCGATTCATCTTAGTAACGCAAGGGCCGCAAAGATAGAGTGAGCACCACGAAATGCTTACAGGACCAAGAAAGGAATGAACAGAACAGGTGAGCAATGAGATCCTTGTAATGTGCTGGGAAGTACATGTTAGAATGAGGCCAACCTGATGCTGAGAACTGGCTTCCTCCGGCCACTGCTCCCGGCTGGTGGCTGCAGAGCACGGGGAGCAGGGGGTAGTGGTGCGCTCTCTTTGGCAACCACCTTGCCCGGGACCCCTGAGGACCCTCCAGGCCTTGGCCATGTGGCCTATTGCAGGCAGCTCCCCTTCACTCACAAGCACGAGGCTGGGCAGTTGCCATCATTCCATTACCCTATGCTCTCCCCCAGCCGTGCTCTTCCCTGTGGCCCCCCTCCAGCTGGGCAGCAGGGGAGAAGGGCTTCTCTGCAGTGCAAGGGCCAAGGGGAGGCCAGAGCAGAGGGCCGTCCATCCTCCCAACAGGCAACAGCACGGTTAGTGCGCGCCATCTATCATACTTGGGAGGGGGCCGCCCTGAGTCCTGGGACAGCAAAGGTGACCACGAGTCCTCATACAATGTCATCGAGTTTGCCCAGCTGCTGGGCTCCCTGATCTGTTCACCTACCACTGTCCTAATGCTTAATGGCTGAAAAAAGAGGGTGGCCGTGTGCCCCTTCCTTTGTGTCCAAACCCGTCCCTTCCACCTCTTTTCTGTTACAAGTAAGTGGAGAAGTCACCACCTCCAGAATTCCTTCTGAGATGCCCTCCTCTAGAGCTTCCCTTTGCCACCACTGATCACACTGCGTTCTCACTGTGTGTGTGTCTGTCTGCACCACAAAGACTGTGAGTTCCTGGACATCAGAGATTGTGACATGTTCCGCTGGGTCAGACCGCATTCACACCCTCCCTCTGACACTTCCTTAACCTCCCAAGGTCACACAACAAGAAATCCTGCCTTGGTTTTCTTATCTGTAAAATGCGGCTGAAACCAGCATTGTGAAGATTCACTGAGTTAAAATAAAACGGGAACGGTACTTCAGCACTTGAAGAGTACAGGCATACCTCGTTTTATTGCACTTCAAAGATATTGTGTTTTCTACAAATTAAAGGTTTGTGGCAACTTTCATCAAGCAAGTCTATTGGTGCCATCTTCCCAACAGCATTTGCTCACTTTGGGTCTCTGTGTCACATTTTGGTAATTCTTGCAGTATTTCAAACTTTTTCGTTATTTGTTACGGAGATCTGTGATCAGTGATCTTTGACATTACTATTGCAAAAAGATTACGACTTGCTAAAGGCTCAGATGATGGTGAGCATTTTTTTAGCTATAAAGTAGTTTTTCTATTTTTTTTTTTGGCTGCACCACCTGTGGGATCTTAGTTCCCCGACCAGGGCTCAAACCCGTGCCCCCTGGTTTAGAGGTGTGGGGTATAAACTACTGGACCGCCAGGGAAGTCCCTAAAGTAGTTTTTACCTAAGGTATATACACTGTTGTTTACACAGAATACTACTGCACACTTAATAGACCACAGTATAGTGTAACCATAAGTTTGATATGCACTGGGAAACAGAAAACTTCGTGTGACTTGCTTTATTGTGATGTTCGTTTTATTGCGGGGGTCTGGGGCTGAACCTGCAATATCTCCGAGGTCTGCCTATATTAACTAGTATTACTAGGTGATCAATAAATGTTTCATACAGTAATGGATGAGGGCGGGAATGAAACAGCAAAGATAATTAGCCAAGTAAGTACAAGCCAGCACATTCCAGAGGTGGCAGTGACCCAAAATAAATAGAGATGTTTGTTGTGCCCTGTAAGTACCTCAAGAGTGGGCCGAGGACAAGGATTGTTCTTACGTGCATTTCCAGGCAGCGAGCCAGGGACCAGACCTTGGGCAGTGGTCCGACAGGCCCGGGCCCCCTCCTCGCCAAGGCAGGCCCTGTCTGAAGGTCTCCTTTCCCACTGTGAGCCTCTACGAGGATTAAGAGGCCTTGGGCCTTTTAAAGGCACGACCTGACATTTCCCTACAACAGTAGTGTTTTCTCCCCGCAGTGGCCTCTCCAAGGATCCTCCTTGGCGGCCACCCCCTCTTCCGCCACCATTCCAAGCGCAGACTCAGACACTAACTCAGATCCCCTTCAGATGAATCAACAAGTAGCGGGATGAGTCATCCTGGCCTGGGGTTCCTCATCCCCAGACACTGGCACTCCTTCAACCACAGTCCTGACGAACCCCAGACACCCGGTTTCTGCAAAGGCAAGCCACAGAGGAGCCTGGCCCCGAGCAGGAGTGTGGGCCTCAAAGTCCAGTCTCTGGAATCTCCTCTGCGAGCCTCAGTCATTGTAAAATACGGGGTTACTAACCCCTCCCTCACTGGGCTGTGGTGTAAAATAGCTGGCACAGTGCAGGGCACGGAGCAGACCCTCAGTAAAGGGTAGGAGGGGGAGGGGAAGAGGAGTCAGGGAGAAGCTCACCAGTAAGCAAAGCAGCTCCCTGGGGGTGGGAGTGAGCTAGCTCTGGACCCAAGACTGGGAAAGGGAGACCGGAAGCACCCTGACCTCCCAGTGACCCCAAGAATGTTGATGGAGGCCCCGGGCTGACCTTCCGGAGGCTGCTGTGGTGACGCTAATTGGGGTCTCCGGGTCACCAGCTTCCCACCCTTGGGGGCAGGGGGCTCACTCCCTTCCCCCACTGTTCCTCCTCTGGCCTGGGCTGCTGTGGCACTGACCTACTGAGTAGGTTGTTGGCTGCAAGCTTCAAAGGAAGCTCAGGGGGCAGTGGAGGATAGGGTAGGGAAGGGGATGGCCAGGAGCCAAACCCCACTTTGGGGATGAAGAGGGGCAGGTCAGAAGGCAGAGTCACGGTGCCCCCTGCTTCCTAGAGTGGCTTCATGCTAGGTCTGGTAGGAAGTTTACACTTCAGAAGGGTTGCCTGTGTTTCATCTTGCTTTCCTCCCCCAGCCTACAGTTCAGACAAAGAAGAGAGTCAACAGATTTGCCTGGAATTCCTGCCCAGCCCCTCCCTAGCTGTGTTACTCTGAGCATGTTGCTTCGTCTCTTTGAGACTGTTTCTTCATCTGTAAAATGGGCGTACTGAGACCTCCTTCAGAGGTTGTTATGAGGATTAGATGAAGGCAAGTGTATAAAGCACCAATGCCGGGACACAGTAGAGACTCAACAAACCACAGCTTTCATTTCGGAGGGTATGCTTGATGAGTCCAGAGCTGCCTACCTTGGGGGCTGGGAGTGTGAAGATCTTGGGCCCCTAAGAACACAAAGGCCCTTGCTCCCCTCTCAGATGAACTAGCCCTGCCTTCGGTCAGGAACCCTGGGCAGCAGATGCCCAGGTGTACGCAAAGCCTCACCATGCACTTGCGGTCGTCTATGCCCGTCAGATCCTCCTCAAACTCCTCCCCAACCTGGAAGTCCATGATGTAGTTCCTAAAAGTGCTCAGCGTGCGGATGATCATGTGGTCGCCATTCTGCACGATCTCTTTGTCTGGCTTCAGCAAGTTGGCGATTTTGCGCAAGGCCACATTGACATCTGCAGGGAGTGCGGGGGCAGAAAGGAGCAGAGAGTTGACTGGAAAATTCAGAGAAATGTTGCCAAGGTAGCGGGGCCCTAGGAGGCCGCTTCTCCCGCCCCCCACCCGCCCCCCGCAAGGAAACCATCGGGGTCCCCTGCTCCATTAGCAAGGCCTCTGCGTGCAGCTAGCTGGTCTGTGTCGTTTTCTTTCTTTCTTTTCTTTGCTTTCTTTGTTTGTTTGTTTTTTTTTTTTTACAACAAAGTTTTCTAACCTTATGCTAACCTTTTGAAAACTAAAGCTAGCCAATCAAGCCCAGCTTTCCTAATGAAATTATCCACTTCGAGAGCCAACCATCAGACATTGACCACCATGAACACTAATAACCCCCGTCCTCCAATTCGCACTTGCTGGCCCCCTGGAGACGCCCCTTCCCCGGTCGGGGTGCTCAGGGCGGTGGCTGGGCCGGCGGAGGCAGGCGGGTGGGCGGCCGGCTCGGGAGGGCGCCGGGATCCCACCCCCGGCGGCCCGGCCGGGCGCCCCGGGCAGAGCGCGGCGGGCAGCGCTTACCCAGCGCGCGCAGGTACTCCTCGAAATTCTCGTTGGCCAGCATCTTCCAGTACCCGGTAAAGTCGACCGGCATTTCAGGGGGCGACTGGGGCCGGACCGGGACCGAGCGGGCGGGAGCAGATCTGGGCTCGCGGAGCGATCCGGATGGTGGGCGGCCCGGAAATGTGCGCCCTCGGGGGGCAGGGGCTCGTGGGGCGGCGACAGCTGGATTGCAAGCGCGCACAAAGCCAGCGGGAGGATCCACCGTAGCTGTCGCTCCTCCCCCCTCAGCGGGGAGGGGCCGGGGATGTCCGAGGGCCAGGTTGTACCCGGCCCGCCGCCGCCTAGGTCAGACCTTCAGTTTCCTTCCCTAGGAAGGAAAAGGAGATGGCGGTGGAGGTGAGGGCTGTTTTATTGATTCCAACTTTTCGGTTCCTGCGGGATTCCTTCAAACGCCTTGAACTTCTCACATTCAGCGGCCCCTTGAGGGTGGGGAAACATTCTCCTGCGTTTGCTGGAGTAATTAGGGAAAGAGACCACTTACAGGCTTACAGCGCGGGTGGCCGGTGGGGCTCCAGGATCCAGAAAGCTGGGCAGTTCGACTCCGGGAAAGAAAAGTGGGGCACTCCCCACATCCCTCCCCCACATAAAAGCAAGGCTGACGTTGCTTGAAGTAAGTATGGTTAAAAAAAGGCCCTCTGCAGAGTGAAGTTTGAGATCCACTGCTTCATGCAAATGTAAGCAATTATCAATACATTGTTGACTTTCCCCTCCGCTTTCACCTAGTGGCAGTACAGCACTCCTCAGTGTTGTGCACTTAGCTTTTTTCACTTACTGTCCTGGAGACCTCATTCTTTTGCAGGATATTCCATTGTGTATCCATCTTGTCCCCCACTGCTGGACATTTATGTATATATTATTTTCCGATCTTTTACTATTAGAAGCAGTACTGCAATGAAGATCTTTGAGCACATCTCATTTCTCACCTGGTGGGTATGTCATGGTGCTTTAAAACCTCTGTCTTTGCCAGCAAGGAGATGACATAATCATGCGGGTTGACTTTTTGACCTCTATTAAAGACTAAACAACTCTTTTAAATTGCTTTTTGCACAACTCACAGCCTAGGTGACAGCAGGTACATTCCCCTCCCACTCTAGCTCTACCATGGCTCCAACCCCACCGCCTCCCCGCCCACCCTCCCCTCACACTACATCCGGCTGAGTTAGGAAAAGATGCCTCTTCATCAGAGTAGGGGCAGCTTCGTCCCAGGGAGTGGCTTGGATTTCAGCCTCTCTCACCTGCCCTGCTCTACACCAGGGTTTCTTAACCTTGGCACTGTCTCCAGTTTGGACCCCATAATTTTTTGTAGGTGGGGAGGGGTGTGCCCTACGTATTGTAGGAGGTTTAGCAACATCCCTGGCTTCTACGTGCCAGATATCAGTTGGCACCTCCCACAAAGATGTCTCCAGACATTGCCAAATGCCCCAGGCCGGGGGGCAGGGGGAGCAAAATCACCCCTGGTTGAGGGCCACTGCTGTGGACAGCTTTACCCCTCATCAGGCCTGTTTCCCATCTCGTCTCACGCTCACACCATCGGTCGTTCACACAGGCCTTGGCTCTGCAGCCTTCCCTGGCCAGCCCGGGGCTCATCTCAGTGGGACAGTGGGGCAGCCTATCCCCGCCCCGCCCAGGCTGAAGGTGCACAGCAAGGGCCAGTCAGTGCTGGCTCTCTGCCATGCCCAGAGGGTCCCCTCGTGCACTAGGCAGAGCACCCCCCCCCCCCACCGCCTTCCCCACCTCTCTAGTCGGTTCTCCTTTGTTCATCCCAAAGAGCCAAGGTCTGGCCACTCCTCCCTCCCCTGGCAACTTTGGTCATCTGCTCACCCAGCTTCAGTCTTCTGAGCTGGCTGGCCGGGCACATGGTACTTAGTTCAGCCTGCTTTTGCCTGGTTCCTGTCTGTCGTTGTCTAGTCCCCCAGTGGCTAAGTATACTCCTGCCCTGCTGGGTTTCCTCCCAGGAGGGCTTTCCCAAGTGTAGCCCCTGCTGGCTGTGCTGTTACCTGCAGCTGGGGGCTGGTTGTGAGGGCAGGCTTTAGAGGCAGAACACTTGGTTTGAAGCTGGCTGTGTCGCTGTCTAGTTGAGTGATCTTGGTTAAGTTGCTTATCCCTTCTGTGCCTCAGTTTCCACATCTGTCAAATGCGGACGCTCTGACTACCTAACTCTTCAGGTGGTGAGAAGCAAAGGAGATAAGGGATACAAAGGGCATGGCACAGAGTACTGCTCCAGATACACGGCTGTTTGAGCCAGAGGAGTGAGGGAAAAGGCAAGAGAGAGAAGAGGTGCTGGCCTGTGCCCCCCGCTTCTGAGACCTTAAGATCAATCCAGTGAGTTGAGTGAAAATGCTCTGTGGAAGTGCTGCAGGAGCATTAAATATCATCACCCTTATCCTTCCTCAGCCCACTCCATCATGCTTGATTTACTCCATTAATCAGTATTTTTGGGTGCTCCTTTCTATCTGGGGTGATATCTCTTGGGATGTGTAAAGCAAGGAGAGCATCTGAGGACAGAGTGTGAAGAAGAGAGAGGAGACCCGTGAGGGGCTGGCAGTCAGTGAGGGCTCCCTGGAGGGAGTGAGGCTCCAGCTGGATGTTGAGGATGGCCGGGATCAGAGAGGTAGGGGAGGGGGGGAACGCACAGGCCAGGGGAGGAGGGAGAGAGGTGAACAAGGGGGTGCTGAGGAAGGGGCCGACTTGTGAATGGCTGAGAGATTTGTAAACACTCTAGGACATCCTAACCAGACGTGTGTCATTCACTAGCCTTAGAGCAGAGCAGTGGAGATCCAGAGATCCACGACCAGTCCCAGAGAGCCAGCAGGACCGCGAAGGAGGGGAGCCAGGCCAGTGGGGAACCACCCTGAGGCTGTATGTGTGAGGCCAGTGAGCAATCCTGGGTTGGGTGGAGGGAGGACAAGAGAGAGACAAGGGCCCCCAAGGTGGTCGCCTGGGGGAGAGGATTGCTCAGAGGAGCTGGGGAGGAAATGTGCCGTGCCATTCTTTAGCTGACCAGTCTGCTCCCGGGGGATAAATCAGAGCTCAGAGAACCATCTCCATGAAAGGATACCTTGACTTCCCATGATCCTTACAATCTCTGTGTGAGGCGGGCAGTCCTATTCCCGTATCACTGAGTGGTCAGGCAGCTTGCCCTGTGTGTCCCTAGCCGGTGGGGCAGCAGAGCTTCCCGAGGGCAGTGGGGTTGGAGCAGAGAGCCCTGGGACAGACCCTGAGGCTCCATCCCTCCCGCAAAGACGCTCCTCACGAGAAGCTGGGCAGGAGCATGCCTTCCAGCACCTGCCCTCTTTGCTGGGTCTCCCACTCCCTGAGACTCAGGTGTCCTAGCAGGGGATGGGTGACCTCATACTCCTGCCTCATGCTGATAAAGAAAACCTTCCTCATCCACGTTTCTCTTCTCAAGAGCTCATTTTACTTTAGAGACTGGTAAAATCTTCTCTTTTCCTGTGTTCAAATATGTGTCTGGAATTATGTTGTGGAGAACAACCCCCCTCCAGTCCCTGAGCTGTTGCCATACCATCTGTGAAGCTAGTGTCTGAAAGTATGAGGGTGGCCCAACAAAGCTGCCTCCCCGTGTCCACCATGTTCGGGGCTGAGAGGGCTTGTCAAGAGGCCACAGGGGCTGAGGGGCACCAAGGTCTACACAGGACGCTTGTCTTTGATGCATTTATGAATAGGCAAATATGCAAATGAAACACCAGGTCTTCAAGCCCCAGAATCTTAAACCCACTTTGGGGAGGTGGAATGGGGATTTATTTCTGTACAGAAAATGGTTCTGCAGAGTGGGTTAGCTACCTTTCATTGACACATGACAATTGTTTCTACAGACTGTGATAAACCCTGCATGGGACGTGTTTCTCTTTTGTTCTTTCTTTCTTCCTTTCTTTCCCTCCCTCCCTCCCTCCCTCCCTTCCTTCCTTCCTTCCTTTCGCCCTCCCTCCCTCCTCTCTCTCTCTCTCTCTTTCTTTCCTCTCACTGTTTTTTGCTTTCTTAACTATTTTATTATGGAAACATTTAAACCTCCATAAACGAGAGAGATAATTAATTGTACATTGACCTCCCATGGATTCAACCTCACCAGCTTCAACAATTACTAACCCATGGCCAATCTGGTTTCATCTATATCCCCACCCACGCCTCATTTTCCAAAATTATTTTGAGTCAAATACCAGATATCACATCCTTTCATCTGGAAACATTTCAAGAAGTATCTCTAAAAGATAAAGACTCACTTAACAAAAATAACACAACACTGTTATCACAACTAAAAACCAATAATATTAATTCCTTAATATCATCAAATATCCAGAAAGAGCTTACTTATAATTTTTTGTTTCAGTTTGTTAGTTTGAATCAGGAGCCAAACAAGTTTCGTACATTACCATTGGTTGATATATCTCTTTTATTATCTTTCATTAAAAATAAAAATATAAAAATATATATATATAAATATAAATATATAGTCATACCTTCCCTTTCTTAGATAAATGGTAGCATACTATATACTTTAAAAAAAATGTAACCAAACATCCTAGAGATCACTCACAGCAATACAGCTAGAGCTTCCTTCTCCCCTTTTACGGCAGCAAAGGGCTCCATTGTGTGGATGTGTTTACTGACCCCATCCCCTACTGATGGACACAGGGGTTATTTCCAGTCTTTTGCTATAATAAATAGTGCGGCAATAAGCAGGTTAAGCCTTTTTATATTTCTGCGAGTGTATCTTTGGGATAGATTCCTAGGGGTGGGATTGCTGTGTCAAAGGTCAAAGACTTTGATGTACTTTCGTTAGATACGGCCAAATTTCCCTCCTTAGGATAGTACCATTTCGCCTTCCCAGCAGCAATGCATGACAGTTTCTGTTTCCTCACTAACAGATTATGTTGTCAAACTCTTGGATTTTCGCTCCGTGAAAAAGAGTATATCAGGGTAGTTTGCATTTGCATTGGGGAGGGTTTTGATACCAAGAAGTGAGCAGTCATTTTCCTATTTAGCCAGGATTGTAAAAGCCCCAGTTGATCTCCTCTGTACGTGTGAACGACGTCAGAATGGGGTGGAACTGCTGAGCTCAGATGTGACTTCTGGGTTTGTTTTATTAAATTGTGTTTACCAACTCCATCTGCAGTCCCTATTCCTGCGTGTTACCTCATGTGACTATAGCATGCTACCAGAAATGGCGTACCAGGCTCAGGGGGCCAAGGAAAGCAGAGCATCCCAGGGTCTGGGAAGATGAGAGGTACCCCATGGGCCGCCATATATGTCCACCATCTTGCGAGGCTTCCCGCTGAGGCATGTCAGGGCCCAGTTTTAGGGAGGGAGGTCACTTTTCACATGCCTTCCTTCTATCCCAGTGGCAGGCTGGTGTGGTAGCTCTCTTGGGTTGCTGCCAGATGATTAGAGCACCTTGGAAAGGGTGATACAGAAGATGGGGACTAGCAAAGGTCTTGCCCACAGTGAGGACACTGTCCAGAAGGCAGATCCAGGACACTCAATGAAGAGACGTTTTTGGTAGTGGTAGTTTTGTGAAGAACAGAGCACACTTTACTTTATCTACTCCAGTCCACCTCCCCAGCCTAACATCCTGCAAAGATACCTGGGTCCCAACTTTCCAATCCTGTGGCCTCACAGACATATATTTGCAATTGCCTCCTGGAAAATGAAGCCTGGGTCCTGTGGAATCCTGTGATTTCTGTGGGGCAGGCATAGATGTCAGGTAGGTAGGGGGATTACCCATAAGCTCTGTCGACTGAAAAAAATGCACAAGTTGAGAATTACGTTTTATTCGGCGGACAAAACTGAGGACTTAAGCCTGAGACAGAGCCTCTCAGATCGCTCTAAGGGACCGCTCCAAAGAGGAGAGGGAGAAGCCGGGATATACAGGGGTTTTTCCAACAAAGACCAGGGTGTTGGAACATCAAAAGATTACTGTTAATGAAAGAAAACCAGAAATCTCAAGTTCATGAATTTAGTGCTTTTCTACGTATGGGAAGATGCAAGGGTCTGGGCTTGCTAAAATCATTCCGTTGATAGGCACCTCAGCTATCTGGGGCCAGTATCCTGTGTTTCTCATCCTGAGTCTCCTCAGGCTGTACTGTCAGGGGCAGCTGCAGCAACTGACTGCTAGATGGCCAGCATTCTGTTTCCATCCTGAGTGCCCTCGGGGCTCACCTTAGGGGCGGCTGTAATGTGACGGTTTGATGGCTGCAGCATCCTTTGCTTACTGATATGGCAGGCAACATTTTTTCATCGACGGTTGGTGTGAGCACCGCCCCCCCGACGTGAGTTCCAAAGCTGTGCCAGGGAGACAACTGTGCTGGATGTCTCCTGACCTAACAGCCCTAGACTGGGATGGAGACTTTATGGAATAGAGGCTCACCAACCCAGATGACAGGACCAGGAGGATTTGGGTGGAGTTACAGATGTCTGACAGGAAGGTTCCCCAGGGCACTGGTTCAGCTGAGAGATCTTGTATAGTGGCATAGCTGGTAGGAAATCAGAAGAAGTCAGTCTTTGAGTTCCAGTCTAATTTCGGTCTTTAAGTGGACATTTCATCCAATGAAATGGATGAAATGATACAGTGGATGGAAAGATGGGACATGTCACGATTCCATGCCTTGCCATGTCATGACAATGATGCGGGAAGTGTTTTTGGTCAAAAGCAAAGCAAAGCAATTTTTAAATGAGATGTCATTAGCAATTGGGTTATACCAGTGTCACTAAAAGGTGGGAAAAGGGTCCACATAATTTATTGGCCTACTGGTGGCCAGTCAGCCTACCTCCCCAGGACATGCCCACAAAAGGACTAAAGTGGGAGGTGGCATAGCTTATCTGAGAAGCTAGGCAACTAAGAGCAGCCCTTGCCAACTATTAGATAGAAAATAGGTGTAGGCACATCTTGACCCACGTGGTGTTTGCTGTGGTTTCAGTAGGTCCATTGGGCCAGTAGCTGGGTAGAGGTGGCCAATTTTTTTTTTTTTTTTTTAAATCACTTCTCTTGAGCAGCCTTTCTCAAGTACTTGGTGTGCTTGGCCTCGAGGATTTGAGATTTAACAAAAGATTTATAAATTTTGTGTTTTCACTTTGATGATACTCTTTTTTTTTAATTGAAGTATAGTTGATTTACAATGTTGTGTTAATTTCTGCTGTACAGCAAAGTGATTCAGTTATATGTATATATATATATACACACACACACACATATATATATATGTATATATATATATATATACACATAATGATACTCTTAAAATATATTTTTGACCAGTAATGAATTTGAAAAAAAAAATGCATCATACATATTCACAACTTTACCCACCTCCCTGCCTTTTATGGAGGATTGTGGTTTTGTGTACTTTATCCCAGGCCTTCTTATAGGGCTAGTCAGAGGTGCTGGGTGGAAGGGAGGATTAGAGGTGGCCCCCAAAAGTTGACTTAGTGGACAGAGAAAGAGCAGGCAGCTACTCTTAGAAGAAAAGGGGAGACTGGAAAAAGGTGAGGGATGAGGCCGAGGAGACGGGAGTCCTTGCAGAGTCAAGCACTTTTCAAAAGTAATTGTTATGACTGTGTATGGGCTTTGTGCTGATTATACAACCTCGGGTGAGATATGACTGCCTTGGGTCTTCATTTTCAGAAGACAATGAGCCTTAGAGAGGCTTGCGTCTGGCTCGAGGTCGCATGGGTAGAGTGGCAGAGCTGGGGACTGGATTTGTGTCTGGCTTTGTGTGACCCCAAGCCCAAGGTCTCCTGACCTTGCGGATTATCTCCTGAATGAGGCAAAGATGTATGGGGATCTTGGTGTGCTGGCTCTGATGAATAAGCCCACAGAAGAAAACCCCAGAGAGAACATAAGTCTGCCAAGTCATCATCAATATGGAAGCAGAACTTGAATCCCCACGTGAAATGTAAGCACAGGGCATATATTCTAAGAGGAAAAATCTATAAAAAGTTAAAGATTAACGGCCCTTAGTGAGGCTCCACCCAGATTTAAAAAGAACAAATCTTGGGGACTTCCCTGGCGGTCCAGTGGTTAAGACTTCGCCTTCCAGTGCAGGGGGTGAGGGTTCGATCCCTGGTCAGGGAGCTAAGATCCCACATCCCTCATGGCCAAAAAACCAAAATGTAAGACACAAGTAATATTGTAACAAATTCAATAAAGACTTTAAAAAAAAAAAAAGAGAAGAAAAAAGAACAAATCTTGCCAGACCAATGTTTTTGCATTCTGGGGGCAGAATTATACAATGAAGAGATGAAAGGGAAGCAGCTGGTCAAACACACATCGATTTCTGGGCAGCACGTGACCTGTCCTCTGAGGACTTCCCTGAGATGGAACACAGAGCCGGCTGTGCTGACCGGGACGAGGGGAGGCCTCGGAGGGGAGGCTCGCTGGGGTAGGACGGGCCAAGGTCACCTGTTCGGTCCAGGGCTAGCCTCAAGGCCTCGGTCTCTGTCCTGTCTCCTTAGAAGCAGTGGAGGTAAACACACTGCTTAGGTGGTTCGTGGAGGGTTGGTGTTTCCAACAAAGGAAGAAATAAGCCAGGAGCTCATTGATACAGGGACAGAGAACACAGTTCAAATAGCATTATCATAATCTTTGTAAAGACTCTTCTCATCTGTGACCTCCCTTCCTGCTCCATCCTGCCCTCTGCCTCTGGATTACAGTCCAGTGGAATGAAGAGCTGGGCATTAGAGTCAGACTGGTTTTGAACCCCAGGCCTACCATTTCCTAGCTGTGTGATCTTGGGTAAGTTGCTTAACGTCTCTGAGCCATCATCTCATAGGGTAGTTTTGAGGTGCCTGGCCCACACATCCTCAATAAATTCTAGTTTCCTTCTCGTCCTTGTCATCTGAGGCCCTTCACTGTCTGATCTCAGCGTCTTTTCCCAGCCCTATACTCTTCTTTCCCTCGAGTCACCCTGTTGGGCTGGTGGCTTCGTCTTCTGTGTCCTCACAGCCCAGCCTCACTCCTGCAGGTCCCTGGCCCCCAAAGCCTTCTTCTCCTCCTCATCCATCAAAGTCCTCAGGTTCCAGTTTCACTGTGATCTCTCCCCCGAGTTCTGAGTGCCTGAGCTCTCCCAGCATGTTCCTGTAGCTCACTGCCTCAAGCGGACAGAGCCTTGATTTCCGGGGAATCGTGTGTGCACACGCCTGCTTCCGCTTCCTGAACGAGACTGTCAACGCTCTGTGGCCAGGGACTGTGTCTCCCAGCACCAAGTCGGGAGCTGGGCACACAGTGGACGCACACCGAGAGAACGGGGGGGGGGGGAACGTGTCAAAGCTGCAAGTGATGGATGCTTTCAGCAAACACTTACCAGGCGCCTTCTAGGCGCCTGGAACTGGGCTGGATGCTGAGGACACTGCTGTGAGCGAGACACGACCCCGAGGAAGTTAAGTCTAGTGGAAGAGAGAAATGTACCAAGTGGAGGCTTGTGCAAGGTGCTTCAAGGACAAGATGGCGGTTGAGCACAGGGCTTTAGTCTTGGAGGACGAGTAGGCGTTTGCCTGACTGAGGTGGGGAGAGGGTATTCCCAAGAGGGAACAGCACGTGCAACATCAGAGAGGTGTAGGAAAGCCTGGTGTCTTCAGGGAAAGTGGGGGGTCCCATGTGGCTGCAGAATCGCTAAGGGGGAGTCCTGGGGGGACAGGAGGGATGGCATGGTCTGACACAGTGGAAGAAAATGCTGGAGGGACAAGTGGAGCCAGGCCATGGGGACCCTTAGATGCTGCAGCAAGGTACTTGGCCTCTGTCCTGAGGGAAAAGGGCGGCCACTGAAAAGTTTAAGTACAGGAGTGTCACCATGACGGAAGGGAGAGACAGGCAGTCATGGTAACAGGCCTTGGGCATGAGCCTCTGTGCAAGCCGGCCAGCCCAGAAGGGACAGAACATCTGGTGGAGTGCAGTAGGCAGGGAGGTGGCTCATTTGCCCACCAGGAGATTGCAAGGGCTGCACGATGGCAAGCAAAGTTGTCTTGTTCCTTTGTGACCATGCCCCTGGGCTCTAGGGATGAGAGTAGGATGTGAAAGCCTTCTACCCACCATCACAAACCCACCATCCATCCAAACAACCTCCATCTATCCACCCTCTAGCACACAGAATGCATCCAACACCTACCCATTCACCAATCTACCCACCATTCATGCACAGGAGTGCCCCAGTCCGTTCCAGTCTTTCCAGGTCAGGCAGTTTCAATGGAGTTCTCCTCACTGACCCGCTGACCTTCCTCTGACTCAGAGGGACGGGAAACCCTTTGTCAGCCTCAGTCACCTGATACAAAGTGATCCCAACATGAGTTTGGAGGAGGGGAGGTCCCCGGGGACCAGAGTGGGGAAGGAGGGCTTTCTGGAAGGTGGAGCCAGAGAGGGTCCCAAGGAATGAGTGGTGTTGAGAGAGGCTTAGAGAAGCAGGAAGGGTGTCCCAGCTTAGAGAAATGGCTCACACAAACAGTGGGAAGCGGGAAACCATAGTTGGTTACAGACATGATCTCAAGCTGTCCAGAGGAGAGGGTTCCTGGATGACCATTCAGAGAACAGGCAGGAGCAAAAGAGAGTGACCAGGCTTGGAGGCTCAAATGCTGACTGAGAAGTTGGGCTTTTCCCATGAGGGGAGGGAGGATGTTGAATGTTTTTGACACCAGAGTGACAGCAGCACAATGTAAAGATAGTTTAGGAGGAATTGCCTTGGGAGGGGGTGAAGGGCAGATGCACTCCATCTTCTAAAAGCTCTACAGAGGATCAGCCAAGCTGCTTGTTGAACAGGACACACCCCTCTGAATTTCTTCTTCCTTCTCCCGACACTTAGATAGCGTCTTCCAGAGAGAGTCCACTTGCCTCAGGCTCCTGGGGTTTTGTTAAAACTTGGATCTCTGGGTCCACTCCAGCTCATTGAATCACAGTCTGGGTAAGCCCAGAAGAGGGTCTTTTTACCAGGCTCTCCAGATGATGCTTATGCCCCCGGCATTTTGAAGACCTGACTCCTGGCATCTTTACTGCTCGGTCGTCCTGACCCCTTCCCTGCACCCTGACTCAGCACTAGAGGATGCCGGGTGTACACTGGATGTGGGGTTCTCCCATGGGGCTGGGAGCAACCAGAGGGTGGGGGCCTGGGCTTTCCTGCCTCTACTAGCAGGAGCTTGGTAGGTGTCTGTTAGTCGGTACCATGATGGGAGGACACCCTGAGCCTGACGGCATTTGTGAGAGCTAAGAGAATTGTCTGAAACCATCTCCATGGCTGGTCCAGCATTAACATAGATGTGAACGTATGGGCTTGGCCTGGCTGTTCCAGGAAGTCAATACTGCTCGTCGTGGCCACCATCACCCCGTCCACAGCGGCCCTGCTGATGGCAGGCTTTCCAGCTGGACTGTAGTCTGGTCTCAGTCACTCACTCACCGCATGTTTGAGTTAGCTTTCCTCCCTCCCTTCCTTCTTCCTTCCTTCCTATTCTTCCTCTCCCCCACTCCCCCCGTAGTTACAAGCAACAGAAACAAATTCTGGAGAATTTAAGAAATGAGGAAATTTACTAGAAGGATTACCTAAGGCACAACAAATTTGGGGAGGGAAAGAGGAAAAACAAATGGGACCCTCTATTGGGAGCTGTTAGGACATGGCCACCAGGATGGACCGACTCCAGCCATTTTTAGTGGTCGATGTGTTCTAGATCTAAATTCCGGGGAATGAGCATCTGGTGTGCCCTGCCGGACTGAATCCAGTGAGGAAGAGAAGTCCTTCAAAGGAACTCAGGGTGCTGTTAGGAAGGAGAGTGGGTGCTAGGCCTTCACCAGACCATCTGGATGTTCACCCCGTGGGGCACTTGGTCCGGGCACTGTGAGACATTGAGCCCCTTCCTCTTGTAATAGGGAAGAACAAATCTGACACCATATTGGATGTTTCTTTTACTTTAACCTTTGTATTCTATTGCTTTTGCTACAAGTTTGTCACTAAAGGGATGTTGCCTGTAAGCTTAAATTATACATAATGGCCCATCTCTGGGAACCCTGCCTGCCATGTAATGAGTGTTAAGCTAAAACACCTTTGTTTAGCTCACAGAAAACCTCCTGACCAGGCCCACCTGGCTGCAGGAAGGAAGAAATTAATACATCCCCAAACCAGGACTTTACCCCCTCCTCTTTTAGTATAAAAGAAGCCTGAATGCTAACTCAGGGAAGACGGTGCTTTGGGACACTAGCCCACCATCTTCTCGGTCTGCTGGCTTTCTGAATAAAGTCGCTATTCCTTGCCCCAAAGACTCATCTCTCAATTTTCTGTCCTGTCCTGTGGCAAGCGGTACGCGCTTGGACTCAGTAACACTCTCTGGGTGCGGTCAGGTCAGGGAGAAAGCCACTGAAACAGGGGCACCCAGGGTGGCTGGGGCCAGGACGGGGACAGCAGGGGCTCTAGGACCACCAAGGAGAGGCTCTTCCCAGAGGAGAGAGAGGGAGGTCAGGGCAGAAGTTGGGAAAGACAGGTCTCTGGATGACATAACATCTTGAGACACCCGGGAAATCCACACTCACCTCACAAACATCCATGTATGAACTTGCTGTCCTGCCAAGAAGCCAGTTGAGTTTTGGCCAAGTTAGGACACCCAGTGAGGTTGTGAGGGTCCGGACAAGGCTCTGGGCTGCTGCGGAGGGCTGGGACCTGCCCCTGGCTTGACACTTCATGTTCTATGCTTGATGCTGCATCCTCTGCAGGATCCGGCTGAGGGGACCGGCTCACTAGTCCAGCTGCAGCCCATGTACTCTGCCCTCCCCTGGGAGGCCAGCTCTCCCAGACCCACGACTACTCAAGCACAGGCCTGTGGGCCCTGGGGGACTCCCTCTAGTTTCTGCCCAACCCGCCCTGGGCCCCGGTCCGTCTGCCCACGGTGGAGGGAGGAGTGGAGAAGGAGAGATGGACACCTGGCTGTCGTTCTACTCTCCCTTCCCCTTCTCCCTCCAGGAACATGCATCTTCCACCAGCATCCTTTCCTATAGCACCGCCTGCAATGGAACAGGAGCGAGAGGCGTGCACACAGATGGCTGGGTTACTGTGCGATTTTGTGGGCGCTTACCCGAGTGTGGGATGTGCCTGTCACTTCTTTCCTGCCCGCCCTCCCCCCTTGCAGAGACGTCACTGCCACATCGACCAGGTGGACAAGTCCATCCAGGGCCAGTGAATCTCTTGGGGAATCTAGAATTGTGACACTGAGACGGGGGTTAAGGTGGAGGGTCACGTGGGCACAGGTGTGCCAGCTGCTGGATGTTTCCGCAGTGGCTGCAGAGCAGAGATAGTCTGGGGATGGGGCAGAGCAGGAGGGAGAGAGAGAGAGAGTGAGAGGAGGAGGAGGGAGAGGGGGAGGGAGCGGGGGAGGGAACGCCGATTTCTTCTTTCTCTCCAGAACCCCATATACATGTTCTCTCCTTGGGCCCTCCCATTCCTGACAGCCTTATGGCACCCGTGCTCCCACCTCTGTTATCTGGGTGAGTCTGAGGAGTTCCTGTGTACCAGAAAGAAAAAAGAATCCTCGACTGAGGCACCCAGCAAACACTAGGAACAAGATTTGCCCGCAAACTGCTATGTCTCTCTAAGGCGAGTGAGTCCCTGAAACTCTTCCACACAGATTGTCTGCTGGAATAAAGAGACGGATATTGCAGTGGCTTGTATGAAAGGTAATGAAGGTGACTTCCTGCAAAGGAATAAGGAAATGAAATTTTCAGCCGCTCTATGAGATTCTGTTTTTTAAAAAAATTCAATTTACTTAAAAAAAAATCCATCTGGTAACACTGATTAGAATAAAAAGTACACATACCATTTGACCCAGCAGTACTACTCCTGGAATCTATCCCACAAACGCACTAGCTTATAAGGGCTTATGTATAAGGGAGTCTATTGCAGCAAAAAACTGGAAAAAAACTTTAGGTAAGAACTTTGTAAACTGCTCCTTTGAGATCTGTGCTCCTCAAGCGTGTGTGTATAAAAAGGATTCCAAGTGCAAACATGCTTCAAAAACACTGATTTATATCAAGTCAAACAGGTGTGTTTATCACGGGCTTCTCAGAGCTCATAAGATTCTTATTTGAATATTATTTTATGAAATATTTATTGAGCCCCTACTATGATCCAGGAGTTGTGCTGGGGAAAAAGAACAATGAGCGAGACAAATTCTTGCTTTCAGGGAACTTGGTGTCACCATCGAATCAGTCATTTCACGAGTGATGAAATTCTCTCACAAAAGAGAGCAGGGAGCTGGGAATACTGTGGGCAAGTCTAACTTAATCAGGACTCAGAGAGGGCTTCCTGGAAGAAGCGACTTGAGGCTGAGAACTGAAGAAGAAATGGGAATTAGCCCAAAGAAGGGGAGGAGACAGCCTGTGGGCAGAGGGAAGCGTATATGCAGAAGCGCTGATGGGCCCGGGAAGGGAGAGTGTGAGACACTGAAAAATGCCCTGGGCTGGAGCAGAGAGTGAAAGGGCTGCGGGCCTTGGGTGCGTAGGGCAAGGACAGGGTGGGGGTGGGGGGGTAGGAGCAGGCCAACCCCAGGAGAAGCTGGGTCTTCGCTCCGAAAGCATGTAAAGGAATCTCAGGAGGATTTTTTATTTTAAGACACCTTTATTAAGGTGTAATTTAAATACGACAAAATCTATCTGTTTTATGTGTGTAGCTTGATGAGCTTTAGTAAATTTATATAAATGAGCAACCATCACCACAATCTAGTTTTAGAACATTCCTAACGCCCCCAAAATTTCCCGTGTACCCACTTGCGGCCAATCCCCACTCCTACCCTCAGGCAACCACTGGTCTGCTTTCTGCCTCTATAGTTTTGCCTTTTCTAGAAATTTCATACTAATGGAATCATAGAATACGTCGTCCTATATGCCTGACTCCTTCCACTCGGCCCATCTTTGAGTTTATCCACTTTGTTGCAGGTATCTGTTGCTAGCTCTTCCTTTTAATTGCTGAATCATATTCCATTGTATGGACAAAACACACTTCTTTATCCATTTACCAGTTGATGGACCTTTGAATTTCCCCAGTTTTTAGCTAGTGTGAATAATGCTGCTACAAACATTCACATGCAAGTCTGCATAGATAAATGATTTCCTCTCTCTTGGGCGGATACCTAGGAGTGGGGTTGCTGGATTGATTCTAACCATTCCAGTGGGTGGGGAATGGTAGCTCACTGTGGTTCTCTAAAGACTAACAGGGCTGAGCATCTTTGGCGAAGTGTCTTGTTTCCAGGATTCCATGTTTGGTGACTTGCTTGAAGGATTCGTAGGACTCAGAGGCAGTTACCTGTCTTGGCAATGAGTCATCGTAGTGAGGGGACACACGGCAGGGCTGGCCAGGGGAGAAGACACATGGGGTGGAGTCTGGAGGAGCCCAGGTGAAGGCTTCCCAAGTTCTCCCTCCGAGAGAGAACACGCACAGAACATGCCTCTTCCTCCAGCAGTGAAATGCCGCAACACTGTGCATTGTTTCTGTCCGGGGAGCCTGCCTGAGACTCAGAATCCAGGGTTTTTATCGTGGGCTGGTGATGTAGCGTTCTGCCTGCACGACCTGCCGTGATTACCGACATTCCAAACTCCTAGAAGGAAGGCAGATGTTCACTACAAATCACATTGCTTGTATAAACAGTCTAGGCAAGCTGGTATACCCAGGTTCAGTGCCCCAGGCAGACAAAACAGCCTTATCAGACATGTAGGCAATATTCCAAAAGCCAGTTTCTCAGATGCCAGCCAAGGGCCAGCCTTCTACGGAGCATCAGGCCTGCTGGGTTAACCCTCTCCTGCACGTGTCCAGTCAAATCTTTGGATTGTTTTTAATTGGGTTTTTAGGCTTATTTTTAAGAGAGTCCTTAACATATTCTGGACACGAGTCATTTATTAGATACACATTTTGGAAATGTGTTCTTCAGTCTGTGGCTTCCATTGGAGTCCCCTGGTGTCCCTTGGAAGGAGTGTGGGCAGGGGAGGGATATGCCCAGATTTGCACACACACATAACTGCTCTGTCTCTGATGTGGAGAACAGATCTCAGGGGCGGGGAGTGGATTAGGGAGGCCATCACAGTGGTCCAGGTAAGAGATGATGGGGGTCTAGATTGGGAGGGGACAGGGCGGATGGAGAAAAGAGGCTGCATATGAGGGATGTACAGAAAGTAAGGCATGCAAACACTCATTGTGTATTTCCAACAGGAGGAAGAAAGTTAGGTAGGGCTCCCCAAACTTGACCGCAAAACACAATACTATTGTTTCTAATAGCGATACTTCCATACCTTTGTGGGATTTTAGTGTTCTGATAATTTGGGAAAGGTGGGACCAACCAGATGAAATTTAGGGTCCCTTATAGTGCCATGAGCAAGTCTTTAGGGGATTATTTTAACAATTCTAAAATATTCTGAGGTGTGTGCCTAGGTGCATTACGATGGATTGTTTAAGAGTTACACACACACGTGTATCTAACATGCTGAGCTTTGGTCCAAGAAAATAACTTCGTGACTGAAATGGAACACAGTCTATGCATGGAGACCCTTGTAAAAAGTGAAGGCAGAAACACTGCTAGCATAGGAAGTGTGAGGACGGGGAGAAGAAATTCATATTCATGTATTAACTCAATTACCATATGTGCCTTGCAAATCCAGAGCACTGTCTGTTTAAAATGGGATTTCACATCATTCTGTCCCAAGTGATACAGACAGTACTGTAAATGAAAAATCCTCTCCTCAGGCCGGGATCCAGCGCTCCGCTCATCTGTGCAGCGTGTGCTATCACAGGACAACCTTTATTTAAGGTTGGAAATTCTATTTACCCAGGAGCCCAAGCCACTGTTTTATCTGTTCTTGCAAAATAAACAAAACACCCTGGCAACCTAGATGCAAAGAAGGCCCGAGGGAATGGAGAAGAATGTGAAATCAGGTACGAAGGTCGGTGTCAATGCAATAAATCAGGAGCACAGCAGTGGTACATATTTTCTCTTCTGATACTAAAAAAAGGGAGGCTACATGAATCAATGGGACGAGAGTATAAAAATTTATATATACGTATAAATATAAATAAATAAATAAATAAATATATATATATATATATATATATATATATATATATATATATACATACACATATGGTAGGTTTTTTTGGTGCTGTTTTATTTTAGGGGACAATGTATGCAAAGGCTAAGAAATGAATGTTTTGCCTGGTGGGAGCCACAAGATACAGCCATGAATCAGACAGATGAAGGCATCTCCTCCAGCCTAGCTGGGCCTGGTGCCCTGAGCCCATGGAAAGGCTGGACAGGGAGATAGATGGTGGCGTGCCAAGATGCCTGCTATCAGGTGCACATGGTAATGATCAACCCCTTCTTAGGGAGGTGATGATGAATCTAGCTAGTCATGCCATTTTGCCCTCTCCTGCCACAAGGCCTTTGTACCCGCTGTTCATTCTGCCTGAAAGCCAGTTGCCTCCATCCATCCCCAAGTCTTGTGGATTCATCTTTTAGGTCTCAAATCTATCCTTTCTTCCCTGCTGTCTATACTCTGTCATCAGGGTGAATCCCTGATGCCTTACGGAGCCTAAACTTTGTACAATCTTGAAGGCCCCTTTCCAGAAAAAGAATAACAATTATGAATGTGAAATTAGATACCTAAATAATTAAGGTCCCTCCAGAGTGTTGGGAAGGGCCTGGTGAGCGAGGGGCTAGAGCTTAAGCTTCCTTAATTCACAGGGAACCTGCTGTCTCTGGCTGGCATATCACGTGGTGTGTTTGCCCATCAGAGCCCTCAACACGGTTTGCAATCACGTTTAGTGGCGTGAATAGTTGATTCCTCGCCATCTCCACCCTGGACTGTAAGCTTCTTGAGGGGAGAGACCGTGTCCATTTTGCTCACCATTGTTCATTTTCCTACTGTTTAGTCTAGTGCCTGGCATAGGAGAGGCCCTCAGTAAAAGGATTTGAGTAAATGAATCCTGAGTTTTGAATCATAATTATAATCATAGTACTACTAGCTCCCCCTCATTGGGAGTCTACACTTGTCAGGCCCTGACCATCAGGACTGAGGGTACGGGGTAGGTTGGAGGCCTCAGCCTGTGAAACATGGAAGAGAAAACCACTCTGGGCACTGGGAGTAGATGGAGACTGAAGTTGGGGTGCCTCTGAGTCAAGGATGTAGCATCTAATTCCTACTGTCTACAGCACTGTGTCCCCCAGAATAAAGATGACTTCATGAGTGGTAGGGATCTCCCCGCCCCCAAACTAGTCCTTTGTTAAGATTAAGCTGCAGCTTCCTAATTTTCCCTCTTGGGAAACAGAGACCCCTTCCTCATATACATATCCTCCCTGCCCAGCCATACTCTTAAACTAGTGGGCCTGGTGATTATTTTGTGCCCAGGGGCCATTTGGCAACGTCTGGGGGCATTTTTTGTGGTTACAATGGGCAGGTGTTATTACCAGCTAATGAACAGAGGCCAGGGATATTGCTTGGCACCCTACAAGGCACACGACAGCCCCTCCCAGCGAAGAATTCTGTGGCCCAGAATGTCACTAGTGCCCAGGGTGAGAAGCCCTGCCTCAAACCCGCAGACTCCCTCTCCATCACTTTTCCTGAACACTATAGCTGTTTGCTGTTTTCCTTTTTTTTTCATCCTTTGCCTTCTATACTCCACACAGAACAGTGGGGGCAATGTTGGAAAGCTATTCACCAGAGTAAATGTGATGCAATTTCAGCCATACATTCAGTTTATTCAAAACAAAATGAATATTTATTATAACAGGGGCTATTCTAGGCCGATGCCTTGAATGGCTTGTGAATCTTATTCAAATACAAATACTCAGTCAGTAGGTCTGGGGTGGAGCCCGAGAGTCTGCATTTCTAACCAGCTCTCAGCCTGAGAATCTGTATTTCATCCCAGGATGAAAACACTGGCCTGGGAGCACACTTGGAGTAGCAAATTTCTTGGCACATAGGATACAGCAGCAAAGAAAACAAAGACTCCTGCCCTTGGTGAGCTTCCAGTTGGGCTAGAAAGTGTGCTGGACCCAAAGAAGGGTGGAGAGGCTGAAGTCAGAGGCACTCAGAGTCTTAGAAAATCAGCTGGAAGAGAATTTAGAGGATGTCTAATCAAACCTCCCCATTTTAGAGACTGGGAAACCGAGGCTCACAGTGGGGAAGGGAGCTAGTTAACATCACCCAGCTTGCTGTGCCAGCTTTTGGGCAGGGCTGTTTGATTCCTATTCCCCTGAATTATCAGGGTCCTTAGGAAGTTCTTGAGGGCAGAGCTCATCAGGGTGGGGGGATGGCCAGCAGCTTTAGAGGTTGCAGGCGTGGAAGTCTGGAGACTCCCACGGGATGGCCCCACTACTCTCCATGCAGGAAACCCTGATTTCCTACTTCACTCATGTCCATCCTGACACACCTGCAGACACTAGGATATATTTGGGGAGATACCAGATTCTTCCCACTGACCCTTTGCGTTTCTGCACGATTAAATTTGTAGCAAAGATGAACCAGGGTAAAATCCTGGAGAAGTAAATTCTAAATGAGTTCAGTCATTTGGTCAGCAAGTGGAAAGAGTAAACTCAAACAGAGTTCGGCTAGTCAAAACCTCTTCCTAATCAGGAGTGGAAGGAAAAATCCTGAACACACACACCAGCTCCTGTGGGCAACTTTCGGGGCTCACCAGAACACAGCCATCAACCCAGAGCTTAGAGAACCATTTGCTTCGTGTTGGAAAGCAATTGCTTCCTCCACAGCTGGTACGTGGGAATGGAAACTTTTAAATTCATGCCAGTTCGATTGGAACAGTAGCAAATTTCATGGAGAAAAGCAACAGCTGGTACATCAGGCATTAATAATATAAGAAAGAAAGAAAAAAGAGAAACTTTTCATTAGTGCTTTTTGATGTCAATTTATTATTTATCCCTTCGCCAATATTCAAACAGGCAGGCAGTCATAAAACATTCAAAAAGATCTTCTAAAACAGTCAAGGCATCTGTTTTACCTCCGTTCTTTTTTAGAAACCTGGAAATCAGGAGCCCTGGCATTTATAGAATAGCTGTGTTTAAAATATATATATATATATATGTATTGTATCAAAAATATTGTTTGAGGATCACTACCTAGAAAGATTTTAGTTTAAATTTTATCAATGGCCAGTAGGCAGGCAGACTACAGTTTGTAAAGGAAGATTCAATGTCAATCAGCAAAGTGTTGCTTCCAAATTTTGGACTCCTCCATGAGCATTACTTTGTGGAAACAAGGCATTGACAAAGCCCACTGTTTGGTAATTAGCATCCTGTCAAGTCTCTCCAATCAAGACCCGCAAGCTGCACCTGGTCCTAGTTAAAAAACGCTTTGTGTACAATTCTGATCTGACCCACAGGGGCCCCCTGCCATTTGCAGAACTGCCTTCAGTGTGCAGCCATAACTATCATCTACAAAATAAGAAGGCCTCTTCATCCAGAGGTTCTGAGAGCTTTTGTCTAAACCTAATGACCTGCCACACCACTTTAACTTCTGTGATAAGTGTCCTTCCTTGTGATGTAAACATTTGCTCCTCCCTGAAGAAGGTATCTCTTCCTGGGACAGAAGATGCCTCACAAACAAAATCATTGTTGAAACAAACCAAATGAAAAATGGAAAAACTTCAGAAAACAAAGACTGTAAGCGCCCTGTCCTCGGGACGAGATCAGTGGAGGAGGCGGAGCTGGCCCTCCCCAGCTCGGCTAAACTTCATTCCTCTCCGGGGCTGGCGTAGAGGTCGTGCTCCTTGATGTAGGCGATGACGGCATCGGGGAGCAGGTACTTCACACTCTGCCCTTGGCCCAGGGCCCACCTGATGTATGTGGCACTGATCTCGTTCTGCACTGGCTCCCTGGCCAGGTGGATGTTGTCCTGGTACCTTTGCAGGATGGGCGAGCCCAAGATGTACCCCTTTGGGTCGTGCCCTGCCCGGTCCACGCACACCAAGCCGAACTTCTCCACTATTTCCTGGATGTGCGTGTCTTTCCAGAGGTTGGGGGTCTGGAAGGTCTTCAGGACATCTGCCCCGCAGAGGAGCTTCAGCTCAGGCACAGCTGGAAAAACAAGGGTGGATCCCGAGAAAGTTACAGAAGGGTCATGGCCAGGAAAGATAACATCATATTCTGTTTGAAATTTTCAAAAAATGCTTTTCTTGGAATGTATGGGGAACTCAATGTCTCCGTGTTCATGACTTAAAAAGAAAAAGCATGTAAATGAATCTGAAGCTACTTCATGGACATACAGTTGTAAGTAATACTTTAATCAATAAATCTTTTAACATTGGCAAAGTGCCAAGTAATACAAAAAAAATTTTTTTTTTTTCAGTGTTATACCACAAGGCTGTCTGTGGTTGCTGGACCCCATAGCAGAGTCCAAAGGCGGCTGTGCTGTACCTAGAACCCCGTCTTCTGATAGAAGGTGAGGTTCTTAAAGCCCTAGGACTAACAAGTCACTGCCTTTCTCAAAATCTATTTCAGCCCTAACACCTGGTATTTTTATAAGTACAATCTCATCCTGAAGGTTAATTATAAAGGATCTGTGGGTAACTAAAAGGTCTCTAAGACCCCAGCTGGTGACCTTTTCACCTGTTTTCAATAAAACAAAGCTCTAGAACAACTGATCAATGTGGCTAATCCTTTGGCATTTGTGCTGCTAGAGAATGATGATTATGATGATTAAAGAATACTTAACATGTATTGGTTGTTTACTGTGGGCACTGTTGCTAAGCGCTTTATGTGTTTAATCTCATTTGAGCCTCAGAACAACCTCAGAAGGTAGGTGTTATTGTTGTGCCCACTTTGCGGAGGGGGAAACTGAGGCACAGAGAGGTGCATGACTCATTTAAGCAGAGGAGTCAGGATTTAAATGCACACAGCCAGCCTCCAGCTGGGGCATTTGAAACCTCTGGGCTCTGCCTCCGCCTGCTGGCAGGAATTGTACATGCATCACCCTGCCTGGATATTCCTGGCACCATTCCTGTTCAGGCCCCCTTTGAATGGGCTAATCGGAAAAGGAAAAACCAAGTCCATGTTAGAAGCAACGAGCAGGACCTCTAGTCCTTCTGGAAGCCAGTTCTAGCTTCAGTGAACAGCAAAGGCTGGGCTTCTAGGGCACGGGCATCTCTCAGTCACCCTGAAATCTCAGCTGGGAGGGGCTTCAGGGATACCAGCTGCTGGGGAAAACCTGATGTAAATGGTCGGTTTAGGCTCCTCTATTGTGAAACCTTCGAAGGGATCTGGACGTGGACCAGAGAGATGAGTTTACAAACGAGCACTAGACCAGCGGTGCACTGGAAAGTGAGAAACTAGAGATGTCATGGACAGGTCAGAGTTCCGGCCTCAGTCAGGCACAGGCTGCTGTGGGCCTGGAGCTGAGATCCTTCTCTGGGCCTCAGTTTCCCCATCCATGAAATGGTGGCACTGGACTTGTTTACTCATTTTAAAGCAGCAGATGTAATTACAGAAACACACTTCAAACACTCTAGCAGCATAATATTGGTATAATGAAATGATACTCAAACATTTATTAAGGCATGTATTCATGAATTCTCCACGGTTAAGAACTAGGACTCTAGTGCCAGACTTCTTAGATTCAAATCCTGGCTCTGCCATTTGACAGCTGTGTGACCTCAAATTTAAAATGGGGATAGTAACAGTACTTATCTCATAGGATTATCTTAGAATTGAATGAGCTTATAAATGTAAAGCACTTAGAACAGTGCTTGGAACAGAGTAAGTGTGACATATGTAACTACTGTCCGTCCGTCCGTCCATCCATCCATCCATCCATCCGTCTTTACCTACTTATCCACCCATCCATTCATCAGCACATCCATTCAGCACTTACGGAATATCTCCTAAGTACCTGGCCTTTTAAAATCAATAAAACCGCATTTAAAAATTATTCAATAACTTAGACCTTTTTTTTTTTTTAAGTGTAAGCTTTTTTTTTTTAAACTTTGGGTTTGTTTATTTATTTATTTATTTATTTATGGCTGTGTTGGGTCTTCGTTTCTGTGCGAGGGCTTTCTCCTAGTTGCGGCAAGCGGGGGCCACTCTTCATCGCGGTGCGCGGGCCTCTCACTATCGCGGCCTCTCTTGTTGCGGAGCACAGGCTCCAGACGCGCAGGCTCAGTAATTGTGGCTCACGGGCTCAGCTGCTCCGCGGCATGTGGGATCTTCCCAGACCAGGGCTCGAACCCGCGTCCCCTGCATTGGCAGGCAGACTCTCAACCACTGCGCCATCAGGGAAGCCCAATAACTTAGACCTTTTTCACTCATTTGAGCTGGTCCCATTGCTTACAACATGCATGTGGATCCAAACTACTCTGCACCTGTGGGATTTTACTCTAATTTCTTATTTATCTGACCATAGTAATGTAGCAAGAGACCACTGTTTGACCTTTCAAGCAATTGGGTTGCTGTTATGTGGTCTTCCTATGGGGGAGGTTAAATGATGTGCACTGGATTCCAGGGTCTTCTGGGGTCTGAGGCACACCACCCTGTTCCCACAGGCCAGGGATTCTTCTCCTGTGGATTTCTGTGGGAACGGTTTCCACATATCCACTTCGATATTAGATATCGTTTGAATTCATTAACAGTGACAGTATGGAATATGATTCACCCTGAGCCCTTGCCCAGAAGAGACAAGTACCCACGCCTGCCCCGTCCCCCAAGTCAAAGGCATGTCTGTGGGGCTGGTGTGATGGCCATACGCGTCTCAGATCCCAACTCTGGGCAGTTCTGTCATCAGGCCCCCCAGAGGCATTCACATCTCCCTTTCAAATCCATTCACAGCACTCTTACAAAATCTGCAGACCGAGTGACTCTGACCGTCTAAGTCCAAAGTCTGTAAGTCTGAGGTTTTGAATAAATACTGCCAATCTGATTTGTCCCAACAGTGATATAGTGACATAAATAGATGTCTGTGGGCGTTTGGGGGCAGTGTGCTTTTTGAATGGCCACAGGCTTTGGAAAGCAGATGAAGTAGAGATTAACACAGAAAGTGGGAGAAGTGCCGCCAGGACCTTTCCCTTTGAATGTCCAGTTGCCCTAACTCTTTGACATCAAAGAGTACCAACCCTGAGGCCAGTCAGCCCTGGGTTCTAATTTCAGATCTGCGAGGACCCCGGGATAGTTACAGCGGGTGGGCCTGTTTCCTCAGCTGTAGTAGGGATAATAAAGCCTCCTTTGGGAGTTATGGAAGTTGGGTGATGGAGAGAATGCAATGGAAATTTCCTGCTTAGTGCAGGCACCAAGGGTGGTGTCTGGAGCGTAGGACTTCTGGGTCTAGACAGGACACCCAAGATGAAGCCAGGTATTGGCAACTGAAGGGTGGCACCCAAATTCACCATACAAGGCTGCCTTGGAACAGTCAGTGTGAAATGGAACCAGATGAAGCATCTGCTCTGGTTGTATGAAAGGGGAATGGGGCCGAGCTGTGCTCGGGCCCCATCAGCCAAGGCAGGGACCACATTCACAAGCGACAGAGGCGGCCTGTTAAAGGACTGAGGCATCATCCACCCCAAAGCGTGACACCCAAGCAGCCCGGGACAAGGCAATTCACACACCTCTGGGTGAGTCCAAATCACAGGAGTGATGGGCAAAGCCGGGGTCCGGCGGCCAGAAAATGCTGAGCTCAGCCCCAGAGGAGAGCAGCGCATGACAAACTACACGGCACACAAAATGGTCCTTTAAAAACACATCACTAGTAACATACAAGCGACCTCATCAAAAGCCAAACTTACGCTGAGAAAATTCACCTGCCTTTTTTTAATTGCTCTAGTTTTTTTTTTTTTTTTTTCTGATGACAAACATGAAATCTATGTCAATTATGGGACGTATGGAAAATACATAAGTATTTAAAGTAGAAAATAACAGCAACAATAATTCTTTCTACAAAAAACTCAATATTTTGGTGTATTTCTTTAGTCTTTTCTATTTAAACGTGCAAATAGATGTGAAAGTATATTTACATATTTTTATATACTTGAGATTACACAGTATTGTATCCTGATTTTTTCCCATTCACCTCCTAAGTGTTTCTCCATATCATGAAAACCTTTTGTGTGGATTCTTCATCCTATATATACAGAACATCCTATATGTATATACATCCGATATATACAGTGTAATTTACTTATACATTCCCGTACATTTAAACACTGAGGTTGCTTTTATTTTCTGCCATTATAAAAATTGCCACGATAAACATCCTTCTGCATGTCTTCATCCCAATTTCTAATTATCTCCTCAGCCAGATTCCTAGAAGGGGAATGTATCAAGCAAAGGACACACACATTTTTAAGGCCCCTGCTATATTCTGGTAAATTGAAAAGCTCACTTTTCATTCAATGCAAACTTCCTTTTTTAACAGTTACTTTGGAAGAGAACAAGATGAGTAGGATTTAGGGTTCGAACAGAGAGAAAGGGGGTAAGGAACAAACCCCCAACATCACAGGGCCAAGCAGAGCAGACTAGTAGCCCCCTGGAAAGATAAATCCAAAAAAGAATGCGGGGTGAGCTTTGGGGGAGGGAAGGACTGGTTTCGCCACAGGGAAGTGGGCTCCAATCTGGGCCTCACAGGACAGACAGGTTTTCAACAAGGGAGCCAAGAAGGGAATGGGGAGGAGGAGCACGCCAGGCAGAGACAGGGATTCTGGAAGCATCCGCAGAGAGCTGAGAAGCTGGGAGCCTAAGCGTGGCCTTCCTCCTACCTCACTGGAAGCTACTCCCTTCCTTCACTGTGGGCTCCAGCATCCTGAATGGTACGGAGTGCCCAGCACTTCCTGCCTGTGTGCCTCACTCAGCTGCCCCTCTGTCCCCGAAATATCCCCGGCCCCAGAGAACCTGCTGATCCTATGAGTCACGGTGCAGGCGTCACCTCCTCCGGCCCCCCTAATCCATGTCTGGACGCACGGCCATTCACAGCCTGTCTCCAGCTCAGGGCAGGGGCTGGGCACCTGTCTCTGTTCTCAGCCGGCATCTCTAGAACCCTATTAGGAGTGACTGCTGGGCCAGGGGTGATTCAGAAAGAAGGCAGAGGGCTGCGAATGCACACTGTGTGCTGTGCTCAGGACTGCGGGACAGATGAGGAGGAGCCCATGCTGGCAGTGGAGGGGGGGAGACAGGGAGACCAGGGGAGTGTAATAAACACTGTACAAGCTGATCGTATAGGAGACTCTGTAGCTCCTTCTTTCTTGGATTCCTACTCTAGTGCACAGCTCCCCAAACTGGCGGTAAAGCAGTTCCCCAGCGTGCCTATTAAACATCCAGAGTCCCAGGCCCCATTCCCCCTCAGCAGGTCTGAGGCGTGGCCTGGGAATTAGCGGTTTTAACAAGCCGCACAGGTTCCTTTGACCAGCATTCAGGAACTGCTGCAGGAAACCTTTAGGGCATTTTCAAGTCCTTTTAATTAATTGATTAATTAATTAATTATAAACATATATATATTCTTTTTCAGATTTTTTTCCATTATAGGTTATTACAAGATATTGAATATAATCCCCTGTGCTATACAGTAGGTCCTTGTTGTTTACCTATTTTATATATATAGTACCGTGTATATGTTAATCCCAAACTCCTAATGTCTCCCCACCCACCCTTCAAGTCCTTTTAGAAGAGTGTTTCCCAGTCTGTGTTCTGGGGAGCACCGGTTCTGAGAAATACTAATATGCATTAAAAAGAGTCCCACGATTAAAAAGTGCTAAGAATGGCTGCGAGCCTCTTCCCTTTCTTTCAGAGTCACAACGCACATGAACATAGTAAAGGCTCTGAAAAGTCCTGCAGTAAAGACACCACTTTAAGTTTGTTTAACCGTGACATTCTGGAGCCCTTCTCATAGGGAAATAGTGTCCCACCAACTAAAGTTGGGAGAGCCGCTGGAGTGTTGGCCCAGTGGGACCAGCGATCCCCTGCTCATGGCACATCCTGCCCCCCCCCCACCCCAATCACTGGTGCTCCTGTTTATGTGCCTGAGGGGCCATGCATTTGACCCCCGGTACCAGGGCTGCCATGGGAGGTACTCTGAAATCACAGCTGACAAGATTGCATCAAACACCAGGAGTTGACAACAGGGTAGAAACCCAGGGCTACAAATTAAAAGGATAATCCAAATCGACTTTACATGCCTTAAAAATAGGTTTCCTCTTCCAAGTAAAACACTGAGTAACACTGCTATAAAGTATTAGTTTAAGGGATATAATGGCACATTTTGTTTTCAAAAAGGCTAAGGCTTTCAAAAGCAGCCCAGCAGCACCCTGAAGTTTATCTCTATGTAGCCCTGACTGTAATCCAGGTCACAAGCACAGGTCACAAGTGTAGGTAAACTCCTTTGGGGCAGAAAATACCAATTTAGCATAACAATTTACAAGGGATGGTGGCAGATTGGTTAGTTTGACCTTTCAACGTGGGAAGTGTCACCCCTAGCAGGCTTCGAAAACCCTTATCTGTGCCCAGGGGGCTGTGACTCCCATTGGTTCTCACCTGAAGCCCTGACATCTCACCCTCCCACAGAGGAGAGGGTCAGCACCCACCTGCGGGGGCTGGAGAGTCAACCTTGCCTTGGTCCGGGCCTTCCTTCCAGGGCAGAGATCTGAGCAGTTCGCTGTGATGGTGCCTGTGTTGTAAGCATATGGGTTCAGGGGGCGTCCATGTGGCCTACAGTCCCCCCAGACCACCCAGGGGGTTCTCTAATTTTAAGTCTCAACCTGCTTTTGTCCATTTTAGGTAGCTCATTCCATAAATATTTGCTGAAGGCCTACTATGTGCCAGGCCCTGTGCCAGGTGATGCGTCTGGGTCCTCACAGACCCCCATATCCAAGGCAGCTCACTGCCTTCTGTGAGCCCTGGCTGAAAGGAGGAAATGAGCAGATTTCTACTCTTTTAGTATTTTCTTTCAATACCTCGCTTTTTACAAAAAACTGAATAGGGATTACAGACCTGGGCTATTAGAATCAGACCTGAGTTCAAAATACAAATTTTCAGTTGTAAAGCTGGGATAATACACCTACTTTTTAGACTTTTGTGAAGGTAAATGAGCTAACACGCAGCAAGCACTGGCACAGTGCATGGCCCACAGCTGCCTCTCAAGATAGAGGCTCTCTCGGATCGTGGGCTAGTACTTTAGGATTTGACAGGGTGATGCTCAGAGCCTGGCTTGGAGCCAGACTGCCTGGGTTGAATCCCAGCTCCCCCGCCGGCCAGCGGTGGGACCCCGGGTGGGCGGTTTCCAGTCTCGGCACCTGCAAAACGAGGAATGATGACAGTGCCGGCTTCCCACGGATGGTTATGAAGATGAAAGGAGTTATACACGCAAAGCCCACCAAGCGGTGTGCAGCACAGAGCAAATCTCATTACGTGTTAGCAGTTCAGATATGATTAGACTTACACCCATATGGCAGGCTCGGCTCTTTAAGCAATCTATCTTCTGCAAATCAAGAGATACCTGTGCCTTCTTCTTTTTAATCGAGCACAGGTAATCACTATGTCTGGTATCAATTTGATCTTCCATCTTCCACTTACCGTATTAACTAGAGCTGTGTTTGGGAAGGAGAAGTGCCTGGTGGGAGAAGCATGTGTTTGTAGCCAGAGGGGCTGGGTTCAAGTTTAGGCTCTCCTGCTTGTACGAGCCTGGGTGAGTCACAAACACCCTCAGGGCCTCACTGACCTCTGTTAATTGGTCAGGAAAGTTAATGCCGGCCTTGTCTACCCTGAGTATCACAAGACCATGAAGGAGCAAGGGCTTCTGCCCAGCTGGGGAAGTGGCTGATGTTGATTATTATTAGGAGCGGTGCAGTGTAGAGGTTAAGTTCTAGAATGGGATTGCCTGGGTTGGAATACTGCTTCCAACTAGGAGCTGTGGAATCTTGGTGGGTGCCTTAAGCAATCTGCCTCCACTTTCCTTATCTGTAGAATGGCGGACAATGATAGTACCCACCCCAGAGAGCTGCCGTGAGGATGAATTAGAGAGCTTAGCACAGCCCATCCGCAGAAAAGTGCCCCATCGATGTTAGCTGTTATTAGTATCCTTACTCTCAGTCTGTCTTCCCCACCAGATTGTGAACAAGGAGCTCATTTAATTCATCCTTATATTCTTGGTACCTAGGGAACTGCTTAGTAAAGTCAGCTGAATTCACGAAGGATGGAAGGGGGATAAATAAATACATTTAATTCAGGTCCAGATTCCCTCCTGATGGTCTCAGTGGCTCAGCTGAGTCTTCTCAGGGCCTCGCTGGACTCATCTGTGTTTCCATTATTGTCTTATTACTTTGGTTTTAGAAAGCTTCACCTCTGAGGATTCACTCCTGGGTTAGTCTGGAATCTCGCATCAGACTGAAGTAGGTTCGGGTCTCACCTCCACTTTCTCGCTGTAGGACTTTGAGTATGTTGCTGACCCTTTCAGAACCTCTGTTTCCTCATCTGTGAAATGAGGCCAAACTCACCTACTTCTCAGAGTTGCTGAGCTGACTAGATATTATATACCTGGCACACAGAGTAGGTGATCAGTGAAAGCTGGTATTACTTTATTTTACCTACCTTGACGCTCCTGGTTCAAGTTGACCCTACTTTGAATATTAGCTGGAGCTCTGAACTCTGGTGTGCAAATGATTATCTTCAACGCCACATGCATCTTCCTCACAGACCTCCACTCCGCCTTTGTTGGGCGGGAGGTCATTGCTTCCTCTTGTTGCCTGCCTGAGGGGTACCCTGGCGTGCCCAGCCCCTGGCAGCATGTTCTCTGTGTCCTCAGCAGCCCCTGGTCTCCAACAATACCCGATCAGAAGGTCACTGTGGCAGAAGTGGAGTCAGCCACGTCGTGGTCCCACCCGTAGATCACTGGTTTTGAGGATGGCCATAAGCATGGCTTCAGAGATCAACAAACTAGGGCTCCACCACATGCTTATTTGTTGTGTGACAGTGGTTAACTTAGCCTCTCTGAGCCTCAGTTTACTCATCTGTAAAATGAGGACGACATAAGACCGTATTTGCCCAGGGGCACATGAGCTGCTGCTGGACCACATCAAATGGCATCGTGACCGAGGCCCTCCCCCAGCATGGGGAAAGGGCAAGTGAAATCAGTTATCAAGTGCCCTAAAAGCATGAAAGCTGGCCCAGATTTTTTTTTAAAATTAGAGTAAAAATAAAAAAACCTAATAAGGAGAAAAAGAATACTCAATAAGCCCTACAGTGAATTGACTTCATAGTGACATATGTCACTGTCACCATGATGTAGATTCACTGCTGAGTCCACCAAGAGGATACTAAATGGAGCAAAGGGTGGGGTGGATTTCTACAATGCTTCTAGAATCACCTAACTTTACAATTTTAACCAGATTTTCTATCTTAAAAAAATGTTTTTGGGAATTTTAGGAAAACATTAGTAATTAAACAAATGTTCGAATGAAGCCCACCCCAAATGCTGAAACAAAATCTTAATCAGCTATCTGATAAAACAGTGTTGACTATATCAGTGGATTCTCAACCTTGGCTGCACAAAATAAATCATTTGGGGACCTTGAAAAGTACCCATGCCTAGACCCTGCCCCAGAAAAATCAAAATCTCAGGTAGGGGAGGTTGAGCATTTAGAAATAGCTTCCCAGGTGATTCCTACAGCCAAGATTGAGACCACTGGTTTGGACTGGTCCCAGTACTAATCATAAGCATGATTCACACACTTGGTGACTGGGGCTGTGGATCTCAACCCTGGCCACACATTAGAATCACCAGGGAGCTCTTAAAAATCCTAAGGCCCCGTCCTAGACCAATGACATCTCAGTCTCTGGGGTTAGACTCAGCCTTCCGTACTTTTGAAAACTCCCTAGGTGATTCAAGGTGCAGCCAGGGCTGAGAAGCACTTGTCTAAAGGGTACAGTAAAAAAAAGAAAAAGAATGTGTCCTGTAAAATCTTAGGTCTGCATTTTGCAGCAGGATATTAATTACGTGGTACTGCGGTCAAATCCTACTTACCTGTGAATGGCTTATCTGTTATGAGTAGACATTATGGGCCCGTTAGGGATGCAGGGAAGGTAGCTAACATTATTAAGCACCTACTATAAACCAGGTGTTTTCCGACATCATCTCATGTAGTTCATACAGTATCCCAGTGACGTAGGTGGTGTCGTCCCCATGTTATTAGGTGAGGAATTGAGGCTCAGAGAGGCTAACTCATTTACATCAAGTCACTTCTCTAGTAAATTTGGCTCCAAGATCTGGGCCCGAGGCCACACTGCCCCTCACAGGGTGGAAAAGGAGAGTGTCTCTTGGTTTCTGACTACATATTAAAGCTAAATGATTTGTTGGATTATCTGATTTGTTTCTACTCCCCTCTGTTAGCCTAGATAAATGAGAGCTGACTACACTGTTTATTCTAAAAGGGTGATCTAGGTGTAAATTTATTACTTAAGTTAAAAAAAAAAAGAGAAGCATATATCTAACAATTATTTCATATTTGCTCTCCTTCAATTTGACAACAGATTTTGAAGTAGCACTGTAACTGAGGAATGCTTCTAGCTGGTTATTTCCCCAGTAAAGGGTAAGTAATAAGAACCAGGATGTGGAAACTAGATGTTTACCTTTGCTTAAAAAGGCAGACATTTTTCTCCCAAGTGACTTTGAAGATTAGTAAAGAATAAAAACCAATCCAAATTATGGACAGGGCTGTCAATCATTCAACCTGGTCCCTTGTGTCTCCTATTCTCTGACAACCCTAGTGCTTCCACATAGATCAAGACACAGCCCACAGTTTGCAATCTTTCCGGCAGAGCTGGCTGTCATTAGTGACAGGCAGGCCCACCTCACAATCCCCTCTGACAGGTGGGACAAGTGGGACCTCTTGCTTCTCTAGCGATCTCCCAGGAAAGCTTCCCAGACGAAAGTCAGAGACCCATTGTCCTAAAATACAGGGCTTTTAAATGGCTGCATTACTTATGCTGAATGCTAATAGCAATTCTAAAGGAAAAAAAAAAATCCTGTGTAATTATTTCTAGATTCATAGTTTTTTCTTAAAGTCTAGATTTATAGAACCTAGGATCTGTACCCTTGGAAAAGATGGCCTATTATGTAGATGCAGTTTTCAACCTAGTCAGTGATGACAATAATAAAGGGTCTCACTTACTGAGTATGATTATTTGGTTCTGGGTCAGAAAAGTGATTTACATTTTCGTAATGCTCATTAGGTTATGCTGTCCCCGTTTTGCAAGTGAGAAATGTGTCCCGGAGAAATGTCATGTGCCTCATGCCACAGAGCTACCGAGTGGTGGCCCTGGAGCCTAGATGCTACAACCCCCTGAAACAAGATGGGGCTTTCCCACAAAGTGTACCCTGAAGGGCAGTAGTTTGTGATTTTTTCTCTTAGGACCTCGCTGAGAATGTGAATCTGTTGGTCTCTCTCCCTCTAAGGAGAAACAGTTGCAGGACCTGGGTGAGAGGGGCTGGCTGAAGCCCCACTCAACACTCCATCCCTGCCTGTCACCCTGTGGGCTCTGCAGACGCAACCGTGGCCCCTGCTCATCCCAAGAGCACATGCCCACCGTTACCTCAGCACCTTGACTGTCTCCGTCCACTGCACCTGCTCGCTCTCCCAGGGGTCCACCTGGATCCAGTCGGACGTCTGCAGGGCCAGCCGGGCCATGGCCACCCGGTGCCGGGCAGCCACGAGGCCCTTCTTTCCGTAGTTGTCATTGACAGGAGAGATGATACCCCCGATCACCTGGTACCTGCCTAGGCAGCAGAGAGCAGTGGTGTTGCTGGTACAGGACCTTGTCACCTGGCAGCTGGAATTCAGGCAGGTGCTAAAAATCTTGGGGTCTCGTCCTGAGTGGGATCAGACCCTAGCATTCTCTGCTGGGCGGGCCAGCTCCCTTGGGCCAGGTAAAGGTGCTACCTCAGGAACCATGTGCCTCTCCTCCAGAGGCTTCTACACCCTGGAGTAGCTGAGAGGATGCCGTGGGGGCAGAGCTGAGGCAAGGCTCCCAGATAGCAATGTGGACGGTTAGGGTCAGAATATGTTGCAGGAACACGATGACTCCCCCTGCGTGGGACTTACAGGGGCACTACTGTCCTCTAACCATGTTTGGGACAACAGTTACACATGGTTTCTTAGCTCAAACAGGGGATTTTGTGGATCAAAGAGGAAGGGATGACATTTAGCCTGGACCAGGTGGGTGGGTGATGGGATGCAGACTCACTGCACAGGCCCACCATTGGCTTTGGAGGACTGTGCTGTTAAGGGAATGGGAAGGCCTACTTTGGAAAAGATGTGAGCTGTCTTATGAGAGATGTTGCATGGCTCAGTGACTGAAGAATGGGGCATCATAGGTTTAGAGCTGCAGTGAATTGTAGAAGCTACAGAGAACCACCATGGAAAGAGTATGAATGGGCCTCAGAGAGACTGTGGGTGGGACTTGGGTGAAGCTCTAGTTCTATCACTCACTAGGATGTCTTAGGCAAATTACCAAACTATTTGCAAAAATAAAACACTTAGCCATTTGAACTTCAGTTTTCCTACCTGTAAAATGGGATAATACCTGCTTGGCAGGACCTTGTGGTAAGGACAAAATTAGATAATGTTTATGAGGGGAGATAATATTTTGACTTTGTATATGATACATTTAAAAAAATTGTATTATAAAATATCATATGCATATAAAAGGGCATAGAGTTTGACAAAGAGTTATAAAGTATATCCTGTTCTAATCCTCACCTAGGTTAAGATACAGAAATTCCCTATCACAGCCTCCACACTCTGATGGAAGCTCATCACTATTCTTACTTTTATAATATTAATTCTCTTGCTTTCTTTATAGCTTTACCATGTATTTATGCATCCTTAAAAAACACAGGTTGATTTTGCCTGCTTTTGAAACTTTTAAATATGGAGTCGTACTGAATGTATTCTTTCATTAAGCCTTTTTCACTTTGATAAAATTCATGTAGTCCAACCAGTTTTATTGCTGCATGATATTCTTTTGCATGATTATATACGAAAGAATTGATCTATCTTACTGTTGATGGATTTGGTTTGATTCTGGTTTTAGACAGTTACCAACAATGCTGCTATGAAAATGCTTGCACAAGTCTCCCTGTGTGCACAAGCATATATTTCTTAGGATATGTACCTAAGAGTGGAACTGCCAAGTCATTGGGTAGATGTATTTGCAGCTTTACTAGATAATGCCAAACAATTTTCTAAAATGGTTATAGATATTTACTCTCCAACCAGCGGTGTATGAGCGTTCACTTGCTTCACACCATCGAGCAAATAGCCATACAGGGTTATTGTCAGGATTTTCCCATCTGATGGATGTGTAGTTATATCTCATTGTGGTTTTAATGTTCCTTTTCCTGCTAACCAATGAGCCTGAGCATTTATTCATATATATTATTAAACATTCGCGCTTAAGTGCCTGTTCAAATCTTTTGCCTATATTTTCGGTTGTCTACCTTTTTATCATTGATTTGTAAAGTTCTTCATCTATTCCAAATATTAGCCCTTTGTTGGTTGGTTATATATGTCATAAATACCTTCTCTCACTTGATGGCTTGTCTTATTCTTTTTATGGAATCCTGTGAAAACAAACGTTCTTAATTTTTATGTAGTTGGGTTGTTAGTTTTTTTCCTTTATGGCTAGTGCATTTTGTGTTATGAGGATATTTTCCTGTATTATCTCATAAAAGCTTTATAGTTTTGTTTTTCACATTTGTGTCTCTGTGCATGATGTGCGTCCTATTAAATTATTTTCCATTTGGATAGTCAATTATTCCAGCATCATTTACCAAAAAGACCTCTTCTGCCCCGCTGCTGTGCATTGTCACCCGTGTGGAACTCCCAGTGTCCATCTGCGCATGGGCCTGTTTCTCCGCTCTCTGTTCTGTTATGTGGCTGTATTTGCCATCCTTGTACAACGTCACGCTGCCTTGTTTAACAGAGCTTTAGTACACATCTTGATATCTGGTTAAGTAAATCCTCCCACCTGTTCTTCAAGAGTGTCTTCGCAATTCTTGACTTCTTGTATTTTCCACATAAATTGTAGAAAGCACTTGTCAAGTTCCACAAAGATGAAACAGCTCCCCAGCCCCCCCCAAAAAATGCTGAAATTTGATAGGAATTGAATCAAATCTATAATTCAATTTAGGGAGAACTGACATTTTTACAATAATGAGTCTTCCAATCCACGAGCATGGTATATCTTTCCATTTGTTTAGGTTTTCTTAAATGTTTCTAAATAAAATTTTACAATTTTTCTTGTAGCGCACTTAACACATCTTTTGTAAGATTTATTCCTAGATTCTTGATTTTTTGATGCCACTATAAATGGCATTTTTAAAGTACTTTTTTTCCTGCTGTTGATATGTAGAAATATAATTGATTTAGGTATCTTGAATGTGTATCTAGTAAATTTGCTAAACTCTCTCATTAATTCTAATAGTTTATCTGCAGAGTCTTTTGAATCTTCTATGTCCAAAATAATACCATCTGAAAATACTGACAATTTTGCCATTTCATTTCCAATCCTTTTAAATTTTATTTTTCTTGTTGCATTGTTTAAGACCTCTAGAATAATGCTGTATAGAGATGGTGTTGGCAGGCATCCTTGTGTTAGTCCCACTATCAGAGGAAAAACTTTCAAGTTTCATTATTACGTATGATGTTTGCTGCAAGTTTTCTGTAGATATCCTTTTTCAGTTGTGGCAGAGACCATGCCATGTGTTCATTAAGACCCATTTTTAGTTTTCCTCTTTCTGGGCATATAGGAAGCTAATATTTCTGTTCCTCTTGAAATTAGGTTGTGTTTTTGTGATTTGAATGAGTTATAGTCATTGGGATGTGGGTGAAAGTGATGTATGCCCCATGTAGACTTGGCCATAAAAACTCTTGCATGACGCTCTAGCTCTTCATAGTGAATCTGAAAGCTGCAATTAAGATAGCAAAGCATATGGGACCTACCAGGATACCCGAGACACAGCTTGGAAGGGAACTGCCCTGTAGATCTTCTGAACCCACACAGGATTTATTTGATGAGAGATAAACTTTATTTAATGTGTTAAGTTCCTCAACTTGGGGGATTTGTTACTGCAACTTAGCCTGGTCTATCCTGACAAATATGTTATTTTAAAAGAGACATTTAATATCCAAAATATATAAAGAACACATATAACTCAACAATAAAAAAAAACAATTTGAAAATGGGCATAGGAGCTGAATGGACATTTTTCCAAAGAAGAAGTACAGATGACCAACAGGCACATGAAAAGATGCTCAACATCACTAAATATCATGGAAATGCAAATCAAAACCACAATGAGATACCACCTCACACCTGTCAGAATGCCTATTATCAAAAAAGACAAGAAATATGTGTTGGTGAGGATGTGGAGAATAGGGAACCTTCTTGCATTGTTGGTGGGAATGTAAATTGGTGCAGCCACTACAGAAGACAGTATGGAGATTCCTCAAAAAATTAAGAATAGAACTACCATACAATCCAGCTATCCCACTTCTGTATATGTTTCCAAAGAATACAAAAATACTAATCTGAAAATATATACATACCCCTATGTTCCCTGCAGCATTATTTACAATAGCCAAGGCATGGAAGCAACCTAAGCGCCCATCAACAGATGAATGGATAAAGGAGTTGTGGTGTGTATATATATATATGCACACATACATACACAATGGAATACTACTCAGCCAGAAAAGAGATGAAATCTTGCCATTTGTTAGAACATGGATGGACCTTGAGGGTATTATGCTAAGTGAAATAAGTCAGATGAAGAAAGACAAATACTGTATAATTTCACTCATATGTGGAATATAAAAAACTAATAAACTAAAAAACAAAACAAAACAAATAATGAACAAACCAAACCGAACAAAAACAAACACAAACCTGTAGATATAAAGAACAGAGTAGTGGTTACCAGAGGGGGAGGGGTGTAGGGAGGGTGAAATGGGTAAAGGAGATCAGTCTCCTTTACCATACATGTCTCCTGTATGGTGACAGATGGAAACTAAATCTTTGATGGTGAGCACTTTGTAGGGTATACAAAAGTAGAAATATTGTACACATGAAACTTACGTAATGTTATATATCAATGTTACTTATATAAAATAAAAAAGAGACATTCCCAGCTGGTCATAGTTTGAGCTTTTGTCATAAATGAATTCTCTGAAACTCTTGAAATTACTTTGATATTTTTCCTTTAGTCAGTTAATACAGTGCATTGCATTGATTAACCTTCTAATCTTTAACATTGCATTCCTAAGATAAACTCGGTTTGGTCAAGATATATTATCTTTTTAATGTGTTGATGGATTCACTCTGCTAATATATTTTTTAGGAAGCAAGAGAAGTCTATAATTTTATTTTCTCTTAATGTCCTAATCAGGTTTTGGTATCAAGGTCATGCTAGCCTCATAAAAAGTGTTGGGAGTCCCCTCTTTTTCTATGCTCTGAAATAGCTTGTATAAGATTGAAATAACATCTTTTCCGTTAAGTGTTTTCTAGAACCCATCAGTGAAGTCTTCATGAGGCTGGAGTCTAATTTGTGTGAAATTTTTTGACTAATGATTTAATTTCTTTAATGGTTGTAAAATGATTCAGATTTTTATTTCTTCATTATAATTTTTGGCAACTTGCATTTTTTCTAGGATTCTTTTCATTATATCTAAATTTTGAAATGTACTGGCATAAGGTTGTTTCCAATATTCTCTTATCTGTTTAGTGTTGACACCATCTGTAGTGATGTTCTTTTCATTCCTAATGTTGGTTGTGTTTCCATTCTTTTTCCTTGCTCAATCTTGCTAGAGGTTTGTAATCTTATTAGTCTTTTCAAAGAACCAACTTTTGGCTTTATTGATCTTCTCTACTGAATGTTTGTTTTCCATTTCATCAATTTCTGTTTTATTTTTATTAATTCTATCCTCCTACTTTCTTGGTGCTATTTTGCTGTTCTTTTTCTAACTCCTGGTGATGGATACTCAGCTAACTTGCCATTTAACTTATTTTCTAATACACACAGTTCTGGCTATAAAAATTCCCTCTGAGCACGACTTTATTTGTATCCTTTAAGCATGACTTTACTTGCATTTACTTTTTGATATGTAGTGTTTTCATGATCATTCAGTTCAAAATACTTTCTAATTTTTATTATTACGACTTTTTGATCCATGAACTATTTAGAAGTGTTTTTCCTCATTACCCAACATATTGAGATACCCACTATGACTGTGAATTTTTCTATTTTTTCTTTTTAGTTCTTTCAACTTTTGTTTCATATATTTTAATATGTTATTAAAATATGTTATTTAAGTTCCTATATATTTATGATTCTTACATATCTGTGAATCAAGCCTCTTTCTCTCTAGTAATAGTTTTTACTTAAAGTCTATATGCCTGATAGTACTATAGTCTCAACAGTTTTATTTTGATTAGTATATGCATGTCATATATTTTTCACCCTTTTACTTTCAATCTTTCTATACTTTTGTTTTAGGAAAGTCTTTTGTAAATAGCCTAAAGCTGGATTAAAAAAATTTGGGGGTCAAATTTGACAGTTATTGACTCTTAATTGGAACGTTAAGTTCACTTACATTTAACGTGAATGCTAACAGATTTAAGTTTAAAGCTACCAACTTATATTTTCTTTCTTCCCACACAAGTCTATGTTATTTTTTCCTCTTGTCCTGCCTGTGTTTAGGCTTTATTTCATTTTTTTTCTCTCGGATTGGAATTATATATAGTCTCACATCCAAAGTAAATGAAGACCTTTCCCCTCTTCCTCAACAACATGGGGACTAGAGAGCTCTGTCCATGCTAGTCTTGTACATATTTTAAGCCTATTGTTTTCCCTAACCCTATTAGACCTTATCATTCTGTTTTATACAACCAATGCTCACTTAAATTTACCCATGTATTTGCCATTTTCTTTGCACTCCATTTCTCTTTGCATATCAGACCTGCTCTCCGGGAATCACTCTCCTTCTGACAGAATATATCCCATAGAATTTCCTTAAGGTAGTGACCTCATGCGTGAAAGACATTTTCAAGATATTACCCTCACTCCCAAAATATATTTTCACTGTATATGAACTAACTGATTGGCAATCATTTTCCTTCAGTACTTTGAAGTTACGGTTCTACATTTTTTTGACTTTCAATTGATGCTATTGAGAAGCCATCTATAATCTATCTGCCGTTCCTGTGAAGATAATCTGTACTTCTCTGGTTGCTTTCAATATTTTCTTTGTCTACACAGGAATTTCTGTTTATCCTTCTTTGGGATCACTGGGTTTCTTAAATCTGGGGATTGGTGTCTTTTATTAGACATGGAAAATTCTTAGTTATTATCTCTTCAGAAAATGCCTCTGCCCCCTGTGCTCTGCCCTCTTCTTCTAGCTCTCTGATTGTGTATACGTAACCACCATGTCTCCTACCCTCTCTTCTGGAATTAAAAACAAATCTTTTTCTCTCTCTCCTCCACTCTTCATAATTTCATTTGATCTATATTCCAGTTCACTAAGTTTGTATTTTTCTATCTCTAGTCTGATTCCAAATTATTCATTGAAAGTTTTTTTTAAAGTCTTTTAATCTAAAAACATGTAAATATCTCCATTTGTCTAGGTCTTCTTTGATTTCTTTCTCAGTATTTTATAATTTTGAAAATTATATAAATATTTTGTTGATTTGTACCTAAGTATTTCATTTTATTTAGATCAATTGTTAATGGTATTATGTTTTTAATTTTGGTTCACATGCTTGTTATTAATATACATAAGCAAGATTGATCTTTGTTTGTTGATTTTTATCTCATTTATTCTAAGAGATCTAAAAAAAACAGATTCCTTGGCATTGTGTACATAGACAACCATGTCACATGCAAATAGAGAAAGTTTTATTTCTTCTTTTCCTACATGTATGCCTTTTATTTCATTTTTAATTTAATTTAATTTTATTTTTTATACAGCAGGTTCTTATTAGTCATCCATTTTATACACATCAGTGTATACATATCAATCCCAACCTCCCAATTCATCACACCACCACCCCCAACCCCCCACTGCTTTCCCCACCTTGGTGTCCATAGGTTTTTTCTCTACTTCTATGTCTCAATTTCTGCTCTGCAAACCAGTTCATCTGTACCATTTTCTAGGTTCCACATATATGTGTTAATATACGATATTTGTTTTTCTCTTTCTGACTTACTTCACTCTGTATGACAGTCTCTAGATGCATCCACGTCTCTACAAATGACTCAATTTCGTTCCTTTTTATGGTTGAGTAATATTCCATTGTATATATGTACCACATCTTCTTTATCCATTCATCTGTCGATGGGCATTTAGGTTGCTTCCATGACCTGGCTTTGTAAATACTGCTGCAAAGAACATTGGGGTGCATGTGTCTTTTTGAATTATGGTTTTCTCTGGGTATATGCCCAGTAGTGGGATTGCTGGGTCATATGGTAATTCTATTTTTAGTTTTTTAAGGAACCTCCATACTGTTCTCCATAGTGGTTGTATCCATTTACATTCCCACCAACAGTGCAAGAGGGTTCCCTTTTCTCCACACCCTCTCCAGTATTTGTTGTTTGTAGATTTTCTGATGATGCCCATTTTAACTGGTGTGAGGTGATACCACATTGTAGTTTTGATCTGCATTTCTCTAATAATCAGTGATGTTGAGCATCTTCTCATGTGCTTCTTGGCCATCTGTATGTCTTTGGAGAAACGTCCATTTAGGTCTTCTGCCCATTTTTGGATTGGGTTGTTTGTTTTTTTAATATTGAGCTGCATGAGCTGTTTATATATTTTGGAGATTAATCCTTTGTCTGATGATTTGTTAGCAAATATTTTCTTCCATTCTGAGGGTTGCCTTTTTGTCTTGTTTATGGTTTCCTTTGCTGTGCAAAAGCTTTTAAGTTTCATTAGGTCCCATTTGTTTATTTTTGTTTTTATTTCCATTACTCTAGGAGGTGGATCAAAAAAGATCTTGCTGTGATTTATGTCAAAGAGTGTTCTTCCTATATTTCCTCTAAGAGGTTTATAGTTCCCAGTCTTACATTTAGGTATCTAATCCATTCTGAGTTTATTTTTGTGTATGGTGTTAGGGAGTGTTCTAATTTCATTCTTTTACATGTAGCTGTTCAGTTTTCCCAGCACCACTTATTGAAGAGACTGTCTTTTCTCCATTGTATATCCTTGCCTCCTTGGCCATAGATTAGCTGACCATAGGTGTGTGGGTTTATCTCTGGGCTTTCTATCCTGTTGCATTGATCTACATCTCTGTTTTTGTGTCAGTACCATATTGTCTTGATTACTGTAGTTTTGTAGTATAGTCTGAAGTCAGGGAGTCTGATTCCTCCAGCTCCGTTTTTTTTCCCTCAAGACTGCTTTGGCTATTCGGGGTCTTTTGTGTCTCCATGCAAATTTTAAGATTTTTTGTTCTAGTTCTGTAAAAAATGCCATTGGTAATTTGATAGGGATTGCACTGAATCTGTAGATTTCTTTGTGTAGTATAGTCATTTTCACAATATTGATTCTTCCAATCCAAGACAATGGTATATCTCTCCATCTGTTGGTGTCATCTTTAATTTCTTTCATCAGTGTCTTATAGTTTTCAGCATACAGGTCCTTTGTCTCCCTAGGTAGGTTTATTCCTAGGTATTTTATTCTTTTTTTTGCAATGGTAAATGGGAGGGTTTCCTTAATTTCTCTTTCAGATTTTTCATCATTAGTGTATAGGAATGCAAGAGATTTCTGTGCATTAATTTTGTATCATGCAACTTTACCAAATTCATTGATTAGTTCTAGTAGTTTTCTGGTGGCATCTTTAGGATTCTCTATGTATAGTATCATGTCATCTGCAAACAGTGACAGTTTTACTTCTTCTTTTCCAGTTTGGATTCTTTTTCTTTTTCTTCTCTGACTGCCATGGCTAGGACTTCCAAAACTATGTTGAATAGTAGTGGTGAGAGTGGACATCCTTGTCTTTTTTCTGATCTTAGAGGAAATGCTTTAAGTTTTTCACCATTGAGAATGATGTTTGCTGTGGGTTTGTCGTATATGTCCTTTTTTATGTTGAAGTGGTTTCCCTCTATGCCCACTTTCTGGAGACTTTTTTTTTTTTTTATCATAAACGTGTGTTGAATTATGTCAAAAGCTTTTTCTGCATCTCTTGAGATGATCATATGGTTTTTCTTCTTCAGTTTGTTAATATGGTGTATCACATTGATTGATTTGCATATATTGAAGAATCCTTGCATCACTGGGATAAATCCCACTTGATCATGGTGTATGATCCTTTTAATGTGTTGTTGGATTCAGTTTGCTAGTATTTTGTTAGGATTTTTGCATTTAGTTTCATCAGTGATATTGGTCTGTAATTTTCTTTTTTTGTAGTATCTTTGTCTGGTTTTGGTATCAGGGTGATGGTGGCCTCATAGAATGACTTTGGGAGTTTTCCTTTCTCTGCAATTTTTTGGAAGAGTTTGAGAAGGATGGGTGTTAGCTCTTCTCTAAATGTTTGATAGAATTCACCGGTGAAGCCATCTGGTCCTGGACTTTTGTTTGTTGGAAGATTTTTAAACACAGTTTCAATTTTATTATTTGTTATTCATCTGTTCATATTTTCTATTTCTTCCTGGTTCAGTCTTGGAAGGTTATACCTTTCTAAGAATTTGTCCATTTCTTCCAGGTTGTCCATTTTATTGGCATAGAGTTGCTTGTAGTAGTCTCTTAGGATGCTTTGTATTTCTGTGGTGTCTGTTGTAACTTCTCCTTTTTCATTTCTAATTTTATTGATTTGAGTCCTCACCCTCTTTTTCTTGATGAGTCTGGCTAATGGTTTATCAATTTTGCTTATCTTCTCAAAGAACCAGGTTTTAGTTTTATTGATCTTTGCTATTGTTTTCTTTGTTTCTATTTCATTTATTTCTGCTCTGATCTTGATGATTTCTTTTCTTCTGCTAACTTTGGGTTTTGTTTGTTCTTCTTTCTCTAGTTCCTTTAGGTGTAAGGTTAGATTGTTTATTTGAGATTTTTCTTGTTTCTTGAGGTAGGGTTGTATAGCTATAAACTTCCCTCTTACAACTGCTTTTGCTGCATCCCATAGGTTTTGGATCATCGTGTTTTCATTGTCATTTGTCTCTAGGTATTTTTTGATCTCCTCTTTGATTTCTTCAGTGATCTCTTGGTTATTTAGTAATGTATTGTTTAGCCTCCATGTGTTTGTGTTTTTTACGTTTTTTTCCCTGTAATTCATTTCTAATCTCATAGCGTTGTGGTCAGAAAAGATGCTTGATATGATTTCAATTTTCTTGAATTTACTGAGGCTTGATTTGTGACCCAAGATATGACCTATCTTGGAGAATGTTCTGTGCGCATTTGAGAAGAAAGTATAATCTGTTGTTTTTGGATGGAATGTCCTATAAATATCAAGTAAATCTATCTGGTCTATTGTGTCATTTAAAGCTTGTGTTTCCTTATTAATTTTCTGTTTGGATGATCTGTCCATTGGTGTAAGTGAGGTGTTAAAGTCCCCCACTGTTATTGTGTTACTGTCGATCTCCTCTTTTAGAGCTGTTAGCAGTTGCGTTATGTGCTCCTTATGTGCTCTATAGGTGCTCCTATGTTGGGTGCATATATATTTATAATTGTTATATCGTCTTGGATTGATCCCTTGATCATTATGTAGTGTCCTTTCTTGTCTCTTGTAACATTCTTTATTTTAATGTCTACTTTATCTGATATGAGTATTGCTACTCCAGCTTTCTTTTGATTTCCATTTGCATAGAATATCTTTTTCCATCCCCTCACTTTCAGTCTGTATGTGTCCTTAGGTCTGAAGTGGGTCTCTTGTAGACTGCATATATATGGGTCTTGTTTTTGTATCCATTCAGCAAGCCTGTGTCTTTTGGTAGGAGCATTTAATCCACTCACGTTTAAGGTAATTATTGATATGTATGTTCCTATTACCATTTTCTTAATTGTTTTGGGTTTGTTTTTGTAGGTCTTTTTCTTCTCTTGTGTTTCCTACTTAGAGAAGTTCCCTTAGCATTTGTTGTAGAGCTGGTTTGGTGGTGCTGAATCCTCTTAACTTTTGCTTGTCTGTAAAGCTTTTGATTTCTCCATCGAATCTGAATGAGATCTTTGCTGGGTAGAGTAATCTTGGTTGTAAGCTGTTCCCTTTCATCACTTTAAGTATATCATGCCACTCCCTTCTGGCTTGTAGAGTTTCTGTTGAGAAATCAGCTGTTAACCTTCTGGGAGTTCCCTTGTATGTTATTTGTCATTTTTCCCTTGCTGCTTCCAATAATTTTTCTTTGTCTTTAATTTTTGCCAATTTGATTACTATGTGTCTCAGTGTGTTTCTCCTTGGGTTTATCCTGTATGGGACTCTCTGCACTTCCTGGACTTGGGTGGCTATTTCCTTTCCCACGTTAGGGAAGTTTTTGAGTATAATCTCTTCAAATATTTTCTTGGGTCCTTTCTCTCTCTCTTCTCCTTCTGGGACCCCTATAATGCGAATGTTGTTGCGTTTAATGTTGTCCCAGAGGTCTCTTAGGCTGTCTTCACTTCTTTTCATTCTTTTTTCTTTATTCTGTTCCACAACAGTGAATTCCACCATTCTGTCTTCCAGGTCACTTACGCGTTCTTCTGCCTCAGTTATTCTGCTATTGATTCCTTCTAGTGTAGTTTTCATTTCAGTTATTGTATTGTTCATCTCTGTTTGTTTGTTCTTTAATTCTTCTAGATCTTTGTTAAATATTTCTTGCATCTTCTCGAGCTTTGCCTCCATTCTTTTTCCAAGGTCCTGGATCATCTTCACTATCATTATTCTGAATTCTTTTTCTGGAAGGTTACCTATCTCCACTTCATTTAGTTGTTTTTCTGGGGTTTTATCGTGTTCCTTCATCTGGTACATAGCCCTCTGCCTTTTCATCTTGTCTATCTTTCTGTGAATGTGTTTTTTGTTCCACAGGCTGCAGGATTGTAGTTCTTGCTTTTGCTGCCTGCCCTCTGGTGGATGAGGCTATCTATGAGGCTTGTGGATGTTTCCTGATGGGAGGGACTGGTGGTGGCTAGAGCTGGCTGTTGCTCTGGTGGGCAGAGCTCAGTAAAACTTTAATGCGCTTGACTGCTGATGGGTGGGGCTGGGTTCCCTACCTGTTGATTGTTTGGCCTGAGGTGACTCAACACTGGAGCCTAGCTGGGCTCTTTGGTGGGGCTAATGGCGGACTCTGGGGGGGCTCATGGCAAGGAGTACTTCCCAGAACTTCTGCTGCCAGTGTCCTTGTCCTCATGGTGAGCCACATTCACCCCCCGCCTCTGCAGGAGACCCTCCAGCACTAGCAGGTAGGTCTGGTTCAGTCTCCTGCGGGGTCACTGCTCCTTTCCCTGGGTCCCAATGTGCACACTACTTTGTGTGTGCCCTCCAAGAGTGGAGTCTCTGTTTCCCCCAGTCTTGTCAAAGTCCTGCAATCTAATTCCACTAGCCTTCAAAGTCTGATTCTCTAGGAATTCCTCCTCCTGTTGCCGGACCCCCAGGTTTGGAAGCCTGACGTGGGGCTCAGAACCTTCACTCCAGTGGGTGGACTTCTGTGGTATAAGTGTTCTCCAGTTTGTGAGTCACCCACCCAGCAGTTATGGGATTTGATTTTATTGTGATTGCGCCCCTCCTACCATCTCACCGTGGCTTCTCCTTTGTCTTTGCATGTGGGGTATCTTTTTTGGTGAGTTCCAGTGTCTTCCTGTCAACGCCTGTTCAGCAGTTAGTTGTGATTCCGGTGTTCTCGAAATAGGGAGTGAGAGCTTGTTCTTCTACTCCGCCATCTTGAACCAATCTCTCACCTTTTATTTCTTGATTTGAGACCTTTCCTTTTTTTCCCTAAAGTAAGCATTTAGTGTTATAAACTTCCTTCTCTATTATGCTTTAGCTGCCACGTTATTTGCCATATTTTAATATGTTGTATTTTTACTTTCATTCAGTTCCATGTATTTTAAAAAATTTCTTTTGAGACTGTCTCTTTGACCCATGGATTATTTAGCAGTATGTTGTTTAATTTCCAAGTGTTTTAATATTTTCCTGTTGTTTTCCTTTTATTGATTTCAGTTTGATTCCATTATGGTCAGAGACCATAATCTGTATGACTTCAGTTCTTTAAAACTTGAAGTTAGCTTTATGGCTCAGAATATGGCCCATTTTAGTGAATGTTCCATGGGTGTTTGAAAAAAAATGTGTATTCTGCTGTTGTTGGTGGAGAGTTATACACACATGAATTAGATCCTGTTGGTTGATGGTGTTGTTCAGTTCTTTTATATCCTTGCTGATTTTCTGTCTAGCATTTCTGTCAATTGCTGCAAGTGGAGTGTTGAAGTCCCACCTGTGACTGTGAACCTGACTATTTTGCTTTTCAGCTCTTACCAGTTTTTGCTTCATGTATTTTGAGACTGGTTTTTGGTGTGCAGACATGTAGGATTATTATGTGTTCTTAGCTGACCTTTATTGAACTTTTAATTCTATTTATTTTATTTGTCATTTCTAGAAGTGCTGATTTATTCTTCATCAAATCTGATAAGTCCTTTTTTTTAAAAAAACATAAGCGTAACTTGAAAAATCTGTATCTGTGCACAACAATGTTCATAGCGGTACTATTTACAATAGGTAAGACATGAAAGCAACCTAAGTGTCCATCGACAGATGAATGGATAAAGAAGATGTGGTACATATATACAATGGAATATTACTCAGCCATAAAAAAGAACAAACTAATGCCATTTGCAGCAACATGGGTGGACCTAGAGATTATCATACTTAGTGAAGTAAGTCAGACAGAGAAAGACAAATATTATATGATATCACTTATATATGGAATCTAAAAAATAGTACAAATTAATTTATAAAACAGAAACAGACTCACAGATGTAGAAAACAAACTTATGGTTACCAAAGGGGAAGGGGGGAGGGATAAATTGGGAGTATGGGATTAACAGATGCACACTACTATATATAAAATAGATAAGCAACAAGGATTTACTGTATAGCACAGGGAACTATATTCAATATCTTGTAATAAAGTATAATGGAAAAGTATTGAAAAAAAGAATATATATATATATATATATATATACTGCTGAATCACTTTGCTATACACCTGTAACTAACACAATATTGCAAACCAACTATACTTCAAAAAGCAGAAAAATAAATAAATAAATAAATAATCTGTATCTAACAATGCAAATTTCAAAGTCTCTACAGGTTATTTTTGCTGTCTGTTGATTCTGCTAGTTCTATTCATATTGTTCTGTTTCTTTTGCACTTAGCTGTTTTTGACTGTGTGCTGGTCAATGCCACTAACTAGTTATTTGGGGGGCTCCCCAAGGCCCAATATAGATATGCCTTCCTCCAGAGAGGCTTCATGTTTGCTTTCGCCAGGTACCTGGCTGGAGTTATTAAAAGTCATGGATGACCTTAAGTCAAGTCCTCAACTTGCGCTTCTTTGACTAATCCAGGCAGAGGGCTGATGTGTGGCCATTTCTTCCTAGCAATATTTTATGCTTTCCTTTTTCTTCTGCTTGCCTTAGTGTCAAGGCACCAAGGCTTTTCTGAAGTCCTCTAGGATTGGGGGAGGAAAGTCGGTTAAGATCTAGTTCATCCTGGTCCTGAGGGTGCAGCTCCTGGGAATCTAGCTTCATGTGGGAGAAGTCACCTATAAGGCTCCCAGCTTGGGAGGGCTCCAACTTTGAATTCTTTCCCTCTTGGCTTGTATGGCCACTGAGTCAAATCTTTGTGAGCAGTACTGTCAAGTGCCCACCAGGGGTCCCGGTGGCATACTTACCTCCCTAGTTACAGGTGTTTATCTCTTAGCTTGTCTGAGACATCCCCTCTGTCTTTTCCATTTTAAAAGTGAAGTCTGAAAAATGTTCTATCCACCATTTCTTGTTGTTTTAGTGGGAGAGTTGATCCAAAGAGTGCAGCCTGTCCCCTGGAAGGTGGAAGTTCTCTGATGCATTTTTCCATCTCTGGAAAACCTGGCTGCCCTAGGGTCCTCCATCATGCAGGCTGAGGCTCCCACTGCCCAGGGGGGTGGCAGAACCAGCTGAGACTAAGGAGAGGACATTCAGCTTTTGACTTCCAGAACTGGCTCCTGAAACTCATTTCAGAGGAGTGCTTGTGAAGGTCAAAGCTTTCATTTGGAAGATCCAGGCATTGTTGAGAGAGGAAGATTTATTTAAGTTGCAAAAGTTACCCTTAAAAAAGTCAAGAACCAGAGCCCAGGGAGTCAGAGGACACAGTTTTACTAAAATCCACAGGGCGGTAAGAAGGAGAGAATATGAAAATGGAAAGGGAAGACCCTTTCTGGGCTGGGGGCGGGGTGGGTGGAGAAATGAGCAGCAGAGCAGAGAAGAGCTTGGTAGGAAATGTTTGTGTGATGGAGCATTTAGACTTGAGTTGAGGCCTGCTCCCTACACCCTCCTACCCTTCAGAGACAAAACCTGGTGTGTGTTGGGTGCGAGAGGGCATAGTGAAGAAGTCCAGTTGGGTTTGGAAACTGCAGAGCAGACGGACTTGTATTTTGATTCCCACCTGGAATTCTAGGAGGAGACCATCTCCCATTGCCCTGTGCCAACACAGAACAGCATCAACACAGTGGAAATGGCAGTGTGTCGAGTACAGGCAGAGAGAGCTTCAGAAAACACCCCCTCCCGTGCCTTCCAAGTCCCCCTCAGCTCCAGCAGGGCATGGTAGAAACCAGTAAAAATTCTCAAGGTTCCTCAAGAGGAGTAGTGAGGGAGGCTGAGAATTAACAGTCAGTAGGGCTACTGGGCGGGGGTACAGGGTACAAGGTGTGCAGCCCAAAGACAGAGGCCATGGTGTTGGCAGTGCCAGGGAGAGTCCAGCATGGGCCCAGATAGCAGCAGTTGTGCCTGAGCCAAGAGAAGCTGAGGAGGCCTCAATAGTGGAGGCAGAGAGAATAGAGGCCAATGCCCAAGGTCAAGGGCAGACCCCTCGGCTGAAGGACATTGAGGGCCAGATGCCCCTTTTCAGATGCCAGGATGATAAGCCACCTCGGATGCTTAACTTACTCTTGGGAAAATAGGCGGAAAAGAGAAACTTGATCGCAAAGTGACCTATAAGAGAATAAGCTTAAAATCAGAAGATAGTTACCTTAAAGTAGCAATTTTCTTTTCACCGTTCATGGAAATGGTGGCTTAAGAGTAAGTCAAGTGTTATAGAAAGCAAAGGCAGTTATTCTTCTGCACATCTGAGTCTCATGTCAGACATGGAAGACGTTAGTTCTTTCTCTTTTCCTCTTTAAAAGAAATGGGGGTCAGGAGGACTAACTCCTGTTGGGTGCCGACTCTCTTGGGTAATTTACATATATTTAACCTTCACCTTAATCTCTGTTTTACAGGGGTGGGGGGCCAGGGGCCCCTCCAGGCAGCTCTGCTGAGCATCTTGGATACTCAGGTGTCACCTGGGATGGTTTAGCTCATTTTGACAGGGGAGGTTGTACACTGAGAAATCAATGCTTTGTTATAGCTCCCAGGAGAGGAGAGTCAATAACAATAACAGTTTGAGCTAAAACTCCTTCTTGCCCTCTAAATGGTGATGAGTTTAAGCCTCTTTTGTTCTCCACAATGCTACAATCCCAGTGTTGTCTCAGGTGACCCCCTCTCCCTCTTGCTGCATGGAGGTACTTCTCTGGTGACCCAATGCAGCCCAGACACACCTCCATTACAGCACTTGTATGGTAATGATCTGTTTGCCTTTGTCTTTCCCGTGAGGCTGAGAGCTCCTTAAGGATGCAAACCTGTCTTTTCATTCTGGATAACATGGCCAGCACTTCAATTAATATGAAGCTATCCCATCCTTCCCTTGGAGTTATCATAGTAATACGTGGCTATGTGTTTAACACGGCTGATAGAATTCCTTTTTTGTTTATCTCTACCCCTCTGGAAATTCTAACAAAATGGCAGTAAAGGAATAAAAGAAGTATGAAATCACAAGGGCAAAGAGAGTGGGAAAGGAGACAACAGTAGGTGGGAAAGGTCAACACAATTTTGGAAGCTGGAGAGCTGATGAACAATGGTACCAGAGCCGGCAGAGTCTGCAGGCAGGGAAGGCAGTAAGGGTCAAGCTGCCATGCACGGCAGAAGCCCAGAGGAGCCAACAACCTCCCAGTGGGGGTGGGTGCCAGAGGGCCCGAACACAGGAGGACTAGTTGAGGGTTTGTCTAAGGAGCCCTTGGATACAACCACTGAGCTTGTTCTCCCATCCTGGCAGAAGACCAGATTTCTGCTTTCTGCCGAGGTTGGACCAGAGAGACCCTTGACTTCCAGGCATAGCTGAGGGGATGAGGGATTACTATCCCTAAGACAGGAGGGTCAAATCTGGCTTCCAGAATACCAGATTGGAGCCATCTCTCTGGACATGTACAGACACAGTCAGGGGTCTTGGACCTAGGGGCTGGACATATGCCATCAGGCCCACCAACTTCACCCACACACCCAGAGTTTCTGGATGACACTTAGGGCCTGATCAGCAGATGGGGGTGGACAGCTCAGGAAGACACCAGTTTTAGAAAGGTGCTGACCATGAAAGACAGAGACCAAAACAGCCGTCCGGAGAAAAGGAACTAGGGGGACACAAAGGTAAGGCAGAAAGCAAAAGGAAGCTTCAAAAATCTCCAAATAATATTTTTAGAAGACAAAAGATGATATCCCATCCATGAAACAAGAATGGCTTTTTTTTATTAAAAAAAAAATCAGAAAACAGGACAAAGCTCTTAGAAATTAGAAGAATATTCACTCAGTTGACAATATTCACCAACTGGCTATCACATGCCAGGTGCTGTGCTGGGTCCTGGGGAAATACAGTGGGGATGAGGCAGACCAATTCTTTTCCTCAAGGAGCTTATACTCTGGTGGATGACAGCAGCAACAAAATAAGTTAGGAGAAGAACTGTAAGATACATTTGAGGAAATCATATGCTAAAAAGAAGATAAACTTAGAAGATTGATCTGGGAGGTGAAGCATCTAACTAATAGACATCCCTGAAAGAGAGAACAGAGAGAGGAAAACATCGAAGAAGTAACACAAATATCTTCCCAGACTAGAAGGACCTAAGTTTTCACAGTCAAAGACCCTCTGAGTGCTCAGCACTCTGAATAAAAGAACACACTGGTAAACCACTGTAAAATTTCAGACCACCAGTTTTAAAGAGAAGATTCTAAAAGTTCCCAGAGAGAAAATAAGAGATTGTATACACAGAACTGGGACAGCACTGGACTTCTCAACAGCAATTCTGGGATCCAGGAGACAGTGAAGCAAGTCTTCAAACATTAGAGGAAAAGTATTTCCAGCATGGAATACTATATTTGGCCAAACAACCAATTAATTAGGATGGCGTTGGCAAACTTTTTCTATTAAGGAACAGATATTAAATAGTGTAGGCTTTGTGGGCTGCATATACTCTTGGTGGCATATTTCTCTCTCTTTTTTTTTTTGGCTGCACCACAGGGCATGTGGGATCTTAGTTCCGTGACCAGGGATTGAACCTGTGCTCCTTGCATTGGAAGTGTAGAGTCTTAACCACTGGACCACCAGGGAAGTCCTGGCCTATTCCTCTTCTTTTTTTTTGTAATTATTTATTTTATTTATTTATTTTTGGCTGTGTTGGGTCTTCATTGCTGCACGCGGGCTTTCTCTAGTTGCGGCGAGCGGGGGCTACTCTTCATTGCGGTGCGCGGGCTTCTCATTGCGGTGGCCTCTCTTGTTGCGGAGCACGGGCTCTAGGCGCATGGGCTTCAGTAGTTGTGGCACTTGGGCTCAGTGGTTGTGGCTCGTGGGCTCTAGATCGCAGGCTCAGTAGCTGTGGTGCACGGGCTTAGTTGCTCCGCGGCATGTGGGATCTTCCCGGACCAGGGCTCGAACCCGTGTCCCCTGCATTGGCAGGCGGATTCTTAACCACTGTGCCACCAGGGAAGCCCCTATTCCTCTTTTTAAACAACCTTTTATAATGTAAAAATATCATTCTTAGCTCACAGAAAGCATGAAAACAAGCTATAGGCCAGATTTGGCCCATGGGCTATAGTTTATTGATCTGTGCATTGGAGTGTGGCATAAACTTGTGTTCATATATGTAAGGTCTCAGGAAGTTGATCTCCCATAGATTATTTCTCAGAAAGATGCTAGAGGATGCACTCCACCAAGACAAGAGAGTAAACCAAAAATAGCAGAAGGCATCGGATCTAAGAAACTAGGGTTCCAAATCAGGAGATAGGCAAAGGGAATCCCCAGGAAAACAGCGCTCGGAAATCCCAGTCGACAGTGGTGTAGCAGGCATAGAGAGCTAGCTGTCTAGATAGGACCTTGAGGGCTCCAGGAAGGATATGAGCAGAAACAAAATGGAATAGACAGATTACCATGAGTTTGTTTGTACTAAGAAGAGTTTTAGAGAATTTTTTGGGGGGAAAATTTGGGACTAAATTAGTGATAGGTATAAGGAACCTAAGGAAACAAATAAATGCAGCAATTATTAACTCTAGGAAAAACCAAAGTTTATATGAGAGGCAATAAAATCTTAGTGTAATACACGGTTTAGTTAAAATGATTTAGCAGACATAAATGTAAACAATAAGTATTAATTTAACGCAAAGCTGCGAGCTAATCAATTTGGGAGTGTATGGTGGAGATGAAGTATGAGTGTGAGGGTGGAGGTATGAATGCTAAATTCTCCTTTTACATAGTTGGAAGCCAATAGATACTGTCTGAATCTGAAAATTCAAGAAACAACAGTATAAGCTTATTATTTAGAAACAGGGAGTCAAATACCAGAGAAAACAGCTAAAAAAGTCAAAAGTGATTGCCCTGGGAACCAGGAATCAGTGGTGGGAAAGAATGGAACAAACACTACTATAAGCCTTATAATAACTTTTACTATAAATATGTTTATAAATTTATAAAATAAATTGAACATTAATGTATTTTGTAGAAATACTTCAGTATACTGAAAGTGTAAAGAATCAAAATTAACAAAGAGGTTAATACTGTTTATATTTTGGTTAAATTTTGGTTAGCTTTCTTTGTCTTTTCTTCTATTTCTTCATATAGTGTAGATTCAATTTTCTATCTTCTTTTTTTTTTAAATTAATTAATTTATTTGTTTATTTTTGGCTGTGTTGGGTCTTTGTTGCGGCATGCGGGCTTCTCACCACGGTGGTTTCTCTTGTTGCGGAGCACGGGCTCTAGGCACGTGGGCTTCAGTATTTGTGGCACGTGGGCTCAGTAGTTGTGGCTCGCGGGCTCTATAGCACAGGCTCAGTAGTTGTGGCACACGGGCCCAGTTGCTCCGCGGCATGTGGGATCTTCCGGGACCAGGGCTCAAACCCGTGTTTCCTGCATTGGCAGGCAGATTCTTAACCACTGTGCCACCAGGGAAGCCCTGTATTTTCTTTATTTAGATTATATCATAAGCATTTTTCTTGGCCATTAGGACTCTGAAAACACCATTTCTAATGGCTCTATAGTAATAGAGATTTTTAAAAATTTTATGCTGGAATCAATATATTGTGACCATCTTTGTAGATCTTGGTTTCAAGTTTTGGATAAATTTTTAAGATGAATTATTAAAAAGGAAAACTACTGGCTTCAACGTTTTGGGTGATTTTGCCACATCTTGCTAAACTTCTTTTCAGAAATTTTGAGCAAAGGGAGAGAGACTGCAGCACAGTATGAGAGAGTTCATCTCTCCCCACACTGGTCAGTACTGGTCAGTACTGGGCCTACTCAACTTAAAAACATCTGTCAATTTGTAGGAATTTCTTGTGGTTTAAATTTTGCTTTTAAAATGACTTGTGTGATTTTTATTATTTATTAGATATTTCTGTATCTCCTTTTGTGAACCTTCTGCTTATATTTGTTGCTCATTTGTCTACTGATGTGTATGAATACTTTTAAACAAGTATGTTAAATGTTTGCCTGTTGGATCTGTTGGCAAACATATAGAGAGGATTCTCCTCCAAATCATGGACCTCCCCCAGCTCCTGTCTGGCTGCTAGGAATTAGGCCCAGGTATTCATCCAACTAAAACTCCCCACGTCCATGTGCAATAAAGCCAGTTTTCATCTCAGGGTTACAGCTCTTCCTTGATTTACGACAGGATTAGTCCCATCATAAGTGGAAAATAAACCATCATAAATTGAAAATATCATTTAGTCAAAAATGCACTTAATACCCCTAATCTACCGAACATCTTAGCTTAGCCTTGCCTACCTTAAACATGCTCAGAACACTTACATTAGCCTACAGTTGGGCAAGATCCTCTAACACAAAGCCAATTTTATAATAAAGGGCTGGATATCTCCTGGAATTTATTGGATACTGTACTGCAGAATGGTTGGATGGGTACAGAATGGTTGTAAGTATATCAATTGTTTACCCTCATGATCGCGTGGCTGATGGGAGCTGCGGCTACTGTCGCTGCCCCAGCATCACGAGAGGATCGTACCACACATCACTAGCCCAGGAAAACATCAAAGTTCAAAATTCGAAGTACAGTTTCTACTATATACGCATCTCTTTTGCACCATCATAAAGTCGAAAAACTGTAAGTCAAACCATTGTAAGTCGGGGTCCGTCTGTACTTTCGTCTGTCGTTTCTTGAGTGTCGCTGCTCCTCTGCTCTAGTCTCTTGCATAAATTCTCTGTCTCATCTCACAGATTTCATATCCTTATTTTTTTCTTGCGTTCTGGAAGCATTCCTTGCACTGGTGACCTAATTCTCTATTTAGTTGCAAGAAATAGCCTCCCTACTGCCTATCTCCACTGAGCACTAACGTGGCGATGACGGTTTTCATTCCAAAAGCCCTTCCCTGTCCTCAGGTGGACTGCTCTTTCGCTTTATCACATTCTCCTCTTGAATCTCATGAGAACCAGAGGCTTTAAAATTTTACCTTCGTTAAGTGGAGAGCCACGTGGCCTAAACCTGGAGGATAGGGCCTTCTTTGGAAATGCAGTTCCTTTTTCATATGAACCGTGACCTCTCTCTGATCAGTCAGTCAGCTGCCTCCAGAAAGGTCTATCTGTCCAGTATGGAAGGCTGGGCGGCCCTGTCAGAGTTTGGGTAGGTCCTTGCTTAATTACTTTGTTCACGGCTAAAGGATAAAGGCAACATTTAAGCTTACTGTAATTTTTCTTTGTATATTAGAAATATTTCAAGCAGGGAGCTGCAGGTAAAAGGAAACAGCAATTGAAGGGAATTCTTCACTCCTAAGGTTTATCTGTAGTATTTTATTGACTGAGCTATCTAAGGTAGGAAAATATTGATTTTTTTTCTTCAAATACGTAGGTGACTGTCCTGTTTCCTTTAATTAAATAATCTGTACCCCCCATCACTGATTTTTTTTGTTTTTCCCTTACTGTATATTTTCTTTCACATAGACTTTATGTTCCATTGTGCTGTCTTGAGTCCCTATCACACTCATTTAATCTCTTTTTTAAAAAATTACATTTTAGGGACTTCCCTGGTGGTGCAGTGGTTAAGACTCCACGCTCCCAATGCAGGGGGCCCAGGTTCGATCCCTGGTCAGGGAACTAGATCCCGCATGCATGCCACAACTAACAGTTCACATGCCACAACTAAGGAGCTGGAAAGACGCAACTAAGGAACCCGCCTGCCGCAACTAAGCCCCAGTGCAACCAAATAAATAAATTTTAAAAAAAGTTTTTAAAAATTACATTTTAATGTCTGAGAGAGCTTTCTGAGCACATGGTCAGTCTTCTAGGAGAAACTTGGGATATCTTTCTCATGTTAAATAAAGAAAAACACCCATTGGCATTCTCACTGAAAAGCCAATCAGTGAATGCACATTCCAGTGAGCAGCTGCTCATATTTCATTTGGTCAAGTCTCTCAGCAGAGGACAGAGCCCCTGCCCTCAGTATCCTTCATGTTTCTGGTTCAGGTTAGCCTTGGGGGCAGATGTCCTTAGCTGTTTCTCTTGTGAATAGATCTTTTTTCCCTCATATTTTAATATATATATATATGTATTTTTTTCATTACATTGTATTACAACTGTTATATAGAAAACTCTGTACTTTGGTTTGTTTATTTTGAGTCTGGGCTACGTTACTGAACTTATTAGTTCTAACAGCTTTTCAAATGCCTCTCCTGGATTTTCTAGGGATACAGTAACACCACCTGCAATAATGAAAACTGAGGGCTTCCCTGGTGGCGCAGTGGTTGAGAGTCTGCCTGCCGGTGCAGGGGACACGGGTTCGAGCCCTGGTCTGGGGGATCCCACATGCCGCGGAGCAACTGGGCCCGTGAGCCACAATTACTGAGCCTGTGCTCCGCAACAGGAGAGGCCGTGATAGTGAAAGGCCCGCGCACCGTGATGAAGAGTGGCCCCGGCTTGCCGCAACTAGAGAAAACCCTCGCGCAGAAACGGAGACCCAACACAGCCAAAAATAAATAAATAAATAAATAAATAAACTCCAATCTCTAAAAATAAAAAATAAAAAAAAAATAATGAAAACTGAGTCTCCTTTCTATAACTATATTTGATTGATGCCATCAGAAAATAATAGTGGTGAGTAAGCATTCTTTTCTATTTCCCTGCTTCTGTGGGAATGCTTCTGAAGTGTTATGCCATTATGTATCATGATGGATAAGTATACTAGTTCTACTTTACTAAGAGCTTTAAAAAAAAATCCCTGAGTAAGTGCTGGATTTTTATTGAATGGCTTTTAAGTGTGTATTGAGATGATGATTTAAGTTTCATAAAAATATATTGCCTTAGTAATGCAATATATTAATAGATTTCTTTATGTTATACTGTCCTGGAATACTGGGATGCATGCTACCTGGTCATGTTGAATTATTCTTTTAGTAGTAATTTGATAACCTACTACTTTATATGAGTATTTTGCATCCAAGATTATACTGTCAAACACTAGCTGTAATGCCACAGTATCCTTATCCAATTTTCTTTGTTCTAGAAAATGGTGATGGTAGATTGGATTATTGGTCCTAATTCCTCACTCTGCTATTATAATATCGCACACCCACACCTCTGCCACTGCCTCACTAAGGCGGAACATACTTCCCCGCCCCTTGATTTTGGGCTTGGCTGCGAGACTTCCTTTGGCCAATGGAATATTAGCAGATGCGACATGAACAGAAACTTAAAACCTGCTTGCTTGGTGGCCATCCTGTGCTTGTGCCATCCCTGTGAGAGAATACACGAGGCAGCTACTACCCCTTGTGTCCTCCTAGCCCCCAGAATTATTTAAATGCTTTACACTAGTAAGAATTTGATAACATATGAACAGTTTGTGGTGTGTGGATGGTGCTCAGCCTTTGTGACTTGCTCTGCTCCCTGGCCTGGCCGGTCGGCGGAGGAGGGAACTGTGGCAGACTGTATTTTACAAAGATGGTCATGTCATTATCTCCCAGCCCGCATGCTCTTCTAGATCTGGCCATTCCTCCATCCAGAGGTCCCCCTTGGACCTGGGTGGGCGCCTTTGTTTGGGGCAGAAGTGAGATTGTGTGACTTCTGAGGCTGGGTCATAAAAATGCCAGGTGCTTCCACCTTGTGATCTGAAGACGCTCGGTCTTAGAACCCAGTTACCATGCCGTGAAACCCCCAACCAGCCTATGCAGAGTCCCCCTAGCAGAGCCAGGAGTATGGTTAGGGTCAACGTCAGTGTCCCAGCGGACGCCCTGCCGGCTGCCACACCTGTGGGTGAAGAGGTCTCTAGGTGATTTCTGCTCCCCTGCTGTCCACTCACTCCCAATCTTTTGAGTCTTCTCAGCTGAGTCCTCAAACATCATGGAGTGGAGACAAGCCATCCCCACTGTGCTCTGAGCATAACAAAACAAGTCAATTTACACCTACAAGTCTGTGGTGGTTTGCTAATAGTAATAATAACTAGAACAGGAATAGAGATTCAGAAAGGTTATGTGATTTTTCCCACGGTTATACTACCAGGAAATGGCACGCCTGTGATCTGAACGCAGGTCTGCCTGTACTTTTTCTGTTGCACTGTACTGATGACGAATAGTGAGGTTTGGGGAGACATAAGGCAGCCAGACCTCAGAAGGGTAACCACTAGGTAGCCCCGCCTCTGTCTTGTACATCCTCAAAGCAGGTCTCTCAGGCGTATGATGGAGATTCTGCCCCCTCTAGAGCTGACCTGGACAAATGAGACCATCTCCCCCAACAAGACAGGGCTTCAGTAAAATGTTACTGCTGCTTAAAATGCTTGGCAGGCTCACGAACCATGAAGCAAAGACTTAATAGCATTCCAAACGGTAAAGACTTCATTATTTCCATGGAGCATGCTTTGGCACATCTATCAGCATTTTATTAAGGATTACCATACATATTTAAAACAAAACTACACTTGTCAAAAGAGCTGAGAGAAGTGTTAGGTGACGCTAGGAGGCCTTACCCACTCCATGGACCCTTTTGTCCATTTTCTTCTTTCTTTTGTTTTTGCTGAAAAGCACCCTTGGAAATGAGGCCTTGAAAGGCAGGAATCCTTTAAGAAATAGCAAGAGCGACTGTTGCCAGTGCTGTTAGGAACCAAGTAAACAAGGAAAAGAAGCCAGAGTGATGATAAGCAGGTTGAAAAAAAAACAAAAACAAAAACAGGCCAGATTCTCAACTAAATGGATCTACCTGCTTTAAAAAAGCAGCTGTGATTACCTGGGCCTCCAAGCTAATGTAAGCAGCTCCTTTGTCTCTTTTCTGTTTGATCATCCCTGTTTTCTTTAGACCTTAATAAGAAAGATGAGATCATTAGGCAACATTTAACTTAGCTCCTGATTTCTGCTTTACTAAATATACACAACACCCTACCTAAGCTGTTGATTTCTTTCCTGCATTAGAAGGAGTAAGAATGAAGAATTAAGGAGTTAAAGAATGATTGACCCTCTACCCCTAGCTTCCCCTTAATAAATTTGCGGGTGGACCTCTCTGGCACAGGCGGACCACGTGGGCAAGAGAACATCCAATTGCAGAAGGACCTCATGAGCAAGACGGTGTCCCAAGGAAGATGCGGGAAGTCAGCAGGTCTGTGCGCAATGGAAAGACGATGAAGAATCTGACCTCCTGCCTGATGATCAACTGAGATTGTTTCCCCCTTTTCCCTTTAAAAGTTGTCACGGCTGAGCAGAATCATCGGAGTTGGTCTCTGGACATAAGTCCACCATCGCCCCAGATTGCTGGCTTTTCTGAATAAAGTACTTTTCTTTTCTACTGAAGCTTACCCCTCGATTTATTGGCTGTTGAGCGGCGAGGGGCCAAACCTGCGTTCGGTTACACTAAGTCTAACGAACATGGTCTGGCTGAGGCGGCTAAGGCTTTGAGGACATTTTGGCATCTTTTCTTTATTTTCTTTACCAGCTCTCAAGCTTACTTAACAAGTTTTGCTCTTTTCTTCATGTGTATGTTTGTTTCTTCAGCTGGATTGCTCTTAGCTCTCGTGGTCCAAATGAACTTGAGACTGCCTATTTATTGCTCTGCTCTGGGCACTACCAGCCAGGAGCACCCATCTATTTTGATGTCCACTGTGGGCCTGGGTGGCAGCAGGGAGGAGACCAGATCCAGCATTCCCAGTATCCCAAGTAGAGTGGCAGCCCTCTGGAAGCACAGTGGGCCAGCTGGGACTGAGCGGGCCATTCCTGGAAGTGTAACCATCCTTCCTCCCTCTTCAGTGCCCTTGGTGTAGTATGCTCCTCTTCTTGTCTGCCCTCCACTTCCCTCACTTCTTTCTGTGCGAAGAGTCTTTTCTTTCAACCGGCAAACTCTTCCTGCACACGACAAAGCCCCCTCTGGTCTGAGTCTTTCAATGCCTGAGCTGGTCAGCGTGAGGCTTCTTTCTTTCATTGCCAAATGTCCTGCTTTGTGTTTGTAATTTCTTAAAAACTTCACAGAATAAACAATAAAGTGGCAATATTTCATAGGGTTTAAACTTCCTTCTGGTCTTGGAGAAAAAGGACTTCTTGGTTTCCTCTCTCACCCGTCCCACTCTCTGCAATCATCCCCCCAAGTCTCAGGCACTTGGCACTGGGCCGCTGGCAGTGCCTTCATCTGTCTGAGCAATGACAAAGCCTCCAGGGGGGTGGCTGGCTCCGTGGGGTCCTATGTGCTTTCAGGGTACCAGAAATTCTTTTTCTTTTGTGCGTCTCTATTTTTCATTATTTAACTCCTGGCGCTGCATCTCTGCCTGCTGAACGGAATGACTGTCCTTTCACAGAAGATAGGTTTTAAAAAGAACTCAGCAGAATCCCAAATGCTAGGGTCTCGTGGCTCCTCAGAAACTCGTTACCATCTCATTGAAGGCCTTAGATCCGGCAGGAAAAATACAGGAAGGAAGGCAGTGGGGGGCAGGTTGCAATCGGGCAGTTCTGGCTCTGTGTGTAATCTGCTGAAGGGGTCAAGGGAAAGCTGCCCGAACACCACCCCAGGGCAGCCTCTGTGCCTGGAATCTATGCAAAGCAGCCTCGTTTCCCATTAACGAATAACTGAGCCTGGGCAATCAGTCCCTTCAACTGTCCTCTCCAGACAGGCTTTATAGTGGCAGGAACTTGAGGGCGAGCAGGCAGAGACACACCCGAGCGTGAGACTCAGATCTGCAGCTGCTGAGCTGTGTGACCTGGGGCAAATTACTTAATCTCTCAGTACCCCATTCTCTCCACCTGAATCAAAGGAGCTCGTGCAGGAGACAGACACCAGTTCAGGGCAGACACATGGATGGACAACATGCTAGAAATATCAGTTGAATCTGAATTTTCCCCTCCTTCTCTTTTGTTTTCACTACAAACACCATTTCTCTTCTTAAGGCAAGAGGGGCCGGCTTGGCAGGCACTTTAAGTCGGGTAATGTACCAGCACTGTGAATTCTGAAATAAATATGGTGGGAGCTCTGCCTTATGCGGGTTCAGTCCTGGGGAGACGAACAGTCACCACAAGGTGGTCAACATGGGGCAGAGGTACACAGGGAGCACTGAAGAGGCTCTGAACAGGTAGAGCAGATTTTCTGGAGGGGAGGACAGCTAAACTGAGTCATGTACGATTGCTGAAGGCAGATGGTGACCTATGAAAGGTAAATTCCTGTTAATCAAATCAATTCTTTCCACTTTAACTGTATTGAAAGAGACTTTTTAAAAAAATCTTCAGAACAACTGAAGCTTGATGACTCCTTGATTCTGCACTAATATCCTTGCCCATTTCTTGATACATTTTCAATTTACCTTCATGGTAATTTATACTCAAGGAAACTGTCCAAGATCTGCTAAGGGATTCAATAAAATAGGTCATGGAGTTAAACGCTGTGGTGAAATCTAGGGCTTAATTTTATGGATAAAATTAAAATTGCTTAGCTGCCTTTTTTCAGTATTCGTGTTAAGACTAACGATTGATCAGTGAATGGGAAGAGATCACTGTAGGAATCAGGAGGCCATTTTCCTATTCTTTAAGCACATCCGGTGAGGTTATGGACTCTGCCCTCGAGGTTAACAGACCTTGCACTGGGGAAGAGACACAAGCAGCCCACTAGCCCATCTCCACCACTGGGGCTGCTCCTGAAATTGCTGCAGGGGCAAGGAGCCTGAAACTGGAATTTTTCCCAAGATCAACCTTGGGAGGAATGAGAGGGATGACGGTGTTTTAACATCAGTACTTTTCTGGTACTTTTCAAAGTGAGGTCTGCATTGATGTCATTATTAAAAATGCATATTCCAAGCTGCACCTAGATGTGCTCTCTGGCAGTGAGGCTTAAGAACTTTCATTTTTCCCAAGCATCCTAGGTGATTCTTACACGTGAGTGGAGAACCGTGGGTCAGCACTGACTGTAGTCATCCAAGGTTCTTTGATTAACCTAGCTCTAAGGTAACCGAGCTCTGAGGTAAACAAGGACCACTTTGCTATTATGACCAAATGGCCAATTTTATGAGTATGGCATAAAAGGATAAAGTCATTCTATCTCAAAAAATTGTTTAGTTTAAAAAAAAAGGATATGAATTTCTTAGGTTGTAAATGTTTTATAGAGTTTAATGCAATTTCATTTTTGAGGTTGGTTTCTAATAATACCCTTAATTTACATGTCTAATATATGCATCGGTCAATTCTGATTTATGTAAATTGTAGATGATCTTGTTCACTTGCAATCTAGGACATAATCTAGAGTTGCAAAAGTAACCTAAAGCTAACCATTCTCACCAAGCACTAAAAAATTAGTCCCTTTGGGGGATCATTTTTCTTAAAAGTTTTTACTTTTCATTTCAAGTGTTGTTTAGATTAGTGCTTCTGTAGCTGTTCTGTGTAATGGTTAATAGGTACCTACCAGCTCCCCCAAAGAAAAAGGGTTCAGTGATCCAGTAGGCTTGGGAAATACTGGGGCCCACAAAGTGAAACAGGTTTTTACTGCAGATTACAGATCCTCTGAGAGCCCCTAACATGTGGGTACGCACAGTAACTCCACAAGAAAGGGATGGAAATCTCAGGGTTTGCCAAGCTCATTTAGTTTCATGGAACATTCCACTGGATGAACATTCAGAGGACCACAAGTTGTCAAATACTCAGTTTAACCCACTGGCAAACTCTATCAGGGGGGTCAGGCTGCTTTCACTTAGATGCATTGCCCTTAAGACCCAGGCCTAGGAAAATGTTTCACAACTGGGGGTGCACATTAGATCACATGGGGAGCTCCCTCAAACACAAACCTCCCACTCTTGACATCCAAGTTCAAGCACTGATCAAAATAAGGGGAATCACAGTCTACTTGATCATCACCAACTCTCGCTCCCACCATTCTCAAATCATGACCAGTGTTTTTGACTAATACTACAATCCCTACCACTCCCATTATACTGATAGTGCCACCATCATCATACAATGACCAACAAGACCACTGCCATGACCATCACCATCACCATGACCTAACCATCACTACCACCACCACCACCATTACCACCACACTGAGCAACCAACACCACTGCTATTATTACCCCGTGACCCACACTACTACCACTGCCACTACGGCAACCATTCCCCCCAATGTAGCCACTAGAACTGCTGTCAGAGCAAGTCACCACCACTACTCCCCTGTTGCCACCATCTTTCTTATGTCCAGTCTGGAGATAAAAAACACAGTGTTATTATTCCAGGTTGCATTCAAAGGTTGGAAGACGAGATATAATTGCACATATTTATCCCTAGGTATCAATAACCACCAAGTGGAACCAGACATGGTGTCTCGGTAGAATCCTGGGATCTAGAGTCTAAAGAGAATCTCTGATCCAAGGCATGAGTCCCTCAATTACCTCTGTGACAAGAGTAAAAAATGCCACACAGGGCTCCCATGCCAGTTTATCTGATGGGAAAATTCAGCCCCAATCTGCTTTCAGAAATGTGGAAGCTGGACCTCAGCTAGTTGTTGGGGAGCAGACCCTGGTGCTAGCCATGTGGCAACCATGAGGGGCTTTAAACCCAGCTCAAAATGCAGCTTGTTACTGCTTAAGGAGCTAGTCCTGGGGGAATCACAGCAGAAAAGGACTTAACTTACTCAACTATATGCTCTAGTTTATGTAATTAAATTATTTTAAAGTTATATTTTATGTATGCACTGCATTTATTGTACATATGTAAATGTATAATAATAATACAGACAGTCTTAGACTTTATGATGGTGCAAAAGTGATATGCACTCAGTAGAAACCATACTTTGAAGTTTTAACTTTGACCTTTCCCAGGCTAGTGATACGCGGTACATACTCTCTTGTGATGCTGGGGCAGCCACGCGATCACCAGGGTAAACAACTGCTATACTTACAACCGTTCTGCACTCATACAACCATTCTGTTCTTCACTTTCAGAACAGTATTCAATGAATTACATGAGACAGTCAACCCTTTATTATAAGATAGGCTTTGTGTTAAAGAATTTTGCCCAGCTAAATGTAAATGTTCTAAGCACATTTAAGGTAGGCGAGGCTAAGCTACGATGTTTGGGAGGTCAGATGTAGTAAATGCATTTTCGAATTTCAGTGTTTGCAACTTACGATGGGTTGATTGGGACGTAACCCCATCATAAGTGGAGGAAGATCTGTAATGAGTGGCATGTACTCAGTGCTAACAAAGTATTGGGAGCTGTGCTAAAGGCTTTACATATACCATCTCTTTAATCCTCATTCTCTTTTACAAAAAGAAGAGAGGTTAAGTGCCCCAGGTCACAAAGTGAATTCATTGTAGCACTGGGGTGTGAACCTAGGTAGTCTGGTTCCAGGGACACTCTTAACTGAAACTCTACACTGAGCTGTACACACGTCATCCTGCATGGAGCGATTCAAGGTATGTTCAAGGGTATTATTGATTACATGCGATTTGTCTCATGTGCTAATTTTTGAGCCTAGTCTCAGAGGAGATGTAAATCCACTACATTCCAAGAGGTAGAAGAGACATGAAATACCACCAAGTGCAAAGCGATTCGGTGCAAAATATGAAGGTGGAGAGACAACTACTCTCCAGGCAAAGTTCTCATAAATTCATGTAATAAGCATGCGATGAGGGGCAGCGGTGTGCAGGGCACTGGGCAAGGCAACGCCAGCCTCCTGCTTCTTATTCCACAGCTTGTGTGTGTTGAAGTCTTCGGCAGGCTCAGGAAAAGATATCCTGGGTTCAAATAGCTTCAAAGTTTTCCAAGCACTTCCACAGATGGCAGCAGCACTAGAGACAGATGGGGGATGATTCAGAGGGCAGTGCAGGGGCTGCCTGCCAGGGGATGGCCATTCTTCCTCCTCACCCTAGTTCATTCCTTACACATCTTGATATGAGAAATGGTCACTTCGCAAATGTACCTATTGTTAACTCTTAAAAATACACAAATATATGCAGACTTATGGGTATATTCTACACATACACAGACATACAGATAGATTTTTTTAAAAAAGAGATGGAATCCTTCAAATATCGTTAAGCTGTGTCCTACTCTGAGTGTCTACAGTGTGGCCAGGACCATTGTCAGGGATGCTGTGACTCCTGTAGATTCTCACAATAATCTCAGAATCCCCGAAGATTTCATAACTGGCTTGGCCAAAGTTGCAATAGGATGGAAATGGCAGCGCTGGGATTTGAAAGGTCCCAGGTCCATTTGTCTGGCTCTGAAGTTTTGCTTCTTGACATGATCTGTGCTTTGTTTTAACCATACTAAGTAACTCTTAGATTAAGATTCTTCATCTCTAAAGTGGGAGGAAAACAATGCTACCTCATGGGCTTCTTTGGGGGGATTAAATAACAGAATGTATGTAAAAACATTTTGTAATACGTAAGGAGCCATTCAAATGTAATATTATTACTATTAGTTTGGTTTCGAGTAATAAAATTGTTTTTACTATATAGCGAATTTGCTTAGTTATCTGGACAATGGTTTCAATATAATTATTGGCTTCCTTTGTCGTTTTACATCTTTTAGCTTTTTATTTCAGAATAGTTTTAGACTTCAATGAAGATAGTACAAAGACATATTCTTCACTAGACTTCTGCTAATGTTAACATCTTATATAAGCATGATACAGTGATCTAAACCAGGAAATTAACATTAACACTATTCACTAATCTACAGACCTCATTCATACTTCCCCTGTTTTGTCCACAATGGCTTTTTTTCTAATGTAGGGTCTGACCCAGGATTCCTGGTCACATCGCACGTGACTGTCCTATCTCCTTGGTTTCCTCCAATCAGGGATAGCTCCTCAGTCTCTCATAACCTTTAGAAAAGGAGTGGCCAGTTATTTTGTAGAACATCCTTCAGTTTGGTGTGTCTGATGTCTTCTCATGAGTAGATTGAGGTTATGTACCTTAGGCAAGAATATCTCAGAGATGACGTTGTGCCTTTCTCAGTGCATCATATCAGGGGGTACATGATGTTGATCTGTTTTGATTCTGGTGATATTACCTTTAATACTTGGTTGAGGTGGTGTCTGCCAGATTTCTCTATTGTGAAGTCACTATTTTCTCCTGTGTATTTGTAATTAACAAGGATCTTGTGGGAAAGTGCTTTGAGACTATGCAAATATCATACTTTCACCCACTAATTTTAGCATCCATTGAGGATTCTGGTGTGCAACAATCATTACTATGATGTTGGCCAAATGGTGATTTTCTATTTCCAACATTCTTTCTACAGTATTAATTAGAATTCTACTGGAAGGAAGAAATGTTGCCTTTCCTGCACTTATTCAATCACTTATTTATGTCAATATGGACTCATGAATATTTATTTTATTCTGTGGGGTGGAATCCATTATTTATTTTGTTCCTCAGATTATCCCAGATTTGCCCAATGGAAGCTCCTTTAAGTTGCCTCCTATGTCTTTCTGACATGCTCCCATCATTTATTAAGTATTCCCTTGCTTTCTGGAACCACAAGACATTCATGCTCGTCTTGTACTTTCCCTGGCCCTGCTCTGGAATTAATCATTTTTCTAAGAAGCTTGGGTTTCTTTTATTAGAGACCAAGAGGGCTAGTTGTGCCCATTGCTTCTGGAATTTTGTGGTTTCTAGGCACCTCTTAGAAGACAGAACTAGAAATTATATATACATATATACTCACACATGTGTACACACACCTTGCTGTATTTATTTCTGTAACTATCCATCTGGATATATATTAAAAACCATGAGTTCATACTGAAACTTCCGATTTTAATCCAACACCACAGAGTTCATTATAGCCTTCCCCTCCTTTCCTTATTTGTAACTCCTTTTTTTAACACTCAGATACCTGGCTCTGTCATCCACAATAATTTACTCATTTGCTTGATCCTACCATTATTCACATAGAGTAGTTTCAAAATTGCTTACCTACACTCCCGTGGAAAATACATTTTCTAACTAGAGAACAGTATTTATGCACACTTTTTTTTTTTTTTTTGTCTTTACCCTTGCAGTATCCAGTCACAATGATGCTTTCCAAGTTACTGAAGTTGGTTCTTTCCTCTCCCATTGGCTTCAGTGTGGTTATGTATTCATTTATAATACAGATAGGCTCATTTGTTACTGTTTGTATTACAACTTGGGTTCCCCTCACAGCCTGGTTGACCTTAATTATACAGTTAGTTTTTTGGGGTGTGAGATTATGTGGTTCTAAGAGACAGACTGAAAACAGTGGTATGCTCAGAGAAGGCTCTCTCCTCCCTCTTCCTAGTTTCTACCCCATTCCCATCCTGAATTCTTTTCACTCTGTTCCCATTCACCCACTTGAAGGAACCAATCTCCTTAGCTTATAAAATCCATTCTTAAATGATTTTGTCCTCTTAAGATTTATCTTCCCTATAATTATCAGTAACTCATCAATCTCCCCAAGGTCGAACCCTTTCTAGACAACCTCATCTTTAGAAGTATTTATACAGACACACCTTTTCAGTGCGTTTTAATTAATGCCCTTTGTGCTGTTGGGAGTGTTACTTCGCTGACTGTTTTATCTGATGTTGGCTTGGATTTTCTGAATGCTCTTGCATGAGTTCTCTTTATGATCTGCTTAAAAAAGCAGGTAAATGCTGGTGCCTGATTCTGAATGATCTTTGCTTCCCATTTGGAAGACCGAGATGGTTGCAGGTCCTGGCGTATTACCTATGCAGCTGTCTCCTCAGGGAGTTGAAAGTTCAACTTGACTGGCTGGTATGGTGGGAGCAGCAGCAGGTAGAGACAGCATGGTTTGCTCAGGAGATGAGGACCCCCATGGAGAGATGACAAGAGCACTGGCTTTGCATTCTAAGAGACTGGGGCTTTGTCTTTTACTTGCTGGGGAGATCTCATGCAAAATGTGTCACCTCTCCAGGCCTCAAGTTTACTTACACCTGTAAAATGGGAATATTAATACTCACAGCACTGTTTTGAGGATGACATGATTCTATTTAAAAACCCCTGGCGTGGAAAAGGTCCACTGAAAAGACAGTGTCACTTCCTCACTTCACCCTTTCATCCTTACATTCATAAAATATGTTGTTTCAATCTTTCCTGTTTTTTAAATTAAGGTTTTTGAGGTAACTGCAGATTTAAAAGCAGTTGTAAGAAATAATGCAGGACAATCCCATGTGCCCTTCACCCAGTTTCCCCCAGTGGTAACATCTTCCAGTATGATACTTGATATCACACCCAGGACTGAGACTGATAGAATCCACTAATCTTATTCAGCTTTCACCAGTTCCACATGCACTCACTCGCTCATTTGAGTGTGTGTGTTTAGTTCTATGAAATTGCATTTCATCTGTAGGTTTCATGTATTCACCACCAACAGCAAACTACATGATAGTTCCCTCACCACCAGGAACCCTCATGTGGTCCTTTTATAACCACACCCACTTCCCTCCCATTGCTCCCAAGCCCTCATCCTAACCCCTGGCAATCACGAGTCTATTCTTATTTATATAGTTTTGTCATCTCAAGACCGTTATATAAATGGAATCATTTAATATGTAACCTTTTAGGATTGGCTTTTTTCACTCAGCAATACTCCCTGGAGAGTCATCAAAGTTGTTGTGTGTATAGTTTGTTTCTTATTACACTGAGCTTATTTTATGGTATGGATGTATCCCAGTTTAATTGTTCACCCCCTGAAGGATACCTCGATTGTCTCCAGTTTTTAATTATTATAAATGAAGCTGTAATGAACATTTGAGTACAGGTTTTGTGTGAACATAAGTTTTCATTTGTCTGGGATAAATGCCCATATGTGCAATTGCTGGGTTATATGGTAGTTGCACTTTTAGTTTTACAGGAAACTGCCAAACTGTTTTCCAGAGAGGTTGAGCCATTTTATGTTCCCACCAGAAATTACGAATGGTCCTTTTTCTCTCCATCTTTCCAAGCACTTAGTGTCATCATTATTTTTTATTTTAGCCATTTTAATAGGTGTATGGTAATACCCTATTATGTTTTTAAAGTTGCATTTCCCTAATGACTAATGTTGTCAAATACCTTTCCATGTGTTTATTTGCCATCTGTATATCTTCTTCAGTGAAATGTGTCTTTGCCCATTTCCTTATTGGACTGTTTGTATTTTTATTAAATTTTGAGAATTATTTATTTTAAGTGAGGTAAAATTGGTATATAACATTATATTAGATTCAGGTGTACAACTTAAGTTGATATTTGTATACACTACAAATGATCACCATGATAAGTCTAGTTACCATCCATCACCATACAGTTGACCCCCTTCCCCCATTTAGCACCCCTGCCAAACCCCTTCCCCTCTGGTAACCACTAATCGGCTCTCTGTATCTATGAGTTTGTTTTTGTTTTGTTTGTTCATTTGCTTGGTTTTTTAGATTGCACATATAAGTGAAATCATATGGTATTCGTCATTCTCTCTCTGACTTATTTCACTTAGCTTAATACTTTCTAAGTCCATCCATGTTGTCACAGATGGCAAGATTTCCTTTTTGTTTTGAACGACTGAGTAGTATTCCATTGTATATATATACCATATCTTCTTTATCCATTCATCTGTTGATGGGCACTTTGTATCCATATCTTGACTATTGTAAATAATGCTGCAATGAACATAGGGGTGCATGTATCTTTTTGAATCAGTGTTTTCATATTCTTTGGGTAAATACCCAGAAGTGGAATAGCTGGATCATATGGTAGCTCTACTTTCAATTTTTTGAGGAACCTCCATACTGTTTTCCATAGTGGCTGCACCAACATTCCCACCAACAGGGTATGAGGGTGAGATTCTTTATGTATTCGGGACTCCAGTTTTTTGTTGGATACGTGCTTTGCAATTTCAACTCTTATTTATTTATTTATTTATTTATTTAATTTATTTATTTTTGGCTGTGTTGGGTCTTCGTTTCTGTGCGAGGTCTTTCTCTAGTTGTGGCAAGCGGGGGCCACTCTTCATCGCGGTGCGTGGGCCTCTCACTATCGTGGCCTCTCTTGTTGGGAGCACAGGCTCCAGACGCGCAGGCTCAGTAGTTGTGGCTCACGGGCCTAGTTGCTCCGCGGCATGTGGGATCTTCCCAGACCAGGGCTCGAACCCGTGTCCCCTGCATTGGCAGGCAGATTCTCAACCACTGCGCCACCAGGGAAGCCCTCAACTCTTTTTGAAGAATAAAACAGCAAAAAATAAACAAAAAGCACTGATTTCTTTTAGCTTTCTATCTGGTTGGGGGAAAGGAGAAGAGGGTGAGAAACGAGGGGAAAAGGTGGGAAGCATCTTATGGTTTATGAGGACACAAGCAATGGCTCCCATTTTTCACAGCATGTGCATATGAGCTGCAGTGAGGCAGATGCAAACCAGAATACGGGGGGTGCGGGGTGCTCGGGAAGTGTCTGAGGGCCTTGATACAAGGCACACTCACAGGTGAGGTTCTGTTCACCCCCTAACCTGGCACAACCGAGTCTGGTGCGAGAGTACATACTGTGGAAACTGCCCCCGTCAGAGACCCTGCCAGGATCTGTTTCCTTCAGGCTACATCCCAAAGTAGACATAGAAGGATAAGGAAAATGCTGATTTGTTATTAAATCAGAACAGCACCTCCTCTTGAAAGAATTTGGAATGTAACACTTGTGCAGCCTCAAACCCTTAAAGTCTCACAAGATGAGGAACAAATTGTCTTGGTTCCAAACAATTTCTGGAGTAATTCAACATTCTTAAATCTATCTTCTCCAGAAAAATCTCTTAAATTAGAAACGTGAAAATGAACAGTTTTTCAGACCGGGCTGGAGTAATGCCCATGAATATATATTAAAATCACTCTGATTAATAAATGTCCGTGTGAGCCCAAGATTAAAGTAACATGCTGAGCTTATATAATATTTACTCATGCTCTGATGATATCTCTGAAAGCCCAGAAGACCCAGAACTGGGGCTGTCACTGCCTTAAATAGAATTATTATAGCTTAATTTTCCCCTTTACCTCAGATTGTACCGCACCACCACATCATGGTGCATTTAATTCTCTCAATATTCACTGTGTAATAAAGGATCAAAATTAAAGTCACAGGGGTAGCAAAAGTAACGTGCATCACACTGGACACTGACCAGACATTTTTATTTAACACAGAAAACTGCTGGTGTAAATGACATTGTAATAAATATGCTCCAATTTAAAATGCAAGTCGCTGAGAGGAACTCCTAGGAGCCATAAAATACCTTTCCCCTCCTCAGGGTTGTCCAAAGGGAAAAAAAGGACAAGGCTTTCAACCAGGTTGTTATCTTTACGATGCAATTTAATCTGGGATGCCACAAATGCGTGGGGCAGGATTGTTAGTCAATAACATCATAAAGTATCAAGAAAGTGCTAAAGAAAACAGAAGAAACAGTTTTGCGGTTTTCTCACTTCCATGCGTAGATGTGAGACTATTATGTTAACCTGTCTGGTGGTGGCCACGGGACCGGGAGCTACTCTGAGTCCGCACTGCGGGGCGCCTGCTCAGGATGCAAGTGGAGAGACCAAACATGTATTGGATTTGTCGAGTAGGTTAGACCCTTCAGTTCATTCCTAGTTTGCTGCAGTAGCTCTAATTACTTTGTTGTTTTGAGCCCTTTCCCCTTTGCCAAGCACCCCTTCTTCAAACTGCAACTGTCCTTCCTTCCTTTTTATCCTGAAGCAACAGCAAAACCTTAAAAACTGACAGAGACACTATAATACACTATACATATATATATATAATACATATAATACACTATAATCTTTGTCTTGAGCCAGGACAGAGATTTGGCTGAGAGCAGATATGTGCCCACTTCTGCTGCATGCACCTAGAAGATCAATGCTCTTTTTTTCTGGGGGCATCTACTGAATCAATTATAAACAAAGCACAAAGAATAAATTCTGGAAAATATAGTTTGGGAAGCTGAATTCCAACCAGAGTGAAAATCGGGAAACATAGTCTGAGACTGACAGTTTCTGAGCACTTGGAAAAAGTGATGACTGTTCAGAGTTAGCAAGAGTTTGCTGAGAATAAGTCATTTCTCTATTCGGTAGCGTTTCCAGATGGGCAGGCAAGTAACCACCATGAAGGCAAAACCTCATCCAGGCATTTGCCAAGGTCTCATAAGATCACCTTGGCAACAGGGTGGTAAATGCACACTGGGCCACGCTGCAGGCAGGAGGAGTTATCCAGGGCTGTGCACTTGCCCCCAAGGTGAGTCCTGGTCACTCTGGGCAAGAGGGCTTGAACTCTGAGTCAGCCATCCCTGGCACCAGATGGGGTCCGGCTATCCAGGTACAGGCTGCTGAGAGTATTCTAGCAGGTGATTTTCTGGAGGCCATCTATCTGAGGATCCCTGTGCCCAGGTTCCATCCATGGCAGAGACCTTACTTCGTAGGCATCTGATGAGACACTTGGTCAAAGGGTTTCAGTGAGTTCCCTTCACCTAAAGTCCACATTCCTTACCTGGCATTTCAGACTCCAAAATCAAGCCCCGACCACTTCCCTACTTTCTAGGAGTTCACCCAGACTCTGCTCTCATCAAATCTGTCTTTGGGACTTGCACATTCAGGAGGCCTCACAAGAGCCGGCTGGTGCATCTCTGCAGCACAGGGCAGTGAGAAGAACACTGGCCTCGGGGCCCAACGCCTGGGTTCAGGCCCCAGCTCCCCCAAGTACTAACTTTGTAAGTGATAACCTCTCCAAGCCTCGGTTTCCCTGTCTATAAAGGTAGGGACAACACTACCTCCTGACCTTGAATACCTGCTGTGCTCCAGGCTTGCACTTCCACAGTCTCCTGTAATCATTAAAGCCCATGTGATGTTCTCTCTCACGGGTCTCTCAAAGTCAACAGGTCTGAAGCTGAACTTGTCCCTCCCCAAGTCTGCTCCACCTCCAGACTCTCTCCTCCGTGGGTGGCGCTCTCTCTCCCCCTCAGACCCAACCCACTATCAGGTCAGCTTCACCCTCTCATGACCTTCCCCATCCACCAACTTCTTTTCATTGTCATGTCACCCTCTCATCAAAAGTATTGCTTAAATTGCCTCTTAACTGGCTTCCCTCCACCCATTCTTTAGTGCTAGGATGGCGGGGGCAGATACAAGGAGGAGGGAGGGAAAGGCAGATCTTCCCACAGCTCTTAGGATGAAAAACAGACTCCTTAACAATGGCCGGCAAGGCCCTCACGGTCTGCCCCCCAACCCTTTCCTCACCTCCTGTAACACTCCCCTCTGTTCCTGCTTCCCGGTCATCCCTCAGTGGCTCTGTCCTCTTCCCACAAGGAGCCTTTGTACACGCACTTTCCTGGTCCAAGAGTGCTCTTTCCCTGCATTCCCTGACCCAGGCCAACCTCACTTTCAACCTAAAATGTGCCTCACTATTCTTCTCCAGCTCAGTCCTTACATTTTCAGAAGCACTTTCCCTGGATTCCCTGCCTCTGTCAAGTTGCCTCACTATTCACCCTGATAGCATCAGGAACTCCCCTCAGAGGCATGTGTCACCCGAGTAATTTTACCTCTGTGGGATCTGATTAACGTCTGCTTCCTTGTTACAGACTGAATACTTGTGTCTCCCCCAAATTCATATGTTGAGACCCTACTCCCTGATGTGATGGTATTAGGAGATGGGGCCTTTGGGAGGTAATTGGGATTAGTCAGGGTCATGAGGGTGGGGCCCTCAGGAATAGGATTCGTGACCTTATAAGAGTCACGAGAGAGCTTGCTTCCTCTCTCTGCTCTCCTCCATGTGAGGACATGATGAGAAGTCAGAGTCTGCAACTCTGAAGAGGGCTCTTGCTACAGACTAACCATGCTGGCACCCTGATCTCAGACTTCCAGCCTCCAGACTGTGAGAAATAAATTTCTCTTGCTTACAAGCCACCCTGTCTATGGCATTTTTGCTTATAGCAGCCTAAACTGACCAAGGCACTCCCCCAGGGGCACAGGGCCCACTTTTGTTGCCTCTGCTTCTAGCACAGTTTCCAGCACAGACAGGTGCTCAACAAGAAGTTTGTTGAGTGAATGGAGGCAACACGGCATGGTGGCTACAAGCACAGACTGCAGGGAAGACTGGCTCTACCCTGTGTGTGACGTCGGGCAAGTCACTCAACTTCTCTGAGCTTCAGCTTCCCCATGTGTAAAATAGGGAGGGTGACAGCATCCACCTCATAGAGTTGTTAGGAAGATTCAATGACCTTTGTTTAAATGTAATGTACTCAGAACACTACCTGACAAATAGTAAGGATGGTATGTGTTTGTTAAATATGTAAAATGAACAGGTGCTAAATAATCATTAAGTGAATAAGTATTAATGAAGCTGACAGAAAACCTGATTTTAAAAAAGAAATACAAGTGGATTGTTGTTGAAATATAGGCCAAGGGCCAAATCATGCTGACTAGAAATAACAAACTGTCTAAGTAACAGAAAACAGGATTTAAATTTAATTCAACCTTCGTTAGTAAGTTTGCGACTACATGTTGGGAAAACAACTACTTACAACTGGGAATACATCCAACATCTTAAGAGAAATGCGGGCTCAAATTCTTAATCCAAAGAAAGCTTTAGGTATGTCTGATGCTATTGATTAGTCATATGCTGGGCTGAATCATTTCTGTCAAAAATCAGCAAACCAAGAATAAAACTCCCAAGTGAACTTTTTAAAACCACCCACACCCACTACACAAATTCATCCATCAAGGCTTTGAAAATCTTCTTTCAGAGTTCCCCACACAGCACACAGTGCAAGGCAAGAAAGCGCCTGTGATTAGAGGACAACACTATAAAATACAGAAAATCCACAGATATCACACATTCCTATCAGCCCTTATCATATTCCCCAACATTCTTTCAAGTAAAGGAGTATAAAAAAATAGCTGGCTCAACATTTCATCCTTTGAGCATTTATGACTTTTTGTCAGGGTATTAACAACAAAAATCTTCAGACCTAAGTTTTCATCCAGTGTATAATTATTTTTACTATAAAGGGGTGTGTTATCACAGGACTAAAGACAGTAAAAAGTTGTGATGTATTACAGTGTCTCTGTCAGTTTTTAAGGTTTTGCCGTTGATTCAGGAGAAAAAGGAAGGAAGGACAGTTGCAGTTTGAAGAAGGGGTGCTTGGCAAAGGGGAAAGGGCTCAAAACAACAAAGTAATTAGAGCTACTGCAGCAAACTAGGAATGAACTATTAATTTCTCTTCAAAAGTACTACACAAATTGCTTCAGCTTTAGTTCAATTTATATGAGTGTAATATCGAATTAAAATTGTGAGTCGTTTTAGTGAAAATACACCAACAGAAGGGAGATTTCATTTTCTTTATGAAAAAAGAAAGTCAGCTGTGAGGCCAGATTTTCATCCAGCCTTAATTGTGAGCTGATTCTGATTGAGAGAAAAGGCTCTGTTTAAATATTTTTCCTCGGAGAAATGAGGGGTTGGGTGATGGCTTGATGCACAGTTCTGCTGGCTATGGGAGGCTACAGCCAGCCACTGGGGCTGTGGGTAGGGGGAGAGAAAGCCCAGCTGTGCAGAGAAGGGAAATTCTCCCCACGCACCCTTCTCCATGACCTGGTTCTCCCTACCTCCAGCCTCATTTCTCTCCCATGTGCTGGAACGTGATTCTCTTCCACCTCTGTGTTTTACCAGTGCTGCTTTCTCTGCCCGTAATGCCCTCTAAACTATGCTTGGCTAAGTTTTTCATGTTCTTCAAGCCTTGGGTGTCATCTCTTCCAAAAAGCTTTCCCCAACCGCCAGGTGAGAGATGTCTCTCCTTTGCATCTAGTGCCACAATCACTTGCTACCATGTGTCTCTCATCACCTACATTGTGCATCCCTCTTGGGCAGGAGATGCAATTTAATCGATTCTATTTCCAGCAACAGTGCCTGGCATGAAGAAGATGCAGTAGGTATCTGTGGAACGTTGAAAGATGTCAACCCGCTGTATAACATGCAAAGACACAGGCAGCAGAATCCATTCTGGACTTTCAAAAATGACCAGGTACTTTCTATGCAAGAATGACTGAGAATAAAGGCAAGAAGATGCTCAAGGTCATATGTGAGGCCCCTCTACCTATTAATACTTTAAGTTACAGAAATCATATGCAATATAAAAATATACCGTATCCATATGACTAATTATGCATTCTGTGGTTATCATGAGCTTTAAGGATGAGGAATAGTCTCTGACACCTCGCTGGGCCATGCTAGAGCCTGACCATGTGCTAAGTGAGAGTCTGCAAGTATATGAAGTATCCAAAGTCCCCAGTACAGTGTACAGATGTACCTGCCTGGGAAACAGCACATTGCACAAAGCAGAGTACAGTCCCTGCCCTGATAAACCTCAGAGCGAAGACAACAGGGGCATTTCTGATGAGTCAGGGTTGGTGGGAAAAGCCACTTAGTGGCTAAGAGTCAATCAGATGTTCATACCAAGCAAAGCAGATGCTATCCACCCTGAAAATAACATGATTCCACACACTACTTTAAGATATATAGGGAATACATTCCTACTTTCTCCCAAATAGAAATATTCTTTGTTTCCCCCACATACTTGCCTTAGAATAAATTTTGTGAAGTGGAATTGCTAGACTATGGATATATACTTTTTTTTTCTAAGAGATAAGGACATTTTATTTTTGACTTGTAAGAGATTGACAAGCTGTTTTCCACAGCCATTGAACTATTCACATTCCTTCCAGTAGTGTATGAGAAGTCCAATTACTCCACATCTTTGCCCATGGTTGGTATGACTGGTCTTTTTAATTTTAGCTGTTCTAATGGGGGTGCAGTGGTATCTCATTGTGGTCTTATTCTGCATTTCCTGTATGCAATTAAGCATCTTTCTGTGTGCTTATTTGCCATCTATATAACTTCTTTGGTGAAGAGTCTGTTCAAATATTTCCTCCAATTTTTATTGGGTTATTTGGTTTTTTAAAAAATTACTGTATTGAGATGTCCTTACATATTCTGGATAAAAGTCCTTTAACAGATTTATGCTTTGCAAATCCTTTCTCCTAGGCTATGGCTTGTCTTTTATTCTCTTAGTGTCTTTTGAAGAGGATAAGCTTTTAATTTTGATGCAATCTGTCTTTTTTTTTTTTTTTTTCCTATTTTGGATCACGCTTTTGGTAGTGTCTTATCTAAGAAACCTTTATCTAACTCAAGGTCACAAAGATTTTCTCCTGTTTTCTTCTAGAAATTTCATAGTTTTATGTTTTACATTAAAGTTTATGATCTATTTTGAGTTAGTTTTTGTATATGGTGCAAGCTTTGGGTTGAGTGTTATTTTTTTGGCGGGGGTAGGGGGGAACATATGGATATTCAATTGTTCCATACCATTTTTTGAAAAGAGTATCCTTTCTCTTCTGAATTGCCCTTTGCAACTTTGTCAAAACTCAGTTATCTATGTAAGGGGGGGGGGTGTCAAATTTCGTGCTCACTATTCTGTTCCATTGATCTATTTAACTATTTTCACACCAATACCACACTGTAACAAGTACTGTAACTTTATAATTAGTCTTGAAATCAGATAGTGTCAATCTTCCAACTTCGTTCCTTTTTTTTCAAAATTACTTTGGCTATCCTGGGTCATCTGCATTTCCATATGAATTTTAGAATTAGCTTATCAATTTTTACCAAAAAGCTTATTGGGATTGAATTGAACCTATAGGTAAATTTGGAGAGAACTGAAATCTTAACACTGTTGAGTCTTCCAACCCACAAAACAAGGCATATCTCTCCATTTTAACTAGGTTGTATTAAATTTATCTCAACAATGTTTTGTAGTTTTTAGCATATGGATCCTGCACACTTTTGCCAGATTTATCCCTATTTCTTTTTTTATGCTATTGTAAATGGTATTATTTTAAAATTTTAATTTATGATTCTTTGCTGCTTGTATATAGAAATGCAATGATTTTTATGTATTGATCTCATATCTAGCAACATTACTAAACTCACCTATGACTTCTAGGAGCTTTTTTGTAGATTTCTATGTATTTTCTCCATAGATGATTATGTCATCTACAAACATTTTTTTTTCCTATTCCAATCTGGATGACTTTTTCTTTTTCTTGCCTATTGTTTTGGCTAGAACCTCCAGTACAATGTTGAATAGAAGTGATAAGAATGGACATCCTTATTTTGTTCCTCATCTTCTGATTGGAGAGTTTAATACATTTACAGTTACGGTAATTACTGATAAGGAGGGACTTACTTCTGTCATAGTGCTCTTTGTTTTCCATATGCCTTATAGATTTTTGTCCCTCATTTCCTGCATTACTGTCTTTTAGTTGATTTTTTAGTAGTGAAATGTTTAAATTCCTTTCTCATTTTCTCTTGTGTATTCTATAGCTATTTTATTTCTGGTTACCATGGATTACATTTAACATCCAAAAGTTATAACACTCTAATTTGAATTTATACCTGCTTAACTTCAATGACATACAAAATCTCTGCTCTTTTAACGCTCTGTCCCCACACCTTTTGGTTGCTGATGTCACAAAATTACATCTTCATACATTGTGTGCCCCAAACTAGTAATTCTTTTAAATGAATTAATCTCTTAAATTATGTAGAAAGCCAGACTTGAAGTTACAAACCAAAGTTACAATAATACTAGCTTATTTTAGACTAAGTTTTTTTTCTTTAAGTGTATTAATCTCTTAAATTGTGTAGAAAATAAAAAGTACAGTTACAAACCATTGTTACTAGCTTTTACAATTTCCCATGTATTTACCTTTATTGAGATCTTTATTTCTCCATACAAATTTGAGTTACCATCTTGGGTCCCTTCATTTCACCTGCAGAACTCCTGAGATAACAAATTCCCTCAGCTTTTTTTTATCCAGGAATGTCTTAATTTTCCTCTCACTTTTGAAGGATAGTTTTGCCAGATATGGGATTCCTTTTTTTTTTTTTTTGGCCATGCTGCACAGCTTGTGGGATCTTGGTCCCCTGACCAGGGATTGAACCTGCATCCTTGGCAGTGAAAGAGCAGAGTCCTAACCGCTGGATCACTGGGGAATTCCCCAGATATGGGATTCTTAGTTGACAGCTTTTTTCCAGCCCTTTGAATATATCAGTCCACTGCTTTCTGGCCTCCAAAGATTCTGATGAGAAATCTGCTGAAAATCTTATTGAGGATCCCTTGTACATGATGATTTGCTTCCCTTGCTGCTTTCAAGAATTCTCTTTGTCTTCGGGTTTTGAAAGTTTGATTACAATGTGTCTTAGTGTGGATCTCTTTGAGTTCATCTTACTTGAAGTTGGTTGGGCTTCTTGGATGTTTGTATTTATATCTTTCATCAAATTTGGGAAGTTTCAGCCATTATTTCTTCAAATATTCTCTCCGCCCCTTTCTTTCTCTTTTCCTTCTTGGACTGTCATAATGTCCACCTTATGGTGTCCCATAGGTTTCTTAGGCTCTGTTCACTTTTCTTTAATCTTTTTTCTTTCTGTTCCTCAGACTTGATAATTTCCATTGTCCTATCTTCATGTTTGCTAATTCTTTTTTTCTGCCTGCTCGAATATACCTTTGAATCTCTCTAGTGAACTTTTCATTTCCATTCTTATATCTTTCATCTCCAGAATTCCTTTTTAGTTTCTTTTTAGGTTTTCTATCCCTTTACTGATATTTCCATTTCGTTCATAGATGGTTTCTTGACTTTCTCCACATCTTCCTTTAGTTATTTGAGTATCTTTAAGACAGCTGTTTTAAAGTCTTTGTCTAGTAGATCTGCCATCAGGTCTTTTCCAAGGGTGATTTTTGTTTATTTATTTATTTTCCTTTGAATGGGCCATACATTCCTGTTTCTTTATATGCCTTCTGATTTTTTTTGGTTGAAAACAACATTTGACTCTAATGATGTGGTAACTCTGGAAATCAGATTATTCTCCTTCCCCAGGGTTTGATATTTTTGGTTGTTGTTATTATTTATTGTTTTTTGATGGTTGTAGGCTGTCTGTGTGCTGAGGATCAGCCCAAAGTATAAAGTTAAAGTCTTCTCAGTCTTTTTTCAGACTTTCCCTAGGCATGTGTGGTCACTTTCTAATTTTTCCCATATATGCAGTTAATTTTGAATGTGCTAGTCTTTAATGTCTGGCTCCCAAAAGGGGAAAAAGAGAAAAAGGAGGGGAGGGGAAAGCGTGCTGATTGTTTAAATCCCCTAGAAGTTACTTCAGCCAGAGAGGAAGGGGCTTGCAACAATGAGAGGAAATGCAACAATGGCTGGCCACCTTTGTCTGTACATCAGTGATCAGAGGCAGTAACCAGAGATCAGAGCACAGATCCCCAATATTTGGAAGACAGAGGCCCTTTTCCCCACACTGGCTCCCACAAGCTGTGTGCAGGCTGTTCCAGGAACATGGGCACAGCTGCCTGCCATGTGGCTGGGGGTGGGGGAGGGGTAGCTCTTACTGGGCTAAGAGCTGAAGTTGACTAAACTTAACTGCACTTTATCTGTCCATGTCTCCCCCTGGACGTAGTCCATCTTCAACAGACTTCAGTATTCCAAAATGGTTACATCAGACAGATTCTGCTGGTGCAATTATTGTTTAGGTGGGGAGACAGATTCCTGTGGCTTCCTACTCTGCCATCTTCCCAGAAACCTTTGTGGGATGTTTTTTAAACCACAAATTAAACCTCTTTTGTTGGTATAAAGCTATTTATGTTACTTGTTTCTTCTCATTTAAAAAAAAATCTATTTTTGAATGAGGTTTGGTAGCATGTCTTTTGAGGGATTTGTCTATTCCAATTTTTAAAATGATCAAATTTGTAGGCATAAAGTTGTTTATAATATTTCCTTATATTTTCTATATAAGTGTTCAAAATCTATAGTTATGTCACCTCTCTCATTCCTGGTAATAGTAATTTATGTCTTTCCTCTTTATCTTCCTGTTAGTATGGCTAGAGGTTTATAACTTTTATTGATTTTCTCAAAGAAACAACTATTGGTTCAACTGATTTTCTGTAAAGTGTTTCTGTTTTCTCTTTAATTGATGTCTGCTCTGTTCTTCATTATTTCCTTTCTTATGCTTATTTTGTGTTTCATTTGTTCCTCTATTCCTAATTTCTTAAGATAGGAGCTGAAGTCGTTGATTTAAAATCTTTTTTTTCTAATACAGTGTTTAGTTAGTGCTACAATTCCCTCTAAGTATTGCTTTAGTGACATCCCCAAATTTTTGATATATTTGACTTTAATTTTCATTCAGTTCAAAATATTTTCTCATTTCCATCTTGATTTCCTTTGTGACACATGGGTTTTTTAGAAGTGTGTTATTCCATTTTGATATTTGGGGAATCTTCCAGAAATCCTTCTATTATTGATTTCTCATGTAATTCCATTGTGGTCACACATTTTGTAGGATTTCAAGCCTTATACATTTATTGAAGCTTCTTTTATGGCCCAGAATATAGTCTATCTTGGTAAATGTTCTCTGTGCCCTTGAAAGGAAAGTGTATTCTGTTGATGTTTGGTAAGTGTTCTATGAAAGTCAACTAAGTTGAATTGGTTGATAGTGTTGTTCAAGTCTTCTATATCCTTAATAATTTTCTGCATATTTATTCTATCAATTAGTGAGAAGAGACTTAAAATATCAGACTGTAATTGTGGATTTGTCTATCTCTCCTTGCTGTTCTATACATTTTTATTCTTATGTATTTTGATATTCTATTATTACATTTTAAAAAGGTTTAGAATTATTACTTCCTCTCAAAGAATTGACATCTTTATAATTATGAAATGACTTCCTTTATTCCTGTTAATATTCTTACCTCTGAAATCTCCTTTCTCTGACACTAGAGCTATTTCAGCTTTCTTTTAATTAGTGTTTGCATGGGATAGTTGTCTATTCATTTACTTTGAACCTAATTGTGTCTTTATATTTGGTATGTTTCTTGTAGGCATCAAATAATTGTAGTTGGGTCCTTCTTATTTTATCCAATCTGACAATGCCTGCCTTTTAGCAGAAGTTGTTAGACTATTTATATTTAAAGTGTGATTACTGATATGATTAGGTTTAAGTCTATCATTTTGTTATTTGCTTTCTATTTGTCCCATCTATTCTTTGGTCCCCTGTTCCCCTTTTTCTTCCTTCTTAGATTAACTGAGTATATTCTCATTCTATTTTATCTCCATTGAAAGTTTATGAGTTATAACTGTTTGCTTTTTTATTTTAGTGGTTGCATTAGGCTTTATAATATATATCTTTAACTTATCACTGTCTACCTTTAAGTGATATTATAACACTTCATGTATAGCATAAAAACCTTACAGTAGTATTCTATTTCTCCCCTCCCAGTCTTTTTGATACTGCTGTCATATATTTTACATCTACATATGTTATAAACCCCACAATATATTGTTATTTTTGTTTAAATGGTCAATTATCTTTTAAAGAAATTTAAATAATAAAAAAAACATGTATAATTGCCCATGTGGTTATCAATGCTCTGTATTCCTTTGTGTAGATACATTTTTCCATTTGGTATCATCTTCCTTCTGCCTAAAGGACTTTGGTATTTCTTGTGGTGCAGGTTTGCTGGTGGTGAAATCATTCAGCTTTTGTAGAACTGCAAATGTCTTTACTTTGCCTTTGTTTTTGAAAGATATTTTTGCCAGATATAGAATCCTAGATTGACAGGTTTTTTTCTTTCAATACTTTAAAGATCTGTACCACTGAATTCCCTTTTGCTGAACTCAGAAACAAGAAATCTGCTGTCTTCTTTATTTGTTCTTCTGTAGCTGCCTTTAAGATTCTCTCTTTATTATTGGTTTTGAGAAATTTTATTATCATATACCTTGGTGTTGTTTTCTTCATGTCTCTTGTGCGTGGGGTTTGTTGAGCTACTTGATTAAATCTGTTTTCATCAAATTTGAAAACACTTCAGTGATTACTTCTTCAAATATTTTTTCTGTTCTTTGTTTTTTTTCCTTCTAGGAGTTCAGTTACAAGTATATTAAGATGATGTAAATTATCTCACATCTCACCAATATTCTTTTCTTTATTTTTAAAAATTCTGTTTTCTCTTTATGTTTCATTTTGGATTGTTTCAGTTTGGATAGACTGTTATAGCTTCAAGTTCACTAACCTTTTCTTCTGCAGTGTCTAATCTGTTGTTAATCCTATCCAGTTTATTTTTCATCTCACATACTGTAGTTTTCATCCCTAGATATTTGAGTTCTTTTAATATTTTCCATGTCTCTACTTAATTTTTGAACATATGTCACATAACTATTGTAATCTTTAATGTCCTAGTCTGCTAATTCTAACATCTGCATCAGTTCTGGTTCGACTTCCATTGATTGATTTTTTCTCCTCATTATGGATGTGTATATAGACTTCAATTCTTTTTTCCTATGGAAAACCAAGTTGCCCTCCAAAAATGTTTTATCATTTCCCATCACTACCAATACATGAGTGTTTGTTTCCCTCCCTATCCTGCCAGCACTGAATTTTGACAATCTTTTATCTTTGCCTATCTCATAGGCTAGAACTATTTACTACCACAACGGATATTTATTGAGCACCAGCTATAAGCCTCATGACAGACGGCAATTCTGTGGTGTTCAAGCAGTCACAGTAGCTGCCCTCATGGTGCTTATTACCTTGTGGTATTTATGTTTTTATTTGCATTTTCATTGATTATTAGTGATGTTGAGCAGCTTTTCTCAAGTTTACTGTCCATTTATATTTCTTCTTTGGTATATGGCTTACTAATGCTCACTGACCAGTTTTAAGTTAACTGTTTGGATTTTTTATTCCTATGTCAGAGCTATTTATTTACTAAAAATAAATACTTCACTTTTTGAAAAATTAAAAAATGTTTTGTAAACAAAGACATTTCTTTAAAATAAATTAATATTTGTAAGTAATTTCTTTGAAGAAATGATTTACATGTTATTCAAATATTTTTTTCTATGTTAAAAGTAAATAGAAATTGATTTTGATTTAAAAACAATGCCCTTAAAAGACAAACATTTTTGAGCAATGCAAAAATACAAAATACATATATGAATACATAAGATATACATAAATACATAATGAATAAAACTTTCATATGTATCTGACATCAACAAATAAATGACTTATATTCTTTAGAAATAATCATGCAGATTACAAATGCCATTTTACTCTCTTAATAATGAAATGGAAAGTCAAGGAGATGGAACATTTCCAGATTAAATATTTCCAGCTGATTAAATATTTCTGGCAAAGCCATGCCATCTGTATTAGAAATGCCCTATATACAAGTCTGTTAATTTGCAATTGTCTAAGATCTATTCTTTCAAAGGAGAACGTGTCAAAATCCCCATTATAGAATGTTTGCTTACCCACTGAAGAGTAGCAGGAGTTCTCAGAGGTACATGCTACCTATTCATCTGGCTGTGTGGGTAAATGCTTCCTGGAGCCCCAGGAAGGATGCCCTGATTGAGACACAGGTTCTATAACGTGCCCAGTTGTCTTTTTAGCATTAACAGTCAACGTGAAGTGGACAGGGGGGTAGCGGATCCTGAGAAGCATTTCAGCTCTATGGCCAGCGATATGACTTGTACACATGTCACATGGCTAAGGGGTGTTAGCCCTCTGAGTATGATGGAGGAAATGTATGTCACCAGTTATGCTGTGAATGAATAAATTGGACAGTTTTAATAATGGGGATGATGACAGCAGCCAGCAAAGCCCCAAGAGGCCCAACCCACCAGTTCTTCCATTGGACCTGGGCCCCGTGACTGACCTGTTTGGTGAAGGTGGTCTCTGGCCACCTCAAACAAGCGCAGGTGCATGTTGGTGATGGGGTTGAAGGAGCCACAGGCCAGGAGCACCACGGGGATTCGGCTCTTCATCTTGTCAGGCACATTCACACCCGTTGCAGCAGCCACCCTGCCTTCATTGGGACAAAAACACACGTCAGGGAGTTGGCACCAAGACAAGTGTCAAGATCAGTGTCTCTAAGCCACACGCAGGCCATTACTTCTCACTTGTAAGATGACTGAGGAGGCAAGAATAACAATAACAACATTTACAGGAGGTTCACCATGGGCCAGGAACTGTGCCAAGCACCATGCCAAGGTACAGCTCTTATCTTACCAAATGCTTTCAACTTAATCCTGAGTAGTTACTTATACAGCTCAGGGACCTTAGAAGCTGCAAGGCCAGGACTGGAACCCAGGCAGCCTGACCCAAAGACCGTGTTTTGCCCATAACCTCCACATCCTCCCTGTGCTCTGATGGATCACCTTAGGGTCAAAAGGCATATATAAGATGCCCAAAATGTCATCTCTGATAGTCCAAATAGAAGTCACAGGCCTCAGAGCAGAGTGGAACTTTTTAAAAACTTGTTTTAAAATAATTTCAGACTTACAAAAAAAGTTGCAAAATTTGTACAAAGAATTCTTATATACCCTTTACACAGAGTCCCCAAATGTTAACATTTTACCACACTTGCTACATTCATTCTCCCTCTCCATATACACACACATATCTGTTAATACCTATAATTTTTTTCTGAAATGTTTGCGAATAAGTTGTAGACATAATACCTCTTTAAATACTTCAGTATGTGTTTTCTAAGAGCAAAGACATTTTCTTATATAACTGCAGAACAACGACTAAAATCAGAAAATTAACATTGCTACAGGACTATAATCTAATCTACAGGTCTTTTCTGATTTCACTCATTGTCTTTATCTGGGGCCTAAGCATTTTTGAGAGGGTCAGGTACAGACACTCTCCATACATAGTTCATTTATCCTCACAACAACCCTATAAGTGTAAGTAATATTATCCTCATCTTGCATATGAGGAAACAGGCTCAGAGGGGACTATCATTTGCCCTAGGTCACACAGCCAGAAAGAGGTAGAACTAGGAGTCAAACCGAGGCCTAACTCCGGTGAAGCTCTTCATGAACATTCCAGGAGGCAGTGCCTCAGTGGCAGGAGAGCCTTGTCAGCCAGCCTGTCCTGGAGCCCAGGCTGTTTTCTGCTTTACTTTAACCTCACCCAGGTGCTGAAAGCTACAGGGTAAGGAGACAAGAGGGTGGGCCCAGAGGAGGGCTGGGTGGAGACTGAAAGGGCACTGGCTAGCTGGGAGTGGACCTGCCTCCTGGTACTGGGAAGGCTTAAGCACCTCCTTGGGTACATAGAGAAGTTGTTCTGGCAGCGTTCTGAGCTATGGTGGTGTGAGGATAAAAAACTCTCAACATAGGTGGGCTGTGGTTTCTTCCCACTTCCTGAGTTAGCAGGGACACCCCCTGCTGCGTGAGAAGAAAGCAGCCTGCGTGACAGCTGCTGGCCCTGGCTTCTTCCTGGGGAGGGCAGATCTTTAATGAGATAGTATTTGCAGAGTGTGCTGAGCTACTCACAAGAGCAGCCTTGAAATGAGTGTATCTGAAGACGCTGGCTGTTTTTTACAACTGTTAGGAAGTCTTTCAAAATTCTACTTCGTTCTGACAAAATATCATTTTTTTTAGAGCCCTTAAAACATGTAACTGCAGCATCTCAGGTAACCTGGGGTTTTGATCCATTTTCTCCAAAGTTCCCAGAAACTGTAAATTAGAACATTAGTTTGAATGGCGGCATCAATGCGATGCAGTGCGACGATGGGAAGAAGAACAAATGATATATAGGAAGTGTCTGTCTGTCTTTTCTTTCCTTGCGTGGCCACACTGAGCCACGCTGCTCTGACAGCGACTGACTCTGTCTGAGCCGCACCTCAGGCTGGAGGTCGCGGTGGGTGCACATTCCCAGGCTCAGGAACGAGGTCAGTGCACCTGCGTCGTCTGTTTACGCCAACGTGCTTCAACTAAACACCCTCCCAAGCCCAAACCCAGAGAAGTACAATGATAGGGCTGAAATGGACTCCCTCCGGGGGTTCAGCAGAAAATACACCAGGCTCTGATTCGAGCGCGTCTCAAAGGTGGATGCATGCCATGAAAGTGACTCGTCTGCCCTATCATGTCATAGTATCTAGCGAGATGAAGCAAGCGTGGAGGACTTTTGCTACTGGGAAAGGCTTCTCACCAATAGCTTTTAATAGAGGTCCTCCGAGTGAGCAGCAATTGCAGCTGAGGGATTTAACAAGTTGAGAAGGTGGCATACGGTCTTCTTGGAACTTATCATTAAACTGGAGGCGAGGCAAACAGATTCCACCTCCAGACCCCGCCCCCTCTCCAGTTTACCGCCTCCCACTTCACAGTCATCCCGACAGCGTTTCATCCAGCTCCTCAAATACAACACGCAGTTCCTTTCTCCTGCTTGTGCAAATGCTCTTCCGACCACCTGAAAGGAACGCCCTCCTCGCTCCTGCCTTCAAGGTGTTCTCCCTGGAGGCCGACGCCTCCCCCCCACCCCCACCATGCTAACTGTACCTGTTACTTTATCACTTTCTTCTTTCATGGACCACAGACCTGTCACTGCCTTGTTTCCGCATAGCTCTTCCCCAAGTAGAAGGTGAACTCCTCCAGGGAGGTTCCGTCTTCATCTAGGCCCCTCAACTCCTGCAGGGTGCCTGGCACACAGGTACTCAGGAATGTGTGTGGCATGAACGAGAGAATGAGGGACTCTCCCTGACCAAGCATCCTCCTTTTCAGACGGCGACCTCCGCTCTTTGTTTCTGTCCCAAGCAGTCAATGGATTGGGCCTTCCAGGGATATAAGCTGACCTTTCCAGCTTCCCAGGGGCACCTAAGGGCCCTCCCCAAGACCCCACTCCACCCGACTCAGACTGAAAGCAAACAACATATTCCTGCCTTGTTGTGCCATCTTCGATGCCAGGAGCCCATCAATAGGGATATACCAGCCTCCTGCACACTGACACCAAGGTCATTCCTCCACCCTGGAGGTCATCAGCTGTGGCTTTGCCAGGTGAAGGGACTTTGACGATGCGATTAAATTAAGGATCAGAAATGCAGAGGTTATCCTGGATTATCCAGGTGGGCCAATTTTAACATGATTAGGGTACTAATAAGAGGGAGCAGGAGGGTCACATAGAGGAAGACATAAGGGACAAAGCAGTGATCAGAAGGCAGGAAGAGGCTCTGCTGCTGGCTTTGAAGATGGAGGGAGGGCCAGGACCCAGCAGGGCGAGAGGAATCAGCAAGGAAACAGATTCTCCCCTAGAGCCTCCAGGAGGAGGGCAGCCCTGTTGACACCTTGATTTCAGACTCCTGACCTCCAGAATCATAAGAAAATAAAATTGTGTTGTTTTAAGCCAGTACTTTGTGGCGATTTGTTACAGCAGCCATAGGGAACTCATACACTCACCTATTTGGGGCAGGCGCTCCGAAGTGACCTTCAGCCTGCGGCAGGAAAGGCACAGGGATTGAGCCGATAAGGAGGATATGGAAAGGTGTGTCGGGCACAGGGACCAGCATTGCAAAGGTTCAGAAACCACCACTTAAGGTGGGCGATGGACTAACAGCACATAGATGTGGCTGTGTGTGGTGTAAGCTGACGTGCAGGTGGCCCAAGATGGGGGTGCAGAGGGTGCAAGGATCACGCAGTCCCCCAAGGCAGAGTCTAGATTTCATCCTATAGGCCATGAGGAACCTCTGAAGGATTTTAAGAGCTCTCAAGTGCCCCCAGGATGGTGTGTCAGGAAGCAAGCCCCGGGATGGCTACCCCGGGGACCCCTCTGCCTGGCAAAGGTCAGGCGGTCCCCAGCTTCCCAGAGGATGGCCTTTCCTGCTGCCTACATTTCTCCTCAGTCACCGGGTAATGTGATGCTGGCCAGTGCCCCATGCGTACTAAATTCCAGCTAAGTGTGTGCCCCTCGGCACATTTGTCACAGGCCGTTGCAGAGACACAGAAAGGAAAGGCGAGCCGGGAAGGTTAAGTGCCATCACTGCGGACGTAATGTGCTAATGCTCATCAACTGGGAGGTGGTTTACCTTTCCTTGTGGTGAGTGCCTCTAATGGGACCTGGCCTGGGAAAGACCTGGCCGAAAACATCCCTGTTTATTATAGACATAAAGCAGATGGCTTTGGGCAGAATGGAAATGGATTCTACAAACATCTTTCATTACATAGACCTCTTGACCGGACTCCTTGTCTTAAAGAAAACAAGAGGCACGGTTTGGATTTGTGGGGTTGACGAGCACATTTTTCAGGACCCGGGGAGATCATTTCCATCTGCGCAAGAGTATCAACTTCTCCAGGGCAATCAACCTTCACGCAAACTCCGGGCACTTTTTCTTTTCAACTTTGCTGGATTCACTCGCTGTTGCTATGGGCACACAGTGCTGCTAAGAACAAAAGCAGAGCCAGCCTCCTCTGTCGTGTGAGGATCCTCTGCCAGCCACCCCTTGGAGGAAACAAACATGCGAATTAAGCACTCGTCCTAATCATGAGACTCGCAGGAAAGCAGGCAGCTTGGCTCTTCAGTTTTGAGAACTTTCAAAAGATTTGGAGGATCCCAAGGAATGGAACGAGCTCTCTTGCAATTCCACACTCAGGAGTTGGGACTGATTTCGACTGTCATAGGAGGGAGGAACTGAGTAACAGCTACTGGGTTTATTGAGTGACGGGCTAGGCACCGGGCAGAAAACCTTATACACACTGGCGCTGATTCTTTCAACACGCCTAGAAGGGAAGGGTTGGTGCTTGCGTTCTGGTAAAGAGTCTAATCGATTTCTCCGAGCCTCAGTCACATGGAAAATGGAGATAATTACACACACCTTCTAGGGCTGTCTTGAGGGTTATCGGAGTTGACCCACTTAGCACAGTACCTGGCCCATAGGGGGTTCTCCAGAAATATTAGCTCCTTCCTCTTTCACTATACTGAAAACAGAATTCATTATCCCCACATCTGCTTCCATATACCTATTCACCTTGTTTGAAAAAGAGCCTACCATTTTGTAGTCACCCACTGATCAAAACCTGGCAGGCGTTAGGAACACGTCAGCATCCCCCACCAACAGGCAGCTCAGTCAGACCAGCTTGAGTTGTCACCAGAGAAGAATGCTCCCAAAAAAGGCCACTCCCACATACCACTGCTGTGGTTTCTGTCTAGCTCCAACCATAACAATCAACTCAAAGCATCACTTATCCCCGGAATTGAGTTAAGAGTTGATATTGAGAAACAGAGGAATGAATAGGTTGTCATTCAGGTAGGAAAAACATCTGAAAATGAAGAAGAGACATGCCCCAAATCGCAACCAACTTGCCAACTTTAAACAAAGAAGATATAAGAGGAGGTAGAAGGTGAGAAGAGGTGGCCTGGGGTCTGCTATGAGGAGTGCAAAGTAGCAGATAACATGCCAGCTATTGTGCTAGCGCCTTGGAGTTACAGGGATAAATGAAATCTGGCCCCTTCCTCCCAATCTTTCAGGAAGAACGGATATCGAGGACACCAGGTAGGGCAGAGTCTGCTGGTGAGCTCCCAGCATCCACTCTCCTGGCTGGGCATGCTGCTACATTCCCAGTCTCCTTTGCAGCAGGGTGAGGCCATGTGACTAAGGCCTGGCCAGTGATCTGTGAATAGAAGTGTTGGGTGGGACTTCCAGGAACTCTTTTTAAAAGGGAAAGGCATGCCTTTCTCCTCTTCTCCCCTCCTCCTGTCTAGAATGTGATGGCTGGGGTATGGCAGCTAGGTTGGACCCTGAGGATGAGGATCAACTCTAGGTCTGGCAGAGAATAAGCCAAGAGAAAGCCAGGACCCTGAGGACCTGGACTGCCGACCTCCAGGTTTTTTTTTTTACTGGGGAGAGAAATAATCTGCTAAGCCACTATTATTTTCTATTTTCTGTTATATGGAGCTAAACCTAATTCAAACTGATATACTGATACCTAATGAATGTTTATTGAATTTGGATATAAAGGAATGAAAAGTGTATAAACTTTTAAAAGTTCCTATTGCCCCAGTTAAACCTATTTTATATGCAGAAACTCAAATAGATATTGTTTGAAAGGGAAAATACATCTAAGAAAAAATAATTCTACCATCACTTAATTTTTTATATGAATTTTTCTTGGGAGGAAAAATCCTTACTCAGGACTCTAGAAGGCTGAAATGTGCAGCAATGAATCTGCTTTTCTGCAGATCACAAAAGCCAGACTCTGTCTTATCTCCTTCCCCCCAAGACAGATTCATTATGGTGTGCTGTCGCAGTCTGCTTCAAGTGGGCATTTGCCATATGGCTTGGCAGTTTAATGGTTTTCTGATACTTGACAAAAATGAAGCACAATCATTTTACAAGGAGTTTGCATTAGATGGGTCTTTTCCAAATAACAGCTGTGCCTCAAAATTGAGTTACTCAATTTGCAATTTGTGGACACAATACTCAAACATTTACAAGTGAGCAAAACCTCAAACCACTTGGGCTATTTCCAGGCTTCAGAGTTTATGAAGTTTTTAGCAATGTTGTGAGTGTGCAGCTGTTGACAAGCTCAAGCCAACGTCTCTGAACCACCAGACCCGGCAGACAGCAGTGATGTCCTACTTAGCAGGCTTGTGGAGCCAACAACAAACCCTCGGGATAGAAAGAACATGAGGGAGAGAGATGAGCCTCATGCCAAAGTCCACAGACTAACACCCTATCTCTTCCTCTCCACTCCCTAACCCATGTGTAGAGATGACACCCAAATCTATTGTTCTAGTCCTGATCTTGCTTATGGGCCCCTACAGGTCCATGGGTGGCCACACACTGGCTTGATAACAAGCCAGACAGACGTGGATTCAAAATCAACAAGCACTTCCTAACGGCATGACCTTGAGTGTATCAGTCAGCAGAGGCCAGGTGAGGCGCATTAACAAACAACCCCCAAATCTCAGTAGCTTAAAACAATGAAGGTTTATTTCATGTTCCTATACATGCCCAATCCATGCCTACTGGGGGCTCTGCTCTGCCTCATCTTTGTCCCTCAATCCAGAACTCAAGTCAATGGAGGAGTCACTACCTGGAATACAGTCAATCACTGTAGCAGAGAAAAAGAAGTCTCTGGAAGGTCACTTGGCCTCAAATGGGCACATGTCACTTCCAACAACCCCACCCAAGTTCACAAGTTAGAAAATACAATCTGACTCTGTGTCCCAAAGTTAGAGAGCCAGAAATATTTGGTGAATAGCCCTGCAGTTATCAGTTAATTAACCACTCTGAGCCTCAGTGACCCATACAGAAAATGGACATAATTACACATACCTCCTCAGATTGTCATGAAGATAATTGCTGTTGACCATGTAGGGTACTCAGAATAGTGCCTGGCCCATAAGAGGTTCTCCAGAACCTCTAACTTTTCCGTGTGTCCAAAACAAAATTCATCCCCTCCCATACCTGCTTCTGGCTGCCCGTACCCCTCATCTGTGTTTCCAGTCACCCATGACCAAAACCTGTCAGTTAGCTATGACACCTCTCCATCCTTTCTCATGTCCCCTCAATATAATTAGCCTCTGAGTGTGTCCAATGTTCTCTGCATAAGGTCACCTTCCATCACGAACGAGACCTGCCCTACTATAGGATTTCATTACTTTCTTGTATCAATTAGGGAAAATGCAAACAAGAGAAGGAAGCTCTGGTTATCTTAGTTCCCCACCCCACCAAAGGCAAAGCAGTGAAGGAGCATGGAATGATCAGAAGGCCACCAGGCCATCACACAGGATAAAGGAAGAGCTGAACATGAGATCTCAGGGTGGACAGGGGACAGGGCAGTGTCACGGTCCCAGCCTGGATGGGGTCCTGTGGCACAGACATGGTCACTGGGGCTCACACGAGTGTACAATGCTGTTCCCAGGGAGGGGCAGTTGATGTGGACTGGACAGTCCCACCCCTTCCCCCAATGTGGGCGTCCACACTTGGTAAGGTGAGAGAAACTCTGGAATCACCTCCCCATCACCAATTTGGCCCCAATCCAATCTTTTCTCAATATGCTGAGCAGATTAACTTGTTAAAGTTTGGGTTCAATCACTCAGATGAATGTGATAAACTATTGAGTGTTTACTATGTACCAAGCACTGTATAAAACCTGGGCCTTTATGCCAAGCTAGTGATAAAGTCTTCGGTAATTTGTTCTCCATTGGCATTTATGTGCTAGGTCAAGTCCTTCATCTGGCGTCAGAACTTTGGAGATTCTGGCCTCATTCTACCTCTCCTAATTGTCTCCTGACTGCCCTCTCTGTTCCCTACGTGTGCTCCATCTCCTCACCAAGCTGGGACCACCTGCCATGCTCTGACGTGTCTTCTGAGTCTTTCTGCTTCTGGGATCTCTGTTTATTGCCACTTCCTAGAGCTAGAATCTCTTCCAGACCAACCCTCCCACAGAGCTCCTCCTGGTGGCCCACCTGGAAGTCAGTGTTCCCTCCTCTGACCTCTTCAAGGTGACACTCTGTCTATATGGTTGAGTCCCCGCACTTTTCTAGCCTAGCAGGCTGTAAATCCCTAAAGGCAGGGATCCTGGGGGTTCTAATGCAGAGTGGAAGGCAAATAAGTAATATTCACCTTATTCATTGGGGGACAAGTGAAAAGTAGATCAAAATGAGAGCCAGGGAGCACCGGGTACTTCAGGGCATGGTCTAGGCTGAGGCAGGAAGAAGCAACTGAGGAGGAAACATCCTTCAAACCATAATAGCAGAGCCCCAGCTTTGTCCACCCTCCCACCACCTCCCTCTCCCGTGCTTCCAACAACCAATTCTTCCTAGTCTCCAGTTTGCTTTATTTTACCCCATGCAGACTTCTGTCCCTCTTTCTGGGGTGTCAGCTCCCTTCCAGACTTGAATATTGCTCTCACCCCAAGAATCGTGTCTGCTGCCTTGGCTGGGCCCCATCCAGGATCCTGATTTCTGATTGTCCCTCAAAGGTATCATTTGACTCCTCTGTCCTCTCTGTTTCTCTGTCCATGCCTTGTCCAGGGTGCATGCCCAGGGTCCCGCTCCAGTCCAGCAGGGGGCAATGAGCCACAGTTAGTGTTGGGAAAGCAGTCCCACACCCTCTACAACCCTAGAGGCTTCCCTATTTGTCAGCAAAATGCAGAACTGTTCATAATGATGGCAAGGGATGGCACCAGGGCCCTTCTAGTGCCCAAACCACAGAACTGGCAGCCATGTGGGCTCTTCCCCCTCCCTGGCCTTGACAGCCTGTCAGTTCTACCTCTGTAACATCTTTATGATCCAGCCCTCTCTCAAATTCCACAGTCGCTGCCTTGGATTGGGGCTCATTATTTCTCAGTTGGACCTGAGTGCACTCTTAACCTGGTCTCCTGTCTCCAGTCTCACCTCTGATCCATCTTTGGCTCAGTTGCCCAAGGGATCTTTTAACATGCTTAATCCCCTGCCGACCACCCACATTCTGGATAATGTTGAAACTCCTCAGCGTGGCATCCATAGGCCCTTATAACCTGGTCATGACCTGTTTCACCAGCCTCATCACTTACCTTCCTACCCCTCCCTGTGTCTGCTCCATCAAACTGCTTTCTATTCTATCCCAAGTCCCCTTGCATTGAATTTTAGGACCAAATGTAAAAATTCTAACAAAGAAGGCAACTTTGTTTACCTTGCTTGTTCATTCATTCATTAAAAAAGAAAACAAGTTGTCACTGCTGTCAAGTTCCCCCAGTCATCAGAATGATGACAGGGAGCTCCTGAAATACCTATAAAGATGAGGAGCTGGCTGGGCCCTCCATGAAGGCAGGCCAGGCCAGTGGAGGCCCAGTGAACCACAGCAGGGGAGATGCAGGCAAGCCTTACTGCTAAAAGACAGGTGTTCACTTGAGAATTTCACTGGGCACAACATAACCAGGTCCAGAGCAAGCCTTTCCCATCTCATGTAATATAATTTCCTCCAGAAATTATAAGCCAAGCAGCCCATCTTCCCTTCTTTATTGAGTTATAAGCACAATGAGATGGTCATGAGCAGAAAACTGCAAATCTGTGCAGTGATCTATGAAGTAAGATCAAACCTGAGCCAGGTCTAGGGGGGTAATTAATTAAAATTTTAACCGAGTTCATCCAACATATATTTAATGTTATGCATAATCACTTTTGTGTTGGCCAGAGATGAGGCCTAAATGGTGGGCAGTTCACAGGAACAACTGCAGTCTCTATGAGTCTTTAATAGACAAACCTTATCTTGTTTCTTCCCTCAGTTACTGCTTCAGAAGCCATTAGCAGGACAGGCAGCTCAGGCCCTGCCCACGTCCCCACTGAAGCTCATGCACAGGCCAACCTCTCTCATGCATACAAGGACACTCAAACAGTGAAGCCCACGGGGCACTTCTTCTGGCCTTGAACTGAGGCTGCCTGTGCTTGCACCTGGAATGGAAAATGCTTGGCTTTTTGTTCCAAGCTCTATGACCTTGAACAAGCCCTCCAATTCTCTTTAAAATGAGGATATCCCAACATCCATCCACGGGGGCGCCATGAAGATGAACGAAAGAGACACATTAGGACTACATCTCCTACATGGCTTTGAGAAGAGGAGGAAGCCTTCCATTACAAAGTTAGGAAGCAGGATTCATGTGTGCCAACCCTGTGTAAAGACACCACTGTCCATGACAGATTCAACCTGTTTCTGCCAGAGCAGGCCAAACGAGGCCACTATTTATCTCAGGGCACGAGCTCTACATGCACAAAATCAGGGATTTAATGAAACCAGTGTTCCAGCCGATTTGGGTCTGGGCTGGGAGAATCAAAGAGGCCCAACATATCTACCAGTAGGTCATACACAACACTCCAGATGACCTGCACCAGGTTCCCTCCCACAAAGTCAGGAATTGGTGACTTTCTTTACTATGCATGAATTAAAAAACCAGCAAAGACGTTAATTTGCTCCTATGATTGCTGAAGAACCAAATGTATTTATCTGGTAGCCATTGGCTGCTGGCATTTTTTACAGGACATTGTGATACCTGGTAATCTATGAGTGTACATGCACGAGCATGGGGTTCCTGGGAGTTGGAGCAGAGAGGCTGCCCAGAGGCCCAGGCAAGGAGGATCCTGGCTCCAGGGGAACAGGCAGATCCCGGGGCCTCAAGGTCAATGGGTAGAGCTAGAATCCAGTCAGGCCATAAGAATTACAGAGCACCTTATGCCCAGAGGCTGGGGTAAAGCCAGACATAGACATCTGGAGGTATCAGCTCCAAAATTAAGACAGGGAAGCTTCATCCACCAGCCTCTGGCCCGTGTGAATTCTCCTGCATGTGCTGGCCTCGCTAGATCAACAAAATAATAACTTAGGTGTAAGAGAAAACGTAGCCAAAATGAACTGACTTAAGCTCACTGTCTTCCATGAGCAGATGTTCCAGAGGGAGTGTGATGTGGCAGAGGTTCTGCTGGTCCTTCCCGCGGCATAGCGATTGTCCTGTTCTCCTTGTTATCAAGCCCGGTTTTGTTCAGGGACAAGCGGCACAGATCCAGACAGGAACCACGGCACCACGTCCGCCATGGCAGTCTGTCCCCTTTGTTGTGATTGGTCGGGCGTGGGCATGTGACTCAGTCCCAGCCAATGATATTTAACAGGAGGAGCCTGGAGGCCTCTGGGAAAGACGTTCCCACCCGGTGAAAGAGCAGCGACGGGGAGGCCCTTTCTCTGCCCCTCCCCGCCCTGGACACTGTGGTGTAAGATGTGCCCCCGGGGTTGCCACGGCCCCCTGTCACCACAAAGGGAAGCCCTAGAGAGCCGCAGAGGTGAAGGACCACCCAGAGATGGGGTCTCATCAAGTCACTGATTTAACCTAGTACTGCCTCTCTCTAGATTTTATTACTGAGCTGCTAAAATACCTTTACTGCTACAGCTACTGCTGGTCAGCTATTCGGTTACTTGTGGCTCGAAGCAGCCAAACAGATATACCTCAGGAGGCCTTGGTTCTGGCTGTGCCTCACAGGGTGTGCAATTCTGCAGGCCAAGTGTGACCCCAGTGTGAAAAGACAGGGACCTTCTGCATGACATGGTCCCTACAGTCAGAGCAGCCACTCCGTCTGGGTTGCAAGCTGGAGGGAGGCACTGCGCCTGTGCTTGAGGGCATCCTGCTGTGTGGGACCCAGGGAGGGGTGCTATGTTAGACCCCAATGTGGCCACTGTACTGGGAATTTTCCAGGAACTATTTTGAACAAACATGATTTTTGGTTGACACTGGGCCCTCAGAATCTAATCTCAGGGGAAACTGCCTCCTGAGCCTCTTAACAGACCCGTCTCAACTGCATTCACTGTCCCGATGTCCCCGCAGGGACCTCTCTGAGGGCAGCTCTGTATCTGGTGGGACCGTCTTCGCATCTTCGATGGCTCGCCGGGAGGACATGCTCCTCGCTCCACCTCTCCACAGGCGGGGACAGCTGTGTCTTTCCCGCGTCAGTGCCAGCTGCCTGCCTGTCTGTGCCTTTGGCCCTACACAGCCTGGTGACTTGAGGAAGCCTCAACACATCCGCACCGTCATCTGTGCCTTTGCTCCTGCTGGTCCCTCTGCCTAGAATGCCCTTTCTACCCATTTGTACCTATTTAACTTTGCTCCCCTAGCACTCAGCATATATTAGGGCAACATAAAAGGTCTCCTTAACAACAACAGAAACAACCCAATTAAAAAAGGACTTGAATATACATTTCTCCAAAGATATACAAATGGCCAACAAGCTCATGAAAAGATGCTCAACATCACTAATCATTAGGGAATGCAAATCAAAACCACAATAAGATTCTACCTCGTACCCATCTGCGTGGCTACTATCAAAAATACAGAAAGCAACAAGTGTTGATGAGGATGTGGAGAAACTGGAATCCTTGTGCACTATTGGTAGGAATGTACAATGGTGCAGCTACTGTGGAAAACAGTATGGAGGTTCCTCAAAAAATTAAAAATCTAATTTCTATATGATTCATCAATTCCACTTCTGGGTATATACCCAAAAGTATTGGAGGCAAAGTCTCAGAGGGATATTTGTACACCCACGTTCAGAGCAGCAATATTCACAGTAGCTAAAATGTGGAAGCAAACCAAGGGTTCATTGATGGATAAAGAGATAAGCAATATGTGGTATTTACATACAATGGACTATTATTTGGCCTTCAAAAAGAAATTCTAAAACATGCTTCAGTATGTGTGAAACGTGAGGACACTGCTAAGTGAAACAAGCATCAGAAAAAGACAAATACTGTATGATTCCATTTACATGAGGTACTTAGAGCAGTCAAACTTACAGCGATGGGGAATAGAATGGTGTTTGCCAGGGGCTGGATGGAGGAGGGAATGGGGAGTTGTGTAGTTTCAGTTTTGCAAGATGTTACAGTTTGGGATATGGCTGTATAACAGTGTGACTGTACTTAACACTATTGAACTGTATACTTAGAAATGGTTAAGATGATAAATTTTATATTATGTGTATTTTACCCCAATTAAAATTTAAAAATAAAAGGTCTCCTTTGGTGAGCCTTCTCTGATGCCAGGGTCTGACTGCACTGGTTGCTCATTAACCTCTGCCTTGCTTCCTTGTTTTCTGTTCTATCAGGATTGTTTTGAGACCTACCCAGATGCCTAAACCAAGAGAATCACAGAGAAATAGAGCCAAAGCCCTTACTGAACTGCTTCTGAAGTCAATCTTAACTAGGCATCTCAATTATGTGAGCCAGTAAATTTTTTTTTAACATCTTTATTGGAGTATAATTGCTTTACAATGGTGTGTTAGTTTCTGCTGTATAACAAAGTGAATCAGCTATACACATACATATATCCCCATATCTCCTCCCTCTTGCATCTCCCTCCCACCCTCCTATTCCACCCCTCTAGGTGGTCACCAAGCACTGAGCTGATCTCCCTGTGCGATGCAGCTCCTTCCCACTAGCTACCTATTTTACATTTGGTAGTGTGTATATGTCAATGCTACTCTCTCACTTCGTCCCAGCTTACCCTTCCCCCACCCCGTGTCCTCAAGTCACTCTCTACGTCTGTGTCTTTATTCCTGTCCTGCCCCTAGATTCATCAGAACCATTTTCTTTTTCTTTTTTTTTTTAGATTCCATATATGTGTTAGCATACGGTATTTGTTTTTCTCTTTCTGACTTACTTCTCTCTGTATGATAGACTCTAGGTCCATACACCTCACTCCAAATAACTCAATTTCGTTACTTTTTATGGCTGAGTAATATTCCATTGTATATATGTGCCACATCCTCTTTATCCATTCATCTGTCACTGGACACTTAGGCTGCTTCCATGTCCTGGTTTTTGTAAACAGTGCTGCAATGAACATTGTGGTACATGACTCTTTTTGAATTATGGTTTTCTCAGGGTATATGCCCAGTAGTGGGACTGCTGGGTCATGTGGTAGTTCTATTTTTAGTTTTTTAAGGAACCTCCATACTGTTCTCCATCAATTTACATTCCCACCAACAGTACAAGAGGGTTCCCTTTTCTCCACACCCTCTCCAGCATTTATTGTTTGTAGATTTTTTGATGATGGCCATTCTGACCGGTGTGAGGTGATACCTCATTGTAGTTTTGATTTGCATTTCTCTAATGATTAGTGATCATTAGTTGAGCATCCTTTCATGTGTTTGTGTGAGCCAGTAAATTTTTAACCATGTATCAGCTTTGAGTTGGTGTCCTGGACTTGCAACCAAAATCAACCTAATTGCTAATACACTTGATCTGAAATACTGCAGCACTAAGGATAAAGAAAAGATGCTAAGGGTTTCTAGGGAATAAGAAAGTTCATAGACAAAGGAATGAAAATAAGACTGGCATCTGACCTCTCCTTTACAACATTAGATGCCAAAGGTAATGAGCAATGGCTGCATACTTCTGAGAGAAGATGACTTTGAATCTGGAATTCTCTATCCGGCTAGACTCTCATTTCAGTATAAAGACAGAGTAAATACATTTTTAGACACGAATGGACTCAAAGTTTACCTCTGAGGCACTCTTTCTTAAGAAGTTCATTGAGAGTGTGTTCCAGCAAAACAAGGAAGAAAAACTAATAGAGTAGAAAGAAAGGGATCCAACCTAGGAGGCTGGTGAAGCTGGGATGAGAGTTGTGCAGGCTGCAGAGCACGGCCCAGGGCAGAAGAGGAAAAGGTGGGCCTCTAAGTAAAAGGTGCATGCTGAGAGGCCGGGTACACTGAGCTTACAGGGAAGGCTCTCTCTCTCAACTGTAACCAGAAAAAAATCCGAATAAAACAAAGAGCTACCTAATAATATAATGCAAATTACAATGTGACACAATTTTAAGCCCTGATGGAATATGAGAAAAGAAAATTCATTTGACTGATATTTCCCTTTGAGTGGTCCAGGGCTACTTGGCCCTGGAGTGAACATTCGTGTAGTCAAAATGACTTAAATGCTATTTAATGGTGTTCAACTTTTAGAGTCAATTTAATGTAAGGCACAGAAGGCTTAATTGTGAATACATAATAGAAAGATAATGTTAACACCCTTGGTAATGTAAGAATACAGCCACCAGAAGGGAAATGGTTAGGGAAAGAAAAATGGGACCAAGGGGAGAAGTTCCAGTATTTTCCTCTTACCTCACAGAGAGTCTAGATACTGATTACAGTTTAGGAATAAGAAACAGAGATTTGATTGTGAATAATAGATATGGGGAAAGTAGCATTTTAAACAAGACAGGGCATAAACTTCTCTCCCATAAAATGAAGCTGGAAGGTAGGTGGTTCAGGGATAGTGCAGCAGCTCTGATATCACCAGTATCCCAGGATCCCTCTAGATTTCTCTGTCATTCTTAGAATATGCCTTATCTGGTCTCATGGTCACAAGATGGCTGCTACAGCTCTAGCCATCATAATATCTGTGTTCCAAGTAAGAAGAAGGAAGTGGGAGGAAGGGCAAAAGAGGCCAACCTGCTGAGTCATTCCCCTTATAAAGAGCTTTCCTGAAGCCCCATCCAACAGCTGCTTATATCACAGTGGCCAGAACACAGTGACATGACTGTCCCTATCACAAGGAAAACTGAGAAGTGTAGTTTTTTTAGATGGCACATTGCTGCTTTCAACAAACCTGGGTTTGTTTGTAAGAAGGAAGGGGAGATAGATATTGGGAAAGCAATTCATCATTTGTGTCTCAAGAAATAAAAGTATATTATTTAAAGTAAAAAGGTAACCAATAAGATAATAAAAAATAACAGAACCATCAAAAATGAGAAGAAGGAAGGGTAGGGTGCAGAGTATAAGCGAATTAAATCAATCCTTCTTAATGGGACTCAGTGGCTATCTTATCAGGGTACAATTTAGAGTTGTGCATTTAATCCCCCAAATAATTTAAAAAGACTAAAGAGGCTACCTTTGGGAGGTAGGCAAGGAGGTAGGGATGAAGCTGTAACTTTTTATTAAAAAGCCCTTCTGAAGTAGTTGCATTATTTTGATTACAAATGTATCAGTGTTTTATTATATTGGGAAGCCAAGCATCCCTATATTTCCTTTACCCTTGACAACCTGGTTCAGTGGTGGGCATTTTAGTATGTTTTTTAATTCCCCTCACTGGCCTAGAAAGTGACATAAACCAGCCTTATTCAGGGCTTTCTTTATTTCACTTCTTTCAATTGATTTATTTTTGAAACTCTAGGCATTCAAGATTCTTTATGAGAAGCAAGATTGGCTGACACACCACCGCTTGTGTTTCTGGTAGGGCAGGTCCGCCCAGGCCCCACCTGGAAGGCGGCGGCAACATCAGCCCGTGTCATCCCCCTGGGTCACTCCTGTCTGCTGGCGGACCTCGGTGCAGGGAACTGTGTTTGCTGCCTGCCTGGTCTGCACTCCCAAATCACTGTCCTAATATCTCTATAATATATTAACATGCAGTGGCCAAAGGGAGTTCTGCTGAACTAGGCAGTAGTTTGGACCATTTTGGACTAAATCCTAGAATGCACATGATAATGCTGAGCGATGCAGTTTAATTTATGACTGTGCAGGTCTGCTGTGAAATTGGGAAATGGAAGTACAAGACATTAGCATTCACATGGCAAGGGCAGGGCCAGGTCCAACACTATAATAGGCCTTTCCACCAGTGAGTTTGAAGGAGCTGACACTCTTGTCAGTTAAATGTGTGCTCACGAACCTCATCCTTTTGTTTTAATGCCACCAACCACCTGGGAGTTATGTGCTGCTCCTGGCCTTATGCCCTTATTATTGGCCAACGCCCCCCACTGTTTTCACAACAGTAAAACATTTGTATGTACATACTCTGGGCAGGTTTAAAAGTTGAATTTCATGGCTGGGATGTGGTTTGATCCGCAGGAGGTAAGGTAGAACAGACGGCTTCTCAACTCCTTCCAGCAAGGGCATCCAAACTATTATATGGCTAAGTATTTCCAAATGAAAAAGGAAAGACAGACAAGTTTGTAATTTAACTCAGAGCAGCTGTACATGCAGTTCATGCCATGTCTCCAGTTTAAAGAACTTGTCAGCCAGAGATTTTCTGTCTGACCTGGACTTTCTAGCCCATTTTTCAATGCACAGAGAGAAATAACATCTCTTTCTGTCTTCCTTATGAATGAAAATACATTCTTCCAAAGTTCAAAGGAAATATCAAGTGTGCCCCAGCAGTAAGTTAAAGTATGCTGGAAAAGAGGCTGGAAAATCCCATAGTAGCAGGCGGAATGATGTCCCCAGACCTATCAGGTCTTAATCCCTGGAACCTGTCAATGTGACCTTATTTGGCAAAAGGGTCTTTGCAGATGTGATTAAGTTAAGGATCTTGAGATGAGGAGGTTATGCTGGATTACCCAGAAGGCCCTCAATGCAGTCACATGAATCCTTATAAGGAGGAGACAAAGGGAGATTTGACACACACAGAGAAGGAAGGCCATGTGAAGACAGAATAAAGAGAAATTTGGAGATGCTGGCCTTGAAGACTGGAGTGATACAGCCACAAGCCAAGGAATGCCAGCAGCTACCAGAAGCTGGAAGAGGCAAGAAACAGACTCCCGCCCCCTCACATATACTCCCAGAACCTCCAAAAGGCATGTGGGCCTGCTGACACCTTGATTTTGGCTCAGTGATACTAATTTCAGGCTTATGGCCTCCAGAACCCTGAGAGAATACATTTCTGTTGTTCTAAACCACCAAGCTTGTGATATTTTGTTACAGCAGCCCTAGGAAACTAACACACCCCTAGAGGTGCTGCAGGGGAAGGTTTCAGTTTGTACAAAACCATCCCAAACACTCCATGGTTCCTTTGATGGTATTTGGCAGAATTCAACTTCCTGCCTCCAGGCAAGTGGAAAGTGAGGGGTTGAATGTAGGGCAGCCTGGTCCATGAAGCACAAGGGTAAGAAAAGCAGGCAGCCACACTCCCGGGTCCTTGGGAACAGCTCTGGGCAATTCCCCTCCTGAAGCAGGGGGCTGAGTGCATGAAGAAAACATGTCTAGTTCTTAAAGCAAATATCTGAATAGGTAAGTGTGAAGGGAGTACCAAGGATTTAAGAAACTTCCCATACATTAACCTCATAGCTCAGTTAGGGCTGCGTTGCGTGTGTGTGTGCGCGTGTGTGTGTGTGGCAGGGGAGCATATCTTCAAATAAATTCATTGTAGTTATTAATAAACATGGCCAGATGCCTGCGAGCGTATGTTATGAGGCTATTCTCTGCAGGTTTATTTGGAAGAGTGAAATATTAGAGACCCAAATGTCTACCAACAGGGGAATGGTTAAACCCCATATTATACCATGCAGCTATAAAAAAGCAACATGTTTCTATGCATATACTGACATGGGAGGTTACTAATTAGTAAATGCTGAGGGAAAAGAAGCATGTTACAGACAGTCTTATAGTATTACCTCATTTTGGTTGAATGAAGCCATCTATGTTGTAATATATAGGAATAATCCATAATATATACACCTATATATGTATATAGATCCACTGGATGGGTGTTCATCAAATGTTAAGTCATTACCTCTAAGGAAAGGGGAAGGTTGTTGGGCGGACTTGGACTTCTTTACATGAATGTGCTTTTTCCTTTAAGTGTGTACTCTTTTTGTAGTTTTTTTTTTTTTTTTTTTTAAAGTATTGTCCCCACCCCAGATCTACAGAGTCAGAGACTCTGAGGGTGAAGCCCAATAATCTTGGGGGTTTTTTAAAATTAATAGCTACTCTATTTCTTTATTTCTTTATTTATTTTTAGCTGTGTTGGGTCTTTGTTTCGTGCGAGGGCTTTCTCTAGTTGCGGCGAGCGTGGGCCACTCTTCATCGCGGTGCGCAGGCCTCTCACTATCGCGGCCCCTCCCTTTGCGGGGCACAGGCTCCAGACGCGCAGGCTCAGCAGTTGTGGCTCACGGGCCCGGTTGCTCCGCGGCATGTGGGATCTTCCCAGACCAGGGCTCGAACCCGTGTCCCCTGCATTAGCAGGCAGATTCTCAACCACTGTGCCACCAGGGAAGCCCTTTTTGTAGTTTTAAGGAGGAAAAAAATGAACATGCAGTAAAGACACGCTGTGAGAACCTTGTCTAGTACATGCCAGGCACGGTGTGGCCTAAGGAAGGGCCGGTGGTCCGCAGAGACTGGCTGTGGCTTCTTGAGGTCGCCTGCAGGCCTGCCAGTGTCACAGGGCTGGAGGCAAAAATGCTGGCTTTTACGCCAGGCTCCCTAGTGGGGCCGCCATGTTTTTATTTATAAAAGAAAACCCGGCACAGTCAGGAGATCAAAGTCCCTGGCAAGTGTGTCTACTGTCTCTTCACAGAGTGGGGCAAAGCCACTATTCACCGGCTCCTTCATTTCGCATGAAAGCCAAGGGGAATCTGTCTTTGGAGCACTTCCAGGGAAATCCTACGTGAGGACGTTTCGAAAGGTCGTTTTGCCCCCTGGAAGGGCGGTTTCCTCGCTGGTGAGCGGAACTGTCTGAGCACAGCCCTCCTCCTGTTGGTAAGCTGCCCGGCAGGACAGGAGCCTACGCCTTGGAAAAGGACCCCCCGGTCTCCCTCCTTGGAGTACACCCCAAAGTGCACCCCAAATACGCTCCACCACACAGGAAGCCAGGGCTCTTGGATTGAAAGAGTCCCCCAGTTACTTGCCCACTGGAAGTGCTCTTTTGGATTAATGTACGATCAGGCTTATCAACTGTGCACCAAAAAGGCGTTAATACAGTTGGGGGAAATATGCACTGACCTCCCACCGTTCAATTCAGGGGCACTAGAGATGTGATGCGAGTGTGTCTCGGGACGTCAAAGCAAAGATGAGATTTCTGGACGATGAAAAACCATGAAGCTCAATTCCCCTTCGGATAAAAGCAGGGGCGTGGGTCATTTCCATCTCAAACACGTGCCACGTGAGCGCAGGGCTTTGAAGGTAACAGGTCTCTGCAAACACTTCTGCAGTGATGACTCTCAGTGAAATTACTGCTTTTTGTGGAAGGAAAGGAACCATTCCTCTCTCCCCTATATAATATGAAGTGTTTATTTTTCCAAGTATGTTTCTCCGAGATTTGCAGCAAATCATAAAAAGTTGTGACATTTTTATGATTCCTTATTACAAATTTCAAAAAAGACTTTCATCTCCTTTAAAGGAATTGTTGCAAAAACAAAGATTGGGAGCTGGATCTGTACTTAAGCAGAGGGACAGCTGTATCTAGAAGGCTTATGCTTAATCAAAATATTGAACCCTGTTGGTTTTGTACTTCCATTCGCAGAATCTTAGCATCTGGTCCAAACCCCCTGTTTTATACTTGAGGAAACTGAGGACCAGAGGGGTGAAGTTGCTGATTTAAGGTCACACAGTAAGGTAATAACAGAGCTAGAATCAGAACTTGGGCTGAGACTTGTATCACACTGCGATGCTGCCTTCTAAGCCAAGCTCTTTGGTTATGGAGATTTTTAAGTTTTATCCAAGGACTGCATCATGACATAAAATCCTCATCACTAGGCCTAATGAGGCCGGCAGTCTGGAACAAAAGCAGGGGATGCAGAAGACCCCTTTTGCGCAGGTAATAAATTCAGAGAAATATGAGGTTGGAAAGGACCTGGAGGGATTCTCTACTCCATTTCCTTTCCTGAAGGCAGAAGTCGCAGACATCATTCCAGGGGAGAAGGAGCTATCTTATTTCTAAAACCCTTCAGGGAAGATTTTGTCACTTCACTTACAAAAAGGAGTATCTGATTTGCTCTCAACAATAGGATCCAAGAAATAAGCAGAAAAAAACCAACACATAGTCTTTTACATAAAAATATAATATCTTCCTCACCCGATACCTCAGAAGTGATTATTTAAAATCACCTCCTAGGGCTTCCCTGGTGGTGCAGTGGTTGAGAATCTGCCTGCTAATGCAGGGAACACGGGTTCGAGCCCTGGTCTGGGAAGATCCCACATGCTGCGGAGCAGCTGGGCCCGTGAGCCACAATTACTGAGCCTGCGCGTCTGGAGCCTGTGCTCCGCAACACGAGAGGCCGCGATAGTGAGAGGCCTGCGCACCGCGATGAAGAGTGGCCCCCCGCTTGCCACAACTAGAGAAAGCCCTCGCACAGAAACGAAGACCCAGCAGAGCCATAAATCAATCAATCAATAAATGAATAAATAAAAAGAAAAGTAAATCTTACCTGACCCCTCTGTTTAAAAAAAAAAAAAAAAAGTTGTAAAAAAATAATCACCTCCTAGTTTAATCCAACGTGGACATTTCTACCGTAAAAGGAAAACATTTTGGAAAATAAGAAGTACAGAGTTGTCGTGACACCTTAACTATGATTTCTGTAAGAATCTGTAAGAATGTAGGAGACTCACTCGGGCCTGACTATACGAAGAACTTTGACAGAGAGGATAATACAGAGAGAACTGCAGAGCATGAAACATTTGCAACATGAAAACTCCTGAGGTCGAAACTATACAGTGGCTCCCACTGTATGATTTTTCTCTCTAAGTTTCGTATGAAGTCCCATTTTTTTGCAAAGCAGTTTTTGTAGTGGGCCTTAGCTGGAGAAAGTACATTTCTAAGTAATCTGAAGGGGAAAAAGTTTGATTAAAAACTCCACCAATGATTCCACATATATTCATGCCAAATGGGTCAAAAGCCAGAGGTGATTCTGAGAGAAGGCAGTCTGCCTAACATCCGTCATATTAAGAGAGCGGAAGCTAATAATGTGTGGCACTTTATCTAAGACGATACCGCTGACCCACCGCCAACGGCTTTGAACTGCGTTTCTGTCAGATGATGAGATGCCGGGCTCCTGAGAATCCAGGGGTGTGTCCCAAAGGCAGCTGCTGGAGTTAAGGCAGTCCAGGCCAGTGGCACAGTGCAGGCCACTCGCAGCTCCTGTGAGGGAGGCTGGCAGGTCTGAGGACAGAGCAAACACCGGAGTCTTGGCCTCAGGGTCCTGGGCAAGGGTGTGAAACAAGGACCTTCTTTAATTTTCCCCCCACCCCAACCATCCCCCTTCCGTGACCCGTCAGAGCTTCTGTAGCCATGACTCAGGGCTCCTGTTCCAGCTGTTTCTCCTCTGTTGTTCCAAAGCAAGGATTTCTCTGAATGCCCCCCTCTCCTCCCCAAGGCGTTCAGGAACCTCCCATCCACTGGTGGAATATCTGGCACCCACTGCTTGATCTGTGTGTGGCCCTCATCTTCCACCCAGCTTCAGGCCTGAGACGGAGCCCAGGCTGGAGGTGATGCTGGGAGGACAGGTGCCCGGGGAAGACTTGCACTCTGGGGTCTGCCCTGAGCCAGCCAGCGCCCAGGCCAGGTGTGGGCTCCGGGCTCCCAGAGGAGATTCAGCCGCATCTCAGCCCGGAGGCAGCCCATGGCTGGTGGAAGAGGCCCATGAGTCAACAGCTATAATCCAATTAAGTGTGGGTACCCACAAAATGCAAGGGGGCTCAGAAACGAGGCTAAGTGGCTCTGAGTGGATGAGCTGAGGAAAGCTGTAGAGTTAGCACCTGAGCTGGATCATATCATTACTATTCATGGGGCACTGCTGCTAACTGCTTCCACATATTATTTCAATTAGATGCTAACATTCCCCCTTTGCAGACGAGGAAACTGGGGCTCAGAGAAGTGAACTACTTTGTTCAAGGTTACATAGGGAGGAGGAGTGAGCTGGGATCTGACCCCACACCGCGGGCTCTCCAGCTGTCTCCCAGGACCTGTGAACCAGATGACAACAGCATGGACCTGTGAGCACACACTTGGGGGTACTTCACAGCCTGTATTCCCAGGTTCCCCAACAGCATAATGTTTAAGAGGAACTGCAAAACTCTCAAAACTAAATTCAGTTCACTTTAATTTTGCAAGCAAGAGCAAACAGATGCCCCGCAGCCTCTTTCCCTAGGAGAGGGGATGGAGAACCAGTAAAGCACCATCCCTTCTCTCCACTGAGAGAAACCGGGAATCACTGTAGAACCAAATGCGGCTCTGCTTCTCCAAGAGTGAATAGCGTTGGTTGTAACTCTAGAAGTCCAGAAGCAAAGGCAAGAGAAGAAAAACCTGAGCTTGAGGCCCTTAACCAAGGAGATGTACATCCACTCAAGAGAAGATTAAAACCATTCAGATTCAAAGTACAAATTGGGTTTCACAACAAGCATCCTACCCCTATTTTATTGAAATAATGGAACTAAAATGTTAAAGGAACAGATACAGGGAGAAAAAAATGCAAGACGTTCCAGTTTAAGGAATCCCTGCTTCATAAATGTCCACCTTACTGGAGTTAGTCTGTCATTTCCTGTGTCTACTCCAGTTTATAAAAATACTTATGCTTGGATTAAAAGGTTCCTAAAAGGTCATTCTGCAAATAAAACCAGACTCAGAGATGGTTTTTAAAAATATTCTGATGGGGGCTTCCCTGGCGGCACAGTGGTTGAGAGTCTGCCTGCCAATGCAGGGGACACGGGTTCGAGCCCTGGTCTGGGAAGATCCCACATGCCGCGGAGAAACTGGGCCCGTGAGCCACAACTACTGAGCCTGCGCGTCTGGAGCCTGTGCTCCGCAACGAGAGGCCGCGATAGTGAGAGGCCCGCGCACCGCGATGAAGAGTGGCCCCCGCTTGCCGCAACTAGAGAAAGCCCTCGCGCGGAAACGAAGACCCAACACAGCCATAAATAAATAAATAAATAAATTTATAAAATTAAAAAAAAAAATGCAGAAAACCTCACACCTCTCAATGTGTCACTGAATGATGCAAAAGGTAAGTGGTATTGTTAAAAACCCCATTAAAAGGTTTTTTTTTTTTACAGAAAAAAAAAAAAACTGGTTTAATTAAAAAATAGCAGAACACTATAAAACGCTGGCCTCTCCCTCTGCTCCTTTGCCTCCACTTCCTAAGGTGAGTTTCTGGCCTCTGTCTGGAACACCCGTACCCTTTACCACCTCCCAGAACTCAACTGGTCGTGACTCACTGTTTCCCCACAAGAGTGGCTCCTCATCCCACATCATTAGCCCTGGGGATGGCACTGTGGGGTGAAAAACCCCAGGCGTCGCTGCCCACCCAGCTGCCAAGCACCTCTCACAGCCTGGCCCTTCCTCCTCTGTGTCTGAGACCAACATGCTTGTTCCTAGCATTCCTGGCCTTCAACCTGATACACAGACGGTGTTTAATAAATGCTCCCTGAATAAACGATGCAAGCACCTGGCCAGGAGCCTCTTGCTTCCTCCCTTTCCTTGGAGCTCTTCTCTCCACCTGGACTGCCCCCTCCCCTCAGTTTATCTGTACCACCTTCTCCGATGTCCCATAAACGAACAGCACCGTCATCCAGACAGTTGTGTGGGAGGGATTCTGGGCCCCTCTCTTTTCCTCCCACCACCCTCCTCTCAATTCGTCCCTCACCGAGTCCTGTACCCTCCACGTCCTAGATCCCTCTCTGATCTCCTTTCTTCTCCATCACCCCGTAATGCCTGGCCCCAGCCTTCCATGCGTCCATGGGGCCACCACACGGCTCCCCCGCTCCGCACTCCCCTGTCCAGCCCTTCCTTAACACACGCTGAGCCCGTCCCTCCCCTCCGTCCTCAGGATGCAGCCCAAGCTTGTTGACAAGGCAGAGAGGTGGTCCATGATGTGGCCCCGTAAGTCTCAGCTGCTAGCAGTCAGCTCTCAGCCCCACGCCAGCTGCCGCAGAAGCCCTCTTACCCTCATTTCTGGCTGGTAAAGCAGGAACAAATGGCCAAAGCAGGGAATCATTCCCAAAAAGTCTTGGTGAACTTTAGCTTTAAAGTAAACCTGTACAAGGGAGCGTTCTGACGCAGGGCCAAGGCTTTGTTTTGGGAGCAGGGCTTGGAGCTTTCACAAACCCCATCCATCCCCCTTCCCCATGCCAGCTCCTTTTAGGGGGAGAGTGCACCTAAGGACACACCAGAAGAACCTGAGGGGAAGGATCTGTCTTGATTCTTCGGATCTGCACCCCACCCCATCCCCACCCATCTTTTATAGTCCAGTTCTTTCACCAACACCCGGGGGGGTGGGGGGAAGCGAACCACTCTCTATTTTGAGTCTTTTCAAAGCATTCGATTCATTCCTCCAAAAAAGCCTACTCTTTCCTTTTACACTCATAATCCATCAGTTTATGTAACATTTAATAACATTATGTGATTCATTACAAGTACAATGGGCACCAACACATTTGGAAACAAACGCAACTGACTGGTAAGTGCCGCAAGCACAAGGTGGGGCAGGAGAAGGCAGGCAGCGGGCTCGGTGGGGTGGGGGACGGTGTGTGGGCGTGGCCTGCCTCCCCCACTGGATTACGCGCCCCAGACCAGAAGAGCCCGGCTCCACTCACTGCCTTTAGGATCTCTGTGTCTGGTGCAGGACTGGAACATAACCTGGGCTTAGGAAATGCTGGCTGAATGGAGAAACGAGCCTCCCCACAGACCAGCCCTACCGCAACTCCAGAACCTCCTCTAGCAAATCCAGGCAGCCCCTCCCCTCCCTACTTGGACTCACTCACTGCCAGAGTCACATAGTGGACAACACGTTCTAACTCAGACCCAGGGCGGGACTGCATCTCAGAGCCGGATGCAGATACGAGGGACCAGAGATCCTGGCTAGTGCAGATGCATGGTCCATGGGTCAGGAAGATGGAGACAAGCTAAGGGATGCGGTTGGGGCACGTGGTGCCTCCCACATCCCTGCCTGGACTCCTCTCCTCTCTCTTCCCTGGGTCCCAGCAGCTGGGAGAGCACACAGCACCTACAGAGTCCTGACACGGCACAGCCCCGGGCCGAGGATGGCTCCGGAACATCCCCACTCTACAGGAGTGTCTTACAGGTGAGACCCTTTGGGCAGGAATCACACCTTCCTCCCTTCTTCCCCGTGGCTTGGGGCATGAGAGGTACCTGATTAGCAGGAAAGCAAGCCTCCAGCAAGTTAACCTGCAGATAAAAAGAAAATCAACTTCAAACCAGGGGGCTGATTTAAATGTAAACATTGTACCCCTACTGCCCATGAGCCTGGAACAAGCTGAGAATAAGCTCAGTGATGAGAAAGCCAACCACTGGCGGACCTGTCTACTCAGCGGCAGGCAGAGAGAGAGCTGGACTCTGGGTTACAGAGGAAGGGCATAAATAGAGATAAACTTGATTCTGGGCTCAGAAACTCTTCATTAATAAGACTGACCTCCTTTTCACGCTGAGAGCATTTGTGTGCCCTTCCATACTTCCAATAAAATCACAAAAATAAGATGCCAAGCTGTAAGCACATTGCTTCCTGATTATGATACAGAGGCAGGTAAAACTGAAGACAGAAGCAAAACCATGATGTCTCTCAGGCCGATTCTGCTTTTGACTTGAAAACTGGGCAGACCTATCTCATGATCCACCCGCTGGTTCATCACAAAAATGAACGTGGACACCAAAAATACAAATCTCCCAGCTGGCTGTAGAATGCATCATGGATTTATTTGATCAATGGGATCACCATGTTTTAAAGACAAACTTTAAAATTGTTTCAAACTCCTTGACTGCCATTAATAATCCCTTCATTTAGCAAACATCAATCAGCATCTACTATGTGTCAGGAAGTATGCCAGGAACCAGGGAGACAGAAGGGTAAGCCACATTCCTGCCTACAGGGCTCTCCTGACTGTGCTGGTGGGGGGCAGACAGGCTACCTGATGTTCACAACACATATTGGAACTGGCATAAATGGAAACAGAGCGAGCTTGAGGGCACAGAAGAGGGCTCCCAGCCCAGCCAGGCTGCGAGTGTGCAAAAGGGGTATGGAAGGGTTCCAAGAGGAAGTAACAGGTGTTTGGGGTTTTGAAGGATGAATAGGAATTAGGCAGGAGGCAATGAGTTGGGAAAAGTGTTTGCAAACCTGGGGAAGTGGGAGGCCATGGGGCATGTCAGGTTCAGGGATGCAAGAGGGTCAACAGAGTAGCTAAGGTTGGTGGAGGGGGATGGGGTGGTGATGGGAGGGGGGAGACGACAGCATTCTCCAGGGCCTGTGCTCTATGTTGGCAAGGTTGAACTTGATCATGATGGTGGTGGCTGGTGAGCCCCTGCATGGTTACACAGGGGATGATCAATTAGAAAGTGATCAGCTGAGGGTCTCCTGAACGGCAAAGCCGCCTCCAGGGACACCTTCCTTATTCACCGCTCCTGAGGCAACAGCAACTTACAAGCCTCATGAGCAGACAGATCTCCAACGAACAAGTCAGCCTGCTTTCCCTTCCATAATCCCTCTCTCTGAGGCCGCAGCTACTTTCAATTGCGTTCTCATTTCGAGAAGCGATAAACATATGCTCATGTTTCCGTTTACAAGGTTTTGATTATCAGCCTGGCACTGTAGCTGTAAATTACCCATTTTCTATGATATTTTTACTTCTCTAGATGAAGAAGGACAAGAAGCGCTTTTAAATTACTAAAGTGCCCGAGCCACAAAGGCAGGGAATAATTAAGCACCTTTTGCCAATAGAAATATAAAAGCAAGGGTTTGAAAAATGAAATGCAAGCTCGTGGGCCGTGTCAGACGACCAGGCTCTCCGGACATCTCACAGGTGCACCTGCTCACCATAATCAGTTTACGTAAAACCAGGAAGAGCTGGGCTGCCAGCAGAACGGCTGCTATGAGAGCTCTTAAAATGGCTCCCTGAAAACCAGCTGCTTTAGGTAGCAGGTAGGCCCCTTGCGCTTTTGGGCACTAACTCCTGCCTTTTCTGCTTCTAGGAGGGATTTTTAAAGATGGGATTGTCACCAACTCAGATGCATCCAAGCAACTGAAACGTTTGGTCAAATTCTGATTGGAATGTCACAGGGAACCAGCCACAATCACTGGTGTTGCGAACCCCTCTCCCAAAGGAGACCCAGCCAGAGCCATGTCTGGTGGTCTTCCTGTCCCGGTGAGGGCTGAGAAGTGGGTGAGGAAGAGCCTTGGGAAAGGATGGGAGGCAAGGAATTCAGCTAAGTGAAGTGGAGAAGATGCTAGCGTGCAGAGTCGCATGCCTATTGGCAGCTTAATGTCCCATTTAATTGGCATGTAACGTTAACTGACAGAGTAGTATGTAAATGAAAACACGACTGTGGCTTTGTGGCTTTAAAAGGTGCTGTTGGCAGTTTTGTTTCGAAAGCCCAGCTCTGCTGAGCTACACAGTTTAATTATTGGGAGGACTTGCTCATCAAGAAACCATGCCAACCACCCAAATTCCTAACATCTTCCATGTGGGACCGTGCTCAGTCCTGGGGACCAGGGTACAGAGGACCCTGTCCCTACTCTCGAGTGGGGGTCAGACATGGAAAAAACGACAAGCAGCTTCTTAAATGTTCAAAATGCCATATGTGGTCAAAGCAAAAGCTCGTATCATCAAAGCTGGGGAAGTTCTAAATGCTGCCCTCTTCACATTTTCAACCCTTGTGGATGACAATAATAAACCACAGTCATACTAAATCAATAATCAATAGGAACACTGACAACGGCTAAAAGTTATTTAGTGTACTGTGTACTAGGCACTTTTTAGGTCTAACTCGTATTTCGACAGCACCTATACTAAGCCTGTTATTACCCTGTCTTTTGCGTTATCTTTAATCTTTGCAAACACGATGCAGAGAGGTACCTATTATCATCTTGTTTCTGATGGTCCCCTGAAGCTCAGGGCTCATCTAAAGATGCGGTACCAGGAAACGCGGAGCAAGGACAAGCTCCCGTCTGATCACAAAGGCTGGGTCATTTCACTCCCCACTGCCTCGAAGGCGCAGAAACCAAGAGGGGCCCCGGACTCCCCCTCCACCCAGGCCCCAGGCGCTTTGATATTCAAGATGGGCTCATTCATTTTTGCAGGAAACACTAGATGTAATAAGCATATTAACCATCTTTTAGACGTCAATCACAAATCCTTCCCTCAACAGTAAATTGTCCTCCATCCTGCGTATCTCAAGATCCTTGCACGAGTAAGGAGAGGTGAGAGCAGGTTAACGCACACGCTCTACCCTCAACGGCAAGGGGGCCTCTATTCAAAGTTCAGCAGGGTGTGTGTGTGTGTGTGTGTGTGTGTGTGTGTGTGTGTGTGTGTGTGCACGCGCGTGTGCAGTGAGAAGTGTGCTGTGGCTGTGTTGGGCGTGTGTCGCAAGGGGTGTCATGGAGGGGTTTGACAGAGGGTGGGTCTAGGGGCTGTCTCATGGGGAGGCGTGCGGTGGATGTGGGGAGGTCAAGGGCAGGTGACGGGGGCTGGGCTGTGCTGCGTGTGGTGGAAACCACGATGCGGGGGACATCTCACGAGGGGTGTGCCGTGGGGTGCATCATGGGGGTGGGCCCCCTGGGGGCTTTGCTGTCGGGGGGTGACATGGAGGGTGCTGCAGGGTTGCAGCTGGGACGTGCCAGCTAAAGAATGTCGCTCGCCACCTGGTTCTACGAGAATGAAGTCCTTAGCCACCGTAGTCACTGACCTTCAGCACAGCCGGGGAGGAGGTCAGGGTGGAGATCAGGAATAAGGCGCTGTGTGCTCTGGGAAAAGCTTGCAGAACAGGCCTTCAGAGAGTTAGATATCTGCAGGAGAAATTTTTATGAACCCCTGCTGGGCTGCACCCCACAGGCCTACAAGCCCTGGGCTTGCTCAGCCTCAAGACCAAGGAAGAGCCCGGAGTCGGCGACAGAGACGTCAATGGTTCAAAGGATGGGGGAGCTTACACATCTGGAGCAGAGTCCTGGGGCGACACCGCACCTGCGGGCAGGACGTGGAGGCCGTCTTCGCTCCTGGGGGCAGGGGGAGGTTGCCAGTTATAGGGAGAAGTACTTCAGGTCGGCCCATCGGTTACCAGGGAAACCAGCAGAGGGGCACACGCCTCACCACCCCTCTTGATGAGAACAGTCACTAGCTGGGGCGGGGACCAGTACGTAGGAAGGGCAGTCGTGTGCGTAGGGTGTAGGTGAGGCAGGCTCTAGTCGAGCAGGGGATGTCCGGAGAGCAAGAGAACAGCCATCTTGAGTGGCCTGACCATACCACCCCAATTCTCGCATCTTTCCATACATAGAAAGGCGCTAAAACCATTAACTAAGGTGCCCGATCCTCATGACTGGCAGCAACCTTCCCCTGAGACGTGTGCTTGATTACACCTACCTTTCACCAAAATCACATATATGCTGACCTCCTCCCTTACCTCTTTGGAACAGACCCTCAGAGCTACTGAGAGAATGTCCCCCGGGCTACGGTCCTCGGTAGGACACTGAGTGAACTCAACTCACAGCTCTTATGTTGTGCGCTTTGTTCTAAGCTGGCAGGTGTCTTGCGGGGTTGTGCTGTGGAGGTGGGTTACCGGTCTGCTGTGGTGTATCACGGGGGTGTGCAGTGGGGGTGCGTGGAGGACCCTGAAGCCCAGAGAGGTGCCTCAGGTCCCCGTCACAGCCGGGGGGCACCCCGGACAGCCCGCTACTACCAGGCCTGAAAAGGCCGCTCTTGCCCACTGCACCTGCCTGATACCCGTGATGGGAAGCTCATGCCTCAGCACCCTCACTCTCCCCCAGGGAGACACAGGGGTGGCATGTTCTGGAATTCTGCCGGCTGGAGGGGCCTGGGAAGCCCCTCTCTTCCTCAGCCACTCACACCTGCCTTTCTGTGACAGGGTCCAGGTGGTCTTTGCGGGTCACATCTGACATCGCCTCTGCACAGCCCCTCCCAGGGGACACCCAGGACACAGCGTAGGTGAAGGAAGGCGGTGCCCTTGGCTTTCTCCTCTTGCAAGGGGCCCAGCACAGGGAGCCACAGGCTTCTCTCCCAGAGCAGCAGCCTCTTTCAAGGGCCCCGCCCTCCCACACCTGGCTCACCCCTCTGACCCTCCGGCTCATCTTCCGAGGGAGCTGTTGGAGTGGCAGATGCCGGAGAGCTCAGGCATGCGGGGAAAGCACTTGTTTGTTGTTTTGAATGTATATGTCAAATTTTCCTCAATCTTTAATAGGAAAGATTTTCAAACATCCTGCCAAGTTGAAAGAATTTAAAAATGAACACCTGGCTATCCCCCACCTAGACTCTACCATTCATATTTTATTATGTTTGTTGTGTAATATATCTATCCCTCCATCCATTCATAAATTCAGCTTATTTTTTGGATGCCTTTCATAGTAAGCTGCAGACAGCAATACCCTTCTCCCTGAACACTTCAGCAAGCATATCACTGACTGGAGTTCTGTATTGGTTTAGCGTTCTTTTCCCCATTTTCTGAACATAGAGTGAAATGCACAAGTCTTGAGGGTACCATTCAACGAATTTTGACAAATGCATGCACCCATGTAACTCCAACCCCTATCAAGACACAGAACATCCTATTGCCCCAGAAAGTCCTCTCACGCCCCTTCCCACTCAATCTCCCAGCCCCCCTCCCCGCAAGCAACCACTGTTCTAAATTACAGTGTATAGTCTCTGTGTCTGGCTTCCCAGGCGGTGTGTCCATCAGTAGTTTGTCCTTTTCATCGGCATGTAGTATTCCATTCTCTGGCTGTACCACAGTTTATCTAGATAATTTTCCCATTGGTGAATTCCTTTTTTAAAAGTAAAGATTATTGCCTCATCAAGGTTGTTCTGTAATGAAGTCACGCTTGCATTCTAACCTGTCTCTCTTGTGGGGAGAAGACCAGGTGTGCTCAGAGTTAGCATAGACCTGCCTGACCCATGGGAGGGGACGAAGGGCAGAAATAGTGTATTCCGTCACCTTTGTGAAAAAAGAGTGAAAATCACAGTTCTAGAGTAGAGACTCTCAAAGTGTGATGGGATGCAAGATGATTCTAGGCCAGAACTTTAATATGTTTATTGTTACAAGTATGTCCTATAGCTGGCCTGTGAAACTAGTTTTCCTACATGAAAGGGATATATGGTTTGCTTTTTTGTGTTTTTTTTTTGGCTGCATCTCTCAGCATGTGGAATCTTAGTTCCCCGACCAGGGATCGAACCCGTGCCCCCTGCATTGGAAGCTCGGGGTCTTCACCACTGGACGGCCAGGGAAGTCCCTAGTTTGCCTTTAAAATAAGTTTATTTACATAAAAACTTTAAAGAAATATTAAACAAATACACAGGAAGTAAAGATAGGGAAAAAAATCATGAGAATTGTAGGCAGATGACTGTGGTGCTGGGAAACATTCCGTAGAGCAGAGGTCATCAACCCTGGAGGAACATTCAAATCACCTGGAGCTTTAAAATCACCCATGCCTGGGTCCTACCTCCAGAGCCTCTCATATAATTGGCCAAGGTGTATCCGGGGCATCAGTAGGTTTAAAAAGCTCCCCAGGTGATTCTAATGTGCAGCTGGGATGACGAGAATGGTTTGGAAAGCCACAGTTCTGCAAGTGTGGCTTCTGGGCTGGCACATATCACATCACCTGGCCACTTCTTAGGCGTGCAAATTCTTAGCCCCCACTCCAGAACTACTGAATCAGAAATTGCGGATGGGCCCCAGCAATCTGGGACTTCACAAGCCCTCCAGGTGGGCCTGATGCAGCTCAAGTTTGAGAACCGCTTCTCAAGGGGCATGGGCAACAAACCCTAAAAGCAGCCTTCATGGTACCAATCTGGCCAAGGTCAGCTGGCTCTGCCTGAGCCAGCCCCTGGGAAGCCCTTCTCCTCCCCGGGACAGAGAGGGTAGGTGGAGACCAGGTGGTGAGAATTACCAAGGTGATGACAACCTGGTGTCCACCGTGTCTTAACCTCAATGAATTCACAAACCAGTTAATCAGCCCTCAGAAAATCCACTGTTGACTACAATTTTATTTTCACCATGATTTTTGATTATCACTGACCTCCTTCCACTCCATTACCCTTGTTAATGGAGAATTGACTATGCAGTTAAAATGAATGTTTCCTCTACTAACAGAGCTGTACCAGATTCATCTCAGAGTCCCTCGCAGCCCAGAAAATGTGATGAGTCTACGGATGTATCGATCTGATACAATTAATTTCACCCAGAATATATGAAATTACCACTCAGAGGTCACCTATTATGTGTTCCTATGTCCAAAGGCTTATAGGGAAGAAATAGAGTGCTAGTGGAAGAATAACACGGTATTTAGAGAGCTAAACCAGTGCTTGGCCGAGTTTGGCCTCTTGGCTGGCAGTAACGTCTGTATTAAAAGACGCTCAACACAGTTCTACAGATTTGTCAAAGTCCTTGGAAATACTGAGAAGATAAGAACAAACGCTCTGAGGGCTGCTTCTCTTCACCGGCTGGCTACTTTGATAAGGAAAAATGCAAAGAAAGAGGAGGCTAACAGGAGCCCATGGAATCTGATTATCTCTTCCAATGCTAAGTCTGAAAAATGAACTTTCATGTACCACTCAAAAGATTACAGAATTTGCCAAGGAAAATGTGCTGGGGGGTCAGCAGCGACAAGTGGAATTTGTCTTAAGTGTACGTACCGTGAGAAGATGTTGGACAAAACACCATGGTCCTTTTCTCTTAGCCTAACACAGCAAAGGCGGGATGCCACCACGAAGGACAAATCAGGCAGCCTTGGGAAGGACGGTCGAACACTGCAGGAACTCTCTCTGTGATCAGGCATCAAAAAAGACTAGGCCAGCTGTCTCGTAGTTACCTGACTCTGCACTGACTACACACAGCTCCAGGAGAGCAATCACAACTGGGAGAGCCAGAATCTGGTCCCACTAAGTGACTCCGCCTAGAAGCCCGCCCCTCCGAGGGCTGCCCCACCCACGCCCTACACCCCTCTGCCTCTGCTCCCAAGCTCCGCCCACCACTGCCAGCATTTATTTGTGGGTCTCCAGAGTGCAGAGTTGTGTCTAATTCAGCCCAAGACAAAGTACGTCCTGAGGCCTCAGCAAATGACTTAAAAAAAACAACAACCAAACAACTTTTTATTATAAAAAATTACATCATACAGAAAAGTAGAGGAAATAGTGTAATGGACTGCAACACAGCCGTCTCCAAATGCTCATGAACGTGTTTCCAAGTTTACTTCATCTTTTTTCCGCTGGAAGTATAACTACGCACGTTATAAACACCATGACGTTTCACCTCTGAATACTTAGAAAATAAAGGACACTTTCTAAAGCAAGGCCACTTTCTTACTTATTCATAATACCATGATCACACCTGACAAAATTGACAACAATTAACAAAAATCCCTCAATATCATATAAGACAGGTCCAAATGTCAGCGTATATCTTTTGAGGAAAGAAAATATCGATACAGTTTGGGCAACCCCGGGAGAGACAGAGAGATGTGAATGCCCCCGCAGGGTCCCCAGGAGGCAAATGCGCTCACCCCTGTCCCACCTGGGGGCTCCATCATTCCCAGAGGCGCGAGAAGGTGGAGGGGCCTTCCCTCAAGTGGGGTCCCCTTCTGGAGATTTGGGGGACCTCGCCCCGACAGCGCCACCACATCCAAACAGAGCGCTCCCAGGCCCCTCCAGTCAGCCGTCTCCCACTCGGTGACCAGTCTTGTCCAGGAGGCTGGATCTGATCAGACGAACCCACCCGTAGGCCCAGCTCTGCCAGCGACACGCTTGCCTTGAGCAGGTCGCCTGAGCTCTGGGAGCCTCTGTGTGTTCCTCTGAAATGTGGGAGACAAGGCCTGCCTCAGAGGGCAGTCATGAAGACCGAAGGAGACAGTGACACAGGCTCTGTCGTGGAGCGCCTAGCACACTGCTTGGGCAGTAACGAGCTCACTGAAGTTCTGCTGCTGCCACTGGGGGTGGCAGTGATCCCCTTTAAGGCCATAAGGGCAGCCGAAGGCATGAGATTGAGCGAGGGCCAGGCAGAGAGAGGCCCGCACCCTGCAGATCTCTAAGGCAGGGCTTGCCTGATGCAAGAGGTCCTAGGGCGGGCCCTTCCCAGCTCCCGTGTCCTCCATGTGGGACGGCGCTGCCAGATGGAAGTGCTGAGGAGTAGGGGGAGGAAGGCCATTGGACCATCAGAGCGGAAGCGTTCCCTGCACGGGGCCTCTGGCCGCCCACCTGGGCCATCTGGTGTCTCCTACTGGCCTCCCGCTAGCCCCGAACCTCGCCTCAAGGCACCAACCCTGGTTCTTCAAAACCACCTGCCATCAGCTCCTCCTCCTTCACTCTGTGTTCATGACAACCACTGTCCACCACCACCGCTGCCCACCATCAACACTACTGTTTATTAAGCATCTGCTACATTCCAGGAGTTTGCTGTGTAATTTTTGGACAATATCTCCCTGACTCCACACTCCAATCTTTCAAGAAAGACATGATTACCCCCCTTTACTTAGTGACTTAAAACAATATACATTTTATTATCTCACACTTCTGGAGGTCAAAAGTCCAAAAGAGGTCTCACTTGATTAAAACCAAGGTGTCGAAGGGCTGCATTTCTTTCTAGAGGCTCTAAGGGAGAATCCATTTCTTGCCTTTTCCAGCTTCCAGAGGCTGCCCTATTCCTTGGCTCGTGCCCTGTTCCATCTTCCCAGCCAGTGATGGCCGGCCCAGTCTTTCTTACACTGTATCACTGTGACCGTCTCTCCAGCCTTCCTCTTTCATTTGTAAGGACTCTTGTGATTACATCGAGCCCATCTGGATGATCCAAGATAATTTTAGAGTCAGCTGATTAGCAACCTTAATTTCATCTGCAACCTTAATTCCCTCACGCCATGTAACCAAACCTATTCACAGGTTCCAGGGATTGGGATGTGGGCCATTATTCCGTCCACCAGAGAGAGACTGAAACTCAGAGAGGTAATGGGGCTTACTCAAGGTCACACAGCTATTAAGTGGTACCAGACTCAGATGTCAGATTATGGAGACTCCAATCTAGCTCTGCTCCTGCTACTTCGCTGTGTGACCTTGGGCAAGTCACTCAACCCCTCTGGCCTCAGTTTCCTCACTTACAAAATGAAAAGGCTATCTAAGCACTCTCTAAAATATCTCCTAGCAGCCAGTCTGTGACGGTCTGAGGACCTTGACCTTCTCCTAATAACACATGTGAGAAAGCCCAGGACCCCATGAAAGTCTCACCTCGTCTTGTCCACACTAACTGAGGCTCCAGTACTGACCATTAGAGGGAGCCAGCATCGACTTCCTTCTTTCCCCTGGCTGGAATATTCCAAGCCTTTTGTCCTGGGAACCATGGAGATACGGACTTACGGACACCTGACTGCCTTACCCCCGTGCCCCTCCCAGCACACCACACAAATCTTAAGTCAACTATTATGTGTTTTCCTCCCAATCCCCAGCTTAGAGGAGAGTAAGGATTAAGGTTTCTTTACACAATGAGAAGAAAATGAGAGAGTGAGAAAATCAGACAGTAAACATACAGGGATGTGCAGGCTTTTTTGTTGAGAGTTCCCAAACCAAGTCAGAAAAAAACTGCTCTTCTTTTCTTTTTTATAATGAACTTTTTAAAAAAAGCACTATTTACTACAGAAAATTTCAAACATATACAAAAATAGAGAGATGAGCACAGTGAATTTTTTTTAACTCACTCCTAGGCCTACCACCTCCAATTCAGGTACTCCTCTCAGTCTGAAATTTGAATTTTGAATCACCATCTGCAGTGGGCCACTCCATGTGTTTTGGAAACTGCTCTGCTACCACTCCTTATGATTCTGGAAGGTCTGTCAATCAAGATGGCCAGAAAACCTTAACTATAGACAAATCAGAGCCCCTTTTCAATATGAACACTGGACGAAAGAGTATCTTCTTCTGAAATCAGGAGCTGTAAACTCCACATAAGCCTGGAGCTGCCATTCTCCCTACCTTAGAGAGTGAAGCCAACACAGTGGTGTTCATAGTGGAACTGCTGAAAGATAGAGAAGGTGCACTTCCTGGTGCCATGATCTGAGCACCTGGATCCAGCTGTGCCTGATACCCTAAAACGTTTTTATTCTAATAGCCATATGCCTAGCTTTGCTTGACTTAGTTTGAGTGAGGTTTCTATTCCTTGTAACAGAAAGAATCTTGAACATCCCCAGAAAGCCTTCTTTAAAACAACTAGCATAACTGTCCATTTTTCCCGTGAGGGTTAGAGATAAGCCTCCCTAATTTAACAAAAACAATCTATATTCCTTAGGGAATATATTTCCCAGCAGAGAAAGAGTGAAAATATGTGATTTAAGGATACTTCCTCAAGCAGGAAAGGACAAGCTGTCAGAGAGTGGTCCTGGGTTGAACAGGGAGACTGCACAAAAACTGGGCTTTGGGCCCAGGCCTCCTGGGGTACAGCCATGAAGCTAGGCAGGATAGGGTGGGACCAGGTTCCAGTTTCAGTGACTGAGGGAGGACCCACTTAGGCCTCAAGTGGTACCTGCCACTAAGAGACAAGGCTCCAAATGAAATTAGAGGAGGTGGATCACAGGCCACCCAGAAACCTGTACTCAGTCACCTTTCCCTACTCTTCCTTCTTCCGCCTCCTCGCCACAGGCCTCCTTTGCACACTGTGGACACCGAGCTCCCTGTGCCAGGCAGTGTGGAAATGAGCTACAACGGCGACAGCCCATGACCCGTGGGATCCCACAGTCCAGTGAGAGGAGGCAGGTAAGTGCACGATGGAAGGAGCTGCAAGGCATTATGGGAAGAGGATACACATAACAGGCTGGAGCCCTTGAGGAAGATTTCCTAGTTTATTGTCTCACATGAAGGATGGCATATGTATGTTACGCACTGCAGTAGCATCTGTCATAGAGAAAGACTGCGAACAGCCCGGGGCCCACCCACAGAGAACTGGTTAAGTAAACTGGGGTAAAGCCGCTCAGTGGAATGCTGTGCCTCTGTGAGGGAGGGAGACGGAGAGGAAGGGAGAGAGGGAAGGAGAGAATGCTTTATGTACTGATATGGAAATCTCTCCCAGACATATTGTTAAGCAAAAAAAAAAAAAAAAAAAAAAGCAAAATGCAAAATGGTGAGTATAGAATACTGTGTTTTGTATAGGGGTGAAATATAAAAAAGACCTATAAACTCTCAAAGAATTATAAAGAAACATAACAGTGGTTGTCTGTGGGGAGGTAAGGGTATTGGGATATGGGATGAGAAAGACCATTTTCATTGAATACATTTACATTTATTTTTTTTAAACTTTCCAATCATGTAAATATGTTACCTATTCCAAAAAAATTTTAAATAAAAGGTAAAGCTTCTGTGGCATTTAGGGTAGTTCTCAAAGGGACACGTTTGGGGACTGTGGCTTAGGTGCATTTCCAACACAGCTGCAACGTGATGCTGGCGTGCCTTCTGTTGAGAAGCAGGTCTACGTCCTGTCCCTCTGTAGCTGGGCAGGCAGGTAAATATGGCAGAAATGACACCCTGAGACATCTGAGGGTGTGCCAAGAGAGGTGACGGAGCTTCCACCTGGTCCTCTTGGGATGTTTGCTCTCAGAACCCAGTTGTCCTGCAGGGGGGAACCGAGGCCAGCAGCCCCGCCCAGCCCAGGTCCCAGCCACTAGGCCCTGAGTGAGGGGGGGCACTGAGATGGCCAACTAACTGCCACTAGATGAGAGCCCCAGGGTGGGACCTGCTTCACTGAGTCCAGCCAACCCCCAGAACTGTAGAGACAAGAACCAAATAACTGTTTTCTTTCAATCCCTTAAGTTTTGAGGAGCAGTTCTTGGTTTGTGCCTCTGTCTTACACTTGATTTTCCAACATGGAAGCTTTCTGACACACTTAGAACAGTTTACCTATAAGCCCAAGGGGGTAGCAGAAACCAACCTGGGGGCAAGTATTTAGTTGGCCCTATGAAAGTAGGAATAGTCTAAACAAATGAAACATATGACTCTGGATGCCCATGGGGACCACAAGGGGCACCATTCAGCAGGCTGCTGGGTACCAAGGTCTGGGCTCCAGAGAGGGGATGTGACGGAGCTGAGGATGCAGGAGGCGTCTGGGTAAAGGTGGTCATTAAAAACCAGGGCCGGGAATGAAGTCATCCAGGTGGAGTGCACAAACAAGAGAAGGAGACCCCCGGGGATGCCCCACTGAAAATGCCAGCAGAGGAAAAGGAGCAGGTAGAAGTCAAAGAATCATCATCAGGGAAGAAGGAGGAAAATGCAAGAAAGAAGAGTTCAAGAGCTGGGCATGGTCAGAGGTGTCAAATGTTACACCGAAGATACAGAGAGAGCTCTGGAAGATTTGGCAATGCAGAGGTCACTGGTGACCTCTCTATAGGAGAGTAGCCTTCCTGAAGTGGTGGGAAAAAAAGGAAGCTCTCAGTGCATTCCCATCAATACAAATCACTGCAACCAAACTTGATGAGACCAAACAGCAAATAATTTGGGGCTCCCTGCTTTATCTTCTGAGCAACATTAGAGGGGAAAAGGCAGAAAGGGAAAAATCAAAATGCATATAATAGAACGAAACAAGGGAGACAAACATTAACAAATTGAGTAGATACCGTCTGCACAACAAAGAGGCGACTGAAAAGCATAAGGTGAGGAAAAACTACCTCTTGAGTTCATCTTTTTTTTTTTAGAGAGAGACTGTGAAGGATTCCTTTGTTTTGTTGGCCGTGCACAGTAATGTCAAGGCCAAGTACAAAGGTGTGCAACAGCATGGGGAGTCCAGAGGCTTCATCCAGTCAGCCAGTCCTGAGGAGCTGGAGTGGCTGCAGGGGACGCTTTGTAGAGGAGGATGCAGGCTTGGGTATCAGGGAGTGAAGTCTGCTGTGCGCACGGGACACAGGAATAGGGCACTAGCACCAAGCATCGCCATCCCGCTCTTTATGGAACGCACATTAAACCATACCTTAAAGGGAAATGGCCTCATTTCTCTAAAATGCCGGGATCTTGAATGAATGCCCCTTCTATGCAAATACTAAAATGCCCATAACTCAAAGCATATGAGATTTAGCCACTAAATCCTATTGAGCTTGCTACATGAACAATTTTAAATCTTCTCTTGGAGTAAGGCTTTCTCATTTGTAGTGACAAATATGCCAACAGACAATAAATACATGGAAATGTTTCTAGAATCTGCAATATGCCCCCAAATTTCTGCCATTATTCCTCCTCCGTGCATAGAAAAAAAAAAAACAGGCATATAAAATGGATTGGGACTCAAACTATAGAGTGAATTAAGTTGAAATGTCAGCACAACCATATTGTATGTCAATTGTTAACAGATACTTTGATGAAGTGCTTACTAAATCTTTAATTGGAGATGGAGTGTTTCTATAGAAAGGCAATGACTACAAAACATTTATCACAGTGTCTAAAGCCATAACTACAGACATTCTCTCCCATCCTCTGGTATCAGTGTCAGTATGGTGAATCCAGCATTAATATTAAAACACGGCACTGGAGACATAATTATGGGTTGATACAAATGAGGTTCAATGTTTTCTCCCAATGAATTTTCCTTTTAGGGTCATCTTAGTGTATTACACTTGAAAAATAACAGAAAAAAAATCGAGCTACAAGAGAGGGGGAAACGTTGCCAAAATAAAGATAACTCTTCTTATATACTCAGGCCGTCTTTTAAAGTGTTGGGTCTCAAAGCGCATGGCTGCAGAATACTAGTGTTCTGCCACTTAAATCAAATATTGGTAGTCTAGCCCAACTCACAGGGGAAAAAAATGGTAATATTTTTCTTTTCTAAAGTTTTCTTCCCATGATTTTTCATTAATTTTGAGGGTTGGCTACTCTTAAGGTAGTCTTCAATTGAGTATAAACAGGTCTGATTCAGCACAGAATTATGGATTTGGTTATTTTCAGTTTAGCGCACTGATCACGTTCATGGTGTTTAGGGAAGAACAGCACAGCAGACACTGTCCGTGCTACGCCCTGAGCTCTCAGGACTCATTGTTTCAGAGCAAGCCAGCATCTTCTATGAGTCAGCACCTGCAGCCCTTTGCCCTGGTGCTTTACCTGGTGACTGGAAGCTGCCGGAAGTCCCAGAGAATTCGCTTCCCCTAAGGAGCCTTGCTCAACCAATGACAGATCGCAAGGGTGTGTATATACCCAGCCGCCCATCCCCAGGAGAGGCCAATTCTGGGATGGGTGCCCTACACACTGGCTGCCGGAAACTCCCAGCAGGTTTAAACTCCAGTGGTCCACGATGGTGATGGGCTCGATGGTGCGCCTCTCTGGCTCATTTCCCTACTTCCTTATTTCCCTTCTTTATTTGGGATTTCCTTCCAAATAAACCACACAGACTCAAATCCTTGTCTCAAGTAAGGACACGTGCCATGATTTCCCAACGTATGGCCAGCTGAGTATGAGAACTGCTGCTTTAGGACGTACCATTGGCCAAGCACTAGGCCCCTGCCAGCACTGGGCAGCAGAGGATGGAGGGGGACAGGGCGGACACTGGGACAGCTGGCGTCAAGAATGTAGAATCCAGGCCCTGAGGTACAGGAGTACCAAGGTCTAAGCAGGACAAGAAGCCAGAGTGATGTAGAGCCGCCCCAGGCAACTGCTGACTTAGGGAGTGAGTGAGTGTGTGTTTGGGGCCGGGGGGCAGAGTTTGCTGAAACTTTACCAATGAAGCCCCCAAAGGTTGCAAACCCAAACCCCCCATCCCTACCCCACCACTGGGGACTAGGTGGGGAACAGGGATGAGAGAGACTGGCAGAGGGGTGTGAGCCTGCAGGGCAGGGGTGGGCAGTTGCCGCCTCCAACTTATAAGACCCTGAGAATCTAAGTCTACACAGCCAGAGGGAGCACATCTCCTGGCCACTCAGCCAGTGGCCCCAGAGGATGTCCCTCAAGCAGAGACACCGAGGCAGGGAGCCAAGCCTGGCCTTAGAAACTGCTGAGTAAGAGATTTAATCAGGATAAGGCCACGAATGCAGTGACCTTAAAATCGCAAACAGCATAAAGATCATTATTGAACTTGGCTCGTTTTAGAATTTAAAAAAGACTTTATAGGAGTAATAAAACAATATAGAAAGTTTAAAATATGGAAAAAAGTCAGCCATTGTTCCACTGTTCAAATGCAATTCTTGTCCCCTTGAGGCACCCCTCATAGACCATTTTCTTGAATACATCTTTCATGGAACAGTATTCTGTTCACTGAGCGGGTAATGACTTCTCTCATTACTAATCTTCCTGTTTTTAAATATTCCACCAACCTGGTGTTCTGTAACTTGACACCCTCCTATACTGGATATTCAAGTCACTTGTAAGTTTTCACCATTATAAATAATGATGCATCTTCATACAGTGGCATTTTCCAATTTTCAAATTATTTTCTTAAGACAGAATTCCAGAAGCCAAAAGGCAGCAATTCAGTGACATCTGAAACAGGAAGCCCCCCTACTTTTATCATCTACAGTTCTTGGATTAGTCATAAAATATAAACCAGGTAACAGAAACTGGCATCCTCTTTCTCACACACAAAAAATGTTAAGACAAGGTCGACCAATAGCATCATAAAAGTTACATAGAAGTGGTGCTGGGAAAACTGGACAGCTACATGTAAAAGAATGAAATTAGAACACTCCCTAACACCATACACAAAAATAAACTCAAAATGGATTAAAGACCTAAATGTAAGACCAGACACTATAAAATTCTTAGAGGAAAACATAGGAAGAACACTCTTTTTTTTTTTTTTTAAACTGTAGATAAGAACACTCTTTCACATAAATCACAGCAAGATCTTTTTTGACCCACCTCCTAGAGTAATGGAAATTAAAACAAAAATAAACAAATGGGACCTAATGAAACTTAAAATCTTTTGCACAGCAAAGGAAACTATAAACAAGATGAAGAGACAACCCTCAGAATGGGAGAAAATATTTGCAAACGAATCAACAGACAAAGGATTAATCTCCAAAATATATAAACAGCTCATGCAGCTCAATATTAAAAAAACAAACAACCCAATCCAAAAATGGGCAGAAGACCTAAATAAACATTTCTCCAAAGAAGACATACAGATGGCCAACAAACACATGAAAAGATGCCCAACATCACTAATTATTAGAGAAATGCAAATCAAAACTACAAGGAGGCATCACCTCACACTGGTCAGAATGGCCATCATCAAAATATCTACAAACAACAAATGCTGGAGAGGGTGTGGAGAAAAGGGAACCCTCTTGGATTGTTGGTGGGAATGTAAATTGATACAGCCACTATGGAGAACAGTATGGAGGTTCCTTAAAAAACTAAAAATAGAACTACCATATGACTCAGCAATCCCACTACTGGGCACACACCCAGAGGAAACCATAACTCAAAAAGACACATGCACCCCAATGTTCTTTGCAGCACTATTTACAATAGCCAGGACATGGAAGCAACCTATGTGTCCATCGACAGACAAATGGATAAAGAAGATGTGGTACATATATACAATGGAATATTACTCAGCCATAAAAAGGAACGAAATTGGGTCATTTGTAGAGACGTGAATGGACCTAGAGATTGTCATACAGAGTGAAGTAAGTCACAAAGGTAAAAACAAATATCGTATATTAACGCATATATGTGGAATCTAGAAAAATGGTACAGATGAACCGGTTTGCAAGGCAGAGATAGAGACACAGATATAGAGAATAAACGTATGGACACCAAGAGGGGAAAGCGGGGGGGGGATGGGGGGGATGAACTGGGAGATTGGGATTGACATATATACACTAATATGTATAAAACAGTTAACTAATAAGAACCTGCTGTATTAAAAAAATTAAATGAAATTTTTAAAAAAAGTTACATAGAAGAAGGCCTGATGGGAGAATTAAAAAGCAAAGCAGTCTTTGATACTAAGTATAGGGTTTGTGCAATAAACACCAATTTCTGATCTTTAAAATGAGCATTTGAAGGTCAATAATAATTTCAAGTTAGACTCCTACACACTAATTCGTGTAACAGGCCTTCTGTTCTAATGATCAACTGCTCACAGAGCAACTTCTAGCCTTTTAAAGCCTGCTCTTTACCTGGCCTGGTGGGATTCCCTGACACTGACATTCATTCTCTCCCATATGCCACTTACTGGGCCCCAATTCAGCTTAGTTTGCATCACTTGTTTTCATCATTCTTCCCCCCGCCCCACCAACTGTCCACCCTTTCCGGCAGACTGGCTGAGAGCAGAGCAGCTGGTGGCTGTGGTTAGGGGGCAATTAGGCTGATCTCGTTGCTCAGCCTTGCTCCACACTCCTGTCTTGCCAATGCGGTAACTAGGTGGGAAGGACCGGAATCAAGGCGCGAACCCTCACACATCTGCCTTGAATACGTGAACTCTGCAAGTCAGGAGAGTTCCCACACTCCTACCTGGGCTGTGTCCTGCCTTGACAGTTCATTTCTATAACAGGAAGCAAGGGAGGGGGGTGCTGATGGAAGGCGGAAGGCAGGAAGGAAGACTGGCTCTAATTTAAAACCATCTTAGGAGCTTTAAAGAGTTCCAGGCTGACTGATGGGCACATTTACTCCTCAGAACCCTTTTCATAAATACCTACCCCTTAACATGCACTTCCTAGAGGCAATAAATACCGTCACTGTGTGTCAGCCTTATGGAAGGCAGATTTCCAGAGCCACTTCTTTTCTCCATGGCTCAGAGCCACACGATTACAAGCCTATTAGACCTGTACCCTGAGAATACAGCGCTCAAGCCCAACCCCACCAAGACTGGCGCAGAGGCCTGCTCAATTTCTGCACAGCGATGCGACTTTCCTTCCTTTGCTTCGGGGAAGACGGCAGCTCATCTCTTGTAATAAGGTCTACCTCTGAGACAGGTAGGGATCGAAGATGTATTTTGTCATCAGCGCTGGCCAAATAAATAAAATAACTCTCTAATAATATTTAGTCATGGAGAGAGAATGCTTCCTGGGGCTGTTTGGATCATGTCTTATTTAAAACTGGACTTCGAGTATGATTTTCTCTTTGTTCTCAGAGGAACGGACTGGGCTTGAAGGTAGGCGTGGTGTGCCTCTGGAGGACGCTGGTTCCTGACGAGGGACCACGCTGGGATGGCGGGGCTCTGGAGGGGTAGGTCACTGCCAGCTATCCCGCCCTCCCTCAGCTGCATGCAGACAGGTGTCCTCCACACACCCAGACAAGAGCAGTCAGCTTTGCCCTTCTTTCCCCTCAAATGACAGGTCTCTAGACGCAATGTCATAAAATCTATGCCAGAACCTCAGCCTGATGTGCCCAGAGATATCAAAGAAGGAGAAAAAAATAGGCTCTTGGTGGTCCCTGTCACTCTGAAGGGAGAGGGCCTCAAGGCCCACCACGCCCAATCTACCCCAGGTGAGCTGGACACCTGTATGTTGCCGCCACCTAGTATGAGAGATGCTGAGAAGTAGCACATCCAATGAGACAATATCCAAGGAGGGGCTCTGCAACTCTAAAGGGTTAAGTAAACCGGAGCATTAGCATTATTTTCCCATTTGGAAGCCAAAGCTCAGTGATTTTTAAAGTACACATTCTTATAAGACTACTTTGGCTGCATAAAATATTGTTTGCCAGAATTCATAGAAAAATACTATCCAACAGTCTTCAAAGGTATATAAATAATTCAGTATAAGCCTCCAACCAACATTTCCGGGCCCCCTCTATCTATATCAATACTGACTAAATCTCTATATCTATCCCACCTTTATGCGTTCTCCTGGCATGCCAGGCTTCTCATTCATGGCAGTTAATCTGGTTTATAACTTGACGTTGTGTGTGTGGTCATGTGCTTAATTCTGTCTTTATCAATAATCTGTCCCATGATGTCTTTGGGCCGCATGAGTGTGGAGACTGTGTCACTTTGTCTCAGCATTCTCATCCCCAGGACCCTGCCTGAGCATGTATAGAAGGAAGAAAGGGAGAGAAGGAGGGAGGAAAATGAGCAAGACATGGTGCTGGGCACCAGGGGTGCTCAATCCAATAGCTGTGGAAGCGCTCACAGCCCACAGAGGAGGTAATGCCAGGGCAGCAGGAAAAGTGATGCCCAGCAGAGGGGCCCAGTGGGACCACGGGAATGCAGGGTTGTTTCGGAAAGGCTTCCCTGCAATAGGCTGTGCCCCTGCAGGTGCTGCAGGGGTTCCAGCTTTCGGGGCAGATCCGGCCAGAGACAGGGGCAGCAGGAAGGCACGGGGATGCAGATCAGACCTTTACTGGGCGGGAGGCCAGACCCAGAGACGGCACTCCTGGGTGGAAAGGGCAGACAGCCCTGACTTCTAGAAGACACCGCCACATTCATCCAAGGCGTTTTCACCCCCCAAACCCATCACTGAGAACCTGTGATTTCCCCAGATTCACACTAGCCGCAGAACGCCTTTCTATTCCTAGTTCCAAGATTGGTGCTGTGGGTCTATGTGTACATGAGAGAGACAATGATGAGGGAATCACGAGTCCACTGTGGTTTGTTAAACACACCGTGCAGAACCACACGGCTAAAACGGTGGGGCAGGAGCTGCCGTCCTGAGGCCTGCCCTGCCAAAGGGGATCTGTCTGTCTTTACCAGAGAACTGTGATAAACGAGCAAAGACAGACACTGGTCAGGATGAGCCACTTTATTTAAAAGCTTCGACAGCCCAAAGTGGTTTAACATAGATGCATGGAAGATTTATCTAGATGATAAACCTGAACTTGAAAGACACATAAATTATAATTTTACAGTTTTTTTTCCTTTTAAGATTTCACATAGTCAAGTGCTTTAAGTAATGCATGAAATGCACATAAAGCTGTCTGGTTAGCATCTGCAGAGAACCTCTGCTTCCAGACAGGACAGAGTTCAGAATCAACGCCACCCATCTGTGTCTGTGGCCTTCCGTTTCCTCATCGCAGTGGACAGCACTGGGAGGATTAATCAATATAATAATAATAACAGCAGCTATTATTGACTGAGTACTTCCCAAACCCTGTGCTGTGCATTGAGGACGGCACACCACACACTTACATATGAGCATTACTGACTGCTCATAACGGCCCTACAAATGAGGGGCAATGAGTCCCATGTTACAGATGCAAAATTGTACTTCAGAGAGCTTCTGTCATGCATGTGAGGTCACACAGGCAATTTCATCTGACTCCAAAGCTGCAGTGTTCACCACTAAGCTGCAACATACATGAAAATCCTCGGCCCTTAGCAAGGGCCTAAAAACATTAGTTATCTCTCCCTATCTTCATACTCCCTTCTTTTAACAGCACACTTGCACACTGAGAAATTTGATCTGTGGGTTTAGGTTCCTTTGTTCATTCATTCATTCATTCATGCCTTCATTATGGGCCCAGTATTCTGCTGGGTACAGGGCTTACAGAATTGGATTCCACAGCTCCTGGACCGGTTTCAGGCAATTACCATAGCCACAGGAGGGCAGGGGTCAGCATGGAGCAGGGGCAGCTATTCACCGGGGACCCACACCCAGCTGTGGGTTAGGGACAATCCAAACAAGACAACGTTGGATCTTTTTCAACCCTAGTTTTTCCCCCATGCTTTTGCTGTGTTTTCTTTGGCCTGAGTCTTCAGGCCTTCTGACAGCCTGGCTGCCCAAGAGGCCTTTTATCACCCAGAACACCGCTTTTTCCTGCCAGGGCTGATGCTTTCCAGTAAAACCACTGCAACAGATAACACAACTCCCCCACTAATCACCCTGCACAGTTCCTCAGAATCAACCTCTCACCCCCACCTCCTATCTTCTGCCTGCCTTGTTTCACCAATTTTTACCCAGAATAAGGAATAATAACAATAGCAGCAGCAGCAGTAACTTCTACATGTCAGGCACTGCTCTATGTATTTTAGGTACATTAACTCATTAAATCCCATAATAACCCTCTTAGGTAGGCACTATTATTACTCCTATTTTAGTTCACTTAGGGGAAGAGGGAGGGAGGTAACATTTCTTCAGGGCCAACTAGATGCCAAGCACTGTCTTAAGCTTGCACAATCAGATAATAAGTGACCTGCCCAGGGTCAGGCACAGAGCTGGGAAGTAACAAATAAGAACCTGAACCCAGGTCTGTGACTGCCTAACCCAGCGCTCTCCTTTTGGTCTCCGCAGGTGGCATTGCCACAGTCTGCAAGGGGAAACAGAGTGGCTGCACAAAGCCTGCCCTCTCCCCCTCTTCCCCCAGCACCCTTCTGTTAACACCTGTCCTCTGCTTTTTTTTTTTTTTTACCCCTACTCACAAATGGTGCCAGACTCTTCTCTCAACTGTGTTCTCCACTCTCTGGGCCTCCCGGCCTGTTTTCATGGAGCAAATCCGCAGTCTCCACCAACAGTATAAACCGAGCCAAAGAAGGAATTGGCATCATCCAAGCCAATAAAATATACCAAGCAGTCGCCAGCCGGTGTTTTCTGATGCTTCCAAACCTCTCCTAAATCCCTGGGGGTCCTCAGCGAGGGACCAGTAGGGTTGCTGCCTCTTGGGAGTTTTCTGGCCCGTTTTGGGGGGAGATGCCACCAACGAAAATAAGGAAGTAACATGCTCAGCAGAGGAGTGTGAGCCTTATGTTCTCAGGGGGTTCATGGTGTTGGCACTAACAGGTGAGCCTTTCTGGGAAATGTATACCTGGCCCTGACGGAAGCAGGAGGCTTTCCCTGGCAAGGCGATTGGATCAGGCTCTCTCCTCTGGGCTCCAGAGCACCACGGCTGAGACTACCAGTGTACTTCACCTGGCCCACCCTGCATGAGCTCCAGGAGGGCAAGGCCAATGTAAAGTGGGCACCAGTTAAATATTTTAAGAATGAATGACTAAAGCAGTCCTCATTTTAGAGAACAAGCTGTTTGAGAGATTCTACTCAGACAAGGAGACAGGACTCCAGGAGAGGGGAAGTGAGTGCCCAGAGGTAGCACACTGCGTTCAGCCCAGATCAACACCCTGCTCCATCCACAGAAACCTTCACCTTCACTTCACTTACTGCACGCTTGGAACACCACTAAGTCATTTACATGCAAAGTCTCAATCGTCAATGGGGAGGAACAGTCCCATTTTACAGAGGAGGAAGTTAGGGAACTTGCTTTGCTTCCCACTTTCAGTGGGCAGGTCCCACTGACCTTCCTTTTCTCAAACAAGCCACACTCTCTCCCAGCAAGTGTGTTTGCTCCATCGTTCTCCACCTCGGGACCCTGCCATTCATATTGAAGTGTGAGCTCCAGCATCCTTTATAGATGGGGACCACCGGCTAAATGCTCTCCCAGCACACTGCACTTCCTATCTTCACAGATCTTTCAGTTTTAACTTTTACACTCACGTGTGGAGATTACCTATTTGCTGTGGGTCTCTCTTACCAGACCGCGAGCTCCACGGGGGGTGGGCACTACGTTCGTTGGCCCGCACTGTACCCCCCAGCACTGAGCCCAGTGGCGGGCACTCATATGGCATGCAGGATTTGGTGGATCCTTATTTGCATTTGTTGAGTGCGCTAGTGCTGAAGATGGGCTCGGGTCTGAGCCACAGGGGTGCTGGGGTTAGGTCGATAACGCTGTGGCGAGAATGGGCGGCGCCGGCTGTACACAGGAGGCGTTCTGGGGTTCATCCGACCCAGACGGGCTACCGGGCTCCGCACTCCGCCGCCACCTGTCGCCCCGGCGCGGGCCAGGTTTCGGCGGGCGCCCGCCAGGGCAAAGACGGGCTGAACAGGCCCGGCCTTGGCTGCGCTTACCTGCGCGTCGCGGGGCTCCGCAGAGGCACTCGGCGAGCCTCTGGGGGGGGACTGCAGGGGACTGGAGGCCCGGCGGCGCCGAACCGGGGCTCTTCGCCCGCGCGCGGCCCCGCACCCAAGGCCCGGTGAAGACCGCTCCAGGCCTCCGCACGCACCGCCCTTTACGGTTGGGCAGCCAGTCACCTGCCCTTCCCACCCCCGCGCTGGGGAGAGGGCCTAAGGCGAACTTGACCCTGCGCTGCAAGGGCTTCCCGAGGTGGGCGGAGTCAGAGAGAAACCGCGGCGCCCAACTTCCTCCATGGGGGCGGGCCCTAAAGAGACCCCGCCCAGCACCCCCTCCCCTTCCTGCCAAGCCACGCCCCCAGCGCCCCGCCTCTGCTCCCACTCCCTGGCTTGTGTGCGCATTTGCATTTTATTTTTCTATGTTTTGCGTTCCGTTTTATTACTTATTTTTATTTTTTACTTTCTTTTTTTAAAGATCGAATTTAAAAATATATCTAAGTAATGCATGAGCACTTTTTACAAAATAAAATTACCTGCATGTTCTTATAATGGAAGCAACAGAGCCCTCTCCCTTGCGCCCCACCACGCAGTCCTTTATAGCACTTACTGCGTTGAGTTCTGCTAGTGCTTACCCCCTTGTCGCTAAAAAATAAGCTTACACAGAGGTTTCTTGAGTTATCTGTTGACTTTCTGCCATGTTCGATGAGGATTTACTCTCTTCCTGCGCCCCTGCCTTCCCTCTCCTGACAAGTTTACCCCTCTGTTCTCAAGTCCTGCCCTGGTGAGCTCTGACACCTCAAACCAGGAGTGGATGAAGGCTTTCTGGGGCCTGAAGCGTATACAATTGTGGGGGGAGGGGAGTAGGAGGGCTGTTTTAGAAAGCCCTACAGAATCAAGCCTTGCAAATGAAAATTTATTTAGAATGGGAAAAAGCAATCACAACAAAATGCTGGGACCTTGGAGATTCAGGTCCATATCCTCTGAGATCTTCGCAGGTAATTTATTTCTTGAATTTGCTTCCCCAGTGTGGCCTGGCCTCCTCTGCCCACCCAGAACCCTCCATAACTCCCAGTCCTTACAGGGGCGGTGAAGGTCAAGATGCAACAATTTCTGCCAATAGGATTTCCTAATGGAGTGAACTGAAGTGTGCAAAAAAAAGAGATATCAAGGGTGATGTCAAGGTTTTGTGACTGCTGCACACCTCATTCCCAGCTTTTCCTAGCATCCGTGACAGGTTCTTAGTACGGAGTGTTTTGTAAAGCTGGCTCTGGGCCCCTGCCGGATCACCAGATTCTCACAGTGCTCCCATGATGTTGGCTGGACAGGCATACTGTCTCTACTTTTAGGAGGGCCCTTACTTGTCCCCTCCCGAATCAGCACAGGGGACACACAGCTAGCACCCAATAAGTGCACAGGTGAAGGGGCTGGTCCACCTCTGCTTACTCAGACTGAAGAAGCGGTGTCCACACCCTCCCTGACACCCCTTCTCTCCTGAGAGTTCAGTCCTTCCCCTTCCTCTGCTCTGCCTCACGTCTCTCCTGCTCCCTCTCCTTCCTCCCTCGTCCAGCTCCCAAGAATCAGAAGTGACTCCCTTACAGTGTGAAATGTGCCTCAACAAGGTGACATTGGGCAAAGTCACTTTACCTCCCCAAAGCCTCAGGACCCTTCTGCAAAATTGGAGGCAACAACTTTTTGGGGAGGATTAAGTGGCTTCATAGGTATACACATGAGGATTTTTTTTCCCTTTTTTACAGCCCTATTTTTTTTTAACAACTCAGAAATTTTAAATAGTGGTCAAATTTATTGCTCTTTTCTTATTATTGCTTCTGGATTTTGTATCATACTTAGAAAGGCCATTCCTACTCTGAGATTTTAAAAAATTCAAGGATAATGATCTTCGGACGGGCTCTTATTCATAACACGGTTTGTCTCCCAGCAGGGTGGGAGGCTTGTGAGAAAGGTTAGGGACTTAAAATCTGTGTGTAGCATTGGTACCACAGGTTGGGTTCAAATCAAGGGCTAAATCATTCTGAGTCAGGGCCCTGACCCAGGGAAGGAGAGGCTGGACACAGAGAGCAAGAGGGAGATGGGCAATGACTTCTCCATGCAAGGGATGCTTCTTTCCCTGGGATAGTGAAGATTAAGGCTTGGTTTAGGAGGAAGCCTAGCTTCCCAGGTATGAAGTAGTGCCTCCTAGTGGTGGGAGGTAAGAACCTCACATAATAACCATAATAACTTCACTTATCCCAAATCAAGGAGGGGCAAAAGGCTGTGGTTGAGAAATCCATTTGGGGGAGACAACTAGCTCCTAATACTCTAGATAAGGGACTATCTACATGAGAGTCATGCCCTTTGCTTGAGGGCACACAGGGCTCCTGGATCATGGGTATAGCAGGGATAATATTTTTTTTATCTTTTTTATATGGGTAAGTTTTATTTCTCCTGAATCCTATCTGCCATTAGAGTCAAGGAAGTGGCCAGGTAATGCCACCTCAGGAAGGAGGAGGATTTTACATCTCAGTTTGGGTCCCTTACAAGCAGAACCTGAGACAAGGATTCAAGTGCAAGTGTTTTATTTAGGAGTCCAATAAAAGATGCATTACTAAGGCAGCTACTGTTACAGATAATTGGAGCTTGATCCTTCAGGAAAATTCTAGAAAACAAAGAACATGTAAAGAAAGTGGCTCAGATTTATCCAACCCAAGAAAGAGCTGAAGGTGGGAGGTCTCTAAAGGGAAAAAACTGGAACTGACAGGTTAGCTCATTTTGAACATTTTACAAATTAGTTCTAGGCATATAAATGTGGTTACCAAATGAGATCAAGCTATAACCATTCTGCAGCTTCCTTCTGTCACCTAATGGTGTCCTGATGAAGCACTTTCTGCATACTGTCTCAGGCCTACAGGTGTGACCTGAGGACATTCTGGAAGACTTGCTTTCAGACAGATCATGATGGGACTGCAGGCTGGGTCAGCCTCTGTGGTTGGATGAGACCATAACCTTACCTTCTGAGCTCTCAGAAAGGTCAAGTTCTTGCTGGTGAAAGTAAAATGTAAAAAAAGGAGACTGGTGGACTTTTAAAACGATCAGAGAGGGCAACCTTTCCAATCTCTTTAAGGACTTCAAAAGATGGATGTTTTCTCATAGGCAATGAACAGATAATGCCAATGTGAAGTCTTTCTTACTTGGCCATTGAAGCAAGCCTCCACGAGAAGCCACCATTTGGTCAACCTGGCTCCACTGGCCATAGTTACTACTGAGTTAAAGTGATCCTTTTGAAATATGAATCAGTCCACAGCACTCCCATGCTCAGACATCCTCAGTCACTTCCACCACAATTAGCATAAAACACCAAGTTCTGCCCAATGGCCTTCAAGGCCCTCACAAGATCTGCTCTGACAAGCCCTCCCTGACATTGTCTCCCGACAGCGCCCACTCCTCACCCCCAGTCTCCTTGGCTTTGCTGCTGTTCCTTGAACACACTGGGCCTGTTTGCACCACAGAGCCGCTGCACTGCTGTTCTCGCTGACCGAAATGGTATACCCCCCCAACTCCCAAGGTAACTTGCCCAATTCCTTAGCTTTCTAACAGGCCACCTACCTCAGACATAAACAACCAGCACTCCCATACCACCCTCTTCATAGCACTTATTATCTGTCATTGGAATCTTTATCTCTTTCTTATTTGTCTCCCTCACTTAAGTGCAAGGTCCCCAAAGGGCTGAGTCTTTATATATTTTGTTCCTTGATATATCCCCACATTTTTTTTTTTTTCTTTTGGCTGTACCACGTGGTATGCAGGATCTTAGTTACCCGACCAGGGATGGAACCCATGCCCCCTGCAGTGGAAACAGCACGGAGTCCCAACCACTGGACTGTCAAGGAATACCCTATCCCCACGCTTAGAACAGTGCCTGGCACTTCGTAGGTAGTCAAGAAATATTTGTCGAATGAATGAATGCATTGAACCAATGAAAAATAGAAACAAAATCAGTAAACATACAGTTCGAAAATATTTTAGAATGCAGACTTTCAACTCATCCAGATTGGATTCCTCTCAAGTTGGGAAGAATTGTGGGAGCAGAGAGAGAAAAAAATAAAATAAAATGAAGTGGTTGAGATGCATTATATAATCTGATTCATAATTACAGATGAGTATTAGACTGAGAACTTTGGCTCTTTTACATTTGACCCAATCCTGTGTTAAATATTTACGCAAAGGTTAGCTTAAAAGGCTACATGCTCATTTAAAAGTACTAAGTAGAAAAAAGTTTCCCCTGGTTATTTTAATAATTCAGAATGGTGTTCTGTGGCTTCTGCTGGCATCTGAGGGCCCAAGGTGGTAACTGCTTACCTGGAAATAGAGGCCTTGATCAAATATTTAAGATCTCACTAATTTTTATTTTCTGCCAATTTTTTATTCCTGCTTCCCACTTTTTTTTTTTTACCCATTTTGCAGCCACACAATTCACACAGAAATGTTTCATGGATTATTAAATGCAGCTAAGCAATGAGCTTTTGCTAGAACATAAGGCCAAACTCGGGCCACTGTTCTAACAAAGTAAATTTTCCTTGAATGTACGGACTACGATTTTACAGAGTCCTCTGTCCTATATTCTGAAGTCTTGTAAGGCAGATGCATGCCTGCTGCAGAAAGGACTTTAAGGTGCAAACAAAGACTCCCTGAAAAACAGGTTTTACAGTGGTGCAATGAAGCAGTCTTGGAATCAAGAACAGTTGAAACCATAGAATTGGTAAGTGGGTCCTTGACATCATGGCAAGATGATACCGAATGGTGCCTGTTTGCTAATGAGAACATTGCACACTGGTGCCACTAGCAGTGGAGTGGTTTTGGTGAGCACCTACCTAGGCTTAATTGTCTAAGGAATGTTCCAGTTGCAGCACCTCAGTGCTGTAAATTATCTTTCCTGATGGAGCTTTTATATTCTACCCCTGTTGCTAAAACTCTAATCCTGCTGTCCATCGGGGCCCACTTGGTACAAAGCAGGCCTTCTGAAAGAGGTCAAAGTCATAATGCATCGTTCACGTCGGAAAGCACTTTAGTAATAACCCATTATTATTATTATTATTATTTTTTCCCAGCTTGATTTAATTTCTTGTGCTTTAAAAGGTTGGCTTAATGTGATATATTTTCCATGGAAGGTAAAATTACAGAATGGTAATTGGGAGCAAATAAATAACAATGTCTATAATAAAGGGTAATCAGAGTATGTGAAATCCTCCAATGCTACTGATTCCTGGCCTAAGACCTTGCATGTATCTTTGCAAAGATTCAATGTGGCCCGTGAAATAAACCAAAAAGAAAGAGTAATTATGAATTGTATTGATGCTGTGATTCACAGTAAGATCACATCCTTTGAAAAATGTAAAATGGCATTATAATTTAAAGTTTCTTTAGTGTGTATAAACAACATGGAGGAATATATGAATTTAAGCATTTTTAATCTGGAGAAAAATAGCTATTTCAGCAATTTGTCAGTAACTCAAATGAATTCTGTGACCCTTCTTTGATTAAGGGTTTTAAGTGGTAAAGTAATCACTCGAAACTAATAGGATTCTCCTGTAAGCATGCAGAAGTGTTGCTCACAGTGTTCTAAAACACAGAATCTAGAGGAAAAATGTTTTCTGTCCCTCATAATGCAGCAGCTAGACATTAATCAGCTGTGTGATCTTGGACCATTCACTTAGCCTATTCTTCAACTGCAAAATAAGAGGTTTGGGTAAGACCATCTTATATCCCCTTATAATTATTAAGTTATAAAATTCTAGGGTACTTATACCTGACTTCCTGTAGAGTGACAGGACAGCCAAATTAGCTGTTTTTTTTTTTTTTGAAGCTATTCTCAATCTCATGCAAATGAAGTTCTAAATTTAACAATTATGTGCTGTATTTTTGGTGAACAATTTGGTTGATAATTTCTTTATTAATTATCTAAGTTTTTTCAAAAGCTAAAAAAGAGCTCAAGTGTCTTCTCCATAACCAAAGATGCTCAATTCCAATGCATATATGTCACCATGTTTTGGACCATGTCACCCCAACATCTTTGTTATAGTTGAAGGACCCCTAAACCAAAGGCACTCGACCTGACAATGACTTACACAGCCTGTGATGTGTCCTAGAGTTAAACATCTATTCATTGTAGGTACTCCATGCTGAACCATAATTATCTGTCTTGATTAGATCCCTTCTCCTGAGAAACTTGAATAAAAATAAGAGAGACACAGAAGGTATAGTAGCACAGAAGGAAAGACACATGGAGAGTCTGCAATAAACAGGAGCCATGAGACAGGAGGAACCATCAGTAAATGGAAGAAGGTACCCTGATGCCAATTGATAGCAGTAACAGAAGTAGAGAAAGAATTACAGAAAGTATAAAACTGGGATGGGCATAATTCATTACTAGGATTATTGTTGGACCACTAGAGCAGCTTGAATTCTTACTGAGTTCCAGTTCTCCATGAGGCCTGATTATGTATCTTCTGAGACTGTTCAACACTTCCTTGACTCCTCTATGTGAATCCAGATCAAAAACTCGTATCATGAAAAGAAAACTTCATATCTTTCTGCTCCTTGCAACTTTGTTATTGACCACCAGATGTTCAGTGTTGTTGAGGATATTATGCACTGCAGCTGCATCTGTCAGATTCCATCTTGTTCCAGATGACCAGGGAGAGGGTTTTCAGGCCTCACTGGCCATATAAAATCTAGGTCTCTGAACAAGGTGTCGTCCAGAAGCTTGTCGTCCTTGTACAGCCGCTCGCTGCTCGTCCAGCGACTGCCCAAGGATGTCCTCGACGATGCGCTTCAGCTCCAACACGGTGCTTGACTCCTTGGCGTCCGTGAACATGGCGTTCTCGTGAGGAACCCATCCATCACGGCTGCTACTTCTCCCTCTAGACGCTCCCTAACCCATTATTTTTTGATGAGGAGAGAGGAGCCAAAGAGGTTAGGTGGTTTTTTCAAGATCACATGTAGCTGGTCAGAGATGGGGTGAGAGTATAAGTCAGAATTTTTTGCTGTTGTTGTTAAACAAGCAACAGAAACAGTCTCTGCAGAGTAGAAGGGAATTTATTGGTAGGATCGGGCCTTCAGAATTTATAGGAAGGTTGAAAATCCAGGCTTAGAAAGGGGCAGGAAGAAAGCAGTTCTGAAAACCTAGAAAGTGAAAACCCTAGGAATGATCTCTTAGCAGAAATGGTCTAGTGAGGATGTCATTGAAGGGATAGATGAGTAAATTTTAGCCACTTTTTCTCTATTTCACTCACGCAGGAGCCAAGGTCCTGGGAGGGACCCTCTCACTGGCCAAGATTAGGACACACTTGCCTGACATTCTGAGGTCGTGCTGGCAAACCCCTTCCACTTTGGTCACTGAGAGGAAGACACCTGAATTTACTTCTCCGTTAAGCCTCTCATGGTGGAGAAAGGCAAATCCCTCAAAGGACCCCCCAAAGATGATGTTAGGAGGAAGCCAGGGATGAAGGGAAGCCAGGATACAATGAAACATGGATTTAGTTTAAAGTGGGAGACTTCTGTGCAGCTAGGAATGGCCATGAGAAGGAAACAGGAGTTTGCGTGGGATTAGTAGGAAGGTTTTGCTTTCCAACCACAGGAGCTCCTCGTCCCTGTCCTCCTTCCTTCTTCTGTCTTAGAATGTGAATATGAGCCTGGAGGCCAAGCAGCCATCTTGAGTCTATGAGGTGACAAGCATGACCTCCAAAGTCACTTGCTAAGACTATTTAGCCACTGGCCGAGTAGATGAATAGAAGGAGTCTGATATGTAAAAATACACCATGGGGCTGCCATACCAGCTCTGAACTGCCTACCTGCAGACTTCTTCTTTTGTAAGAAAATTAAAAACCTATTTGGCCAGGCCACTATAGCTGGGTATCAGAAACACACAGCTTTGCCCAATCTGATAACAAAAATTGGTCCTAGAACTCTGGCCTCTCCATTCCTTATGCAGCACCTTTCCTGTTCTACTTACAGAGACACAATTCCTGCATTCAAGAAGCTGATGGCTGAATTGAGATTAAAATAATCCTCTTAAGCAAGTAGACAGCAAGACCTGTGAAGTATAATATACTCTGAACAGTGAGGAACAGATGACAATGGCAAAGACAGAGTTCAAAGGCCAGCCCTTCCGCCCATGCCCTCGTGCCATCCTTCTGCCCCCCAGGGCTCTGACTACTGCCATGCTTTTCTGTCTTTTCACCTTTGCCTCCTCTCTGCTCCTTTGTCTTAGCTTATAAGAGCCTCAGGTCTCTCCTGTCCTAAAAAGAATCCACCGTTTACCCAATGGCCTCTCTAACAAACAATCTCTTGCCTTCTCTTCTTATCCAAACTTCTCAAAAGAGTGGTCTGTTCACACCTTCTCTCCTCCCATTGAATCCTCAACCCAGAGCATCAGCTTCTGTCCCTGCCTCCACACTAAAACCATTCTAGTGAGTGCTAATTCCTGTGGGTAAATCTTTGTCCTCATTTGACTGGCCCTGTATGCTGTCTTTGATAATGTTCACCACCGCCTTTATAAAAACTTCTCCCTTGGCTCTGTGAGCTCACGTTCTCCTGGATCTCTTCTTACCTCTTGGACGGTGCATCCTGCCTTGCCAGGCCTACTGATCAAGGCATCAGATCATACCCTAGCTACAGGGAGGACACTCTGCCTCTCCCTAGAAATTAAATAGCGAGCAGAGAAACTAAGACAACTAAAAATGGTGGCATTCTTCCATTTTCACAGCAGTGCCCTGGTGGAATTGCTGAAGAGCTCCTGCTATATGGGGCCCTAGAGCTGCCAGGTTTCTTTCTGCCTCCTGCCTGGTTCTTTAGCTCTCCTGTGGCCTCCCTGCAAATCCTTTACATTATCCAGTGTCAATTTCTGTTGCTGGCAGCCAAAGAGGCCTGAGTGATACCCTGTTCTTGCTCTGATTTCTAAACACATGTGTGCAGAACAGGCCATGGGCCCTGGTTTGTACCTGTGTCCTCAGGAAGCTTGCTCTTTAAGGCTCAGATCAAATATTCCTCCTCCTCCATGCAGCCCTCCATGATCCATGTCCTGGCAGTCAAACCATGTTGCTCTTTCCACTTTACTGCCTCAGCAAGGCCCTGACCTCCAGTGGTCCCTGAGAGCCTGGAGTGCTCTGTGGCCCTTTCACAGTCAACACTAACACTCACATTCAGAGTAGTCTGTCCAGCGCCAGTCTGCCCAGCTGGTCTGTAGGGCCACAGGGCTAAGTCCTGGCCTTCCCCACTAACCTAGTGTCTCCTAAATGGCGACAGCTTTAGAAAGAGATGACAGGGCTCCTTATAGAGTGTCAACTCTCAACTTTGATCTGTCTTCTGAGAAGGAGCTGGCAAGAAACGCTGCGCGGTCTCAGACCATAGAGCTCCTGCTGTGAGAGGAACCCGTGCTTTCCTTCCTCCCTTCCATGTTTCCTCTTCTGTGTCAGTGTGGTTTTCCACAAAGCAGACACTGAGATAGAGTTAAAGGTGCAAAAGTTTTACAGGAGAATGACACCTGTGAAAGAGAAGAGGCAGGAGTTGGATTGACAGGGGCAGCCGGCAGACCACGATGCAGACCCAACAATCTTTGCCAGCTGGTGGAGCTCTGGAGCTCAGATCACCCACTAGAGGTGACCTGTGTTGGGTACAGACCCCTGTACCCCCTTTGCTTAGTCATTGGCTAGGGTTTGCCCTGAGAGTAACTCGACCTTGGGTTGAAAACTGGGGCCACCAGCGGAAGGCTGTCAGGAAGCCACGCCCCTCCCACTAGGGAAGCCAGTCTTTTCTGAAGGCGGATCTGGGCAGTGGATCTCCGTGTCTGTCACACCTTCCACCAACCAGTCTTTGTCTACGGGAGCTCATGGACTGGTCTGGGTCCCCACACAGTTCACGGCTCTGTGGCACAGTGAGGCAGGGGTTAGGGCTGTGTCTGCAGCGAGAGAGAGATTTTATTACTATCTCAGACTCTGAAATAATAGTTCAAACTGAAATCCTCACCCCTGAGTTCTTGAACCTGAGGCACAAAAGCTCAGCTGTGAATCTTGGCTCTGCGTCCTTCCCTCCCCTGCTGGACCCTGCCCACACCTCCTCCGTCCGCCGGTCAGGCTGCTAGCGTCTGGAGCAATGCTGTGCTCAGAGGTCTCACTGGCTGAACGAATGAATGAAAGAGTGCATGAATTATGACATGAGGAAGGAAAGAATGACGGTTCAGGTGAAAGAATGCAGGAATGATGAAACAGCCAGAGAGAAGAACAAATTGAATAAAGATACTTCAGCCACAGAACTACCAACTGAGTCACTTAGGGGTGAGATGATCACCTCCATCCCCCCAGGGATTCTTTGAAAAATCACTTGACTGCTTCATCCTGGGGCAGCAGTAGTGTTTTCTCTCTCTCCTGCCTATTCCTCAGCAATAACAGCAATTCTTTTTCCTCTGAACCTTCAGCTTTTGGATTAAGTCTCCATTCTTCCCTCCAAGGCAGCTTTGCTAAAGGCAGGGAGAACAGATTGCCGGTGAAGGCTGCGTGCTCTCGTATTTCAGACCAAAAGTGATAATTGATTGCACCACCCCGAGCCTTCCCTCTGTCCATCTTTATTGCTCCCTGTTTGCCCAGATGGCACCTGAGCCTCAAGCCTCCAGTTGTGGCCGCAGTCAGTGGGGACTCAGTTCTCCTCGAGGGGAGAAGAGTGGGCAGAATACTCCCTTCCACGTGGTCCTCTAAGACTTAGAGCCATGCACTAATTGGCCTGTGTCTGCTTGGGCAGTTCCAGAGCCTGTAATTGGGACTGATTCTGACAGTCTGGCCCCATCAGGAGAATGTGCTGAAGAAATACACCCTAGGGGAGGAGATTATTTTCCCAAGATCATTTTTGAAAAGGACAAGTGGAACTTTACACTAATGCTTTGGGCAAGACTCCCCCTATTTATAGCTTCCAAGAGGAGGAAGTATGAAACCTATTAGTGACCCCCCTATGCATTTGAAATTTTGCACATACGGAGTTAGTCAGCTTTAGGCTAAGCTGTGCTGTGGTAACAAACACCCACATCTCAATGGCTTATAAAAACAACCATCTATTTCTTGCTCAGGCTACATGTCCATCATGGGTCAACTACAGCTCTGCTCCGTGTTTACACATGGACGTTCCTGAGGATGTTGCCTTGGGGCAGAGGGGAGAAAGACACAGAGAACCATACTCTGGCTCTTACTGCTTTGGTGCAGAAGTGACATGGCCTTTCCATTCATGTTTTGTTAACCTGAGCAGGTCATATGCCACTTTCAAGTTCAACAGGCTCAGGATGTATAGTCCTCCCACAGGTCGCAGGCCTGATGTGGGAAAGTAGAATCCTCCCCCCCGGAGAAGGCTAATATTTTGAATCATAACATACAGAACCACTTGCATTTACAGTGAGGACTCGAGCAAGGCAGCTCAGATGATCTAGTGAGAGTTCAGGTGTGGGAAAGCCTCTGCACCTGCAGGTGAAGCAGAGGATGGGCCTCTCCAAGCAGTATGATTTAGTGGTTGAGGGCCTAACGTCTAGTTGGATCTCCACCTCTGCTTGTGTGACCTTGAGCAAATTGCCTGACCTTTCTGAACCTCTAAATGGGCATATTAACATTTACCTATTAAGGCTGTTGTGAAGATTAAATCAGGTATCTGGCAGGTGCATAATACATGGGAGATTTTATTATGAGAAAGTAGTTCAGGCTTGTCTTGGACAAGTTGGAAAACTCAGAAAAATAGGAAGAAATAAATAACACTAAAGCATTTCTTGCCACTCAAAGACAGCCAGTGTTAAAATTTTGGCATATTTCCTTCAAAAGATGAAAGCAAGGTATTTTTAAAGCTGAAGCTGTTTCTGCGTTTGGGCAGAAGGACAAGGAAGACATTTGTTTGGGAAGACACCTTAATGGGCTTTTTCACTTCCCTCCCTTGTTCTTCCTGGCTAGTCTGGATGGGAAACATTGAAAGAAAAGTTTTCTGAATGCTCCGCATGCTAATCAGACAGAAGTCTTTTAGTCCTCTGTTGAAAGCAGAGAGGAAGGGGTTCCGTTTGGGGGGCTCTGGAAAGGAAGGATGTGAACAGAGTGGAAACCTATGAGGTTATCTGAGACCGAGATACACGTAGGGAGAAAGTGAGGGACACCCAGAGAGAGAGAAAGACAATGAGGGATGGAATGGAGAACAGGGGACACAGAAAGACCCAGAGAGGGACACACAGAAAACCAGAGAGGAACAGGAACACACACACACTGGCAGAACGTGAAAGCCAGTGACACCAGCGTCAGCCTGCTTTGTCAGACAAGAAGCCAAACTGATTTTGTTTGGTCGGGGCCCAGCACATCCAGTGAACTTCAGAGACTAAAGCCTTTTTTAGCTCTCAGCATCTTCCCTCTGCCGTACAACATTCCACCCCCCATCCCGCACCCGCCACTGCCCCATCCTCAAACTTTTAGAGTAAAAGTCCGTTTCACAAAACAGCGTGATGCTGCTGGTGTCTTGGGGAACACAGACGATGGGTCCTTGTCCTGAGAGGGATGAAGTGGCTTAGGGAGAGGAGCAGGGTCCAGTGGAACAGCGCTGGGATCCCTCGAGGCGATTGACAACGGAGCCAGAGGAGGGTTTGGAATAGGGGGTGAAGGGCAACCCCTAAAAAAATGAAACCCCCCTTTCTCAGGAGATCCTTGACATCTCAAGGAGGAGGCTTTGGATTGCTGCCTTTCTGTGGGATTGAGTTATATTTGGATATTAAAAGAATCTGGTGATTGATATGTATTAAATATCAAATATTGTCAAATATCATAAAGATAGCTATATATTGAGATATAGATGTTTCACATAGTTGAAATCGTACTGTCCACATATTGTATATCCTGCTTTTTCTCCTAAGCATCATATTTCAAACAGTCTCCCACATCATTAAAAACTCTCCATAAACATCATTTTAGGGCATTCATTTTTTAACAGCTATTGTGTTGCCCTCCCTTTTGCTCACTCTCCCTGGACCTCCTCCCAGCTCCTGCCGCCCACCTGCTTTGTTTTGTGAATTCTTGTTGGCTGAGCTAGACGAGGTGCCTCTGACAGGGTCCGTGGTGGGCTCAGTTATGGAAACCATGGCCTGAGTCACGAGATGAGTGATTGCCGTGTCCCTCCCACCTGTTATGGGAGCTGTCACGAAGATGCTTCCAGAGCGCACACACAATTTTGTTATTTGCCATTGTGGTTACTGGAAAGATGATATTGGAGCCTATGAGCACAAAGTAGGCAGCACCATAATTAGCCCTTTGGAAGGTGAAGGATCCACTTTAAAATAAAAGAAAATAGCTTTACTCCCACAATGAAATGGCTGCAATTTTCCAGCTAATGCAGAACCTGCAGTATTTCTGTAATTATGTCCCCTAGGTCTTCTATTCACAGTAATTTCTTCCTTTCTTTTTCTCTCTCTTCCCTCTTTTTTTTTTCCTTCTAAATGAATTCCCTTTGGTACTAAGAAGACTAAATAATATTATTTGCAAACAGGAGGAAAAAGCGCTTCCCCCACATGATGAATGCATTTTATTTTGAAGGGTAAAAAATAAAAGGCCGAATAATTAAGTTCTTAACCTAGTAGAGCTGTGCTGTCTAAGACTTAGTCTCATTTCCTCATCCAAGGGCAGGTGTCCCGAACAAAGAAAGGTGGTTTCCCGGAGGTGACTGACAGCTGTGACAAATCAGAGGCAGGATGGGCCAGCGAGGGTGCTGGGGCCAGGTGACCTGGCCTCTGCCCCAGACCAGACCTTGAGACCCTCGCCTCGCATCTCTGTGCCTCAATTTCATCACCTGTAAGATGCTTAAAACTCCCTGCCTTGCACGCCTGTGGCGAGCATGTGAAAGTGCCTAGCACAGTGCCTGAATCACAGGCAGGGCCCAACAATAGTAATGATTCCTTTTAGCCTGTGGCCATTGAGTGAATGAACATTTAACACAGAGAGAGCCCGAGCCGGTGATGACTCATCGCCTTTAGAAGACTTACTGCTCCGGAAGGCTCGAAGATGGCCCAAGTGAAAATCTTTTGATTTTCTCAAAGCAGCATTTTGAGGAGTTTTGCAGCAAGCAATCTTGCAAGACAGGTGCCGTTTTACACTTGAGAAGACGGAGACTCAGCAACTTGCCCAAGGCCACACATCTTGTAAGTGGCAGAGCCAAGACATCCGTCCCATTCTCTCTGACTCCAGAGCCTAGGCTCATTTCTCTGCAGCTTTGCTCAGATCCTGTCCTGGTTCTACTGTGTACTAATTTTTCATCTGCAAAATGGGCATGTTGCTTGTGAAAGCGGTCAAGCATGGCCTTTGTTATCAGACAGATCTGAATTCAAGCTCCAGACCTCCCATCCCCCAGCTGCATGACTTTAGGAAAGAAACTTAACATTCCTGGGTTCCATCTGTAAAATAAGAACCCTAACAGAACCTGGCTCATAATGCTGAGGACATAAATGAGACAGTGTTTATAAAGCAAGTGTGTGCAGGGCCTGGCTTACACATCTTGTAAGCATCCAGTAAAATAATAGCTTTAATGATCTCTCCTCCTATATTGTTGTAAAGGTTCAATGAGGTCACACACACACGAAAGACTTTATAACTTGGGAAGCCTAGATCCACACTGGCCCCTGTTACAAATTTTATTTCACTAACTTCCGTGCCCTTCCTGGTAATAATGGCCCTGATAACCCAGTACGAGAAAACTATGCCTACAACTCAGTGCTCTCAGCTTTGAACTATCCCTGGAACTGAGGGAACAGTTGCCATATAAAAATGTTTGCAGGAGGCTCAGCAGCCAGTGCAGAGGCTTAAGCAACAATCCTCCTTCCTGATTAGTTTCACTGCAGATCCTTGGCAAACAGAGTCCCCGGTGCTCAGCACACGCAGCACTGAGACTTGTCAGGGGCAGGGGGAGGGGGAGGGGGAGGGGGAGCGGCTGATCTGTGATTAAAAATTCACTGCGGATCACCAGCCAACAAATCGTGCCCTTTGGGAAGACTAAAAATTGACTGAAGGGTCAATTTACTGCCCCAGGCTGGGAATATGTCCCCTGATCTGGGGACAGAGAAATCAGTGACTTTGTTGGATCTGAGAGTCAGGTGGTATTGGGAGGTCAGACCAGATAGGGCTGGAAGGGAGGTATGACAGACCTGTGGGGGCCAGGATTCCTTCCTTCCTCCCTCCCTTCCTTCCTTCCTTCCTTCCTTCCTTCCTTCCTTCCTTCCTTCCTTCCTTCTTTCCTTCCTTCCTACCTTCCTCCCTCCCTCCCTTCCTTCCTCCCTCGCTCTCTCCCTTTCTTCCTTCCTTACTTCCTCCCTCCCTCCCTCCCTCCCTCCCTTCCTTCCTCCCTTCCTTCCTTCCTTCCTTCCCTCCCTCCCACAAATAATTCTTGACTCCTAATTGAGCCAGGTCATGGTCTAGCCTCTGAGCTAGAGAATGAATCTGACCCAGCTTTGGCCTCAAGGACACAGAAGTCCAGCACAATGACACTGATTGGTCAGCCATGAAAGAGGTAAGCGCAAGTGCCATGGGACTCCAGAGGGAGCTCAGCCTTGGTGGTGGGTTAGGCGGATTGGGGGTATACAGGGTGTATTCTTCCAGAAGAAATGGCATCTGAACTGAGCTTTGAGGAGTGTTGGAGAGACAAAGGTGGAACTTAGAAGAGCCTGGCACTGGTCCAGGGGCACTTGGGGGACACAAATAATTCAGGGAGAGCAAGAATGGAGGTGAGGCTGGAGAGGCAGGCTGGTCATGAAGCAACCTATAAGCCAGGCTGCAGTGAGAAGAGTGAATCAGACAGGCCCGTGGTATGTTTGATGGTCTCAAATCCTAATTCTGCCATTTAGCAACTGGTATAGCTATGGGCCAGTTTCTCATGCTCAGGGCTGTTTCTCATCTATGTAAATGGGAATTCTAACACCTACCTCATAGAGGTAAATCTCCAAGCCAGTGTTTGGCCCATTTGGACAGTCAGCAAATGGTACCTCATTCTTTTCCCCAGGTGTGGGGATTGGAGAGAATGTGTGGCAGGAAACCAGGCAGGCCAGGGTCTGGCCAGTAACCCTTTCCTCTCTGGTAGAATCACCTATTACCAAGCCCCTTGAAACTCATACTGTAGCCAGAACCCTAGAACCCAGAGTCTGCTGGTGGGCTCCAGGTTTTAGCCTCTCTGTTGGGGTGTGGGGTTGCAGGGTAGTCCCCCTGTGTTCGTGCAGCCTGGAGGCAGTGACAGTCATCAGCCAATGGGGTGTGCGTGCCATGTGGTTGAGGCCCTCGCCTTAGGTAGAATGGACACTTACAGGCTGAGTGAATGTATGTGGGTTTTCTTTGTATCCTCTTACTAGAGCAGAAGATCTTCGAAGAGGCAAACGGGGGTGCACTACAGCAACCAGCAGGACCTGGCACAAAGCCCAGGACATGTTTGTTGAACGAATGCACAAGCTCTCTGCTTCACCTCCTTTACTCTCCCTCCGCCCCCGAGTCATGCCTGCCCCACTCAGTACTGCAGGAAGCCCCAGGTCATGGGATCCAGGGAAGTTATCCTGGGAAGGAGATTTCCCCTTGCCCTTCAATGCCCTACTTCCATCTGCACCCAGAGAAGATGATAGGCTTGGCCAAGTGTGTAGGAGTTTGTTCCATCTTCTGGGAAGGGCCCCTTTCCATGCTCTGGGTAGCATCTTGTTATACCACTCAGACCGGGGACAGACAGGTGGTAGGATGGGGCTTCCTAGAGCCATCAGAGGTCACATCATACAGCTATGGTTCCTAATGTCTGAAAACCATCTTTACTTTCACGCTTCCAACCAGTTCCACTTCCTCTTCAGGAAGACTGCCCTGGGCCTCTTTCCCACTTTTTTTTTTTTTTTTCGTTAATTTTTATTGGAGTATGGTTGCTTTACAATGTTGTGTTAGCCTTCAGTGTACAACAAAATGAATCAGCCATACACATACAGGTATCCCCTCCCTTTCGGACTTCCCTCCCATTTAGGTTATCACAGTGCATTAGGTAGAGTTCCCTGTGCTATACAGTATGTTCCAATCAGTTGTCTGTTTTATACATAGTATCAATAATGTATATGTGTCAATCCCAGTGTCCTAATTCCTCCCTCCCCACCCCTTTCCCCCTTGGTATCCATACATTTGTTCTCTACATCTATGTCTCTATTTCTGCTTTGCAAATAAGATCATCTATACCTTTTTTCTAGATTCCACATATATGCATTATTATACGATATTTGCTTTTCTCTTTCTGATGTACTTCAGTCTGTGTGACACTCTCTAGGTCCATCCATGTCTCTACAAATGACACAATTTCATTCCTTTTTATGGGTGAGTAATATTCCATTGTATATATGTACAACATCTTCTTTATCCATTCATCTGTCGAAGGACACTTAGGTTGCTTCCATGTCCTGGCTATTGTAAATAGAGCTGCAATGAACATTATGGTACATGATTCTTTTTGAATTATGGTTTTCTCAGGGTATATGCCCAGTAGTGGAATTGCTGGGTCATATGGTAGTTCTATTTTTAGTTTTGTAAGGAACCTCCATACTGTTCTCCATAGTGGCTGTATCAGTTTACATTCCCACCAACAGTGCAGGAGGGTTCCCTTTTCTCCACACCCTCTCCAGCATTTATACTTGTAGATTTTTTGATGGTGGCCATTCTGACTGGTATGAGGTGATACCCCATTGTAGTTTTGATTTGCATTTCTCTAATAATTAGCGATGTTGAGCATCTTTTCATGTGTTTGTTGGCCATCTGTATGTCTTCTTTGGAGAAATGTCTATTTAGGTCTTCTGCCCATTTTTGGATTGGGTTGTTTGTTTTTTTGATATTGAGCTGCATGAGCTTCTTGTATATTTTGGAGATTACTCCTTTGTCAGTTGCTTCGTTTGCAAATATTTTCTCCCATTCTGAGAGTTGTCTTTTCATCTTGTTTATGGTCTCCTTTGCTGTGCAAAAGCTTTTAAGTTTAATTAGGTCCCATTCATTTATTTTTGTTTTAATTTCCATTACTCTAGGAGATGGGTCAAAAAAGATGTTGCTGTGATTTATGTCATAGAGTGTTCTGCCTATGTTTTCCTCTAAGAGTTTTATAGTGTCTGGTCTTACATTTAGGTCTTTAATCCATTTTGAGTTTAATTTTGTGTATGGTGTTAGGGAGTGTTCTAATTTCATCCTTTTACATGTAGCTGTCCTGTTTTCCCAGCACCACTTATTGAAGAGGTTGTCTTTTCTCTATTGTATATTTTTGCCTCCTTTGTCATAAATTAGGTGACCATAGGTGGGAGGGTTTATCTCTGGGCTTTCTATCCTGTTCCATTGATCTATATTTGTGTTTTTGTGCCAGTACCATACTGTCTTCTTTCCCATTTTTTACAGCATGGTTTCCGGACCACACTTACACTGGGACTTTGTGTAATCTAGAAGTCAGAGCTATATCAGAGCATGTCCCTGCCCCAAACCTTGGCCCTCCATCATCCCACCGCAACCACCTAAGTCACCTCTGTGAGCACACCCTTCCTGCAAGGTGGTGGGGTGCCATGAGGCAATGCTTGCCGGCTCCATTATACATGTGGGCAAATGGCCTCTGAGAGGTTAAGTTAAACCGCCAAGTTCACACAGCCACCAAGAGACACAGCTGGCAATCCTGCTCCTCCACGCCTCCTCTCTGCACCATAATATAATACTCAGCTTTCTATTCCATTTGGATTGTGGGAGGAAAGGACTCTATAGTTATATTTTATTATTTCTTTAAGTTTGATCACAATGCTATGCACATTCTAGAGTCTGAATGAAGGAATTCATGGCAAGAAAGATCAAAAGACTTTGGTCATTAATGATACAATCACATGTTGCATTTTTATTTCATGCGAGGCAGTAAACACAGTGATTTAGTGCATAGACTATGGCACCAGATGGCCTGTGTTCCGAGCTTGGTTCCACTACTGGCTGTGTGACTGTCAGCAAATTGTTAACCTCTCTGTGCCTCAGTGTCCATATTTGTAATTTTGAGATAATTACCTTATATGATTATTGTAATTAAATAAGTTAAAAGGTACAAACACAACAGAGCCTGCATTTGAGTAAGGGCTCTATAAGTTTAAGTTGTTACTGTAGCTAAAAATATTAGGGGCTCATTCTCTAGGTAGACTATTCTGGAAAAGGATAATAAAGGGAAAACAGTAGTTGGATCCTGTTCATTCAGGAGGCTTCGAGGTCTGGGCAATGGTTTTGAGGGTATTTTAACAACTCTGCTGATTAATGAAAAAAAGAATTGATCAGCAGGCCAAACTTTTCCAATCTTGGCCCAGGTTCAGACTTGACTATAACTGCAGCTTAAATCATAGGCTTTGGCTGCCTCAGGGAGCCCAGGTGGTCATCAGAACCCTGGGCCATGCTGATGCACAGGTCTGCACTGAAGTCAACAAAATAGAACAAGTTGAAGCAATGAGGATGGTAGAGAAAGTCAGGCAATATTTTTCCTCCCCTGAGATTAACAGAAGAGTAGAGTCCCTTAATGGAATATATGAATTTAACCATCCATTACTTTAGGACAACCACTAAAAAAAAATAGATCTCACACCCCCAAACAATGGAAATTCCATTGATAAAAGCAAGCTACAACAAGAAGGCAATCTTAACATCAAATGCTGTGGATGGGTTTTTTAAATAAATAGATAATTTTATGAAACGGTATGCTAGCTATCACGTCATATACCCAGCTTTCACAAAAGACTAAAAAGAAATATTTCTCCTGTACCAGAATACTATTTCACGGCTGAGTAGAAGCAACCGGGCCTTCTCTTGCTGGAGGGCACTTGCACTTCAGCCAGTGCTCTGCTTCTGGTACAAAAATAGCCAAGATAATTGCAATGGATAAGAACAGTTTTGGGATAAGTTCTTCCCCTCCTCCTTTTAAATCTGTGGCATTCATGCCCTGCCAACCCCGATCAGTGTCTGAGCCCAGACACAGAGCTGGTCCTTCCCGGGAAAGAGCCCTGCAGGATGGTGTGCCCATTTCATCACAAAATTACACACTGTGCTGTCTGTGATGCTGCTGAAATTCATAAATCCCAACCCATAAAAGCAAGGGGGAAATTCTTTAGGAGAGAGCAGGGATTTTCTTTCCACTACAGACAAGTCCAGACGTATGCATTTGCTAACACTTTGCTTCCACAACGAACACGTCTCAGCCCGATTTCCAACTGGGTAGCTCCCTGGCCTTAATGGGCTGTAAGGGCGTTCATTTTTGATAATTTCGCAGACGACACTTTCTTCCCTGGTTTAAGCCGCCTGCAGACTGTAATTTGTTAGTCCTCATTAGAAGGGAAGAGGTGCAGTCCCGCACTTGGTGGCTTTCATAAATCACATTTTCAGGTGGCTTCAGCATGCTAGAACATTTGTGAGCACAGGGCCTGACAGGAATAATCCCAAGGATGTGGCTCTGTGATGAGCAGCGGCACCCGAAGCACTTCTACGATCCCATCTGTGATTCACCGAACATTCGTGACAAGGCACAGACAAAGGTGAATTAGTTCCAGACAAAAATGCATCAATGCTCTATTGAATAGTCAATTATTCAACACATAATGGAATCTGTGGTTAGCAAGGCATGCTGAAGATGTGCCATGTTTGCACAATTTCTAACAGGAAAGGAAGGCTGGCTTCTAGTTTTTGAAAAATGAAAACAGTTCAGTGTTACTTAAGGTAAAATTGAGAACACATATCTTTCCTCAGAGGTGTGTGTGAGATTTGTGTTTATTATTCACATTTTCTTCCATTTCTCCCTTTAATTAGACCTCATGGCAGTTAACTGTTAAAGCTCAACAGTCAGCAGTTCTGGAGGGGATGAATAAGGGTAGGTATTCCGAAGTGGTATACCATCCAACAGTCTTTGCATTTTGGGTTTGGTTTGTCCTTTATTCAACTTATGAGTGAATATGGATGTGTGTGTAATGAAATGCACAGGGCTTCAAGCAAAATAGTGCATTGTGCAGTTTGCCTTCCTACCCTGCATTCTGGATCTCAAATTCTCAAATGGATGTGAAGCACCATCTAAGAGTTCTCTTCCATCTAGGCTGCCTTCCACACTACCTCAGGCCGTCCTGGGACACGAGAGGCTATTCAGTGGTTTGGATCCAGAGCGCTGCCCTTGTAGCCCAAGCTGGATGATTAAGGACAAAACCAGACACAGGCACTTCCTTTAACACGGTCAGGAGTCAGCGCTGCAAGTTTCTCTAGGTTCTGCTGCGAACTGTATGTCTTTGAACAAACCACCTCCCCTCTCTGGATTTACTCATCTGTAAAATGGGTGGGATGACTTAAAAAGTCTTTGGTGGCTCATATACACATTGAAATCAGATGCCAAATTTTGGATGCATGGATGGTTCACTGAACAGTCTTAACTAACTTGGGGTAGAAACATGAGATGACTTCATCTTTCTCTAATCATTGCCTTCAACTGGGTATGTTGACTCTTTTCTCTCTTTAGCAACATCGTGGGCAGGTTCTGTCACTTTTCTATCACTTTCCGCTATCAGAAGTTGAGTTCAGTTTAAAATTTCAGTCTGAAACTCCATTTAGAGCTCCTCTCCGCTCCTCCCCCAGGGAAGACGTTACCCATGTGCTACGGTTTGAATGCCCATGCCCCGCCCCCCAGTTCATGTGCTGAAATCCTAACCCCCAAAAGTGATGGTATTAGGAGGTTGGGCTTTGGCAGGTGCTAATGTCATGAGGGTGAAGCTTTCATGGATGGAATTAGTTCCTTATAAAAGAGACCCCACAGAGCTCTCTCACCCCTTCCACCATGTGAGGATACAACAAGTCTGCAACCCAGAAGAGAGCCCTCACCGGACCAGCCCTGCGGTCTCAGACTTCTGGCCTCCAGAGCTGTAAGAAATAAACTCATGTTGTGTATAAGCTACCCAGTCAGTGGTACTTTGTTGTAGCAGCCTAGACAGACAAAGACACTGGGACTCTAGGACTTGGAGAAAGGAGGGAGGTATGGTTTGCTCCCCTGCCTGGCACCTTAGAGTTGGGGGTTGTGGAGTTTGCCATGTAGACACCTGCTCTTCTCCATCCTTGGATCCAGGGTCCAGGGCAAGGAGGAGAAAAAGAGGGAGCAGAAGTCTTCCCTCACCCCTGATAACTGGCCAGTGGAGGGAGGCAGGTGTTGCTGGCCTCACTGAGGTTTGGTGCGGAGCCAGCTCTGTCTGGAGGCTGAGGTGGAGGGTCCCCGTATCAATGGTGATCATGGGCTTCGGGGGCAGTGCTCAGCTTCCCCATAGCTGAGGACTTCTCCAGAAAGGGAAAAACAGTATTTCCTTTATTTTAGCCATAGTCCTTTTTTCTAATGCCATTTTCCAGCTGAGGCATGGGTCATGATCTCACTTAGGGCACCTGGAGAGCCTAAAGCTTCTGTGTGCTCCTCTAACCTCAGCGCTCCTCTTGGGGGTCAAGAGGAGGAGAGGTCGTCTCCTGCACCAGCCACAGGTCTCCCGTTCACAGATGGCGGTGGTGGGCTATTGACACCATAATCCTGACTTACTCTGCTGGTGTGGGTTGCTACAGCCAGCCTCCCGCCTTCAGAAATTTCTAGCAGAGAAGCAGGCTGTAGCCTCTGTTTAAATATATACCTTAAACTACAGGGAACACATGTCAAGCTTTCTGCCAAATTCATCGCCAACCTTCCCTCCATCCAGCATCAGCACTAGAGGGGCCTGTGAGGACCACGCCTACCAAGCCACTCAGGGGTGTGTGAAGCCAGCTCTCCCGAGGAGCTCTCTTGCAGGGTCCTCAGTCATCTCTTGGGGCCTCATGTGCCTGCCTTCTGCAATGGCATGTGACCCTCTTCTCTGCTGACCTCCATTCTCCTTGGGATACTCCTCCTGGGCAACTGGCCTCCAGAGTCAAGCTGGTGCTGGCCCGAGTCTGCCCTGCCCCCGATCCCTGCAACCTGCATAAGGGTGTATCCCCCTTTTCTTAGGGCACACCAAGGAGCCCCTGCGGCCAAGGGGTCTTAAGATCAATGGTGCCCCTGTATCTGCAGGGTGGGCCTGACCGGCAGACTCTCCCCACTCATCAGACTCAGGCTTGTGATGTTATTAATAAAACTCGATTCGAAAAAGGCACAGATAGACTGGCAAAGGGCAGGGTGGCCGGGGGCCGGAGGTAGCAGGCCTTGTTCTGCCATTTCCCTCAAGCCCTGGGGAGGGGGCATCTGGCTCTAATTGCTTTGGGCTCACTTTAGCATGTAGTGTACACGTGACTCTCTTCCCCCAGTGTGGGGCTTTGCAGACAATCCTGAATCCACTTGGAAAATCCACACTCAACATTTTGTTACTACTATGTGTGTTCTTCTGATTGCATCAGATCCTCAACAGGATCACATGACCCCCTCCCCAATATTAAGAGCTATTGAAATATAGGATGTCTAAGGGACTTCTCATTCTCAAAGTTTGTGCTTTTAGTTGTAACTGAGGTGTGCTTGTGTTTCAACACGGATTGGGAAGGTTGGTAAGACGAGGCCACCCTTCCTGCACCTGCTCCAGTGGCAGAGACCAAAGGCTGGGTGAGGTTGGGTGATGTGCAGTTCTCTAAGGAAGTCCTAACAGGAGGTCCCACGTGAAGGGGAGACCCATGCCTCTGAGGAGGGGTGGGGTCTCTGTAGTCAGGGAAACCGCGGCTAATGTGTCCCCTTGAGACAGGTGAGGCGGGAACGTGCCTCCACGAGACTGGGTCCGACGGACAGCAGGCTGAGAGATGCACCGTGGGGCGTCCTCATGGGAGGTACAGGAGACAGAGGAAGACACCCTGTGGCTGACTCCACATGGAAGGTAAGACAGGAACATCTGGTGAGGTGAACTATCAATATTTCCAGTCCTGCCACTTGTTGACTCCCCCCAGAATGCTTGGTGAAGCCTGACCCAGCGGCCCATTTCTGGTCTCAGCTCTCCCTCCAGGCTCGAGGGAAGGGCCTTTGTATCTGCGTAGCCGTCTCTCTTCTCACCACCTCATCACCGTATACCTCCCTGGACACCCATGTAGGAGCCGCAGCCCTTCTTAGTTCAAGCTTCTTAGTCAGGGCAGGCTAGGCTATACTGTGGTAACAAATAAATCCCCAAATCTCAGTGGCTTAGCACAGGAGTTCATTTCTCACTTAGATAAAGTCTGATACGGGTCAGTCAGGGCTAGCCTAGACCTGGTGACTCAGGCCCCAGACTCCCACCATTTGGGGATGCCACCATGTTAACGCATGTCCTGAGATCTCAGGAAGGGAGATCTCTTCCTGCATCAACCTTGGATGCCCTGGGCTTTAATTTCCTTATTGAGTGCTGCATTTCTTCACAGGCACTCTAGACATTTGCCATGGGCAAAGGACATTTCTATCTGCACCATAGATTATTGTAATGTACTTGCCCCATAATGTTACAATGAATTAGGGCCGGACTTGTCTGAGCCACACTAGATCCAGTAATGACACTGTGCATTTATATAGTCCTTTTATTTTCCAAGAGCTTTCAAATTTATCATCTCATTTCATTCCTTCAATATCTTTCTGAAAAGTGAAGGCCCACTTCCTCCCTGCACTGTGCAGGCGGAGAGGCCAAGTTCAACACCACTCGATGCCTCACTTGTGTCCCATAGTTGTGGCTGGACCACCCAATGGTCCAACAGCACAGTGAAATTAGGGTGTCAACAGAAGGATGGAATCCTTATGTCCCTCTGGACCCTCCCTCTCCTTTCTCTCTCCCACCTCCTGTCCAGGCTGCCCCAAGATGTCTTCCTTCCCCTCCTGTCTGGAACCTGTCCTTCTGTGCTCACTGCCACCACCCCTAGATCTTGCAGGGACCTGAGTCTCTAATTTAATAATGGAATAATAATTCAGTCAACTCCCACTGACTACTTGATGACTGGATCCTAAGTAGAGCATACAGAGTTCGAACTGGGGTGGATATAGCATTTCTTGAAATTCCCAGAAGTTTTTAAGGCTCTTGAAAATATGTTAGAACTGTCAAAATTAAGAAATTTTGCAATTTAAATTGTGAAACACAAATCACAGTTCTGTTTGATACGAAACAATATAAAATTGTGATTTTTGAAACAGAAGAAGAAATAAAAGTAGAGACTTGGAGTTAAACAGGATGGTTTGCACACATGCATTTATCCCTATTCCCTCTTGAGACACTAATACACTGGTAGAAAAAAGGAAAGAAAATGGTATAAATCTGCCAAGACGAAGCGATTAGGAGCAAAGAAGACAGTGGGGAAGAGAGAGCAACGAGGCTGGGAAGATGGGGTGCTGGTGGTGGTGATACTGCAATGCGTGCGGCTGCAGCAGGGACGCCTCTGAGAACCTGATGGTTCCCACCCAGAGCCAGAAGGTGCAGGGATGGGGAGGCCCGCGTAGCTCCGAGCACAAGGGTGAGACTCGAGACAGGCAGACACGAGCCTGTGGAAGGAGCGGGTAGACCCCCAGACCGCCTCTTCTTTAGCTGGCGATGGGGGATGGGGGAGTCTTACCATCCACATGCAGAAGTCAGGAAAAATATTCCAGGATGGAGGAAAGAAAGAAAGAGAGGAAGAGAGGAAGAGAGAAAGAAAGAAAGGAAGAAAGGAAGGAAGGAAGGAAGGAAGGAAGGAAGGATGGAAGGAAGAAAAAAGAAAGAAAGAAAGAGAGAAAGAGGGGAAAAAGGAAGGAAGGAAGAAAGAAAAAGAAAGAAAAGAAAGAAAAATAAAGAAAAGAAAGAAAAAGAAAATTATGGATTCAATCTACAAGATCTAAATCTAACTAATAGGCATTCTATAAAGGGAGAGCAGAAAAGTCTGGTGGAGGAAATTATCAAAGACATCATAAAAGTACATTTCTCACACTGAAGGACTTGAGTTTCAGAGACAAAAGTCCTGTCACATGCCCAGCACAGTGGGTGAAAAATGACTCGCACCAAGGCCAGAGTACCAGAGATGGAGCAAAGATCCTAAAAATGTTCAGAGAGAGAGAGAGGAAGGGAGGGAGGGAGAGAGAGAGAGAGAGAGAGAGGAGAGAAAGAATCATACAAAAATAAGTGGGAATCAAAACGGCATCAGACTTCTTAACAGCAACCCAGGATGCTGGCAGATAAAGAGCAATTCTTCAAAATTCTTAGGGGAAATGTATTCTAGTCTAGAATTCTCTGCATGGCCAAACTGTCAAGAATAAAAGAATAACCTCTCGTGCACCCAGTTTTTAGAAGGATGTGCTCCACAGAAAAGGAGTCCACAAAAACAGAACAAAACAAAAACCACGGAATCTAGGAGATGGAGGAACCACCACAGGGAGAGGTGAAGGGATTTGCCAGCTGATGACAAAGGATGACAGCTGTGCGGCAGCTCCAGACAACGACTCTTCAGACTGGAGCAAGAGGATGGAGGGGCCCAGGAGTGGTGTCACCAGAGAAACAAAAAGCGGAATGTAGAGATTATCTCATATATTTAACTGTCATGAGAGTTGTTTTACAACTGGGTCCAAGTTTAGCATGAATTAGTGACTGATGCCCAGAAAACGAGCAAGCGAAAATGTAAGGCAATTTCAACTCCAGGAAACATGAAAACAAGTAGAAGAAAATAACTGTAGTTACAGTACACTATTTGGCTCAGTCGTGAACCATATTTATATGGTTCTAGAAATATACACTCTGCAGTAATCCTTCTGAAAATTGTGATGTGATGCAATTGGGCGGATGGGGAGGAAAGGTTGTGGGACGGTGGGGGAAAGGGAGGGATGGTGGGAGCGGGAGAGGGCTCCCTCCTTACCTTTTATAAGAGAAGAGGATGGACAATGCCTAAAACAGAGCAAGGACCGGCCCCATCAGTGTCTTACTTAGCAAGATGAGGATACATACCAGAGAAAAACATGCAGATGGGTTGGAATGTGTTTCCTCCTAGGAGCAAGACTGAGGTATAAAGGATGTCGAGGAGGTCAGACAGGGGACAGATCCAGGTGTTGTGGTGCCTGAAACTTACAAAATTTGCGGAACCTCTCAGACAAGGAATGACAAATACGTAATTAGGGGCAAAGATTTAGGAGGGGTTTGTCAAAACGAGGGACTCTGGAGATCGAGCCTCAATCGCTTCAGGGTGCAGTGACCTCTGAAGTCAGGAGATGATGCTATTTGTCATCGTAAACTTTACAGCATCGTTTATTGCTTGATTCCACGCATTGTATTATTTTATATGCATTAAAAAAGAAAAAGAACGAACACGTTGCTAAAACCCAACTAATGATGTCACTTGAGTTAAACCATTTCTACTTGGATTTACCTGGCGCTGTGGAGACCGAACCAATTTGTGCCCATTGATACTTGCTCACCTCCTTGAATTGCTTCGTGCTCCCTCTTCCATTTGAAAAGTTTTAAAGTGAATTTTCTCATAAAGCTTTGTGCTTGTTTGGCCAAGAGCCCTAGTGCTAATATGTTAAAAAAAAAAAATCTGTCCCCTTTCTCTCACCTGCCCCTGTGCCTAAGTTTCAGTCCTGCAAGGCACCTTGACAGAAGCACAGCTCCCTAAGCCCAGACAACCGTTACAGCTGTTGGGCCAGTACCCCTGAGGAGCGGAAACCCTCGTTTCAGGGGAGCGCTCAATTGGCACCTTAGATGCCCCCTCTCAGTTGGCAGAGCTCAGCCCAGAACTCAGGGTAGGGGCAGGAAGGAGGCTTCAGATGGCTGCCTATTTTGGAGAGACAGAGCCTCTCCAGAGCATTCTTATTTTCTCCCCCAAAATCATCTAAAAAGAAGGTCATCATTCTGTCAAAATGGTATGGTTGTATTTGATTTTTCAAAGTATTTCAGCTGCATTCAATAGCCATGTGTTGAATGTCAATTGTATACAGGGCACTGTGCAAGGCTCTGTGTGGGTGGGACCCTAAAATGAGTATTGGAGGGACCCCCAGATGAGTAACACCTGGCCCTGCCCTTAAAGAATCCATGACCCTGGGCCCAGGCTTGCCCTGCTCAGCTCAGCCTAGAAGCTGTCCTGCAGCTTCCAGGATTAATTGTTCCCTTTCTTTGTGCCACGCTCTGCTCTCAGAGCAGGGGATTCAGACACAGATAGAAAAGATGCAGCGTCTGACCTCCGGGAGGTTTCTGTCTTGTTCCTCCTAAATGGTCCCTGCTTCTGAGAAAGCTGTAGTCCATCTGTGAACATAAAGCACATCTGTTGAAATTTGGAGTCGGATGCAATGGAATTCAGAGAAGTCAAAGAAAGTGATGATAATTGGAGGATTTCTTGTAGATAGGGGTTTTGTCCTTTTTCTTTGACCAAGATTTATTAAATTTACAAACAAATGAAGAAAAAATATCAAGAGTACAGACATTCACTTACTCTGAGCATTATCGATCAAATAAGCTTGAACTTGTAATCATAGCAATTTTCCCTCCTTCTGGGGTATAGACTGTCTGTGTCCTGAGCCAGGGATGCCTGAATGACTTCTATTGAATCATTAAGAGCCAGCCTGGGCTTCCTCTTCGAGGAAGCCTCCCAGGACATCCAGGTTGAGCCAAGCCCTCCCACTGTGTTCCTAAACCTCACTCAATAAAAGTGTGGATCACGTGGCACAGAAACTGCCTCTTTCCCCACCAGACTGTGATTAAATAAAGTCAGGGAACGCTTTGCTGAAGACTGTGGTGCCCGGTCCAGAACCGGGCACATGGTACATGCTCAGAGGATGCGTATCACGGTGAACAGGACACAGCCTGTGATCTGTGCTTGGGTACATCACTGACCTCCTTCAGGCTAGCTGGGTGACTGTGTGGGGTTAGGGAATAGGTGGGTGGGTGCCTGACTGGGGCCACAGTCTGAGAGAGAGAGAGAGAGAGAGAGAGAGAGAGAATGTTTGGGTGTTTGGGTGGGAGTTGTTCATACCTCTCCAGTCCTTGTAAAGCTGATAGGCGAGTGGATGGGGAGGGAGAAGTGGGCTGTGAAGAATGGAGGGACCTGCCTTTTCATTCCAGCTCAGCTAATACCTGACCTGCGGCTTGGATTCTGGGACTCAGCTGCCCACCTGTGAAAGAAGGGGCTGCGGTTTAGGTCTCAGAGATGCCTTGGAGCCTGAACACCATGTGACTAAGTCTAGGGGAAAGATCCTGATTGGGGTCTGGAATATTAGCTCTGCCACAAGGTTTGAAGGGTTTAAGTCTCATTCCCTCTCCGGACTATCAGTTTCCCACATGTACTAATTTGGATTGGGTTCTGAGGACTCATTGTCTTCTTCCATCAGTGCGCTTCCACGTGGGAGCCCCCAGGTCACAGCTTTGGGCACTTGTTCTGCTGATGGTCACATTTGCTTGAGTCGAGGATGCTGAGGGGTGGCTCCTTTCTGTCTCCCCGATCCCAACTTGAGTCTTCACTTTCTCTCTGGACAAAAGAAGAAAAGACAAAAAGACAGGGCAGCGTGATTAGAGCATACAGAGGAGTTGGGGGAAGGGGATGCGAGGGAGATGAGAAGGGCAATGGGGAGGAAAAGGAGGAGGGGGAGGAGAAAGCCCCAGTGGCCAGGGGAAGAGAGGCGTAGAGCAGAGTGTCTGGAATTTGCAGCAACATCTGATGAGGGATTCGAGGGGAGTCAGGGACAATAGCAAGCATAAAGTTGTGGACCTCAGTCAGCTATCCTTGGAGCCACTTTGGGTGGATGTCACGGCAGTAGGCAGTGACTGCTTTGGGATCCTGGCTGGCAGCAGGTCCCTGTCATTCTCCCCAGAATGGCTTTGTGTGCACCCACTTACCCTGCCTCTACAGGGTCTCATCTCCCGCTGATATCATAATAATAGCAATCACTACCATATTTTCCGCTTCAAGCCCTGCAATTCCTTACCATCTCCCCGAGAGGTAATTATTATGATCTCCACTTTACAGATGGGGAACCAAAGTGCACAGAGACTTGGACAGCGCCCAGGAGCCTCTGCCTCTGCAGAACCTTCCACCCCGCGAAGCTGCACTGCAGTGACAGGGTCTGGGCGCTTCCCTCTTTGCACAACCCCTCCTCCCACCAGACCCACCACTTGTGTACGAAGGCTCTCAGCCTGTATCCACTGACATTTTAGGTTTGACCTGGACTTGATCCTGAAGTGACAAGGCTCCAGAAAGAATGGGCCTGGGTTGTGTCCCCGATGGGTCATACCCAGGATCTCCTTCACTGTTTCCAGCAGAGGGGTGGCCTTTGCGGGAGGAACCTCTCATCTGACTGAATCTGCCTTGAGCTCCTGGGAATAAGTGTCAGCTTCAGGAGGGAGACATCTAGGGCTTTAGTGCCCAACCAGTACCATATTCCCAAGTGGTCCTCTTAAGTCAGGGTCCCTGCTGCCACCAGACACATTCCCTCTCCCCACCCCGGGATGGGACTGTAGTCTCTGGCCATTTGGCCGAGGCCGGGTCAGATTTCACACATGCTGACTCTCCATGGCTACATTCTCTGGTATCCAGAATGGAGTCTGTCAAAATGCTTGTTCAGACTATTTTTAAAAAGTCCCATTTAGCATTGAAGTGATGCCAGAAATGCAGCCTATAAAGAAAGATGACAAATGATCGCTTCCTCTTCCAATTCTGTCCCAGGCCTGAAGCTGCAAGACTTATGCAGAATCTATTCTTGGACATTCAAGACAGAAGTTTCTTTTATTGCTATTATTCTTAAAAACGCCAATCAAAATGTAATGTTATTAACACTCTTTGGGAACCCATGGACACTGTGTGAGCCAATGAGGTAGACTATGATCAACAGAAGAATTGTCATTATGGAGATAAAGGCAGAGTGTTCTGGTAATATATATATGTATCTATGTAGAGGAAAGTCAATCTCTTGCTGAATGCCACCTTGCAACAGTGTTTCTAGGGCAGCTCTGGCGTGGGAGAGAAGCCCCACAGGCAGTGTAGTATGAAGACCCCAGACAATAACAGCAAACATTCTGCAGCACTAATACTGAGCCAGACACTGTTTTAAGTAGTGCTTTACATATTTATATCATTTAATCACACTATATTACCTCCCTTTTACAGATAAGGAAACAAAGTCTCAGAGAGGTTAAGTAACTAGCCCAAGGTCACACAGCTAGTACATGATAGTGCTGGGATTCAAAACTCAGGCAGCCAGGCTTCAAAGTCTGGGCTCTTAACCCCTGTACTGACTGCCTCTCAGATGCTCAGATGATGCTAGCAGGGTCAGGGGAGGCTTCCTGGAGGTGGTAGATGGAGTCAGGTTTGGCACTTGAAAGGGGGCCTCCTGGGCCTCCTCTGACCAGTCCCCCATTGGGGTCCCCACTGAGCCATGTGCTCTCTCTTAGTATTTTGCCGACCACTCTGAGTTAGTTCCTAGTCTCTGTGACTCTTCTCTCCCCTCACTAGCTCTGTGAGAGCAGAAGCTCTGCCTTTGTCTTCTCTGGCCTGGCCCCGAGACAGGAGCTTAATGAACTAGGGCTGAATGGAGTCGCTGATGGGAGTGGGGGAGGAGTGAGAGGGCATCTCAGGATGGGCAAAAGTGTGTCTGTGGGGATGAAGGGGAGGTCTGCAGAGGGTCCACGTGTCCATGGTGCGGAGGCGGTCCTGGTCAAAAAGGCAAGACCGTGGAGGGTCTTGAAAGCAAGGTAGGAATAACGTTCAACCGAAGAGTTACTCTTGGACAAGTAGGCTGCAGGCAGGGAAGAGTTTTGGAAATCTAAAGTGACCCTGGGGGACACTGCAGGTGTCTAAGCCAGGGACCATCAGATGCAGGACAAGAGCCCTGGGAAGATTTCTCATATCTGTAATGGGGCGGGGGAGGGGTTTGGAGGGGGCACCGGCAGGACAAATCAGCAGAATCAGAGTAAACTCTAAATCAATTAAAAGCCAAAATGGATGGGAACTTGCCCTGTTGTGAAAGTCACCAGCTGACTGTGTCCTGCTGGACCCCATCAGCCCCATACCGTGTTTCTCATCCCAGCCATCATTCCCAGCACACTGGCGGAGCCAGCAACCCTTCATCTTTTCTCCAAGGCTGAAGTTTCAGACATAGTTTCCTCTCGTGCAAGAAACCAAACTCTTTTATCCCACTGCATCGTACTGGAGTGGGAAAAAAGAATCGCTTCCCCTCAGCAAAACTGATGCAAATGCCAACTCTGGTTTGAAAACAGTCCCTTCATTGGGAAGCTGAGTTTCTCTCTTATAAGCTCCTCTTGAGTTCCCAAGGGAAGTAAAATAGTCATTTATAAGATTAATAAAATCATTTTTGAGATCTGACAGTGCCTACTTTCCAGCATGCTCAGCTATGAAGCAGGTGCTGATTCCCAGCGATCTGCTTTGCTAACAGACCCCCTCCTTTAAGTTCTGGGGTCTTTCAGCACTGGAAGCCCACCACACGCCCGTAGCTAGTAACTAGAGTGGAACTAAGGGCTCCTTGTTGGTGTTACACACACTATTGCCTCCTCTTTTGGTCTTTGCTAGGGCGTTCTCACCTAATACAGAAGGTCCCCTCTCTCCCCCGGCACAAGTAATAGTACCAATTATTTACAAAGCACTTGCTATGTGCTAGGAGCTTTCTGCTCATGAGCACATTGCACGCTCACAACAACTTTGTGGGGATGCTCTTTTTATCTGTATTCGTGGATGAAGACAATAAGACAGAGAGCTTAAGGAATGTGGTGAGTGCAGGTCCGGGACAGGAAACCAGGTAGGTCTCTGACCCCAGAGCCATTCCCTTCCCGTTCTCCCTTCCAGCTCTCAGCAGCATTGCCCAGGTCTTGTCTGATACAAAAGACATAGGGGAGCTCACTGAGGTTTCTAGGGAGAAGGTAGTTGTGACAATCTCCAGGGGAGAACGAATAGCCTGCCGGTACAACGAAATCATCCGTGCAATGGCTGATTAAAAGACCCCGTGCACGTCCTCACTGTCATGTCACTGTAGGCTTTTAAAGTACACGGCAGAAGTGATATAGAAACAAACATGGCTACTGTCCACACAGCCCGCACTACTTATGGGTTCTGGGCATGGATGTTGCCTAAGCATTTGATTCAAAAGATCCTTTGATGTAGGTACTGAAAGCATTTCCATCTTACGGCTGAAGAGACAGAGGCCGAGTCCGGTGAAATAACCAGCTCCAGGCCAAATCTATCAAGTAGTGGATGAAAAGCCAGGCAGTTTACTCCAGGGCCATCGCTGGGGAAACGGTTCTCTCGCTCCCGTGCTTTCTCTCCCATCCATGTTCTTTCTTCCTCTGCTCTGGCCTCGGCAGGTCCTCATACCCTTTGGCTCACGCCTCACCATCACCATCTATCCTTGCGGGGCCCCTCTCCAGAGCTATTTGTTTGTTTACTATCTATTCGTTTATTTCCCCCATCTCTGATATCCACACCCATCTCCCCCTAACTCCCCACAAGCTCTTACTCTAACGCGTTTTATGTAAAAATCTTAAAGATGCATGTCACCTTGTAAAATATCTGAAGTTGTTTTATGCGTGCTTAGCTTTAATTGATTTAAAGAGTATTGTGCCTTAAAACCATTCTGGTTCTGACTTTTCCCATTCAAATCTATGCATTTAAGATCTATCCATGTTGATTTATGTGCTTCTAGGCCACAGCTCCTCACGGTTGCCTGGTATTTTATTCTCCAGCACATTTCACTTAATTATCCCTCTAGTGATGGCCCAAGTTTAACTTCTTGCTCTCAGAAATAATAACACTATTGACAGACATCCTCATATGGTTCTCATATTAGATCTGTGGAAAAATCTCTGGGTTGTACAAACAAGAGTGGAATTGCCAGTTCATAGGACGTAAATACCCATAATTGTACTAAATTCTGTTAAATTGCTTTCCAAAACAGCTGTACCAACTTAAAACTCCCAGCAAGCAGGGCACAAGTGTTCCTATCTCCTCACTTCTTCGCCTGGACTTGAATTACCCACTTTTCTAATTTCTGCTACTCTGATGGCTGTGAAACACTGTTTCATTTGTGATTTAATTTGCATATCTTTGATTACTAGGGAGTGAGAACATCAACTTGTTATTCATTTTCTGTTAAATTCATCTATTTACATCCTTGATTCTTATCCTTGCCCCTTAAAAAATAATTGGATTTCTTGTCTTTTTTCTTGATGACTTGGAGTTCCTGGTAGAGTCTAGAGTAGATACTAATACATTATTGGTATTAGATATTGCAATAGCTTCTTCCAATCTGTCATTGATCTGTTAATTTTGTCTATGGTGCTCTTGTTAAACCCCATGACTACAAGTTTTGATATCTACCTATTTTTGTTTTTTTAGCCTTATGGTTTGTGCTTTGGGGTATTTGATAATAGATATCCATCTATATTTTCTTCTGTGAAGTTTATAGCTCTACTTTCGATGCATATGTGTTTCTTCTACCCAGAATCTTTGGCATAAAGTGACAACGTGGCTGTCTTTTTTTCCTCATGACAAGCCAGTTTCCAAACACCACTGACTAAACAATCTTTCCTTCTCCCATTGTCTGTGGTACCACCTAGATCATCTGTAAAGTTCTGATATATACATGGCAGGAGCTTTCCCTTGGTGGAGAGTGCCCTTCCTGATGCTGACAGGTCTTTTTGTGTCCCGTCCAGGGGGTTCAGGAGGGATCTGGACACTGATGGATGCCATGCTTAGAAAGGGTTGCTCTCTGATGGGATTGTTGACCTCCAGACTGTTGTAATACACAGCAGGATGCTAATAAGGATCCCAGGATGGCCTCAGTCTCTGGCTCAAACCTGGTCTCAGAGGAGCAATCTATACTGCATGTATGAGTATATGTAGAGCCGGACTTAGATCACAATGGTCTGAGTTTGAAGCCCAGTTGTATCTCCTGTAAGCTGGGTGAACTTGGCAAATCACTTAATTTCTCTGAACCTTAGTTTTATCACCTGTCAAGGGGGGTGCTAAGAATACCTATTTTGTAGGTAGTTCACAGAAGATGAACTGAGCTATCTTGCACATTTACTGACACATGGCAAGTCTTAATAAATGACAGCCACCCAGTGGGACCAAGAGAAGAAGCTTCGTAGAAAAGGTGATGCTTGAAAGATGAATAGATGTTGGCTGGGCAGCTACACTGGCAGGGCTTCCGGCTGGGAGAGAGCGTTAGAACAAAGGCCCCGAGGCGTGAAATAGCCTGACATTTCAGGAAGCTGTAAGTGGTTTGGTTTGGCTGGAGCATAATGTAGGGGAGAGGAGGGACGTGCTTGTCTGTAACATACACATAGACACTTGATTATAGCTGTTCTTCCGTGATTCTCTAATTGCTTTGCATGTGTGTCTGGTCATCTGGAGAAGAGGACTGTTTCCTTGTGGCTGGGGGCTCCCGTCTGGTGCTCTGTTTGGCAGCAGGACCAGGCTGGACATCACTGACAAGGGCTGCCTCTTCAGATTCTGGGTTCAGCCACTGGCACAGTGAGTCACGGCTGGGCTGGCAGGGAGGCTCCGGAAGTCTTGGTCCGGTGTAATCCCTGAATCCCTGACTCTGAGGGACTCCAGCCCACCCCCATCTAGAGGTCTCTGCTGTCTTTCTACAGGCTGGAGGCAGTTTGAAGTTTGGGGCACCCCTTGATCCCACTACTTCTTTAGCTACTGCCATCCAGTTCCAAAGCCAATACCTCTTGTTTTCATTTTCTTTTACAGTATCATCCCACTTCTACTACCAATTTCTGTATTAGGACTTAGGGAAGTGGAGCCACTGTGCCATAGAATAAGGGGTTTATGACAAGAAATAGACTTCCCACAATTGTGGGAGGAGCTGGGAAGAGATGGTCTATGTTATGGGCTGAACTTATGTCCTCTGCCCCAAATGCATATGTTGAAGCCTTACCCCTACCACCTCAAAATATGACTGGGTTTGGAGATAGGGTCTTTAAAGAGATGATTAAAATTAAATGAGGCCACTAGAGTGGGCCCTGATCCAATATGACTGGTGTCCTTATAAGAAGAGGAGATTAGGATACAGACATACACAGGGGAAGACCACATGAGGACAAAGAGAAGAGTCACCATCTACAAGCCAAGGAGAGAGGCCTCAGAAGAAACCAGACTGGCTGACATGTTGAACTCAGATTTCCAATTTCTAGAACTGTGAGGTGATAAATTCCTGAGAAGTCATCCAGCCTGTGGTACTTGGTTACAGCAGCCCAAGCAAACTAATACACTCTGGAAGGGGAAGCTAGAGGATCATAAATAATCACTACGCATCTTCCTATAGATCTGATGTGGATGGAAAGTTGGATCTCTCAGGGAAAATCTAAGAATCCAGGCAGGTCAGGGCTGCAGACATGGAAATGTGAAGGAGGAACCCATGGAGAGGTCTATGGGAAGCCGTTGCACAGCTGCCATCTCTGTGGTTACCAAGAATCTAGTGGTAAACCAGTGACCACTCTTGGTGGTTAGGACTAGAAACTGGGAAGAAGAGCTAGGCTCAGAGTGATAGAAAACAGCACGTCGGAATCCATCAGGCTCCTCTGTATCTGTCTGTCACCTCCTCTGACCTCAGAAACCTTCAGAAGGAAATGGTTACTGCTTCATTTCTACTTTTCAGATCTCATTCAAGTTCTACTTTTAGCCAGCTTGAACTTGGGACCCTAGAGAGGAGGAGATTCTGGGAAACATAGCTTCCAACTTGACCCAGTTGACCAAAGAATTACCCTTTGAGATGCTCTGGAAATAAAAGAAAGGGAATCTGAGATCTAACAGGCTGTAGAAGCACCACAAAGTATAACCCTCATCATCTGCACATTAAAGGGTCTTCTTAGAAGTCTCACTGAAAAGAAACCCATTTAATTTTGATCAAACATTTCCCAAACTTCTTTGGTCACTGAAACCTTCTTTCTCCTGGGCATAGCAACTATTGACAACCTGGTGTCAATATCCACTCTCCTGCTCAGTCCCCTTCCTGGTGTGCCCACCTCCTGGACAGCTGTTCCTTCCTCCTCTGCCTCCTCTTGCCAGTTCCTGACCTGCCCTGGGGCCATAGCTTCTACCCCGAATGTTGAGCCTACCATGCTCTTTTCCCAGCTACCACCAGCATGCTGAATGGGCCAGAGCTGAGCAGTACTAACCTCAAGCTGAAGGGCAGACTTGGTGGATGACGTGTGGGAAGGGACCCTGGAGGAACTTGGCTGGTGGGTTCCTGGCTGCCCAAGATTCAACAGTCTGTCCCTAAAAATCATTATTTGTGATAGACTCACTTTTGAGCAGATTTCTTGCTAATCCTCCTAACAGCATCATGCTCACGCCCTTGCACAGCAAGATGCTTCCTTGAGTGGTGACGATGGCAATGGCTTGGAGTGGAGTCTGGAAGGGAATCATGCAAGGTCCAGGGAAGCCCCTGGGAATGTGGCACTCAAGTGACTCTCAGCTATCATGTGGTCCAAGTGCATACAATAGGAAGCCCAGCTGCTTTAGCAAATGATAGGGATTATTACTCGGATAACATTGTAAACAATCAACCAGATGTTTCCAAATCTATTGCCTCAGAGTCTAGGCTATTATGATGTTTACACTTTGTCCTACCAGGTTCTGTGGATCTGAACAAATAGGTTCTTTAATACTGAAAGTGCTGGAAAAGCTGACCCAGACAGAAACCAGAGCAGAGGTAGGCTCTGCACTGTGTATTGATGCTCCTATGTTCTTCATCATTCCAAACATCCGTTTAGGACTTTAAAGTGAAGTTTTACCTAAATCCAATCCTGGAATTGGAAAGATGAAAATAAAAAGACAGACGTCCTTCTGACAAGATTGCAGCAATTGGTTAGCTTGACAGGGCTTTAAATAGCTGTTACTGGAATAGAGCTGAAGAGTCTAAAACGAGTGCATTCTGTTTCTCGCCTCTGCGCCCCCCGCTCCCAGGGGTCAGTGGTCAGAAGAGCTATAATTACACCTCAAGTGGTTTTAATGACACCGGAGGGAATTCTGAAGCCCTAGGTCCTCAGAATTCCTGAGGGGCAAGATTCCCTGGAGGGGGCCCAGAGATAGAAATAGATGCATTTATTTTAAGCAGCTTATAATCTTGGCCTCTAAGACCACCTCTTCTCTACCCTTCAAGTCTGGGTAAATTAGGGCTTGGAAGACAGTGGAATTTGGATGGTTTTCCATACTCTTGGGGAAAACTATTCTGTGAGTGAAATTCCCAGTCTCTCCCTGAGGAACCAGAGTCATCAGAAACACGTGTGTGTGTGTGCGCGTGTGTGCGTGTGTGTGTGTGCACGTGTGTGTGTGTGTGTGTGTGTTGGGGGACACAGAGGATGCCAAAATGATCACCTGGCTGAAGGCCACAGTCCCGCTTCCCTTGGCTGCCTGGCTTTCCTGCCATGAGGCTGGTCGGGAGATCCGTGATAGGCTCTCTGGGGACTCCAGGGAAAAGATGGGAAAGGAGCATGACACGTGAAAGGAGCTTTCTAGCATGGAGTACCCTGGCCACGGCCAGTTCAGTCCTGAGCGTAGATCCTGGCCAAGCAGATGTATTTTCCAAAGAACCAGCAGAGGGAGCTTAGAGAGGAAGCCAGCAGCCTCCAAAGGCCTCAGACCGGAGCATCAGCACTTCTGATTTCCATCTGTTTCTCTCTTGTTTTGACACCGAACACATAACAAAGGACCCCTCCTTGAAGTTGCAGGTGGATTTCTGCTCCTCTGCTGATCAGAGGTGCCATCCCACTTTGGGCACCGGCTTCCCGGGAGGGAGCTGGGCGGCCTGAAGGAGAGCAGCCGCTCCCTTGCTCCACGCTAGCGAGTCCCGCCCAAGTGCGTGTGCATGGAATCGTGAGGAGTGGGACCCGGTGTCCCCACAGTGGAGGGACATGGCTGCCATGACCAGACAGCAAGTGACAAGGTGGCCTCTTAGGAAGGCGGCCATTCCAGTAGATATGTTTTCCTGGACCAATTTGAACAGAGCCAGGAGCGGGAGGCTCAGTCCTGCGTGGGAAGGATGACAACTTAGATAACAGGATGGACTTTCCGGCCAACGAGGGTGGGTCAGCGCAGGGGCAAGTTGGGAAATCTTTATGAGAGAGGTTTATTTATTTCATTATTACATTTTTTTCTTTTTTAGTTGAGGTGTATTGTATTATAATATACACATCATAAAATGGATTGAATGCACAAATCTTGAGGGCACAGCTTGATTTGTTACCTATGCAGACGCCCATGTGACACCATCCAGATCAGGATTTGAACACTTCGAACACCCAAGAAGTTTCCTTTGTGCCCCTTCCCACTCAGTACCTACCCTCCCACGATAAGGACTACTTTGACATCTGTCACTATTGATAAATTTTGCCAGTTGCTGAATACATACAGTATATTTACTTTTGTGTCTGGATTTTTTAAAAACCCAATATGACTGACGTCTGTGTGATTTGCCCATGTTGTGTTGGGCACAAGTAGTTTCTTCTTTCTTAATTCCGGGTGGTATTCCATTGCATGAATATACCATGATTTGTTTACCCATTCTTCTAATGATGGACATTTTTGTGGTTATCATTTTTTTGACATAAATAAAGCTGTTATGAACATACATTCATGTGTAAGTCTTTGTGTGGACATATGCACTCATTTCTGTTGGGTATATATTGAGAAATGGAATTGCTGATTATAGGGTAGGTTTATATTTATCTTCAGTCAATACTGCCTAACGGTTTTGTAAAGTGTTGGACCAATTCACCCTCTTGCCAGCAGTGAGGGCAGTTTTACTGGAGAGCTTTTAAACCAAGATTGTTACGGCCACACCTCTAGCCTGACTCTCTACTGTTTTTCTGTTTCGCCTGCATTCTACACTTAGGCCAACACCCTGCCCTGCTCATGACTAGAGCCATAACTAGGGAGTTACCTGGACAGGATTTAGGAGTACAGTGAGTTCAAGGTCAGGGTCAGTCTTGGTTAGTGTTAGGGATCAGCCTGTGACCAAGGAGAGAGAAAGACCATCTTCTGATGCAGGCACTAGCCAGCCTTTAGGCTCACACTTGCCTTTTTGACACTTGGTGCCCTTCACTTGCTGTGATGTCGGTGACCGGGATGCTGGTGGCTGTGAGTACCACTTACTGAGCCTCTAACATGGACCACTGTCTCCTCTAGTCCTCACGATAATCTGATGTGGAAGATAACATTATCCATGACTAGAAACTGAGGAAACCAAAGCTCAGCAAGGTTAGACAGCCCACCCCAGGTATACAGCTTGTAGGTAGAAGGGCTGAGACTCACACCCTCATACAAAACCCTTGCTTTTCTTTCCTTTTGTAAAGTTACTTATTCTTTGCAAATACGCATTTGGCACACATTCAGAAGGATACAAATAGGAAACACAAAAAAGAGTAAGCCATCCTTTTACCTCCTCTTTCCCCCAGTTTTTGTCCCAGATCTGATCACCATTACCAGCTCTTTGTGTGTTCTTCTGGGGACTGCGCATTTACAGACACAGACAGATATTCTGAATAATATTCTCCCCGCGCCCACTTTGCCGTGCATCTCGCTTTCTTAATTTAACAAAACATGCTGGATTGCTTTTGATTTAGGTATCCATCATGCCTTCTTTTTCGCAGTTGTACTATAATCTATTTAACCACCCTCTTTTGATGGACATGTAGGTTGTTTCCAATTATTTGCTACCACAATGTTGCACAAATATGCCTGCCTATGTACCACCTTGCACATGTGTAAGTGTATCTGTATGATAAATATCTAGAAGTGGGATCGTTGGGTCAAGGGTGTATGCATCTGCCCTTCATAATACAAAACCGGTGGACTAACCCCAGAGAATTTAGGGGACATCTTGGCACACTGTGTTTGCCAAATGTGTGAGTGAAAGAACCACTCCCCTTGGTCAGACGTTGGACAGGTTGTTGTGGCAGCTGTCAGCCACCAGGCACCAAGGCTGTTCCCTCACTTCTCTCTGATGGCTTTGCCCTTGTGGGGTTGCTTCCCAGATTAGATAAGAAGATCCAAGGACAGGAACCTCTTTTTCAGCTTTATCCATTACATTTCAGCTGTGACAGTTTGAGGCTAGGCTTTCTGAATGAATGTGTGACTGTAAATTAATTACTGAATTATTACCACCTAAAACAGACCAATTCATCAGGTTCTCCAAAGAATGCAAAAGTTCCTGGAACTTTTTCTACTCCCCACTCAACCTTCTTAAATTCTCCCAGAGTAAGAATAGGATTAGTTTCAAAAAGGTAGGGTTAGGAGTGAACCTTGAGGGAGGAGCCAGATGTGGGTAGGCATGAATTGAGCCCCTACTAGTGGGATTGCAGGAGCTGTATCAGATGGACGGCAGAGATGCAAGGGGGATGGGGGCTTCTCAGGACCCCTCAAACCTCATCTGCAGGTGGCTTTCTATACATACGCCCAGCAGTCTCATCCTCTATCCTGAGCCCCTGCCCCAAACAGCAGGCTGCAGTGGGAAGAGATGTCTCCTTTTCGAGGACAAAAGGCTCCTGTCAACCACTGTCTTCATTTACGTTGTGTTGACTTATTAAAGTGAGATCCAAATGTTTCATTGCTCTCAATTACATTTATTAATGGAAGCTAAAACTTCTGAGGGTGAAGCTCATTGGAACATATGGTCAACCTTCCACTCTGAGAACCTGGGGCTAAGGAGCACAGGGAGACAAGGGACTGAGATTTTAATAACTATTTGGTTTTTCCTGATCTCCCCTCCCCCAAATAATTAAAGAAAATGATCTCTCCTTCTTACATTAATAGGAAGGATTGGGCAATTTAAATCAAGAAAAAGCTAGGAGATATACTCAAATAATATTAAGAACGTCTATGGATATAGACTGTAGAGTTATTTCTCAAACTTTGCCCTATTTCTCCATAGTTTTAATACTCGATTGGAGAAAGTTGGTGGATTTGGGGCTGCATAAACGACTCCATCAATGCCTGCTTCACAGATGAGGAAATTGAGTCTCAGAAAGAGACGCATCCTGCCCAAAGTGACCATGTGCAGAGAAAGAGAAAGAGCCAGTGGCTGATGGATTGGGGTCCTCAGGAAAGCTTTTGGGAGGAGGTAGGTTTGGGTTTGGGTTTCAAGGATGGAGAGAATTTGGTTATGTGAAAAGAAGGGAGGAGGAACCAAGGTAGGGGACAAGGATTGAGCAAATGTACAGAAACGAGACTAGCTAAGATGTGCTTTGTAGACAATGCACATGACAGTGTGGTTTGAAAGAAAAGTTCATGCAGGGTGGTGGGAAATTAAGTTACAAGTGGAGGGTGGGACTTCAGGAGAGATGGCTGAGATTTTATCTTTGAGCAATCTTTTGGGGGTTAGTGCCTGTGAGAGTATTGGAACGGATGATCTGATAGTTCAGCAAGGTGTGGATTTCAAGCTGGTCCAACAAACATTCACTTGGCACCCACCATGTGCCAGGCATTGCAATTGGTACTGAAGACACACAGAGGAAAATACCAAGCCCTGGCAGTAAGGATCCCACCGTTTGCTCTGTGGTGGGAACCGAGGAAGATAAATTAGGGATAGACGAAGGTCTCAGGTGTGAAGAGATGTGAGCTTGCATCAGGATCTTTGTGGCAGTTATGGGGTGAAGAACAGATGAAGGGAGGATTTTGAACAAGGGAGCTAGAGGCCAAGAAATTGGCGGGATTTTGAGGATGAGGTGGGGAGAGGGTGACATGTATCAAGTGCTTCATAATAACCCTGTGAGCAGGGTTCCTCAATCTCTGTGCTGTCGACAGTTTGGGCTGGATAATTCTCTGTTATGGAAGCTGTCCTGTGGGATGTCCTGTAGGATGTTTAGCAGCATCTGGCCTCTATCTGCTAGATGCCAATAGCACTCGCCACCAATCATGACAATCAAAAATGTCTCCAGACACTCTCAAATGTCCCCTGGAGGCAAAATTGCTCCCAGCTGAGAACAATTTCCCTATGAGGTAGGTGAATTATAATCTCCACTTTATAAGTGAGGAAACTGAGTCTCAGGAAAGTTAAGTGACTTTTCCAGGATCCTTCAGCTAGAAAGGGTAGAAAACAGGTTTTGAACCCAAGCAGTCTGGCTGCAGAGCCTGCACTCACTGCAGTGAGGTGGGATGAGAGGGGGATAGAGGAGTGATTCCAGCTAGGAGAATTTTTTTTTTAATGCAATAAAATGTTTAATGAGCAAATTCGGCTTAGCAAATATGAAACTGGAGAAATGGTGCTGAGCCTGGTGCCTCCAGGAAGTCATTCCTTATCAGCGCTCTTGGAATGGGGCTGGATAGCTGGATGGGCTCAGCCCAGCACAGTACGAAGTGGTAACTGGTCAATCGCAATTCTCCCAAGCCAAGAACTCTCTGAATATTAAAAAGTCAAAGAGAGAAACATTTATCTTTCCATAAAGCTGAGCTCCCAGGCTCCCAGGGATCTGTTACTGGTATGTTGCAATATTTCAGGAGTGATTACCCAGCCTGCTTTGGATTAAAATGCTTTTTGTGGTTAAAATGTTGATAGGCTAAAACAAAAAAACCAAAAAACTTCTAAATCTGGAGATGATGTTTGTTTCTCCCCAAATCTAATTTAAGCCTCACACTGCCACTATAAAATCTATTGATCTGTCAGTTGGTCTCACACTGGAATAATGTAAAGTAAATTAATAAACTCAGACACCTGGTGAATCAGTTAAAAACCACATTGCTTCTCGAAGCATCTTCCCTGCCTCTTCCAGCCTACTTCATGCTGCTTTTAGCATTCAGTTATTTAGTTTAACAAATGTGATAGTGTGAATTTAATAGCAGTAAGTTTGAGCTAGGGATATATAGATCAGATACAGTTTCTGCCCTCAGGGAGTTCAGTCTGTTGATCAGTCTGGGGCAGCATGTGCATTTGTAGAAGGAGTGTAAGGCAGCCCAGGTAGCGGACACAGCACATGCAAAGACCTGCAAGCAGATAGAGCTTAGAGTTTTAGAGGAATTCATGTCGTTTAATTTGGCTGCAAGGCAGAGTATAGGTAAAAACACAGTGTGAATTCCAGGCAAGGTGCACTCCACAGGGACCTTGTTCCTTTCCATTCTGTTCTTTGTTTCTATTTTGTGGTTCCCCAGTCTACATTCCAACACTTTTCCACCTTGCTAGTGTCAAGTCCCCTCTCCACAAAGCGTTCCTAAGTACTGTCATGTTCCCTGAACCTTCTCTGACTCCTCACAGCTCTCAGGGTTCATACCCTAGATTGAGGTACTTTGAGGGCAGGAGTTGTGTCTTTTGGTTCTCTGGTTCCTCAGCAGACTTTTCAGAAAAGGCTGTTACTCAGGGAACGTTCCACTATATACTTCTTTTGGAAGTTTAGAACTTGAAGAGCTGGTGTTGCCCATTCTGGGCAAATTTGACTGAAATCCTACTTCTGGGGATTCTGGCACATCATTTGACATCACTCTGTCCTGGGTTTCCTCCCACTTCTTTGGTTGGTCTTTCTTGGTCTCCCATGAGACCTTCTCTGCTTCAGTGTAGGCTGGCTTCCCCAAGTTTCTGGCCTTGGATCTGTGGCGTCTTCACTCTCAACCTGCTGCCCAACCAAGCTCCCACCCCTTGATTTTAACTACCATCCACTTGCTGACAACTCTCAGCCCAGTCAAGAACTCTGCCTGCATCCCAAATCTATCTCCACCAAGGACTGCTCCTGCCCCTAGGGCCTCCAAACTTACCATATGCCCAATAGAATTCATCATCCTCACCATCCCACCTCCCCAAGCTTGCTCCTTCTCCTTCTGTATTCAGTAGTCTTATAAATGGCACCAACGTCAGCTCAAGATGCCAATCCAGGAATCTAGATAACATTCTAGAATTCCCTTTCCTTCCCTAAGCCTATCAGACAAGAGACTCCCATCAAATTACTTCTGGAAACTGCACCTTCCTCTCCATTTCTTTTCCCTATTAGTTTAGAATTCATTCCCTTTTGCTGAGATACCTGCCCTTAATTGCTCTTTCTGTCTCCATGGGAGCCCCACTATCTTTCTAAAAACCAAGACTGATCTTTCTTTTCTTCTATTTAACTTTTTCAGGCAAATTTTAGGGATGATATTTAAAGTCCTTAGTTGAAAGCTCAAGATACTTCATAACCTTACTTCTGCCACCCTTTCCAGCGAGTTACTGGATGGTAGAGACCACGGAATGCAGGGAGTCCACAGTGTTTGTGGAATGAATAAACATGTTTTGACTCTCTTGGATGTGATGTGACTGTGTTTTTAGCTTGGGGTTGGGTAGCATAACCTCCTGCCCAGCTTCACCTCTGGGCCCTGTTGTTCAGATTAACAGGCTCAGAACTACAACTTCTCTGCTTGTTCTGACCCCTCATTATCTGTCCCAGAGAAGGTGAATTTCCTGTCCTGTCATTAGGTCATTGTCAAATGTCCTGCCTTATCACCTGAGATACATCAGGGATGAGTGTTCTTCCAAAGGGAGCTGCCTTCTTTTTATTAACAGGCTTGGCTGATTCCATAAAAAGAGGACTTAGAGCTTTACTCTATAGCATTTGTGAGAGAATCAGAACCCTAAGAGATTTTTATTTGGTAGGAGTAAATCTGTCTAACATGGCAATCTTGCTTCACTATTTATTACTCTACTAGTAATAACAATATCTTATGTGTTAATGCTTCTGTGATACCAAAGTGCTTTCTCCTGCAGTATCTCATTTTTATTTTTGATCGTTGTGAAGTTGGAATGGAAGGTATTACTATCTGAGGAGCAGAACTTGGATTTGGACTAGAGTTCAGTGAACTCCCCATCCAGTGCACTTTCGACTGGGGCCACAGTGTCCTCTTAGGAAAAGTGACCTGCCTTTTGAACTCTGCAATTTCCAAAGTGGTCTCATGTATGTTTTTTTCTAGCTTATTTTATTTAAGGAAAATCTTTCACTTTCTGCCTTTATCTCTTTGATTTCCATCTCATCTTCAGCACTGATAAGATAGTTGAATAAAATAGTGGCTAAAGGTCTTTGTCTGTTCTAGCATTTTCTGATGACTCACAGAGACACTACTGCTCTTGTATTAGTATTTTAGGACCTTGGACAGTGCCCAAACCACTGCTTGGGTTTCAAGTCCCTGTCTTCAAATTCATACCTGAATTTCAGTCATGGTAGATGAAAAATTTCTAAAGATCTGCTGTACAATGTACCTATAGTGAACAATACTGTATTGTACGCTTAAAAATTGATTAAGGGGCTTCCCTGGTGGCGCAGTGGTTGAGAATCTGCCTGCTAATGCAGGGGACACGGGTTCGAGCCCTGGTCTGGGAAGATCCCACATGCCACGGAGCGGCTGGGCCCGTGAGCCACAACTACTGAGCCTGCGCGTCTGGAGCCTGTGCCCCGCAACGGGAGGGGCCGCGATAGTGAAAGGCCCACGCACCGCGATGAAGAGCGGTCCCCGCACCGCGATGAAGAGTGGCCCTCACTTGCCGCAACTAGAGAAAGCCCTCGCACAAACCGAAGACCCAGCACAGCCAAAAATAAATAAATAAATAAAAAATAAAAGTAGCTATAAAATTTAAAAAAAAAAAAAAAAGAAAAGTCATCCCCACATGCATACACTGTCTCCCCTACCCCTCAGCCCGGCTTTATTAAAAAAAAAAAAAAAAAATTGATTAAGAAGGTAGATTTCATGTTATGTGGGGGTTTTTTCCACAGTAAAAAATTCTTATCTGAGCACTTAAAGATATCTTTGCCACATTTGGGTACCACAAAGCCATTGCAACCCAAAGAACCAGGACAGAGAACTAAGCTAGCTCCAGAAGACAAACCTGCACTTTCAGATGGTGAGAGCGAGTTCTCCTGGAGAGCTCACAAAGCAAGGGCCAGGTTGCATGGATGGTGGACATATCTGGTCCCACAGGACTCGAGTTCCTAGGGCTTTGAAATACAGGCATCACCAGGCAGTGATAAGGGAAACAGGGCTTGGTGCACAGAGCTAAGGAGGATACCAGAGTGACTGTTCAGTCAGGTGATTCACTTTCTCTGACCTCCAGCTCTGCTGACCGAACTTTTACTCTTCAGAACCCAGCTCTGATGTCATCTCCTCTGGGAGCTCTTTCATCCTTTATCCTACAGTGAATCACTCCTGCCTAGGTGATCCCATAGCCCTTTGTACACTTTTTGGTTCTGTCTCTTAGAAAGAGGCAGTGTAGTGCAAGGTCAAAATCTTAGAATCTCCAATCATACTATAGGTTTGAATTCCAACTCTACTACTCACTAGCTGTGTGAACTTGGGTGAGTTATTTCACTTCTCTACTTCGTTTATGAAATGGAAACAATGATGATGAGGAGGATGTTGATGATGATACTACCTACCACACAGAGTGGTTGCAACAAACAACACGCAGAGTGCCCTGTGATTGCCATTGCTAAGGTTAGTACATTTTGGCCAGGATTAGCATCACCTACTTGAATCCCACTGCACTCAGCACGTAATTGGTTTAATTGGCATTTGTTGAGCCCCAGACTTTACATAATAGGTGCTCAGTAGGCATTTGTGGAATCCTTTATTGAACTGAAATTAGTCAAGACTTATACAGGAAAAACAGCATTGAATCAGCCAACCAATCAATGAAAATTTTATGTGCTGACTAAGGGACTAGCCTGTGTGAAGATTTATTGGTCTCAGTACAGTATAAAACATAGCACTCTCTATAATGTAATATTGGTGTTTACTATAATTAATAAATTCCAAACTCAACAGTCTAGCATAGAGCAGGATACTTAGTAGGTATTTTTGCAAATGTCTAGTGAATCAAATTTCCTTCCTGGAGTTTAAATCAAAAGGATCAGTTTACAAAAAAACCTAAATCACTCAAACCCTTTCAGGAAACTGTTCCCTAGGGCAAGTGGTGACAGCCCCTTCACATCACGTGCCATTCACCAAGCAACCTAGAATGCACTCTTCAAAACCTAGTGTCTCCCTTTGAATTTTTTTTAACTTAAATAAAATAATCACAGATTGACAGAAAAGCAGTCCAGAGAAGTCCTGTGTCCCGTTCACTCAATTTCTCCCAATAGCTACATTTTATGTCATAGTTGCATAATATAAAAACCAAGAAAAGGACATTGGTACAACGTGTGTGTGTGTGTGTGTGTGTGTGTGTGTGTGTGTAGTTCTTCCTTTGAACTGTAGGTTTATTTTACCTGAGAAAGGAGGGGGAAAGGCTTCATTGGCGATAGTCCAAAGGCCCCGTCATAGGCGCTGGGGTAAGGTGCCTCAGCCCCTCACATCCACAGGAGGCCCCTGCAGGGGGAGTGTGAGGAAGCTTCCAGATCGTCCAGACAAGCAGATATGCAGGTGTAAAAGGAGGAAGGACATTTCAGACCTTGAGATTTATGTGCTGGTTTTCCTAAACCCTCTCTCAGTTTCTCTTCACCTCCGTTCGGAGATTACCCGTGCACCAGGACATAATTCTTTAATGGATCCTCAGTCCTAGGCTGGGCTTGGTGCCTTCTGCCAAGGCTCATACACACAGCGTTTCAAGGGTCCGATCCACATTTACGAGAAGGAACCGAGGTAGAGCCAAGTGCAGCTGAGACACCCACAACTCACCCTGTTTATGAAGTTGCAAATAACCCGCTCTCCGGGGTGTTGGCGATGGTATTTTATAGGGGTTTAGAACAACTCATAAAGGACTTCTATTCAGCATGCTTAATTTTAAGTAGATCCCTAAATTGTAGGGCATCTAAATGCCAGTGTTCTCTGAATATTTATATACCTTCTTCGAAGAGAAAAACAGAAGAAATGGCCAAGACAAAGGGAAAGCCCAAGCTGCCATCCCCAGCCGCTTCAAATGGCAAGGTTTGGAAATGATGGGAGGGAGTTTTTTCTCTTATTAGTGGGGCTTCAAGAGAGATGTGGCAATTAAGAGCCAGGGAGAAACCTCATCTGGCAAAGAACATCGCAGCTGGGGGTGAGCAGGACCCACAGAATGTCACAGAATACACATTACCGTGAAAGATCCAGCATGTGATAAGGGCCTACTGTGTGCCAGGTTCATTTCAGAGCTTTATTTCATTCTCATTGCAACCAAATTAGGCAGATGCTTTCATTTCCTCTTCAGAGAGGGCCGAAGTAAGGCTCAATACCGTGTGAGCAGTAAGCAGTAGACCCAGAATGCAGTTTCTGTTGGCCTCGGGGACTCACTCCCCAAGCTTCCTTTACTGCAAAATAGGATGAGAAGAAAAGCAACAACCTGTAAGAATCAAATAAAATCATCCCCGTAAGCAGAGCCCAGTGCCAGGTATATAATACATGTTTGATCAATACGAACTCCCATCATTATTTTATTTAACAAGCACTTATTATGTGCTAGGTACTCTTACATGTCTCAAGTCATTCTGTCATCAGGACAACCCTATGAGGTGGGATCCTTATCATCTTACAGACGGGAATGGAGGTACAGAGAGGTTAACTGAGTCACCCAAGGTCACACAGCTAGGCAAGTAGCAGAGATGGGGCTCGCTGCTTCTGTTGTGGGTTTCCTGTTCTCTGGGATCACTGTGAGAGTTCATCACTGAACCTGGGGTGAGACCTGAGCGTGTCCATTTCTAACAAGTTCCCAGGTGATGCTGATACTGCTTGGCTGGGGACCACACTTTGAGAACCATGGGCACAGAACAAAGGCCGGGGTCTTCCTCTCCTGTATCCAGCATGGGATGGGCTGTGATAGCCTCCCTCCTCCCCTCCGCCTGGTCATGTCTCCCCAGGCTTCATGGTGAGGCCAGGTTTCACCTCCTCCTGGTGTTCATTCTGATAACCCATTTCCCGCCTGCTCTTCTTTTCTTGACTCTAGAGACCCCATGGTTACTGACCCTCCATCTAGCCCAGGGCCAGCTTCATGGGTGCACAGCCAGTGCAGTCACACAGGGCCCTGCATTTAGAAGGGTCCCACACTTGGGGTTTAATGCTCTGTGGTTGCTGTCTTGAAATTCGTAATAATTGACCTTTGAACTTGTGTTCTGTAAGTGAAGCACATGGGTACAAGGGACAATGAAGCTTGCACCCAAGGCTGACCCTCAGCTCATACGTGGTCCCATCTCCTGCTGCCTCCTTGCTTCACTGGGACAGGCCTTCAGCTGCCTGCTCCTTTCCTCCTAGTGTCCCAGGCCCTGCCTGGCCTCCCCTTCCCACCCCTGCCCTGCTCAGGGTGGCGACCAGCTTGCATTGCTCGGAGGAGTCCCGAGATGTGCTGTCACCCTTTGCCCCCCAGATGGGCCTGGGTGCGGCCACAGGGAGGCTCAGATGGGTGGGTGCCCCACAGCATCTCAGGGTGGGGCAAGGGGAAGCCGCAGCGTCACAGCATATCCAGCGGGGACTTGCAAGTGTCCTCCGTCCCCTTCCGTGTGGGTGCCGATGCATGTCCCCATGTGGAGGTGGAGGAAGTGCAGGGAGTGTGGCTTGCCGGTGAAGGAGCTGCGTGAGGGCCGGGACAGAGGAGGGTTACGGACCTCCTCCCGCCAGCGCAGAGCTTGTGCAGACCGGCATTGATGAGCGAGGCAGGGAACTCCACCTTACTTTCCGTAAAAGTCACTCCACAAGAGTCAGAATTTACATAAGTGTTTGCAGCCTAGGAAGGGTCCACATCATGGCCACGTGTCTCTGCAAGAGAGGGTGGGAGACATGGGCCAGCCACATGCCCAGGGCAGCCATCTGCCAGCCTCCACCAGGGGCACGCACGCCACACGAGGTGAGCAGGGCTGTAGCACAGGAACACTGTTCAAGAGGAAGCAGGTAGCCTTTTGAGTAGAAAGTCTGGAAACTCCAAAAGCATGTCAGGTATTGTAATGAGGAGAAAGGGATGTGTCACTCTGGGGAGAACATGTTTTAGTTCTTGCTGCCCTTTGCACTTATAGGCTTTGTCACCCACTAGTTAGTTCATTTTAAAACAATGTAGTGGGAGGGGGTGGGAGGCACAAACTATTAAGATGAGCTCAGAGATGTACTGCACAACAAGGGGAATAGAGCCAATATTCTGTAATAACTGTAAAGGGGAAGTAACCTTTAAACATTGTATAAAAATTAAACAAAAAAATTAAACTTAAAAAATAAAAATAAAAAATGAAACAGTACAGTGATCACCTACAGGTGTGTCTGTGCATCTTACAAGTGCCAGGGACACTGGCAAACTGTGAGCTCTTCCCCACCTGCAGAGCTCCTGGTCCAGTGGGGCAACAGAGACCAAGGGCTGTGCAGCATTTCAGGTGCTCAGCTCGATGTCTGCCTGGAGAGGTGGTGGGGAGGGAGACAGAGAATCTTCTGGCAGGGTAAACGGGAGTCAGGACCTCGGAGAGGAGGGGAACTGAATCCTGAGAGATGAGAGTGTGGTATAGAAGCATCAAGTTTTTAAAATCATAGAGTTTGTGGTGAAAGAGGTCTCAGGTCAAAATCCTAGTTCTGCTACTTGCTAGCTGAGTGACCATGGACAAGTTACTCAACTTTTCTGTACCTCAGTTTCTTCATCTGTAGAATGGGTACAATAAACCATACTTGGCAGGAATATAACAACAGTTCTCAATATGTGGTATCACAGACGATCCCATATGGGGCAGAGCAGGAAAGGCATTCCAGGTATGGGAAGCAGCAAGAGCACCAGTGGGCAGTACCGCAAGAGCCAGTGCTTCAGGATCGTGGGAGAGCTGGGTGTGGAGGTAAGTGTAGGGCAGGGCTTGAAGGCAATGGATCTGGATGAAGGGTGCTTCTGAAGGACCCTGCAGGACAGAGGGCTCTTTGAGGGGTTTTAAACAAAGGAGTGGCAGAGTCACATGAAGCACTGCCACCTGTGTGTGCTGAAAGGGCCCTAAAAACATCCTTTTGGGGATCCTGTGTCCTGGCAACTGTGGTTGTAGAGAGAGGTTGAAGTGAGGGAAAGCGCGACATCTTGTCCTCTCTGCTGCTGTTGACTTGGCATCCCCCGCTCTGGGTGGTACGTGGCAGTCGGTCGGCACATCCCTGGAAGGGCAAATGGTATCACAGCATTGATACACATCCCAGGAAAAGCCTCTAATGGAACCATTCAGTTAGAAGTGAGCCAAGAGCTGGCACAGAGAGAGAAGTCAAGCCCAGTTCACTAATTATACTAACTTCAAAACAAACAGAAGATGCGGACTCAGCACACAGCATAGGAAAACATCAACATGCATAAACAGGAAGGCATAGGAGCCATATGTTGGCCACGCTCCACCCACGCAGCTTCTCCAGAAGCCAACCGCTCATCCAGTGCCGTCTGCGGATGACTGGCAGGGAAGCACATATATGGATCAGAAACGAGCAGACGTATCAACTCTACAGCGACTGCCTTCACAGGGGCTCCACCTCTGCTGTCTGGGCTGCCTTGGGCGGTGGTGCACATGGCAGCCTCTTGGCCAGGTGGGAAGGCTGACCCATTTTGGGGGCATTTGTTGGCTTCTCTCTTGACAATCTTAGGGTCTGAAGAGTGCCAACCCTGGGATCAGGAGTTGTGGGTTTAGGGGTTAGTTCTGCCTTTCACTGGAAGGGGAACCTTGGACAGTGCAATTAATCTCTCTGACCCAATTTCCCTTAACTAAATGGAAAAAATAATGCCCACCTGACAAGTAAGGATGAGTCACTCATTCTTTCAGCAAACATTTCCTAGTCACTTACTCTGGTCCAGATTATGGGCTGGGCCCAGGAGATGGGGGATAAATAAGACAGACCCTCAAGGAATTCCCAGTCTAGCAGGAAAGGCAGCCCCATAAACAGGCGTTCATGCTTTTCATGGCAGCCAGCAGTGAATGTCTAACTCGGCTTGCGAGGCTACAAAGGAAGCTTCCTAGAAAGTCTCCATTTCTGTGTGAAGCAGGACACACAGGTCATGTGCTGAGAGCAAAGGGCATGAGGAGACGGTAGGAACTTAAAGAATAAGGGAAGGGTGTGGAATGACTGACGAGTTGAATTTGAGAAGCCATTGATCAGGGGTGGCTAAGAGGATCACTGGGACAATTGAAGGAAGCCGTGCATGTGAGAGCGGGTGATAAACATCTAAGGGCAATAGCGCTGTCAGTTTGTGCTGATAGCTGTATTGGCACTTAGTAACGCTTTTCTTCTATTTTAAAAAACTTAATTTAATTTTATTATTATTTTTTAATTTCATTGAAGTATAGTTGATTTACAATGTCGTGTTAGTTTCAGGTGTACAGCAAAGTTATTCAGTTATATATATTCTTTTTCAGATTCTTTTCCATTATAGGTTATTACAAGATATTGAGTACAGTTCTCTGTGCTTACAGTAAGTCCTTGTTGGTTATCTGTTTTATACACACACACACACACACACACACACACACACACACACACAAATACTCTTCTATAGGGAACCTCCGCTTGGTGTATTTGTTGACTAACTTCCTGCTCTGTGTTCCCTGATGCACCCCTGTGTATTCCTGCCCTGTCCTTTTGCTCATATGCTCCTGTTCCTTCCTCTCCATTCAGATAAACCTGCCTTATCCTTCAAGGCTCTGCTCCATGCCTTCCTCCTCCAGGAAGCCACCTGGGATGTCACTGTTGCTGTATCTACTGTGTGAGTACCTTCCCTTCCACCTGGGGGTGCAAGAGCTCCAGCTGACAAGGCCTCACACTTGACTGCTTTCCTATTCCCTTGGGTATCTCTTAGGTGGCCTCCTGACTCCGAGGGACACTCATGGCCCCACTCTGAGAAGAACTGATGGGAGGGCCTGCCCTCAGAGAGCTGAGCCATGAGGTGGGAGACAGACCATCTCAAAGGCCCTCATGTCTGAGCCATCAGGATGCTCCAGGTCCTGCAGGGCCAGGGACCACTCCCTATCCATCTCTGGATCCCAGATCCTGGCACACACAAGGAACTCTGCTTCCTCCTTTCTTCTTTTCCTTTCTTTCCCCTTTACTTCCCCAAGCCTTTGCAGGCACAGATGCTATGCAAGGACCAGAGGACACAGAGTTGAAAAGATATTGTTCTCAAAATCCCACAGTCTTTGCTCTCCTAGTTCCTGGCGTATGGTAACCACTCCCTAAATATTTGTCAACCTGAATTGAGGTTTCTGCCGAAGAGACACTTCTGACCCCCTGAGGGGTGAATCCCACACGCCTCTTCATTTCCATCATCACTTGGTTCACAGAAACCGTGGAGCTTCTGTTCTGCTCTCTGGGACCTCTGCCCTCAGAGCTGAGCAGCCAGGGGGAGATGGAGTGAGGACACCTGAACCTCCAAGGGTCAAGATGTGGGCAATTTTCCCAAAGCACAGATGCTTCTAAAATGCCTGAGTTGCTCCACCATGACTACATTGTTTGCTCTCCGTGCGCTAATCTGCAGGGTATGAGCCTATTGCTGAGTTGTGGGACTGGGGGTGGGGCTGACTGTCTTCTAGCTATTTGGGGAAAAAGAAAGGAGGAAGGTTTAAAGAGGGGGGACAGAGAGCTGCAGAGACGCCAACCCCAACACAGCAGTATGCACGGGTAAAGACCTGTTTTCCTGCAGGAAGGATAGACCCCAAACTCCCCTAAGGGCAAAGAGATTCAGGTGGGATGGGTATCTTGGTCAGTGAAAAGGCACTACCCGGTGCTTCCCGGGGAACTGGCAGTGTGTGCTAGGAATGCCCTTACTGATCATTTTGCTGCCCTTCGATGGAGGCACCCATGTATTGCAGGAAAGCGGAGATGGAGCTTGGAGAACTGAGGGCTGGTGAGTGATGGAGCCTGGATTCAAGCCTGGGTCAGCCTCAACCTCTCTCCCATGTTCTTAAAACCCAGCAGCAAATGGGAGAGGACTTAAAGCACTGCTGGAATCCATGGGACTTACTTGGTCAGGTTGGCAAATCCATCAAAGAATCACATTTTGTTTATTACAGATTTGCCATCTGCCACCTAAGTGTCCAATGCTGAGCAGGGATGGGGTATGGGTAGGGTGGGGACCAGGACAGAAGGAGAAGAAGACCCAGTCAGAAGACGGTCTGGGGCACCCACCACGGCCCCAGTTACATCAAGGAGGGCCTCTAGGGCACGCTGAGGAGTACAGACTCTATCCTGGGGACAGGAGGGCTGTTGCAGGGTTTACAGAAGGGCCAGGCAGGTAAATTGATAATTTTAGAAAGACCACTGGATGGGAGAGGTGATGAGTCTGGAGGCTATCAGTTAGGACTATATTCTGTGGAAGGTTCTGTGCCAGGAGTTGTGGGGAAAGAGGCTGGGAATATCTTGGTCCTGCCCTTATGGAGCTGGGGACCAGGCCTGGGCAAATCCCTAGTACATGTTCTAATGTTGTATCTAATGAGATAGGCCAGGGCAGGGGGCAGAAGAGACCTCCAGGATCAGAGGAGATAGAGGGTGTGCAAGCAGGGAGGCTTCCTGAAGGAGGGGGCATTCAAGCTGAGCTCTGAAGGAAGGAGATGGTTCTGATAGGTCAATACGGCTAAGATGAAGCGGCCAGGATAAGGCACCCGGAAGGGCAAGGCCTGGGGCACAAGATGCAGTTAAGACTGGCAAGGTTTTTCTCTTTGGCCAGAGGAGGGCAGGAGACGAAGCTGGAGGGAGGATGGGGGTCTGGGACCTGCCAAGGAGCCTGGGCCTCTGTGAGAACTGAGAGCCTCAGGAGGGCTCTGCACATCAGAGGATGGGCTGGCAGAAGTGGCCAGTGTGGGTGCACAGTAGGTCAGACAGTCTGACGGGGAAAGAGAGGCCACACCACGCAGTTCGGTGGAGCAAATTGGATACGGTTACACCACTGACAGCAGTGGCAGCTGTAGGCGCTGGTGAGGTAGGGGTGGGGACAAAGGGAAGAGGCTTGCCAGCCCATGATAGGGCTGCATGGGTGCTGGAACCACAGAGACTATGGCTGGCCGTGCCCCCGAAGCAGAGAGAGCAGGGGATAAACACGCCGGCTTCTCTCTTCCTCCTCTTCCTCATTGGCTGAGCCAGGTGGAAGCGAGCGGATCTTGGAGCTTGGGAAATAACAGCCTCAAGGGGTCGACCTCTCTGTCCTGCAAAGCAGAGTCGGGGAAGTAATGGACCTGGGGGAAACCAGTCCCAGGACCAGCAAGACCAGCATGGGACTGTTTTGTGACCACCACCCGCCTCAGTCCAAGGCTGTTCATATGACAGGTCCTCCATGGTTACGCTGCCGTGGAGTGATGGGTATCCTGACTCGTGCTCTGGTCCTTGGGTGTCATCTTTGGGGGTCCTGGGGGCTGGTGGTAACGGAGGATATGGGGCATGACCCCAGGAACAGGACGATCAATGAGGGCCCACCTGTGGGCTCCAGGCCTCACCTCCCCACCACCTCCGGACTCCTCACTGCCCACACCCCTCACTCCCTTTTGCCCAGTTGGCATTTCCCTGCCTCTTCCCAGTAATCACCATGGACGGCTATTGACTGGTGATGATAGGGCTGAAATCTGAAGGTGAGGAAGTGAGCAATCTCCTTATGTCTGTCTGTGCTGCCCCCGATACAGCAAGGTCAGGTGTCCTTCTCTTGTCTGAGTCCAAAAGCCCAGCCAGCGTTCCCTCATCCCCCATTTCTCCTCCTTCCAAAGGGAACATTTTTGAGCTCTAGGTAAGGATCACATCCTCCAGAAAGGCTTCCCTGACTTCTCTAGCCCACAGTGGCTTTTTCCGCTTAAGTCAGACATCAGGTGCGCTTGGCATCAACCCTTTAATGCCAGGACTAGGATATCTTAGCGCGGAGGCTCCCAAACTTGGTGCGTGTCACATCTCGCGGAGGGCGTGTTGGACCACAGCCTGCTGGGTCCCAACCCAACGATTCTGATTCAGTAGGTCTGACATGGGGCTGAAGAATTTGCATTTCTAACAAGTTCCCAGGTACTGCTTATGCTTCTGGTCTAAGTGATCATTACTGCTCAGTGGGCCCATGCCATTTCCTTTATGACCCAGTAAGAGCCTGTGGGGGGAAGGGACCCTTTTTACAAGGAGCATTGCCTAGTACTCTTTTGGTAAAAGCAGGTGCTTAAGAAGTCATCACTCATACGTTACCCAAAAAAGATTTTTTTTCCTTGTGAGTGGCAGGGGAAGGAAAGAGAGGAGAGTTTAAGATTATTGGCTGAATTTTATGATGCTGTAAAATCTTGAAATTTATCCTATAAAATGGCTTTCTCCTGCTGTTAAATGACTTAATATGTGAAGTGTTTACAATAATATCTGCAACATGTTAAGTGCTATAGAAATGCTTATAATTATTATTGTTGTCAGTAGGGTGGGCATTGGAATTCTGCTGAGCCCCTTGACTTGAGGGTATCAGGACACATGTGGAGACAGCAAGGGCTGCCTAAGGCCTCGGACTATTTAAGATTTTCTCTTTTCCTGGGGTGAAATATGCCCAAATGTCAGCAGCACCTACCTTTCCAGGGGTGGATTATGGATGAGTTTTATTTCCTTCTTTACACTTCTCTGCACTTCCCTAATTTTCTACTGCAAACGTGCATTATTATCATTATTAGCAGAAAAATGCTATTTACAAAACCCTGGGCATCTCTAACACAACAGTACACAAGACACAATTTCAGTGCACTGGGCTGAACTATCACTTCCCCACCAGCATGGACATGATTCTCTCTGGGGCTGGGGGGTACTAATTATTCATTCTTTCATTTATTTATTCATTTATTTTCTTAAAATGTTGATTGGGTATTTAGCATGTGTTACCTCTGTTCTAGGATTCAAAGGTACAAAGGCAAGGTAGCAAGAGGTTAAGGGCATGGCATTAGCATCAGCAGGACTGGGGTCTATCTGTAGCTCTGCCACCCACTCGTTGGGTGACTGGACAATTTACTTCCCTTCCATGTCTCAGTGTCGTCATCTGTAAATGGGGACCACAGTGCTACCTTCCATACAGGGTCTCTGTGAGGATGCACTGTGGGGAAGCCCATGCTCAGCATGCAGCCGGCACTTGCCGAATACAGGTTGTTGTTACCAGGGTCCTTGGTCCGAGAGCGGGCTGATCCGAGAGATCACGGATTTCTCTGCTCCCACAGCCTTAGGTTTGGAGGGGATTATCACCCTCGTCTTTGAGATGGGGACTGTGAAGTCTGCAGGATGAGGGGACTGACTCTGAGTGCCACACAAACCTCCTAACTCCTGCCCTGATGGTACCTCTGTGTCACATCACTGGGCAGGGAGGGTGACACAGAATCACGAACCTTCTCAGCGGATGGCCTTGCTTTTCACTCTGCATCAGGAGCTGAGTCAGTTTGGCTGCCTTTGCTGCAAATTCTTCAGCTCCAATGTCCACTAAACTAAGGGAAGCCTTTCTTTCCATGGAGTGAAGACTAGAGGAGGGATCCTGACTTAGCGCACGTGGCATCTCACACCTGCCACCACAGAAACGAGGCCCCACGGCACTGCGTTAAGCGTGTTGAGCTGCAACAAGACTCCTTAGGAGCTGACAACTGCCACCTGCAAGTAAGTATTCTATCTAATGAGCACATGAAGCCTCAAACACTCATGAAAACATCCTTCAACATTAATAATGAGATTAGACGAAATTGCACAGCGATGGCACGCTGAATGTAAAAGGGGGTGTCCTGGGAATGGGAGAGTCAACAGACTGCGGGAGGTTTGCTTGCTTCAGGCAGGATGTGCCATTTTGGAGAGCAGGGTGTCACCTCTCCAAGGGAGAGAACTACTGGGTCCACCAAGGTCTGGTGTCCTTCCCAGAGAGGAGCCAGCGTGGAGAGGGGGAAACCCAACCTCTCTGCAGGGCAGGTGAGCCCCGGCCTGTGATCCGAGTTCCAGCCCTGACCAGCTGTGTGGCCTTGGATGTCATTTAACACCTCTGAGACTCAGCATTCTCATGTGTGAAATAAGAGGAACAATGACGCCTTCATAGAGATGTTGGGAACATAAAATTAGAGAACGTGTGAAGAAGTCACTCAACACCTAGGGAGTGATGTATATATACATGTATGTGTATATATATATACATACATATATATGGCATTTTTATAATAAATCAAAATTTGGTAAAGCTCCATTTATGGCAGTTGTTAGGGGGTAAAGTCTTCCCCAAATGAAATTTTTCAGATAGGTGGAACTTATGTGGGTTTTCTGGTTCCTTCTTTTATTGAGAAGGCTCTTTACAATCTATTCCATGCCTCTGTCTTCTTAGACACTGCCTACTGCTTGTTGCTTTTTTGTTGTTTTATTTATCTTTTTGTTTCTCTTCACTCTAAGGCTGTCAGTGGCTTTATTTCTTGTATTTTTCACTATGGAAAATTTCAGACATATACAAAAGTAGAGAACATAGTATAATGAGCTACCATTTATCCATCATCTAGCTTCAATAGGTATCAATTCATAGCTAGTCTTTTTTCCTTTATACTCTCTACTTCCTTCCCACCCCACTCCAGGTTATTTTAGAGTGAATTCCAGCTATTGTATCATTTCATTGCTAAATATTTCAGGTTATATCTCTATAAGATAAGGACTCTTAAAACAATCATAGACACAATACCATTATCACATCAAAAAAATTAGAAATAATTTCTTAACATCCAATAACCAATCTGTGCTCAGATTTCCCTGAATGCTTCATACACATTTTTAATAGTTTATTTGAATCGTGATATAAATAAGGTACATACATTGTGATGGTCCGATATAACTCCTAAGTCTCTCTCTTTTTTTTTAAAGAAACCAATTGTACTTGAACATTTGTTATTATTATTATTATTATTATTATTATTATTTATTTATTTATTTTTGGCTGTGTTGGGTCTTCGTTTCTGTGCGAGGGCTTTCTCTAGTTGTGGCAAGTGGGGGCCACTCTTCATCGCGGTGCGCGGGCCTCTCACTATTGTGGCCTCTCTTGTTGCGGAGCACAGGCTCCAGACGCGCAGGCTCAGTAGTTGTGGCTCACGGACCTAGTTGCTCCGCGGCATGTGGGATCCTCCCAGACCAGGGCTCGAACCTGTGTCCCCTGCATTAGCAGGCAGATTCTCAGCCACTGCGCCACCAGGGAAGCCCCCTAAGTCTGTTTTAATTTACAGGTTTCTTTATATTTTTTCCCCTTGCGATTTATTTGTTAGAAAAGGCTGGTCTGGGTCATTTGTCCTGGAAAGTTTATCACACTGTGGATTTTGCTGATTGTATTCGTGTGGTACAGTTTAATGGTTCCTCTGTTGCCTGCATTTCTTGTAAATTGGTAATTAAATCTAGAGGCTTGATATATTCAGGCTCAGCTTGTATGACCACGTCACAGGTAGTGCTGTGTATTTCCATCAGGAGGCACACACTGCCTGTCTGTCTCTCTTTGTGACACTGCCGACACCGTTAGCTCATTGGCAGTGGCAAAATGTGGACACACCAATTCTATGATGCCGTCTTGGTTTATTAGCTGGAAATGTCTATAAATGGATGCTTCTCTTCGTCAACTCTGCAGTTACCCTGAAGGATAGTTCATTTAGGAAATGCAAGTTAATGCTTGATTGTTTCCCCCTCTCCTCACCAGTTTTAAAGATAATTAGTTGTTCATTTGTGTCTTCCAGGGATGACTATGAACTCATGGATTGAAACCTATCTGATGTCTTTGAATCTATTCTAGTTATTATCATTATTGAAGTTCAAATTGCCTCCGCTGGGCCAGGGGAAGACTTTTTGAGTGTGCTCCTGAATCCTTTTGACCTGACTCTACAGGACTTTGATAGTTTCCCTGCAAGATGTCCTAGACTCATGAAATCCCTGCCCCAGACCTTTAATCAAACATTTCTCCAAGGATTCTTAGTTTCTTTTACTGGGAAATGGGCATGAGGGGTGCTCCATGTTGCTAGTTTAGTCCTTATTTCTGGGGCTTTTTAGTGGACAGAGAAAGGGAAAAAAATGTATATGTATGTATATGTATTTAAGATAAAATATACTGGGAGTCAATACTGCTGCTACCAATTCAGGTTTAGAACTATAGAATTTTACTTAACCTATTGATCTTACGTCTACATGTTTGTTTTTTCTATCATATTGCAAATATCATTTCTCAATGTCAGCAGATAATTACTCATCTGCTCTGCTGCACAACATATACACAATAGTCTGAGAAAAACAATACAAATACCACCTTGAACATTATGATTTAAACATTAAATGTGAGTTTAAGAATTTTTTGCAGTTTTTTTTTTTTTTTTTTTGTCCTTAAGATATATTCCACTAGGGATGGACGTAAAGTCAAATGGCTGTGTTTTAAAATCGCATGGAATAATCCCTCTCTGTGTGGTTATGCCGCCAACTGAGTACAGAGTTAGATTCACTTATTTCATTTTGCTTTTGGTTTTAAGGGATTACTTTTCTAAAATTCAATTTTATTTTATACTTAGATAAAATATTTACGCGGTTCCAAAATTAAATCTATAACGCAAGGTATATTTAAAGAAAGCTAGCTCTCATTTACTTTTAATGTAAGCAACTATGTTTCATATATTTATAAATCCTCCTTTTGTAGGTAATTGGTAGCATACTCTACATTTTCTCTACCTTGCCTTCTGCACTTAACATATCCTAGAGATTTCTCCACAGTAGTATATGGACTTATTCCTCCTCCCCTTTTATGTATGATACCATTTCTTGTCAGTATCACTCTGCCTGTCTCTAGCAATCGACCTTCTACCTTAAAGTGGTGAGTTTATGCCTTGGAGTGCAGATCTCCCGGACTGTGTGTTAACTAAGAGTTAACATGTCCTGAGTGAGGGCCCATGGAGCTGGAGCTCTACAGTAAGGAATGGGTCTGGTCTTTCTGGTAGGTATGGTGGCCGCTGAGCCTTCAGCACATTTGTTGCTTGTTAAATAGTAGTTGAATTGTTTCAAAATGTTTTAGATACCTTTACAATGAGCAGTCACTGTAACAATGAGTGGTTCTTATTGTGCTTTACTCTTCACATCAGACTTAGAGCATTTGGTCCCTTTGTCTGGAAAGACATTGGCATTTGAAAATCATTATTTTGCTATTAGAATTTCTTCTGGAAAACCTATTGTTTCTAGGGACCATGCAGGCTTAAGGATAAAAAACATCATTTGGCAAGACTCACTTTAATAAAAGATTGTTCTGTAAACCAGGAAGGGGCTCATTGTCTTTCTTCCTTAGCGTTATTTGATTGATTGATTGATTGATTCATCTATTCACATGTTCACTTCATTTATAAAAGCTTTTTGTGCATCTGGTACATCCAGTCACCATGTTGGAAGTTGGAACTGAGGGGGTTTCCCTTCGTCCTCTGAGCCCATGGACGTCTTTCCTCATTTTCCTGAAACATTCCTATATGCCTGGTCCAGTCTCAGGCCCAGATGCTGATTTCTCCTTTGATAAGGGCTTGTTGAAACCCTGGAGGTGGGGAGGACTGCTAGTGTCTGCAAACACTTGTTCTGATGTAAGGAGAATATTGGATGCCTTCGGTCATGTGTCCTCAGTTCATCCCGCTGAAAGCATCTGTTTACATCACATAGTTAAATCTTTTCTTAAAATTTTTATTTATTTATTTATTTATGGCTGTGTTGGGTCTTCGTTTCTGCGCGAGGGCTTTCTCTAGTTGTGGCAAGCGGGGGCCACTCTTCATCGCGGTGCGCAGGCCTCCCATCATCGCGGCCTCTCCTGTTGCGGAGCACAGGCTCCAGACACGCAGGCTCAGCAATTGTGGCTCACGGGCCCAGTTGCTCCGCGGCACGCGGGATCCTCCCAGACCAGGGCTCGAACCCGCGTCCCCCGCACTGGCAGGCAGATTCTCAACCACTGCGCCACCAGGGAAGCCCACATAGTTAAATCTTGAACGGACTCAGGTCAAATATATTCAGGTCTTCATAAAATACTTGGGCATTTTTTTAAATGAAACCTTTTATTGGTTAAGCATTAATAATGTAGCTGTTTGTGGCCTGGAAATAATTGGCCCTTTTCTAAGTATGAAACTCTTCTCTGTCTTCTCCCAGCTGACAGGGTCTTCAGTTCTGGGCCACAGCTTGCCTTGGCCGCTGCAGAACCGGCTCTTTCTTCAACAACATATGAACGGATTAGGCATAGTACTGCCATTAAAATGCTATAGTCTTCTGCCTAAAACAATTTGCTTTGAAAGGCTGTCACAAATCGCTGCACACACACCTCAGCCTGCATTTTCTTTTTTTTTTTAGTTTATTTGATTGAAGTATAGTTGATTTACAATGTTGTGTTAATTTCTACTGTATGGCAAAGTGATTCAGTTATACATATACATACATTCTTTTTCATATTCTTTTCCATTATCGTTTATCACAGGATATTGAATATAGTTTCCTGCGCTATGCAGTAGGACCTTGTTGTTTATCCATCCTATATATAATAGTTTGCATCTGCTAATCCCAAACTCCCACTCCATCCCTCCCCCACCCCCTTTCCCCTTTGGTAACATAAATTTGTTCTCTACGTCTGTGAGTCTGTTTCTGTTTTGTAGATAAGTTCATGTGTATCATATTTTAGATTCCACATATAAGTGATATCATATGATATTTGTCTTTCTCTGTCTTACTTCACTTAGTATGATAATCTCCAGGTCCATCCATGTTGCTGCAAATGGCATTATTTCATTCTTTTTTATGGCTGAGTACTATTCCATTGTATATATGTACCACATCTTCTTTATCCATTCATCTGTTGATGGACATTTAGGTTGTTTCCATGTCTTTCAGCCTGCGTTATTGAACTGCCTCTTGGGATTACTGTGAGGACAGTGCCAAGGAGATAATGTAAAGACCAGCAGGAGGCAAGAGCATTATGAGAGGGTAAAAGGCAGGACACCTCAAAACTGGTACACATACACATGCCCCAGCACACACATTCACATGTATGCTCACATGCACACACACACACACCCTCGTGTGCACACACACACTCTCTCTCTTGTGTGCACGCACATAAACGTTCTTTACCTGCCCACACTCACACACTTGTACACACACATGCACACACATCTGAACACACTCACACTCATATACACACTCGCATCCCTAATAATACATGTACACACAGACACATACACTCACACACATTCACCCACTCACATCCATACTCTCACAAACTCATGCACACTCACCATAAACACTCATGAAACACACACTCATATACACACTTGCACACTCCCACCCAGGTTCGAATATACACATGCACTTATATCATTCTTCATCATTATGGAAGTTTGAAATGGTCACTTGTGATGGACGCTCTTCTGTTTTCCCACTGCTACCCTCTCCACTGTGTTCAGAAACCAGACATCTGGACGGAAAGTCACCTATTGCCACTACCTAGGTCCTGAGCAGCCTACTGGGCACAGGCTCTCTAATGGCTCCAACCCAAGGGACCGGTTTTATAGCAAACTCTAGGCCCAGAACCAGTGTCTGAGAACCAAGGGGCAAGTATGATACCTTCGGCTCCCCTGCTGGGAAAAGTGAGGCAGGAAAAGGGTCTGGGAGTTGCCCAAGGTCATCCAGGAAGGTCACAGGTGACTAAGCAGAGCTCAGAAGCCAGTTCCCCTGAAACCTTGGCCAGTCAGGCTTTGAGTTGATGTGACTTGCTCAACGCTCCTAGGACGAGATGCTTGTCTTTAGTTTCTAAACATTCTCTACCATTAATGAATCCTTTAATCAGACTCATTAGTTGTGGTTTCCATTATGCAAAATGACCCCTGGATTAAGGTCCCTTACCATGTTCAGAGGAAGTAGCTGTATATTTTGCATCTCATTTATCAACCTTTTATGAAGTAGCAATTATGTGCATGCTTCAGGAGCCAGGCGCGCTCTGAAATTGCTGCGAATGTAATTTTTCTGAGCACTATTTCATTGCTGCCTCTCTGAGTGATAGAAAAAGAAGCTGATGGTACAAGGGAGACTCTTCCTTGAGAGGAGAAATTAAAGAACGGCTTGCTTCACGCAGATCCTCTCCCTGGAAGACCAGAGTTACACTGACGTTTTCCTCTGGACAAAGGGGGTCTAAAATTCAGACGTTCACATCCCGTGGGGACCCCTCCCTGTGTCGTACCATGGGGAGCCGTGAGTGAACCATGGCCAAATCAGACCTGCCCTGACCAGCCATCCATCACTCGGCGCCTCTCTTCCAGCCTCTCCTTCTCATGGGTTTTGAAGGAGCTGGAGAGATAAGGTTTCTTTTCATTGACAATCATTTTGCATTTCTCTGACACCCCTGGGGGTCTCCTGTGTCAAGCCCCTGCCAACTACTGTTCTGTGAACTTTCTTGAGAACCCATTTCCCTTCCTTTCCTCTGACCAGTGGTTCTCCACGTGTGGCCCCTCAATGACCAGGCACATCTGCATCCTCTGGGGATTTCTAGAAATGCACATTCTCAGGCCCCAGTCCAAGACACACTGAGTCAGAAACTGTTTAAAATCAATAACTAATGAGAACGTACTGTTCAGCACAGGGAACTCTATTCAGTGATCTGTGGTGAACTAAATGGGAAGGAAATCTAAAAAAGAGAGGATATATGTATACGTATAACTGATTCACTTTGCTGTACAGAAGAAAATAACACAACATTGTAAAGCAACTGTACTCTAATAAAAATTAAAAAAAAAAAAAAAAAAAGAAAGAAACTCTAGCAGGTAGGGGCCAGGGATCTGGGTTTAACAAGCCCTCCAGGGGATTCTGATGTTTGTTCAAGTTTGAAAACCATGTTCCAGAAAAGAGGGGAGAAAGAGACATATATGTCAGCCCAGTGAGCATTTTTTCAGAGCTGGTCTCGGCTCAGTGATGAGGGAGAAAACTGTATTGTGAGCAGCCTTCCTGGGCAAGAGGGAAAAGAACTGACCAGCTGGATCACACTGGGGTCCCGGGAGAGGGCGGAGGGGTAGGGAGGGGCAGGGAAGCAGGGAGGGGTCCCCTGCCCTCTGCACTGTATGAGGGGCTCGCGGAGAGCAACTCCTGACCCAGAGGGTCTCCAACTTTGCCACATGATGGAATCATCTGGGGACCTTTAAAAACTACTGATGCCTGACTCCCACCTCCAGACGTTCTGATTTAATTGATAAGGTATGTGACCTGAGGACTGGGAGTTTTAAAAGCTCCCCAGGTACTTCTAATGTGCAGCAAAGCTTGGGAGCCAGGAGTTTAACCTGGAAGTCCCGGTGCCCTGGTGGTGGGGTTTCAGACAGTGGGGAAGGCAGATGCGGGAGGCATTTAGCTGTCTTTCTCATGCCTCGTGCATGTGTACAAAGTTTAGGAGGTCACCTACTCTGCCTGTGTAAAAGCTCATCTTGATCATAGGTGTTGCCCAAGACAGATACACAGGGCACTCAGAGAGAAGGTTCCAGACAAATCATGACTCTTCCAAGGCAGAAAACACCCTGCTGCTCTCCTGGTTCATTAGGTCATAAAAGTGCCATGCCCAGGGTGACCAGATCCCACTGGCAGCACACCTGTACTGCCCACACCCTGAGAGCAGGACCCCAATTACTTGCTGTTCCCCTGTCAGCCCTTCCCGGTGGCAGGACAGAATCCTGAGAAGAATGAAGGCTCTGGGGTCCCGCTGTGTTGGTGTGTGCCCTGCTGCTTCACTTCTCCAGCTCTGGACCTCTCACTGCGGACCTGAGGGTGATAATGCCCCCTCCTGTGGGCGGTGTGAAGATGAAGAGGAAGTTCAACTACAGCAATATGGCACCTGGCCGGTTCCTCCGCACCTGTGTGCTGTCCCCTTGCTCTCAGACTGGGCTTACCTGAGAAGCTAATCCCCACCAAGCTGTGGGTGGAGAGGTTCTCACCTGAGCCCACATTGAAGACACCTAGGGAGTTAAAACCTTCATGCCTGAGTCCCTGTCCAGAGGTGCTGATCTAATCGGCCTGGTGTGGTCTGGGTTCTGGATTTGAAGACTCTCCTTAGGCGTTTCTGCTGTGCGGGCAGGGCGAGGCATCACTGTTTTACCAGAATAAACAATGGCTTCCCACGGTCTTTATGTCTGATGTCTGAATGAGGACCCAGGGAGCCCTAGCCCAGAGGGGCATGTCAGGGCAGTTTTGGGCTCTGAGGCAGGCCAGAGAGACCGTTGTTTGGTAAGAGGGGGCCCCATGGCACCCCTATCCCGCCTCTTCTGCCTTCCCAGAAGGCCAGCCTTGGCTGAGGCACCTGAGCCTGGTCTGATGCCCGACCCCCCGCGCACTCTCACATTCCTCCGCTGCTGCGGATCTATCTCCCGGCAGCCTCGGCAGCCAGCTTTTCCCAGGGACTGATCCTGGAGGGTGGGAGGGGCTCACACACCTATATCCACCAGTTTCCCTGGCCCTGCCAAGTCTCCCCTTCTTGGCCACCCATCCTCACCGAGGCGCTGCTTGCTCTGTTTCTCCATTTCAGACTTAACTGTGATGCTTCATTTCTGGTTCTAGGAGAACTGAGGTTGTTTAGACCCAGTGGCCCAAAGCCATGGGTGACATGAAGAAGGACAGTGTTTTAGACACCTCCCAATAGTAAGATGACTTGGCTAGGCCGCACCGTGGGATACCACATGTACCTTGTGGGTTGTGGAGATCTAGGGCAGCTTAAAATGAGAACGAGCTGTTGTGAAGCAAGAAGTAGCTTAGAAAAAATTCTCAGCACTGGGTGTTGGTTGGGCCACAGGTGTCAAGCAAGCCCTTGTCCAAACCTGACAGAGAGAGAGAGAGCATTTCATCAAACCGGCTGTTTCTCCCCCACTCACCATCCTCCCAGCATAACCACAGCTCAGCCCAAACCACCTGTGTCACGACCAGGGAGAGGGGGGAATATCATGGAGGGCTGGATACATGACCTTGCTTTAGAATGAAAGTTCTTGCCTGTCCCTTGGGTGAGGCTCAAATGTTAGCATGTTTCAACCTTTGAAATTCCACAGAGGTCACGTCCACAGGTCTTGGTGCCCACAAGCCAAACACCCTGCTATGAGCTAGATGGTGTGTGCCAGATGACCGATGTCCTGCTGTGTTCAGAACCTGGCCTGGGCCTGGCACACAGCAAACATTTGAAGGAGGAATGCTCCAGCCGTGCAAGAACAATAGCGAAATGGCAAGACCATTGGCCAGACAATTGTTATCGGGTTCCTGCCTCGTGCCGGGCACCGGGCTAAGACAGTGAACAAAAACAGACCATATCGACACCTTACAGCCCAGAGGGGAAGGTGGGCAGGAGGCGATCATCACACTGTATTTTTTCACGGTGGGTCAAGACTGGTACGGGCAAGGGGTGTTAGGGAAGGCTCCAAGGACGGGACTTTTGAAATGAGTTATGAAGTGGGAATTAACTGGGTTGAGAGTGGGGTCCGAGTTTTTCCTACAGCTTCTGTGAAGGCTTTGAGGTGGGAAGAAGCATGGTTCATTTCCATTCCTTGTGGCTGGAACACAGACAGCGGAAGAGAGAGTGGGGCGGGATGCCGTCAGAAGGTGGGGACCGCACCTGGAATGGTGTAGAAGGCCAGGGGTTAGGAGCTGGGTCTTCAGCAGTTCTGTGGTGGAGGCCTTCTTGTGCAGGGCAGGACCGCTTGCTCTCACTACAGTCCCCGTCTCCTTGCAAAGAGGCCTGAGAGTTGACTTGTAAAATCACCTGCCCCACCCCACCCCGGTGATGCTTCTGTGCGCCAAGTTTTAGAACCGTGGATTTAATAAACGTAAGGTTGCAAAGTTAACATAATTGAGTGAATTAATTCCTCTTAGCCTCCATCCACAGGACAATGGCGCACCATCTCCAGGCGGGTGGGGCTGTAGCCTGCTGGACTGAGTGGAGGGCAGGTCTCTACAGAGAGGGTTGGCCTGAGCCATTAGTGGTCCACACTCACCGCACGGGGGATGAGTGCATCCTCCCACCGCCTAAGCTGATTTCAACCGCATATTATGGGGCCAGATGCAGTCGTCTTTTCTTTCATACTCCATACTCCTATCCCCTCAGAAAGGAGGGACCTCTTCCTTTGCGGGACCACAACCCTCACTCAAGGTGGTCCTGTCATCCCTCAGGAAGGGACCTTGGTTGTTTCTGAGAACTGCCCTGGGACAGGTCAGGATCTGGGTTTCTGTGAAGGAAGAATTCCAGTGCAGCAGGAAAATAAATCATCCCAGGGAGACCTAGGTCTCCCAGCATATGATACACACTGAAGAGAGCCCAGTGCCTCCACCCAGGGCCAGGGAAACACCAGGATGGGGAGACAGGGCCTTGGGCTCTAGTATGGGCCCTCTGTTTTTTTTCCCTAACATCTTTATTAGAGTATAATCGCTTTACAATGTTGTGTTAGTTTCTGCCGTATAACAAAGTGAATCAGCTATATGTATACATATATCCCCATATCCCCTCCCTTTTGTGTCTCCATCCCACCCTCCCTATCCCACCCCTCTAGGTGGTCACAAAGCACCGAGAGCTGATCTCCCTGTGCTATGCGGCTGCTTCTCACCAGCTATGTATTTTACATTTGGTAGTGTATATATGTCAGTACCACTCACTCACTTCGTCCCATCTTCCCCTTCCCCTTCCCCGTGTCCTCAAGTCCATTCTCTACCTCTGTGTCTTTATACCTGTTCTGCCCCTAGGTTCATCAGAGCCATTTTTTTTTAGATTCCATATATATGTGTTAGCATACGATATTTGTTTTTTTGTTTTTTCTTTCTGACTTACTTCACTCTGTATGACAGACTCTAGGTCCATCCACCTCACTCCAAATAACTCAGTTTCCTTTCTTTTTATGGCTGAGTAATATTCCACTGTATATATGTGCCATATCTTCTTTATCCATTCATCTGTCAATGGACACTTAGGTTGCTTCCATGTCCTGGCTATTGTAAATAGAGCTGCAATGAACACTGTGGTACTTGACTCTTTTTGAATTATGGTTTTCTCAGGGTATATGCCCAGTGGTGGGATTGCTGGGTCCTATGGTAGTTCTATTTTTAGTTTTTTAAGGGACATCTATACTGTCCTCCATGGTGGCTGTATCAATTTACATTCCCACCAACAGTGCAAGAGGGTTCCCTTTTCTCCACACCCTCTCCAGCATTTATTGTTTGTAGATTTTTTATGATGGACTTTCTGACTGGTATGAGGTGATACCTCATTATAGCTTTGATTTGCATTTCTCTAATGATTAGTGATGCTGAGCATTCTTTCATGTGTTTGTTGGCAATCTGTATATCTTCTTTGGAGAAATGTCTATTTAGGTCTTCCAACCATTTTTGGATTGGGTTGTTTGTTTTTTTGATATTGAGCTACATGAGCTGCTTGTAAATTTTGGAGATTAATCCTTTGTCAGTTACTTCGGTTGCAAATATTTTCTCCTATTCTGAGGGTCGTCTTTTCTTCTTGTTTATGGTTTCCATTGCTGTGCAAAACTTTTAAGTTTCATTAGGTCCCATTTGTTTAGTTTTGTTTTATTTCCATTTCTCTAGGAGGTGGGTCAAAAATGATCTTGCTGTGATTTATGTCAGAGTGTTCTTCCTATGTTTTCCTCTAAGAGTTTTAAAGTGTCTGGCCTTATATTTAGGTCTTTAATCCATTTTGAGCTCATTTTTGTGTATGGTGTTAGGAAGTGTCCTAATTTCATTCTTTTATATGTAGCTGTCCAGTTTTCACAGCACCATTATTGAAGAGGCTGTCTTCTCTCCATTGTATATTCTCACCTCCTTTATCAAATACAAGGTGGCCATATGTGTGTGGATTTATCTCTGGGCTTTCTGTCCTGTTCCATTGATCTATATTTCTGTTTTTGTGCCAGTACCATACTGTCTTGATTACTGTAGCTTTGTAGTATAGTCTGAAGTCAGGGAGCCTGATTCCTCCAGCTCCATTTTTCTTTCTCAAGATTGATTTAGCTATTCGGGGTCTTTTGTGTCTCCATACAAGTTGTGAAATTTTTTGTTCTAGTTCTGTGAAAGGTGCCAGCGGTAGTTTGATAGGGATTGCATTGAATCTGTAGATTGCTTTGGGTAGTAGAGTCATTTTCACAACGTTGTTTCTTCCAATCCAAGAACATGGTATATCTCTCCATCTGTTTGTATCATCTTTAATTTCTTTCATCAGTGTCTTATAGTTTTCTGCATACAGGTCTTTTGTCTCCTTAGGTAGGTTTATTCCTAGGTATTTTATTCTTTATGTTGCAGTGGTAAATGGAAGTGTTTCCTTAACTTCTCTTTCAGATTTTTCATCATTAGTATATAGGAATGCAAGAGATTTCTGTGCATTAATTTTGTATCCTGCTACTTTACCAAACTCATTGATTAGCCCTAGTAGTTTTCTGGTAGCATCTTTAGTAACTCTATGTATAGTATCATGTCGTCTGCAAACAGTGACAGTTTCACTTCTTCTTTTCTGATTTGGATTCCTTTTGTTTCTTTTTTGTCTCTGATTGCCGTGGCTAGGACTTCCAAAACTATGTTGAGTAATAGTGGTGAGAGTTGGCAACCTTGTCTTGTTACTGATCTTAGAGGAAATGGTTTCAGTTTTTCACCATTGAGAACGATGTTGGCTGTGGGTTTGTCATATATGGCCTTTATTATGTTGAGGTAGGTTCCCTCTATGCCTACTTTCTGGAGAGTTGTTATCATAAATGCGTGTTGAATTTTGTCAAAAGCTTTTTCTGCATCTATTGAGATGATCATATGGTTTTTCTCCTTCATTTTGTTAATATGGTGTATCACATTGAGTGATTTGCATATATTGAAGAATCCTTGCATTACTGGGATAAACCCCACTTGATCATGTTGTATGGTCCTTTTAATATGCTGTTGGATTCTGTTTGCTAGTATTTTGTTGAGGATTTTTGCATCTATGTTCATCAGTGATATTGGCCTGTAGTTTTCATTTTTGTGACATCTTTGTCTGGTTTTGGTATCAGGGTGATGGTGGCCTCATAGAATGAGTTTGAGAGTGTTCCTCCCTCTGCTATATTTTGGAAGAGTTTGAGCAGGATAGGTGTTAGCTCTTCTCTAAATGTTTGATAGAATTCGCCTGTGAAGCCATCTGGTCCTGGGCTTTTGTTTGTTGGAAGATTTTTAATCACAGATTCAATTTCAGTGCTTGTGATTGGTCTGTTTATATTTTCTATTTCTTCCTGGTTCAGTCTCAGAAGGTTGTGCATTTCTAAGAATTTGTCCATTTCTTCCAGATTGTCCATTTTATTGGCATATGGTTGCTTGTAGTAATCTCTCATGATCCTTTGTATTTCTGCAGTGTCAGTTGTTACGTCTCCTTTTTCATTTATAATTCAGTTGATTTGAGTCTTCTGCCTTTTTTCTTGATGAGTCTGGCTAATGGTTTATCAATTTTGTTTATCTTCTCAGAGAACCACCTTTTAGTTTTATTGACCTTTGCTATCATTTCCTTCCTTTCTTTTTCATTTATTTCTGATCTGATATTTATGATTTCTTTCCTTCTGCTAAATTCGGGAGTTTTTTGTTCTTCTTTCTCTGATTGCTTTAGGTATAAGATTAGGTTGTTTATTTGAGATTTTTCTTGTTTCTTGAGGTACGATTGTATTGTTATAAACTTCCCTCTTAGAACTGCTTTTGCTGCATCCCATAGGTTTTGGGCCATTGTGTTTTCATTGTCATTTGTTTCTAGGTATTTTTTGATTTCCTCTTTGATTTCTTCTTTGATCTCTTGGTTATTAAATAGCGTATTGTTTAGTACCCATGTATTTGTATTTTTTAGAGTTTTTTTTCTTGTAATTGATATCTAGTCTCATAGAGTTGTGGTCGGAAAAGATGCTTCATGCTATTTCAATTTTCTTAAATTTACCAAGGCTTGATTTGTGACCCAAGATAGGGTCTATCCTGGAGAATGTTCATGAGCACTTGAGAAGAAAATGTATTCTGTTGTTTTTGGATGGAATGTCCTATAAATATCAATTAAGTCGATCTTGTTTAATGTGTCATTTAAAACTTGTGTTTCCGTATTTATTTTCATTTTGGATGATCTGTCCATTGGTGAAAGTGGGGTGTTAAATTTCCCTACTATGATTGTGTTACCGTCAATGTCCCCTTTTATGGCTGTTAGCATTTGCCTTATGTATTGAGGTTCTCCAATGTTAGGTGCATAAATATGTACAATTGTTATACCTTCTTCTTGGATTGATCCCTTGATCATTATGTAGTGTCCTTCTTTGTCTTTTGTAATAGTCTTTATTTTAAAGTCTATTTTGTCTGATATGAGAATTGTTACTCCAGCTTTCTTCTGAATTCCATTTACATGGAATATCTTTTTCCATCCCCTCATTTTCAGTCTGTATTTGTCCCTAGGTCAGAAGTGGGACTTTTGTAGACAACATACATAGGGGTCTTGTTTTTGTATTCATTCAGCCAGTCTATGTCTTTTGGTTGAAGCATTTAATACATTTACATTTAAGGTAATTATCAATATGTATGTTCCTATTACCATTTTCTTAATTGTTTTTGGTTTGTTATTGTAGGTCTTTTCCTTCTCATGTTTTTCCTGCCTAGAGAAGTTCCTTTAGCATTTGTTGTGAAGCTGGTTTGGTGGTGCTGAATTCTCTTAGCTTTTGCTTGTCTGTAAAGGTTTTAATTTCTCCATCAAATCTGAATGAGATCCTTGCTGGGTAGAGTAATCTTGGTTGTAGATTTTCCCCTTTCATCACTTTAAATATGTCCTGCCACTCCCTTCTGGCTTGCAGAGTTTCTGCTGAAAGATCAGCTGTTAACCTTATGGGGATTCCCTTGTATGTTATTTGTTGCTTTTCTCTTGCTGCTTTTAGTATTTTTTCTTTGTATTTAATTTTTGATAGTTTTGTTAATATGTGTCTTGGTGTTTTTCTCCTTCGATTTATCCTGTATGGGACTCTCTGCGCTTCCTAGACTTGAGTGACTATTTCCTTTCCCATGTTAGGGACGTTTTCAACTATAATTTCTTCAAATATTTTTTCAGACCCTTTTTTTTCCTCTTCTCCTTCTTGGACCCCTATAATTTGAATGTTGGTGCCTTTATTCTTGTCCCAGAAGTCTCTGAGACTGTCTGCAATCTTTTCATTCTTTTTTCTTTATTCAGCTCTGCAGTAGTTATTTCCACTATTTTATCTTCCAGGTCACTTATCCATTCTTCTGCCTCAGTTATTCTGCTACTGATTACTTCTAGAGAATTTTTAATTTCATTCATTGTGTTGTTCATCATTGTATGTTTGCTCTTTAGTCTATGTCCTTGTTAAATGTTTCTTGTATTTTCTCCATTCTAGTTCCAAGATTTGGATCATCTTTACTATCATTACTCTGAATTCTTTTTCAGGTAGGCTGCCTAGTTCCTCTTTTGTTTGGTCTGGTGGGTTTTTACCTTGCTCCTTCATCTGTTGCATATTTCTATGTCTTCTCATTTTGCTTAATTTACTGTGTCTAGGGTCTCCTTTTTGCAGGCTGCAGGTTCATAGTTCCCATTGTTTTTGGTGTCTGCCCCTAGTGAGTGAGGTTGGTTCAGTGGCTTGTGTAGGTTTCCTGGTGGATGGGACTGGTGCCTGTGTTCTAGTGGGTGGGGCTGGATCTTGTCTTTCTGGTGGGCAGGGCCTCATCCTGTGGTGTGTTTTGGGGTGTCTGTGAACTTAGTTTGAATTTAGGCAAGGTCTCTGCTAATGGGTGGGTTTGTGTTCCTGTCTTGCTAGTCATTTGTCATGGGGTGTCCAGCACTGGCACTTACTGGCCATTGAGTGGAGCTGGATCTTAGCCTTGAGACAGAGATCTCTGGGAGAGCTCTCGCCGATTGCTATTACGTGGGGCCAGGAGGTCTCTTGTGGTCCAGTGTCCTGAACTCGGCTCTCCCACCTCAGAGGCTCAGGCCTGACACCAGGCCGGAGCACCGAGACCCTGTCAGCCACATGACCAGGTATGTGGGGAGTTTCTTGCCTTTTGGGAAGTCTGAGGTCTTCTGCCAGCATTCAGTAGGTGTTCTGTAGGAGTTGTTCCACATGTAGATGTATTTTTGATGTATTTGTGTGAAGGAAGTTGATCTCCACGTCTTACTCCTCTGTCCTCTTGAAGCACTGCTTGCTGTTCTGGGAGCATGGCTTTCCCTTTCCCATCGTACTGGTTCCAGAGTTCTGGACCCTCTTATTAACCCTCTGAGTGATCCCTTCATCACGGGACTTGCCATGCTATCTCCTCTATTGTTGCTGGCAGTTTTCATTTTCTGTGCCATTTTGGTTAACTGGCTGTGCTTTCTTCAAGCGGTACACTTCTGGGCTCCACTGAAAAGCATCCAATCGTTGCTTAGTGGTGCTGCCATGGCTGATGGAGAAGTTCACGTCTAATAATTATATCCTTGACTGCATGGTCTTGAAGATCTCCTCCAGCTTAGGCCTACAGAGAATTCTCCATGAAAAGTTCCCAGACTTGGCCCAAACACTTTCTTCTTCCCTTCCTTTCAGCTCAGGAGGTTTTTTGGTTTTGTTTTTTCTTTTCTATGTAGGCCCATGGGCAGGAACAAAATACTGTCTAGTGATAGTTATGCTTTTATTTGGATATATTATTGATAGATCATTTTCTTATCTAACCACGTGACTCCTTATATAGATGATAAGCTCCTTAAGGACAAGTTCTCTGGTTGCCCTGTGTTCCCTAGGGAAACTTCCTTCCCAAATTATCTTTAATGTAAGCCTGTTGAAGAGGATGTGGAAAGGCCTCTGATTTGATTTAGTTTCATCTGACTGTGGTTAATTGTGAAGCACTTGGCTTCAATTGGTTCTGGCCTGCAAACTTGATTTATAATTTGGACAATTATGATGGACGCTGTTGGTACCCTGCCAAGTTCCCCTTCACCAGGCAGATACTAACCCTAACCCATCCCCCCAGCACTGCAAGTATTTGCTGCCCATGGAACACAGCTGCTGTTCTCCAGGGAATTGCCCCCAGCTGAAAGGGAACCACCCTCTCCAGGAGATCACACCAGGGACTATCTACCAAAGACTGACGGACTCTGGTTTGGGGGGTGCGGGTGTACAAAAAGCTGACCCCCTTGACTCAAGGAGGGACTGGCCTTGCTCTGTGGGATCAGGCTGAAGCTGAGCTCCAGCTGGGACCACAGCTTGCTTGGCTCTTCTCCTGCCCTTTGTGTTTCCCTCACTCCCCTCCTGCTGAGATCACAGCCCAATAAAGACCCCATCTCGGGGCTCTGCTTCTAGGGTGCGTGAGCCAAGACAACAATGATGTTTGCATTTTATTCTAATTTGATTCAATTTCATCCATCAGGGGGAAATAAAAAAGGTTTATTCAGTTAGCCTCCTGTGTTGCTAGTTTTGGGCCAGGGTCTGTGGAAGATTTAATGAAAAGGCCTTGTCGACCCACATATGGGCCTTTCAGCAGCATCTCATTTTAGACAACTTGTACCATAGTATCTCTTCATTCTGGAGATGACCCAGGAAGTTCAATATTTCTGCATCTTCCAAACTGAACCTCCCAGGGAGCATCCTCTGTGTAGAACTCGCTCCCAAATTCTTAGGTTACCCCACTTATTTCCCCTAATATGGTCACTTTTATGCATTTTCTGAGTTATACATTAGGACTCATGGTAAAAATGGAGCAGAACATTTTGAATCTGGACTTTCCAGGCAAATCCAGGGTGTGTTCTCATGATGACTTCTGTTCCTTAGCATGGATAAGCCATTGATGAGTGGGCCCAGGTGGGGGTCCCCTAAAGAAGTGATGTGTGTCCAGTTCGGTGGGGAGGACCATGGGGTTGATTTCTGGGGGAGCTGGGTCCTTTGTATCCCACTATCTGCAGGATCTAAAACCGGATTGCCTGTACTGAAGTTACAAGCTAGAAGAAAAGTGGGTTTGGAGCATGACAGTAGTGACGGCATGGGAGCCACCCTCAAGGAGGCTGTGTTAGATATGCAATCAGGGCCAGTTACTTAACCTTTTTAAGCTTTGGTTTCTTCATCTGTAAAAATGGGCATGATGATAGAACCTAACTCAGTGGATAGTTGGGAAGATGAAATGTGATAATGTATGCAAATTATTGTACAGGAAACACCTAGGAAATGTTTCCCATTATTATAAGGCACACCCAGATATGTTGAACTCTCAGCCCTGCCACTTGGTAAAGGCCGCCCTGATGATTCTGGGAGCTTTGTTTGCCACCCACCTCTTATCATGGTCCATGTGAGGTTTGAACATGGAAATCTCAGATCTTGGGAAAACCTCAATACTATATATCAGACCATCACTACTGGCCTTTCCAAGGCTAGGCATGTCTAAGATGGTATAGGTAGGAATGGATAGAGGTGGGGAGCACCCCCAACCCAACTCAGGACCATAGACCTAGGAGCAGTCAGGTTTAGAAGATGAAAAGGGCCAGGGAAGGAGAGAAGATTGGCACCTTGGGGTAACCAATGGGGTCACACAGATCTGGGCCCAGATCCCAGCTCCATCCCTCTCACTAGCTCTGTAAACTTTGACAACTTACATACATTTTCTGAGACACAGTTTTCTACTCTAAGATGGGGTAACATGGACCCTGCAGTTAAGAATCTGTGCTGTTGTAAATAAGATGCCTGATGTATAGCAGGTCCTCAGTAGTCAGCCACTGCTATATTTCTGAGTCGAACTTTCTAAACTGGGCCATATACCTCCCTGTCTAGCCCCACACACTGCTGACAAAGCCCTTGATTCTGAATGACAAGCCTTGAGGTTCCTTCTATCCTGGGTTGGAGGATGAGGCTTGTTTTGGTGTCTCTGAAGCCAGTTCAGCCCAAGTGGCCCACTGCTCTGGGGTTCAAATTGCTGACAGTCCTCGGATTCCCTGTGCATTCCCCAGTGGCCGGCCCAGGAGAGAAACGGCACAATGGAATGCGGGCAGACATTCAGCCCCGCTCTCCTGCCCTGAGGTCTGCAGCAGCTGCTCTCCAATTAAGCATCCCAGTTCAAACAAGGCCACTGACCTTCAGTTCACCTACATAAATATACTTCTCCAGGAATGCCGAGGACTTCACACAGGGCTCACGTGGCTTCCCTTGGGACTTTTGAGCTACAGAGTCTTTCTCTGATCCCACGGTGGCAGCACTAGGTTCTGGGGTATTGGCTATGCCCTCAGAGCTGGGAGGGCACATGGCATTTCTCCATCAGTTGAACTATGGTGGGCTGTGGGGGAAGCTTCCTCATCAGGGAGTGGGTTACCCTCTGGAGGGCTGTCATGACATTGTCCTTTCCAACTTGCTTCTTCACACTCAATACCCTGAGGCCCTTTTCCCTGGTCTGAGATGGCTTACACGAAGGGTTGGAAAATTATGGGCCATGGGCCAAATGTGGCCCACCACCTGGTTTGTAAATAAAGTTTTATTAGAACACGGTTGTGCCCATTTGTTTACATATTGTCTATGGCTGCTTTCCTGCTATGACAGGAGAGCAGTCACAACAGATACCATATGGCTGTAAAACAGTCTAGCTCTTTACAGAAAAAGTTTGCCTACCTCTTCCTTATACCCTCTAGGCAGAGATGTACCAGATCCCATGCTGGGACTTGGGTAGGGAGGGGATTGGTTCAGGGAGAGACTGAGCCAGAGCTTCCCTTCTGACAAGAAGCCCCTTCTCCTGGGAAACAACATAAACATCTGGCAGAGGCACCCCTGAGGCTGCAGAACTCAGGTTGTCCAAGGCATGTTCTGCAGACCCCTAGACAGAAGGTTTAGAGGTCAAGGATGTTTGAGAAACACATTCCTTAATCTCCTCTTGAAGAGGTACAATGTATTCTAGTATATGAAAGGCTCTGAGAGATCCTATGGGTGACAAATCCATTTACTTTGTTTCACAATGTTTCTCTAATGGAAACTGGTCACAGAATGTTTTTCTACATGTGTACCCCAATCATAGCCCATAGAATCTAGAAACAGATTTGGGAAATAATGGTCTAAGAGAAAAAGTCAGTTTCATGGATTTGAGAAATTATTTGTTAATTCCAACATCCTCTCACCTAGTTCTAGAAAAGGGTGGAAAAACTATTGGTGCAGCCTTTACTGGCACTAAACCACCTCTGTGGGTGTTGCAGAATCTGGGGTGCCCAGAGTTCTCTTTCTTTCTCTTGATGACTTCTGGGGCAGTGAGACATGTACAGGAGTTAGAGAGGGACATACATACTGGCATTATGGTTGGTGAGGCTGGATGGCAGAGAGAGGTCATTTTGCATCCGAGATCATTTGGGGCCTTCTTGCTCCTCATCTCCCCCGAACTGGACCAATGTCGGCACCAGCCACAGGGGAGAAGCCTCATACTCCCAGCTGTGGAGAAAGATGGGCATCGGAAGGGCACGCAGCCCCACCAGAGAGCCCAGAGCACAGCTTGAGCCACACACATGCACAACCCTTCTTGGCCATCTTCCCCCGCTCACAAGTTGGCAGGAGTGAGTAGGAATGGAGGAGGGATATACATGTCTCTGTGGTACTTCTGGCCAGAGTTTGGGGTTGGACGATTCCTACTTTGGGCCAAGGATACGAGAGTCCCTCAAGGAGCTTACAGTCTAGTGGGAGAGGAAGACTCATAAGCCATCATAGCACTCCCTCCTGACTGCCAGACCTTGATGTGTGATGCTCTCCTGGAGGCCTCCTTCAGATCCTGAGTCAGTGAAAGAAGAAGCCAGACGCAGCCACAAGAGAGTCGGACTAAGGTAGGAAAGTGAAAGGAACATACTGAAACATTTAAACAAGGGCTAGAGAAGGAATTTTGGTTCAGTTCACCACTGTGGACTGAGACCTTGTCTCTTAGGAGATTAGATGTAAGATAAAGGTTTATGCAATGGAACACAAACAAACAACAAATCCGCAAAGCAGAATTAAACCCACTCAGAAAATGAACAGAACACCTAACACATAATTCTAAAAATCTGAATGAAGCAGCAATGAGAATCCTATTTATCTAGATCAGAATAGCAAGACTTTTTAAAAGGAAAATAATTAAGTGATGCACAGGCTGTGGGAGCTTGGCCGTGTCCCACTCCGCTGATGGAAATGAATGACATTTCTGCAGCATTTCTGTATGCTGCATGAGCCTTCAAACTGCTGCTACCTTTTGACCAGATGGCATCATTTCTAGAAATCTGTCTAAGGGAATGATCAGAAGTGGAGAAGAAAAAGCTTTATGAACAGAGATGTTTGTGAAATACAGTTTATAATACTGAAACATTGGAAGCCATCTAAATGTTCAGCAATGGGGGAAATAGATTGACCCCTCGCAAAATGGAATATTTTACAGAATGTAAAATGATGCTTACAAAGGTGTTAGTGACATGAAATTCATTTGACATAGAATTAAATGAAAAATGCAAAACTGTTTGTAGAGATTTACCTTCACCATTTACGTATATGTATGATGTGATAGATAACAAAATGTTAAAAATACATATTTATGCATGGTGGGATTATGAGTAATTTTAAGGTTTCTTTCTTTTACGTAGTTTCCAAATTTTCTACATTGATCATACACCATGTTTTGCATATTTGAAGCATATTTGAGCAACTTCTTTAGCATCCCAGAGAAGGGAAAGAACATTGGCCTGGAGTCATTGGAAGATGCTTCCTGAAAGAGCTAAGAGTTGAGAAAGCCTCTCTGTAAAATGCCCAGCACCGCTGCACGAGGTAGATCAGGTAGGTTTACTCTTCCCACTTGACATCTGGGGAGCCTGAGACCTGTGGGTATGTGCATAGCTCAAGGCCACTCCTGGCATTAGCAGTCAGGATGAGAACCCACCTCCCAATTCCAGGCACGTGGGTTTTTCGTTAGGCCCAGCTGCCTGGCAACGGGAGGAGCCTGTGGGCATCTGCTCGTTATCTCTCAGCCCTCGCCCTCTGATTGTTTATCTGGAGTGGATTGTTTATCTGGTGTGACTCTGCGGAAGTGAGCCTGGGCCGCCTGCCCCTGGTTGGGCTGCCTTGTTTGCTTACATCTCTGAATCACGAGGGCACTGCTTGGAGCTGACAGCATTTGGGAGTGCACTCCTCCAGGTTCACTGAGACTAAGTCACAGTGACCCAGCGCGGTGAGCACAGAGCAGGTAACGCGTTCCTCCTGTCAGCAGTGTCTCAAGCTACGGAGACGCTGCAGCCCTGGGGTGCCATCCAAAAGCAGCTATTGTTTGAGCAGCACTTGATCAGCATGTGCATTCTGGGTTCTTTGCAGGTTTCCTGGGGGAAAGCAGCAGCAGAGGCTGGTACCAGGAAGCAGAATGTGGAGTGAAACAGCCCACAGAAAAATAGGTGGTGACTGGGTGTGAAGGACCGGAACTTCGGTGTCAGAAAGACTTGGGTTTGAGTCTTGCCACAGCCTCCTCCCAGATGAGATTCCTTGATTAGGTCCCTGAGTCCGAGCCTCAATTTTCCTCATCTGTCAAGCGGGCATGATGATACCAACCTCACAGGGAGAATTAAACAATCAGACAACGATGCTCCATAAATGTGATACTGTGACTAATGACAATGATGACTTTAAAATAAACTTTACTACTTACCTTTAAATATGATTGGGTAATATTTTATTGAATTCTAAACACATTGTAACCAAGTGATGCAATATGGGTCATGGAGGACCAGTCTGGAGCCATTGGAGCTGTTTGTCTGAGAGACCGTGAGAAGGCTGAGTCCGTTGCAGTGCTGGGAGGAGGAGAAGCGTGGCTATGTGGAGGGCAGTGCAAGTCCAAGGTCAGACTCTGCTGCGGGCCCCACAGCTTGGTCAACACTGAGAGAACTGGGAAGTGATCTGAGTTCGGCTTGGGTTGAGTCCTTGCTGCAGGAGGGAGACAGACCCCTTGGCCCCTTCACTCTGCCTCCGGGCCACACCACTCCATCCACGTGCCTCTGCTCACTTCATTCCCAGCCTGGAGAGGCTTCTCAAACTCTCTGAGTCCCACTATCCTTCCAGATCTGCTCCAATCTTCTTTTCTGCTCCAACCCCTGCCTCTCCATCCGGGAGTCACCAAGTGTGTCAACGTGGTTTTGTCCAGTCTCTGCCACTATCACTGTACCTTGTCTGAGGGGCTGTACAGAGGAGTGGGAAAAGCAGTGGGACCAGACAGAACCTGACAGTCTCTGCCACGTATTCGTTCCACGGCCAAGGGCAGGTTCTACAACTGCTCTGGATATCAGTTGCATTATATGAAAATGTGAATCATAGTTATAATTATCAACTTTTGAGCACTTATTATGTGCCAGACACTGTGCAGAGAGCTAGAAAGACATTAGTTTGCTAAGTCTCTGTGCATATGAAGTGGGCAGTAGCATGCTGGTAAGTGATTAACAACTGGCTCTCTAAAAAAGAGCAAAGCTTATGATCCAGCAATCCCACTCCTGGGCATATATTGGAGAAAATCCTAACTTGAAAAGATACATGCACCCTAATGTTCTTAGCAGCATTATATACAATAACCAAGACATGGAAGCAACCTAAGTGTCCATCGACAGATGAATGGTTAAAAATGTGGTATATATACACAATGCAATGTTACTCAGCCATGAAAAAGGAATGAAATAATGCCATTTGCAGCAACATGGATGGACCTAGAGATTATCATACTAAGTAAAATAAGTCAGTCAGAGAAAGACAAATATCATATGCTATCACTTATATGTGGAATCTAAAATATGATACAAATGAGCTCATTTACAAAACAGACACAAAAACAAACTTACAGTAACCAAAGGGGAAAAGGGAGGAGAGGGATAAATTAGGAGTTTGCAATTAACATACACACATTACTATATAGAAAATAGATAACCAACAAGAACCTATTGTATAGCACAAGGAACTATACTCAATGTCTTGTAATAACCTATAATGGAAAAGAATCTGAAAAATAATAGATTTATATATATAATATATATGTAACTGAATCACTTTGCTGTACACCTGAAACTAACAAAACATTGTAAATCAACTGTACTTCAATTTAAAAAAGACAAAAAAATGTGAAAAAAATAAACTAAAAGCAAACCTTGATGTGCAGTTTGCCAATTACTGTGGTGTAAATTTTCTCACCGTGGTTAATTTCAACCTGCCAACTTGTAGTCACTGAACCGAGAGCTGGGAAGAAAGGTGTGCAGTCAGCTCCCATAAACTATGAGAGCCGGTTTCTAGCGTACCTTGGGAGGTAGGGAGGTGCCATCATCCTGGTTCTACGGGCAAGGAAACTGAGTCTCAGAGGCTCCAGTGACCTGCCTAAGTTCCCCAAGGTGGTAAAGGCAGAGCAGGAGCTCTAACTCAGGCTGTCTACCTCCATAACCTGTGTTCTTTCTGCTTCACTCAACCGTAGCACTGTTACAGGATCAAGTATACTGAGGGCACTTTTGACGCAGCATGGCACCCAGTGCACACAGTAGGTGTTCAGAACTGATGGCTGTGGTTGAAATCATTGTCAGTGACAAGGTCACCGGCTGGTTTTCCAGGCCTCCTCGAAGGCTGGGTGGAAGCGACTCTGGAAGAACTGGGGTCGAGGACCTGAGGCTGCTTCTCCATCTCCATCTCCTTCCTGCCAGCAGTTCATGTCTTTACCTATCTATCTCCCTTGTAAGCACATTTGAAAAATGCTGTCTCAGTTAAACAATGACCTCTGCAGCTGCCAGAGGACAGTTCGGTACTTCACACTATTTAACACAAAGTTTCATAAACACATTTAAGCTGGTCCATGTCTGTAAGAAAAGGAATGGTCAGAAATCGTTCTGGTCACTGTGGAAGTGGCAGAGGAGGAGAGAGCACATGCTCCCTTGGTAGTCATCTGCGGAGACAGAAGCTTCCAGAGAATCTGTGTGATTTCCCCTTGGTCATTTAAAGAAGGTCTCTCCCTAACCCAAGTACATGTGCATGCACGCACATACACCCATTCTCCAGGACGCTATGGAGTCAGGAGTGCTGATTGCCTTATGAAGAGGAGTATCAGTATGGGTATGCTTTGGGTATCACTGAGGGAAATACTAGGAAACCATGTGTTTCCTCATACAGAGGCATAGATGGAGGGACACAGCTTCCTTTGGGGTTGGGTCTGGAGGTGGGATCCTCCCAAGGGCACAGCTTCATCGTGGAGATCAATCTCAGGGCACATGGCTCTGAGTCTCAGAGCCCAAGCAATGGTAAGAACAACAAAACACACCAGATACTTATCCCGTGAATCATCTGCTTTAACCCTCCTGGCAACATGGTGATGTAGGGGCTATGTTATCTCCCTACTTCATGGCTGAGCAGACTAAAGCTTAGGGAGGTTAAATAACTTTCTCCAGGTCAGGCACTTGGCTAAGGATTTAATAAGTACAACATCTCATTTGATTGACCCAGCCCTTCATGCAGCTGGTGCTACCGGTTTTCCATTTGATAGAAACAGGGGCTCAGAGATGTTAAGTAAATGACTCAGGGTCACAGGGCTAATAGTGATGGAGTGAATGGGCACATAGATGCCCCTGGCTGTGGAGTCTGTATCCATAATGACTACCCTGTGGGATCCCTTGGAAAATCTGAGATGGTTGAGCCCACCCAAGTCCTGGCCTCCTGCCTGCCTTCAGGGGGCAGCTCTGGCCCTGCACCCCAGCATTCAGCCCATGTATGACCTCTACAGGAGAAATGTGTTCTTATTCCTTGACGTTAGACCTGCAAATGCCTCCTCACTGCTTTCAGGTACTGCACGGGTTGCTTCTCTCTGTCCCTCCAAAGCAGGCCAAGTGGATAAGAACCATCCCTTCTTGGTTGGAAATGCTGTTCCAGCCTGGCTAGAGGAAGGCTGTGCATTTCTTTGGTCTCTGGACGCTTTCACTCAGGCGACCTTGTTTTGTATTAGACCTGCAACGATCAACTCTCTGCTCCCCCAGCCCCCGTTGTTGGTGGGTGACCAGGACTTTGGGGAGTGAGAAAAATGGGCAGTGCTTTGCCCAAGAGAAAGGTGGCTCTTCTGTTCTCATGGCCACTGCCCTGGTTCAAAACCAGCTATCTCTCCCCCAGGACTGTCTCCACAGTTTGCAGGACCCACTGCTAAATGAGAATGCAGGGCCCCTTGTTCAAGCGTTATTAAGAATTTTGAGACAAAGACAGCAGAGCAGTAAACCAATGTGGTCCTTTCTAAGTGCGGGGCTCTGTGTGACTGCACAGACCACATGCTCACGAAGCCAGCCCTGCTCTCACCTGGGCTACGGCAACTGCCTCCTAACTGGTCTTCCTGCCCCAGCTCTCTTGCCTCATCTTCAAACCATTCTCCACACTGCAGCCAGTGACTTTCCTTGACGGCAACTCCGTGTAACTCTATGCACTGATTCATAGCTGTACAGATTGAAAGCCAAGGTGAACACAGCAGGCACCCCAGAACTGTTCCCTCTAGACCCAGGTTTCTCATCCTCAGCGCTATTGACTTGTAGGGCCAAGTAACTGTCTGCTGTGGGAGGTTGTCCAATGCACTGTAGGATATTTAGCAACATCTAAATATCTAAATATCTAGATATTTTGCCTCTACCTGCCAGATGCCAACAGCAGCCCCTTCCCTTCCCTTGCGTATCATGACAATCAAAAATGTCTCCAGACATCGCTGAAGGTCTTGGGGTAAGGGAGGGGGAGCAAAATTGGGGGGGTTTTGAAGGGGCATGATTGTCCCTCCTGACCTCTCTAACCTCTTCCATGATACCTAAACACACCCAGGTAAACATCAGATCCAAGTCACTAAAACTTTTAAAAACATCTGTTTCAGCTTTCAGCTTATATCATTCTTTGGGTATTTTAAGGGATTTTAGCGATTTCCCAGATGAGGCCAAACACCTGTGTTATAGATGAGGAAACCAAGTCCCAGGGAGGCACAGTGATCTGCCCAACACAGTGGATTTCTGATGCTTTTGCTGGCCTAGTGCCCATTCCCCTTTTATAAGGTAGCATTGCTATGAATTAAACCTTCCTGCTTTGGGGGTTATCACATGACCCCAAACTGGCCCATCAGAATTAGTCCTGGAATTTGTGCTGAAACTCTCAGGAGTGGGGCCCCTCTTATCTTCCAGGGATGCTGGACTCATAGGATGGAAGCTTGGGGTTCTTGGGGGGGTCACTTGGCAGGGAGTCTGAGTGAATGGCAGCATGGAGAAAGGCTGTGCTGTGGGATGTGAGCCTGGGGCCTTCGGGCCTGGGTTGAGCTCCTGAGTCTGGTTGGGTCTGCAGGCAGATGTACCACTGTATTTTGCCATTTTGTGAGCCCATAAAGTCCTTTTTGTAGTTCAGGCAATTTGAGTTGGGTTCCTGACACTTGTATCCAAATGGATGGTGACACCAAAGGCCCATGTCCAGCCTACCCATGACTCCAAGTTCAGGGCTTATTTACAGCAAGATGCTGCTCATAAAGCCTTCTGCAAAAGCTTCGATGGTGCCGATTTTGTGATGATCCCAGGAATCAGCCCCTGACCCTGGCAAGGGTCACAATGAGATAAAACTCTGGTGGCACATACTTACCACGGCCGCTGTGAGGTTTCTATATTACTCGTTAATGCATTCTAAGGGAATATCTATCCAGAGACACAGCAAGGAGTAGGCCTCATACATCTTTTAAACTGACTTGAAAGAAAGGCTTTGATTTTTCCAAATCCAGAGTAGAAAAGGTAGTTTCTCTGTTTCAAAAATATTTATCTTTTAAGCATCTTCAGGACCAGAGTTCATCAAGTGAATCTTTCTTTTAGCCATTAAAGTGAACTGTTAGAAGCAGTCAGAAAGGAGGTCTATTTCTCTTTCATTTTGCTACCCCATGGCTCCAGCTTCTTCAATGGGGTCCCTTTGCGGTGAACCCAGACTGCTCTGGCCAGCCCTCTGGGTTTTGCATACTCTGGTCTGGTCCCAGAGCAGCTGCTATATAGTGGGGGAGACAAAGAGTAAATAGGAAATTGAAATATAGGGGGCTAAGTGTGCCATTGAGGAGAGCATGGGGGCTGTATGGGTATGTGGTGGGGTGCCCAGTCCAGCCTGCAGATCAAGGAAGACTTCCTGGCAGAGGTGACAGCTTACTTGAGTCTTGGAGGATGATAGGGATTAGGTAGCTGGAAAAGAGGAGGAGACATTCCAGGCAAAAGAAATGAATATGTGTCCGGTGGGAGTGCAGAAGGAGAGCTTTGTTTATTCAGCCCCTTACTGAAAATTCCCCATGTCCAACACCGTTGGAGCCCAGTGATGTCTATATCTTTGAAATGGACTCAGGCAAGCAGGGGTTATAGCCTTAGGCCCTGGTCAGAAATAGTAGGGCACAGTCTTAAAACAAATCTGATGGGGATGAGTGTGCAGGCAAAATGGACAGGTGACAGCTGGCGGTGTGGGCGAGTGGCAGGTGATTTCATTTGTTACCACTGCCAGCCCACATTTGTCACTGTTTACTGTGAGCCAGGCCCTGGCTGGGCCCTGGGGACACAAAGACCCTGCCTTCGAGGAATTCACAGACTAGATGAGGGAACAGATGAGACTGGTACTGTGTGATGGGGGCTCTGGAGATGCCGACACCTTATGATGGTAGAGATAGCACAAGGGGTGTGGGAGCCCCAAAGAGAGCAGCCTCATCTTCCTGGAGAAGTCCCAGAAGGCTTCCTGGAAGAAGTGACATCTATGTGGAGTCCTGAAAGACAAATAGAAGTCAGTCAAAGAAGATTATACAGAGGGAGACTTACCAGGTGGAGTGGGTGCAGAGGGTGAAATCCTGGAGGGGAGAGAAAATTCATGCCTTCAGGAAACTGAAAATGGCTCAGTGTAGCCAGAGGGCAGGGTTCTGGGGCAACAGGGGGTGGCAAGATGTGCCACTCAGGAGTAGACTGGGACAGATCATGAAGGACAGTGTGAGGCAGAGGCGGAGAGAAGGATGAGAAATGTTACACAGGTGGAATCAGCAGGACGAGGCGTGGGGAGGGGGTGTGGGAGGGGGAGCAGAGCCAGAGTAATCACGAGGGGGACACAGGAGGAGCGAGTCTGGGGAAGAGCTGGTGAATTCCGTTTACCACGTTGAGCTGCGAAGCCTGTGGGCTATCCCACATTGTGGCTGGAAACATGGCTCTGAAACTCCGTGGGGAGTCTGGGGTGGAGGGACAAGTGTGTGAGTCTTGGGTGAGCAGTGAGACTGAAGCCGTGGGGTCAGCTATGTCCACAGCGGGTAGAGGACAGGGGAGGGGGTCTTGGAGGAGAGCACTGCTGGACTGGAAAAAGATCCCTGGGCACTAGCGAGAGTCTAGGACCTCTAGGTTGGCCAAAGAGGACCAGCCGGAGAGAAGGAGAGAGAGAGGAGGAACCAGGAGTGGGGCGAGAGAGGGCCAAGGAGGGAGTGGTCTCCAGTGTCCACAACTACAGAAAAAGCGGTCACGGGGCCCAAGTTAGGTACCATACTTCTGCTCGCCAGACGGGCTGGCACTTGGGGTCTAGAGGGTCTGAGTCAGGTAGAGGGGACCTAGGTCATAACACGGGGCTTGGTCATAGTGGGGAGCCTGGTTCTAAGTATGTGCAAAGATAGATGATTAGCTGATTTGGAGCTGAGTCACTGTATGACCTAGTGGGGGGGATATGGAATATTTTTTTTGGGGGGGGGTAGTCATTGCTTTTTCACCCTTCCCATTATTCTTCTCTCCCACACCATGGTATCCAGATGCCGTGTCCAGGCTTTCTCTATACTTCCTCCATTCACTGGATTCCGTACTTCAGTCATTGGATAATGCTTACAGAGTGCTTAGAACAGTGCCTGGCACATAGTAAGAGCTCGATAAATGTCAGCTTTCTTTTTTATTAATGATTTGTCATTTTGAGTTGCTGATTGTGACAGACCTCCCCAAGGTGACCCCCAGGATTCTCCTGCCTCTAACTAGTAGAATATGTCAAAGGGGATGATTGGGTTACATTAGGTTGATTAGGTTACATTATATAGCAGATGTGTTGGGTTATGCTTCCCCTGGTCACATTATGTTATGTGAGACTCCTTCTTAGCTGGTAGGGTGGTGGGGAGAGAGAGAGAGAGAGAGACAGACAGACAGACAGACAGACAGAGGGACACGCTCTCCTGCTGGTCATGAGGATGGGACCCTCTATGATGCTAGCTATCTAACCTGGCAGGGACATGCAAGCAGCCTCTAGGAGCTGAGGTCCTCAGTCCTACAGTGGCAGGAACTGAATTCTGCCTGACCACATGAGCTTAGTGGAGGACCATGGCTCCAGACGGGAACAAAGCCTGGCTGATGTCTCGATTGCAGGCTGTGAGACCCTGAACACAGGATCCTTTGAAGCTGTGCCCAGGTTCCCGAGCCACAGACACCGTGAGGTAATGCATGTGTGTTGCTTTAAGTTGCTCAACTTGTAGTCATTTGTTAATGCAGCAATAGAAAACTAATACATCGATATTCGCCCGTGTAAAAAACGATTATTAAGTGAACGCCAGCTGGCACAAGGTTAGGTACTGTGTCGGGGAGTAGACACATAAATAAAATAGTGCTTCTTTTCAAGAGCTCTCAGTGGGTTCCTGAAACAGTGGGTTCCCAAAGCAAGGGCTTGCCTGTCAGCAGAGGACGAGGGGGTGAGGGAGGACTTCGAGGCAAAGGAAAGAGCTTGTAGCAGGCCCCACAGGCCTAAAGGGGCTGGAGCATCCTGGTTGGTGAGAGCCTCAGTGGAGGAAAACTTGGTACCTAGAGTAGACTGAGTGGGCGTCACGTCTCCTACGGCCTTGGCCGTCACACCAGAGGAGCTGCAGAAGCACTCTGAGTAGAGAATGACCAGAGGGAGTGGATGCTGGGTGGAGGGCAGGTACACCGGTCTTTGCTGTTGGTGCAAGACCAGCACGGCACTGATGTGCTTCGCCTGGGATGTGAGCTGTCATCTTCTCGGCCTCCCTGGAGCCCGCAGGGCAGGAGGTGGCTCTGGTCAGCTGGAGGTTGGAATACTACCTGTCGGGTTCTCAGAGCACCTGTGGAAGGTCTTTCTTCCCAGAGCTGTGGCTACAGCCAGGACATTCTGGGGTTTCTTTCTCCATCACTGGAGAAAATGCTTTTGCTCTGTGCCACACAGAGTAGGAAGGAGATAGTTCAAAGCAACCTAGAGGAGGTGAGGGCGGCTCCTCTCTCCAGCAGCAGAGGCCATGAAACCCTGCTGTCTCTCTCCCATCAGCTCTCCAGGAATGCAGACACGAGACATGGGTTTCCAAGCAGGTACACAGTCTAATTTCTGAACTCAACTTTTCTTCTCTACCCAGAGCCTCCCTGCTCAGAAGAAACCCTGACACTGTGTCTTGTATGCACCACTTCTGATTTCTCCTACAAGGAAGCATTTTACTTCTTTTCAGGACAGGGATGGAGCAGGGGTGGTGCTTCATGCGGGGCGTTTTACTGGAAGTGTGGGCTCTGCACTGGGGTCAGATGCCTTTCTCCCCGCTCTCCTAGTGGGCAGCTGTGCCTGGCAGAGTTTGGAGGATCAGCCGCCCCTGGAATGCATGCAGGAGGCTCTGGGAGAATGGCCGTGGTCTTGCAGTCCCTGAGACCAACAAACATTGTTATGTTCCTTTGGGAGGCAACTGGCATCGCCTCCCATCTCAGCGTGAGCCTTGGGAATCACAGCCTTGGTGACAGCTGTGTTGCTGTAGATATCCAGAAGATTGAGTGCTTTCTGGTCCTCAATTTAAGAAGTCATTTGCTGGATGGTGCTAACTAAGAACAGTCATTATGCTTGAGAAAGCACCCTTCTGCCTCACTCCTTAATTAAGTGGGGACGAGAAACAAAACCCAGGTTTGGGAAGCCTCAGGCTTTGAATGGAAATGCCTAAGAGGGAGGAGCCTCCGATATGGCCTGGCTGCTCTTTCTCTTACACACGTGGCTGGGTGAGGGGAGTGAGTGTGCATGCATATTCAGAGGTCTGAACCCTGCATTACCTCCCGGCTGGAATCAAAAGGCAGGGCAGGATGGGAATGGGGAAAGATGTAAGTCAGGAAAGATGTAACTGTAAGCGCTGAATTATGTTCCCTCAAAATTCATGCTGAAGCCCTAACCTCAAGTGTGACTGTATGTGGAGATAGGGCCTTTGAAGGGGCAGTTAAGGTTAAGTGAGTTCATAAAAGTGGGGCCCTAATCCCACAGGACTGGTGTCCTAATAATAAGAGGAAAAGACACCAGGGTGTGTGCACACAGAGGAAAGACCCTGTGAGGACGCAGAGAAGATGGTAACCTACGAGCCAAGGAGAGAGGTCTCAGGAGAAACCAAAACTGCCAACACCTTGATCTTGGACTTCCAGCCTCCAGAATTGTGAGAATAGACATTTCTGCTCTTGAAGCACCCAGCCTGTGGTATTTTGTTATGGCAGCTGGAGCTGACTGATGGAGGGGGCTCCATCCCCTGATATCAGAGCAGGCAGAGGGGCAGGAGGGCAAAGTTTAGAGGGTCAGACATGCCCCAGAGGCCAAGGCCAGTGAGGCGCCCTCACTCTCTCACTACAGCCAGAGGATGGTGGTAAGGACTTAGGTACCAGGGGTGGAGCTTTGCTGTGATGGACACAGGTTTTTAGACCTCTGGTTTGCTTGAGGCATCTCTCTCTCTCTCTCTTTCTCTCTCTCTCTCTCTCGGGCTTTCCCTCGGCTGCAGTAAGACCTCTTTTTGAAACTACCTTCTCTGGGCACTCTTCTTTGGTTTGGCTAGGGGGGGTCAGAGGAGCCCAGGATCCCCCCAGCTTGGGAGTATGCACCTCTCTTTGCCTCCCTGTGGAAAGCCAGGGAGGAACCAAGTCAAGGGTCACTCATGCAGGGGGCCCTACAGTACCTGGTTTAGGGCAGTGGCCCCGGCTGGTGGGGAAGTAAGAAGGCCCTGCAGGTCAATACTGGGCTGTGGACCCAGGGAAAGGGGCTCTGAAGCTGCTGGGGTGGCTTTGTGTCAGATTAGCTTAGGCCAGTCTCTAACCCCAGCAAAAGGAATCCTGCTCCATGAAGCTGCCCGCACAGGGCTTGGGGCCAAGCCAGAGGGATGGTGTGATTGGGCTGGAGCGGCCCACCTTCCTAATCCTCAGTGACCTTTGGAAGTGGTGGGCAACTGGGGGAGGACGCAGGCTGGGGTCCTAGCCATGGCTATTTCTTTCTAACACAGAGCTGGACTCAGGCATCTGGTGGGGGGTAGGGAGTGATTCAAACATTCCCTGGGGCTTCTAGGAAGCTTGTCATGTCCAGCGGTCTTTGCTCCATGGCTGAAGCACTTGTCAGGAAGATGCTGCCCGCCTGCCTTGGCAGAGGGCTCCTGAAAGTGACCAGTTCCCTGGCAGGAAGCTATTTATGACCTGAGGGCCTGACCTGGATCCACCAACGTTCTCAGACCCTCTGCTCCTCCTTCCCTTAGCCCCCCGGTGTAGCCACTGAAGGCCTCCCTGAGACTGGCCCTCTGACCCCTGCCTGCGCCCTTGGTGGGTCTCCAACTCTGTCTTGGGGGAGGGGAGGAGCACAAGATTAAACACCCTGGCCTGGCCCTGTGGTGGGGCCTGGCCCAAACCCCCGGTCATCTGATATGTGAGCCAACACAAACTGGTTTGAGAATAGCTTCTATCAGATAGCGTCCTGACAAATACTGGGAATTTGGACATTTTCTTCACTTTGTCTTGTCCTCAATATGAGGATAATACAGTCTACCCAGGAGATGAAGCAGGGATTAAGCAAGCTGGAGTTGTGGACGGTCTGGAGTCAGCCCCCGGGGCCGATTAAGTGCTCAAGGAGCAATTCTAGCGTAACTATTAGTAATACGACAGCATCCCCAGTGTCACATGCCTGTTCAGCCCTTCTCTGTTTTCTCATCTCCCTGGTCTTTGTACTCAGCCTCTGCACCAGTTCTCCCTGAATCCACTTACTGCACCCTCATCCTCGTGGCATCACCACACAGAGGGGACAGGTGGGCTAGCCACTGCCCCGTCCCCTGCCCCACTGCCCACTGCTCTGTGCTCTCCCACTGCACCTTGGAGGGGCTGAGATGACTCCGCCTGATACCCATCCCATCCCTTAAAGACTTGATAGTTTAGATATTCGGGTATGTTCTTTCTGCAGAGAATGTGTGTAAAAAGATTCAGTGTTCTGTTTCAAATTGCATTGCATGGAAAGTTGTTAGGCAATAATCCGTGCACTGATGAACACAACATACTGGTGTGAAGTCTATCAGTGAGTTTCATGCTCCTGACAAATAGGCTTTTGGTAAGACAATGTAAGTTTTTCAAAAAATTAATAGATATGTATCTGTTGGTGAAGTGTCCTAATGTCTGTGCCTTACTTCATTATTTTAATTTTTTTTATATTTCAGGTGTACAGCATTTTAGTTTAGCACCTGTACACTACAGAGTGATCACCAGCACAGGTCTAGTTACCATCCATCTCCAGACAGTTGACCCCCATTACTCATTTTGCCTACCCCCAACCTCCTTTCCCTCTGGTAACAACTGATCTGCTTCCTATCTATGAGTTTGTTTTTTGTTTTTGTTTTATTTTGTTTGCTCTTCTCCACCTCCTCCTCCTTTTCTTTTAGATCCACATATGAGTGAAATCATATGGTATTTATCTTTCTCTGTCTGACTTATTTCACTTAGCATAATACCCTCAAGGTCCATCCATGTTGTCACAAATGGCAGGATTTCATTCTTTTCTTTTTTTTGGTTATATTCATTTGTTTGTTTTATGTTTAGATTTCACATGCAAGTGAAAACATACAGTATTTGCCTTTCTCTTTCTAGCTTATTTGACTAAGCATAATTTCCTCCAGGTCCATCCATGTTTCTGCAAAGGGCAAAATTTCATTCTTTTTTATGACTAAGTAGTACTCCATTGTGTATATTTACCACATCTTCTTTATCCATTCATCTATTGATGGGCACTTAGGTTGCTTCCATATCTTGGCTATTGTAAATAATGCTGCTATGAACATTGGGGTGCATGTATCTTTTCAAATTAGTGTTTTTGTTTTCTTTGGATATAGACCCAGGAATGGAACTGCTGGATCATATGGTAGTTCTATTTTTAATTTTCTGAGGGACCTCCATGCTGTTTTCCATAGTGGTTGCACCAATTTACATTCCCACCAACAGTGTACAGAGGTTCCCTTTTCTCCACTTCCTCGCCAACATTTGTTATTTGTTGTCTTTTTGATGATAGCTGTTCTGACAGGTTTGACGTGATATCTCATTGTAGTTTTGATTCACATTTCCCTAATGATTAGTGACGCTGGGCATCTTTTCACATTCCTGTTGGCCATCTGGATGTCTTCCTTGTAGAAATATCTATTCAGGTCTTCTGTCCATTTAAAAAAAATTTTTATATTGAATTGTACGAACTGTTTATATATTTTGGGTTAACCCATGATCAGATATGTCATTTGCAAATATTTTCTCCCATTCATAGGCTGTCTTAGCATTTTGCTGATGGTTTCCTTTGCTGTGCAAAGGCTTTTAGATATAATTATGTCCCATTTGTTTATTTTTGCTTTTGTTTCTCTTGCCTGAGGAGACAGATCAAAAAAAAAATATAGCTACGATTATGTCAAAGAGTGTACTGCTTATGTTTTCTTCTAGTTTTATGGTTTCTGGTTTTATGTTTAGGTCTTTAATCCATTTTGAGTTTATTTTTGCATATGGTATGAGTAAATGTTCTAATTTAATTCTTTTACATGTAGCTGTCCAATTTTCTGAGCACAGCTTATTGAAGAGATTGTCTTTTCCACATTGTATATTTTTGTCTCCTTTGTCATAGATTAATTGAGTGTGTGGGTTTATTTCTGGGATCTGTATTTTTGCTCCATGGATCTACGTGTCCGTTTTGGGCCAGTACCATACTGTTTTGCTTACTGTAGTTTTGTAGTATATTCTGAAGTCAGGGAGTGTGACCTCCAGCTTTGTTCTGTTTTCTTCAGATTGATCTGGCTATTCATGGTCTTTGTGGTTCCATACAAACTTTAGAATCACTTATTCTAGTTCTGTGGAAAATGTCATGGGTATTTTGATAGGAATCTCATTAAATCTGTAGACTGCTTTGAGTAGTGCAGACATTTTAACAATATTAATTCTTCCAATCCATGAACGCAGGATATCTCTCCATTTCTTTGTATGCTCTTCAGTTTCCTTCATCAAGGTTTTATAGTTTTCAGAATATAGGTCTTTCACTTCCCTGGTTAAGTTTATTCCTAGTTATTTTATTCTTTTGATGTGATTATAAACGAGATTGTTTTCTCACTTTTTCTTTCTGATAGTTCATTATTAGTGTATAGGAAAGCACCAGATTTCTTTATATTAATTTTGTATTTGGCAACTTTACTAATTCATTTATTAGTTCTAATCGTTTTTTGGTGGCGCCTTTAAGGTTTTCTATATATCATATCATGTCATCTGCAAATAGTGACAGCTTTACTTCTTCCCTTCCAATTTGAATGCTTTTATTTCTTTTCCTTGTCTATTGCTATGGCTAGGATTTCTAGTACTATGTTAAATAGAAGTGGCAAGAGTAAGCATCCTTGTCTTGTTCCTGATTTTAGAGGAAAGGCTTTCATTTATTCACCATTGAGTATGATGTTAGCTGTGGGTTTGTCATAAATTGTCTTTGTTATACTGAGATATGTTCCCTCTATACCAACTTTTGATGAGAGGTTTTTTTTATCATGAATTGATGTTGAATTTTGTCAAATGTTTTTCTGCATCTATTGAGATGATCATGTGATTTTTATCCTTCCTTTGTTAATGTAGTGTATCACATTGATTGATTTGTGGATATTGGACAATCTTTGCATCCCTGGAATAAATCCCACTTGACTGTAGTGTATGATCCTTTTTATATATTGTTAATTTGGTTTGCTAATATTTTGTTGAGGATTTTTGCATCTATGCTTATTAGAGATATTGGCCTGTAATTTTCTTTTTTGTGTGTGGTGTCCTTGTCTGGTTTTGGTATCAATGATGGCTTCATAAGATATGCTTAGAAGGTTTCCCTTCTCTTCAATTTTTGGAAGAGTTTGAGAAGGATAGGTATTAAATCTTCTTTGAATGTTTTGTAGAATTCACCAGTGAAACCATCTGGTCCTGGGGTTTTGTTTGTTGGGAGCTTTTTTAAATTACTGTTTCAATCTCTTTATTAGTCTATTCAGATTTTTATTTTTTATGATTCATTTTTGGACCATTGTATGTTTCTAGAAATTTATCTATTTCTTCTTGGTTGTCCAATTTATTGATGTATAATTGGTTGTAGTAGTCTCTTATGATCCTTTGTATTTCTGTGGCATCAATTGTAACTTCTCCTCTTTCATTTATGATTTTATTTATTTGAGCCCTCTCTCTTTTTTTCTTGGTTAGTTTAGCTAATGGCTTGTCAATGTTGTTTATCTTTTCAAAGAACCAGCTTTTAGTTCCATTGATCTTTTTATTGTTTTACTATTTCATTCATTTATGTTCTGATCTTTATTATTTCCTTCCTTCTGAATAATTTTGGAGTTGTTCCTTTAGGTGTAAAGTTAGATTGTTTACTTGAAATTTTTCTTGTTTCTTGAAGTAGTAATGTATTGCTGTGAAATTCCCTCTCAGAACTGCTTTTGCTGAATCTTATAGATTTTGGTATGACATATTTCTGTTCTCATTTGTTTCTAGGTATTTATTTTATTTCACCATTGATTTCTTTGATTACCCATTGGTTATTCAGTAGCATGTTGTTTAATCTCCATCTTTTTGTGCTTTTTTATCCCTTGGGGTTGATTTCTAGTTTTATACCATTGTGTTCAGAGAAGATGCTTAACATGATTTTAATCTTCTTGAATTTATTGAGATGTGCTTTGTGACCTAACATGTAATCTATCCTTGGCAATGTTCCATATGCACTTGAGAAGAATGTGTATTCTGCTGCTTTTGGATGGCATGTTCTGTATATATCAATTAAGTTCATTTGATGTAAGTGGTGTATTAAATTCTCCTAATATTATTGTATTGCTTTCAATTTCTCCCTTTAAGTTCAATAATATTTACTTTATGTATCTTGGTGCTGTTATGTTGGGTGCATATACTTTTATAATTGTTATATCTTCTTCCTGGATTGATCCCTTTATCATTATGTACTGCCCTTCTTTGTCTTTTATTACAGTCTTTGTTTTAAAGTCTATTTTGTCTGATATGAGTATAGGCACTCCAGTTTTGATTTTTTTTCCATTTTCATATGCATGGAATATCTTTTTCTATCCCTTAACTTTCAGTCTATGTGTGTCTTTATTTCTGAAATGAAATTATTTCTTATTTCTCTTGTAGGCAGCACATAGCTAGGTCTTGTTTTTTAATTCATTCAGCCACTCTATGTCTTTTGATTGGTGAATTTAGCCCTTTTACATTTAAAGCAGTTATTGATAGGTATATAATTATTGCCATTTTGTTCATTATTTTCTGGCTCCTCTCTGTTCCTTTCTTCTTTTCTCTTTTCTTTTGTGTTTTGGTGGTTTTCTTTAGTGTTATGTTTAGATTTCCTTCTCATTTTCTTTTGAGTACTTACTCAAGTTTTTTGCCTTGTGGTTACCCTGAGGTTCACATATAATATCCTGTGTAAATAGCAGTCTGTTTTAAGTTGATAGCAACTTAAGTCTGAACATGTTCCAAAGTTTTATCTTTTTACTCCTCTCCATGTTTTATATTTTGATGACACATTTTACATCTTTTTATTTTATGTATCTCTTAACTAATTATTGTAATTTAGGTAGATTGTTCATCCCTGTTTTGTTTAGGTCTTTTTCTGAGGTTTTTGTCTTGTTTTTCTGATTGGAATATATTCCTGTGTCTCCTTATTTTAAGCCTAATTCTCTGTGCTTGTTTCTATGTATTAGTTAAGTCAGCTACCTCTCCCAGTCTTGAGGAAGTGGCCTATGTAGATGTCCTGTGGGGCTCAGAAACACAATCCACCAGGCACCAGAGCCAGGCATTCAATGGGTGTTCCCTATGTGGGCTGCATGTACACTCTTGTTGTGGTGGGGGCCATGGCTGCTGCTTCAGTGTGCTGCTGTGGTGTGCTGGTGGGCAGGGCTGGCCCCTGGACAGCTGCTGGCCCAGTCATGGCTGCTGCCAGCTGCTGGTGGGTGGAGTTGTCCCCTGTCCAGCTGTGAGTCCCAGTGGAGGCACAGGGGTGATTGGGGCTCTCAGCAGGGTGTGCCCGCTGGTACTAACAGATTAGAGGGAATTCCGGAATGGCACCCGCCAGCGCTTGCATTATTATGGTAGCCTGAGATTGCAGAAATGGCTCCCAAGAGTGTCTCAGTCCCTGGGAAGTATCCTAACTGGTTCCTGCTCTCTGGCAGACACGTCAAGGTTAACAAGTGGGTCCCCTTCTATAGTCTATGAGACTTTCAATCTGGAGTTTTTGCACTGCTTTTCAGGTTGAGTGAGTCTGTGCACAAGCCCTTTAAGAGTAGGTTTTTCATTCCCTCCCTGTAGTGTTATAATTTTTCTGGACATATTCCCCATTGGTTTTCAAAGCCAGCTGTTTTGGGGGCTCATCTCTCCTGTGCAGGATATAAGAGTTGGGGGGCCTGATGTGGTGCTCACGTCTCTCACTCCTCAGGGAAAAAGGCCATAACTTCGTGTTCCTTCCTGACTGTGGATTGCTGCGACTGGGGTGCAGTCTTTCCCTTGGTGAGTCTGTATCTCTGTTTCTTCTACCTATATTAATGCTGTCCTTTTACCCTTTGTTGTGGAGACTATTCATCCAGTTTTCAGGTACCTTGCAAAGGGGTTTATTCCATATGTAGCAGTGGGTTTGTTTTGTCCATGGGAGGAGGTGAGTTCAGGATCTTCTTATGCCACCATCTCAAACCCTCCCTCTATGCCTTATTTTAAATAGTTTAGCTAGATAATTTAGCCAAACTATTGGAGAGAGTGGGTAAATGTGATGCAATTATGTGGCAAAAATATAACTTGATTATAGATGAAGGTTATATGGGTCTTCCTAATACAGTTTGTTTTATTTTCTTTAGATTAATATTTTCTAAGTAAAATGGGAAACAGAGAATGGTTAAAAGCCATCTGATGCTGTGCAAAGTAAAAGTGGGTAATGTTAATTGTCAATAAACATCCTAAATCAGGTATACATATATTTTGAAACTGACATATTTTTTATTAGACATTTCAGGTATTTTTGTTGAACCATCTGGCATCTTGAGTCACGTTCTCAGCATTCATAGCTTTAGTTCTGAGCAGTTTGCCCCGACCTATTTCTCACACCTGCTGTTTTCTACCTCCCCATACCCTTGGCTGTGACCTGGAAGTTCATTCTCCTCTTTCTACCATTTCCTTCCCTGGCTTTGAAGGTGGGTCCTTGGGGGAACAGATCTAGCTCTTGGAGCTGACCATGCTGTGTCTGGTGGCCTTGGGTAAACACCCTCCTGGTGGTGGAAATTCTCCTATTCCCTGGGGGGTTCCTGATGCTCAGACAGAATTTGTATAAATGAAACCAAATTTCCCTGTGCTTATCTGTTATTGCAAAACATAGAAGTGGTAAGTTTTTGATTTTGACCAAGCTTAGGGAGTACATCTGGGATGGACTGCCTTAAATTATAGGCCATGTGGACTCTGTGAAAGCCTTGGGGGCCCTGGGGGGCACCCCAGGGCAGTATGCAGACTGCTCTACAACAGCTGAAATAATGTACAAGGAGAGACCCAGGGACTGCCAGCTGGAGGACATAAGGCCTGTCTATTAATACACTGTGGTCCCAGAAAGCAAACATAAGTTCCCAACATACACTCTCAAATAAGAAATCCCCAGTGTAGATCTTTCCAGGTATACAGATTGATTTGTGACTGAGCTGCTTCCCACACAGGTAATGTCATGAAGCATGCTCCTGGGTGAGCGGCAGTAGGAATTTCATTATTTAAAAACCATGGGCAGTCACAAGCAACTCAGGGCAGAAGCTAGTGAGAAACGAGATGGTGAACCCAGACATCCTGCAGAACCTCCTCTCGAACAGTTCAGTTTCCATGCCCCAGCAGAGGTTCCCCTGTTCCCAGAAATCTTTCCCTACCTTCTTGGCTGACTGGGAGCCATCCTCAGGGCTCTTTACCCCTCTTACTACCTGTGGCCCTTCCCTGTGCCGTGTCTCACCCAGAGTGACCATTCTGTGGTTTTCCATCAGTTTAGTGAGCTGCCCTGGTTGTCCAAGACAGGACCTTCACTTTGCCCAACTTCAGGGAGTTCCATTCACATGGAAAAAAATGTTGGAAGAAGAAAAGAGTGGCTAAAATCCACATACAATATGGTAGCCCTGACCGTTGAGGTGTAACATCTCACTTCCTGAACATTATGAACAATATTAAAATCTTCTATTCCACCAGTGGAATTCTCTCATTGGTTGGCTGAAATGTCTTAGGATCTATCCATCAGCAAAGTTTAAACTAATTAGACAAGCACAATCTTCAAATGGACTCAACACAAAGACAGCTCCCATTCGGAGGTCATGAAGCCTGGGCCTACAGGGCTCTGTTCTTTTTTCCTGGTTGTGGCTGACTGGGGCCCTGCTGATCTGAGCCGCTGCCCTCCCAGAGACAGGCAGCCTTGTTCGAGACTCACCTGATGTCATGCTGAAGACTGTCCATCCACATGGGTGGGTACTCACTTCCTCCACCAGAGGTTCTATGATGAGAAAACACACAGGCTGGTGACTTTTTGGGAAGATGGTATAAATGGTGTCCAAGACTGGGATTTTTCTCTCAATAGCTACATTTCAGAGAAAACTATGAGCCTCTGCTTAGAAATCAAGGCCTGGGTGAGGATTCTTTCCCTCCAGAATCTTTCATATTATAGAAGATTAATCTGACCCACCAAGACTTGTCTTAAACTCTCCTGCATCTGCCCCCAGGAGTGACCCCTGGGTCCTTCCTTGGGGAGAAAGGCCTGAGAAGGGACCCCTGTTCCTCACTTGCCTCTAGAAAAGCTAACTGGGACATTTCCTTATTAGGTGCTGTGTTAGTTTCCTAGGACTGCTGAAATAAATTACCACAAAGCAGGTGGTTTAAAGCTACAAAAAAGGATCCCCTTAAGGTTCTGAAATCAAGCCACAAGGCCACGCTTCCTCTGAGGGCTCTAGGGGAGAATCTTTCCTTGCCCTTCCTAGCTTTTGGTGGCTCCAGATGTTCCTTGGCTTGTGCCACATGACTCCAATCTCTGCCTCCAAGGTCACATTGCCTCCTCCTCTGTGTCTTTTCCTTTGTGTGTCTCTAAGAATGCATACTATTTTAACACATATATATGGAATCTAAAAAAAAAAAAAAAGGTTCTGAAGAACCTAGGGGCAGGACAGGAATAAAGATGCAGACGTAGAGAATGGACTTGAGGACACGGGGAGGGGGAAGGGTAAGCTGGGACGAAGTGAGAGAGTGGCATGGACATATATACACTACCAAATGTAAAATAGGTAGCTAGTGGGAAGTAACTGCATAGCACAGGGAGATCAGCTCTCAGTGCTTTGTAACCACCTAGAGGGATGGGATAGGGAGGGTGGGAGGGAAACGCAAGAGGGAGGGGATATGGGGATATATGTATATGTATAGCTGATTCACTTTGTTATACAGCAGAAACTAACACACCATTGTAAAGCAATTATACTCCAATAAAGATGTTAAAAAAAAAAAAAAAAGAATGCATACGATTGAATTCAGGGTCCACCTAGATAATCCAGGATAATCCCCCCTCTAGAGATCCTTAACTTAATCACATCTTTGCCATATAAGTTAATAGTAACAGGTTTCAGGGATCAGAACACACGTGTGTCTTTTTGGGGGCCCACCATTCAGCCCACTACAGATGGTTAGCTGCTGGAAGGGTCTGCATCCTATCCTGCTCTCCATGAGTGACCATGGGCCTGGCAGAGGGGAGTGCTCATTTGATGCTTGCAGAATGGATGGATTAAATACACACAGGGTGACCATGAATCCTAAGAGGTGTCAGGGGCTGGAATGAAGATGGTGTAAATTCTGCTCCCATCCCTGTTCTTGACAGAGCAGCTTTCTTTCCTGGTCACAGGCTTTGAGACCAGACATGGCTTGAATCTTTCAGAGCCATGCTCAAGTAGGGCAGCTGTATTACATCCCACAAGTCATAAATATTTGGAGAGTAAAATCAGTTCCTGCAGCAGTGCTGGAGAGATGGTAAGTTAGATGTTTGATTTTGATTCTGGCTCAACCAAGAGGACATGCATGTGTGGGAATGGGATGGTTTTGCTTCTCTTCCCAGCAGGGTAATTGCTGTAGGAGCCAACTACCTGTGGCCACCTGAGATGGATTAAAGACTGCCCAGGAGGTGGGGCTGGGTCTCTGTCCATGGGCCTCCTGAGATGGTGACAGAGGGGAGCCAGCATGAGCTATTGGTCCTCTGGCTCCTGCCAGCAGTGACTGTCTGGGAAGACATCCCCAGGAATGAGTAGATACAGCCAGGAAAGCTGGGGTGATAGTGGGTGTCCCTGTGGTACTCAGGGAGTAGATTCAGTCTGAGGAGAAGTGAGTAGAACCACAGGTAAGATGGACATGGCTTGAGAACCAAGGCCCGTCGGGAGAAGCTGACAGGCACAGGAACAATTCCTCTATGGCCCAGAAAATAGAGTCTGACTCCCTCCATTGGCCGTGCTGGGTCTCTTCTCTGCACACGGCCCCTGAGCACGGTTGGGAATGCTAATTCAGGCTCCCCACCTGCGGCCATTCTGAGCTGCTATTTGGAATCTATTGTGGGCTCCCCGGTTTGCTGGAGGACTTCCTGAGCCCCAAACAGGAAGCAGGACAAAAGCCCCTCTACGTTAGTTTCCCCTTAGCCTTATGTACAATCCTCCACCACCTGGAGGGGAAATTCAGAACAGGCCTCCCACACCTGCTTCTTCTACCTGTTTCTCTTTCCCTTTCTCTTATTCACTAAGGATGGGATTTCTACTTCCGGTTCCTATTTAAAGGGAATTTCCCATATGCCATTTCTGCTCCCTCCCTTTCTCCCACAATAATGGCTGGCTGGAGGCTGAGAAACATGCTTTATGCAGGAAAAGGTGAAAAGCACATTAATTTAGTGTTTTCAGAATTTTATCTTATTTTATCTACGAGCATGGGTGACTATGCAGCACACGTAGAACGGTGTCAACAATGTTTTCTTTCCTTGCGGAGCTCACCATTAACAAAAGAAGAAAGAACCTAAATATTTTTTTTAAAACACCAAACCTGTAAAAAAACTAACAGCCAAAGCTAACCATTCTAATCAGGGATGAGAGCAGAGCTCTGGAGGACCCTTCTCAGTTCTCTGGAGCATGGAATCTCCAGCATGGAATGGAGCTTGGAGATGAAGAATCAAAAAAGAACAGTGGTTTCGGTGTCCTGGCTAAAGACCATATGTTTGCAATATTAAAGTAGCAAAACTGTTTATTGGGGTCTCCTTGATGTTCCATTGTCAAGGGGAATCATTTGCCTCCCTTGCATTAGGATCATTATTGCTACTGTTTACTGTATATTGTATAATGTGTACTATCTTGTCTTTCCTAGCAAAGATTCCAGTTCTGCCTGCATTTTCCTGTGGTTCAAAGTTTGGAGTCTCACTTAAGCTAATAAATGTCTGACCTTCCCAAGGGAAATATATACAAAACTCTGACTTCCAAGTATTGTGATCGTTTCTGCTGGAGACATGGATTGGCTCATCATCCCAACCTTGAACTCTTAGATCCTTATGGCACACCAGATTAACCTGTTTGCAGTTTATTCAGCTAGTTACATATTCTTCACAGGCAAGGGTTTAGCTTTTAATCTGGTGCCAGATCCAGCTCATGCAGTTTTAAGATGGTCCAGTGATTTCACTACCTTAAAAGTTGCACACAATTTGATTAATAACCTGGAGTTCAAATGTTTCCAAAAGGAAAAGAAAAGTCATTTCACAAATCAATTTCCCAAATTGTTCAATTTTTTTTGCCATGAGCTCTCAATTTAACCACTGGAACTGTATCATTAAAAAAATCTATTCTCAGATCATTACATCTGAGAGACCAAGCGTACTCCTTAAAAATAAATGTCAAACAGTCTCTTAATGTTTCCAATTATTTGCATTTATTTTAATAGGTTTTTCTGATCAAGAGCAATGCATGCACACTGTGGAAGAAATTTAACTATAAAAGAGCACAAACAGTGAAAATCCTTTTGAAAGCACCAATAAGACACCCACAATGAGCATTTTGGTGTACATCCATCAGATATTTTTTCCTGTTAGGCTAAACTACATGAAATTGCCAATATTCAATCAATCATTTTTGGTTTACAAAATGGCAGTTTCAATGGTTCTATCTCATATAGATATGTGCATACAAGCCTCCATATTTATTTCAAAACCTGATTATATTTGCCTCATATCTCTGGAACAATTCTCCATGTTGAAATATATCTTTTTTTTTAATATATCAAGTATTTATTTCTCATTTATTGCAGACTCCATTTTTGTTAATTACATGGATTAACACTAATGACACTTGATCAGTTTCTTGTTATTATACATTGTTTCAAACACTCTCTATATTAAAAACAATAGGTGGATAGACATCTATATATTGACATATTTATGCACAACCATAATACATCCTAAAGATAAATTCTGAGGAGTGAACTTCTGGCTCAAAGGACGTGTAAAAGTTTAAGACTTTGATGAGCACTGACAAATTGCTCTGCTAAAAAAGGAAAGTATGAGGGTGTCCATTTCCCTGTTTGGGCTATCTTTACCTTAACCTTGACTTATATGATAGTTTGGAAAATGGTATCTAATTGTTTTAATTTGCATGTATTTGATTAACAAAGAAGTTTAACATTTTTTTCATTAGATCATCTCTTTTCATTTTTCATTGAAGTTGACTTACAACATTATATTATTTTCAGATGTACAACATACAGATTTGATATTTTTATAGATTAGGCACCATACAAAATCATTACAATATTATTGACTGTATTCCTTATGCTATCCATTATATCTTTGTGACTTATTTATTTTACAACTGGTAGCTTGTACCTCTTCATCCCCTTCACCTGTTTCATCCATTCTAATTTTTAATGGGTCGCTCATATTTCTTCTTTTATAAAATGCCTTCTTATATGTCTTGTTTTGCTTGATATTTAGAATTTACGTATTTATCTTTGTATTGATTTGATGAAGTCCTTAATATATGAAGGATACACTCAATGGTATTATAATGCAAATTTGTCATTTGTCTTTTCCTTTTAAAGCTTTCAAATTTTGAAACCCACAAACCCCTTTTCTTATCATTTTCCTAGAAATGTCTTCAGTTTTTCAGTCCTCTGATAGCCAAATATTTTTACCATGGAAATCATGGAGATAACACAAGCTGTAGCTAGAAACCAAACATGGTTTTGTATCACATTCTTGCCACATAATTACTGTGTGATCTCAGGAAGTAATTCAGCATCTCTGAGCTTCAGTTTCCTTATCTATGCTAGACAATTTCTAATATCCTTTCTGTTTCTAAAATTTGGTGAGTCTATGAACTGGCAAATATTAAAGTTTACATTTGATGTGCATTTATGTTTTAGAGGAGCATTTTTTCTCAATTTTAATAAAAATTGAAAAGGAATTTAATGGAGAGAAGAGCCTGCTAAAGCAAATGATTTATTCAAAAAATAAGCTTTGTACTCAGCATAAAAATATAGTCAGTCTCAAAAGAATGTCCATTTGAAAGGTAGGTCTGGGAGCCTATCTTCTGAGGGTAGATAAATATATCTTTAATGAAAGTATTACATGGATTTTATTAAATGAGTCCCACCATTTATTTAATTAGTTTTTTGTTATTGGATGTTGTGTTGCTCCCTCTCCTCACTTTTAAAATTTGCTAGTGTAAATAAGATTGCAATAAACATTCTTATTCCCATCTGACTGTTTTCTAAGAACAGACTTTTAGAAGTAGATTTTCTGGGTTAAAAGAATTGAATGTTTTAAGTAATATCGATGGTGCAGACCAAAAAAGGGATGGGTGGGTCTTGGAAAGAGATTAGACAGGGCTTTCCACATGCCTGGGTTTGAAACATGCTTCATCCAGTAGCCTAACCTGTTTTTATCCTTTGGTGAATTGTGTTATATTGACCTTAAAGGGTTGACGTAAAGATTAAATAAGATATATTATACAAAGTGTCTGCTGCCTTCTTAGCCTCTGGAAGAAGCTCAGAGGACATTAGCTCCATTCATACTAAGGCTACTTAACAAAGACCACGGTGATGTTTAGTCCAGAGAAGTGTAACCTTTAATGATGGGATGTCAGGCTTTGTGGAGGCCAGTAGGGGCCTAATGCCTTTTCCTCTTCCTTCTTATTTTCAACTTCTTTCCTCCCAATTCCCAAAAATCAGAGTCTGTCTCTCTCTGCTCTAACTCTTGGGAGGCTAAGACTTTTTCCTAAATTCTCCACCTCTAACATGAGAAAAAGGATCCAAGAAGCAGTTCAGTGTATGATTCACAGCACAGGGATGCCTGGGACCAAATCCCAACTCATCCACCTTGAAGCTTTGTGATCTCAGGCAGGTTAATTGACTGTTCTGAGCTCAGTTTCCCCTTCATAAAGCAGAACAAGAAATAATACTCCCTAGATGACCAGGAGAAGTTAACATAGGTAAAACACTTAGAACAATGCCTGGCACATAGTTACCGTTCAATAAATGTCACTTATTACCAGAAAGCAAGCTCTGGAAAGGCAGAGATTTTGACTGTCTTGTTCACTGCCAATCCCCTGGTGTCTACAACAGTGCCTGGCATACAGCAGGCCATCAGTCATTTGTTGAACAAATGAATGGTTCTCTGAACTCCTTCATTGCCAAAGCATGGCTGTAGACACTGTTTGTACCACTTATGTTGTTGTTCATGATAGAGCCATTCTAGAGTTTGGTCCTGACTTCTTTCTCTGTGGGAGAAAATGCTAGTTTCTCAGGCATAAATATTTAATGTGACTTTAGCTGCAGAAACATGTTCCTTTAGTGCATTCAGAGCCCCTTCTGTGTCTGCATGATCAGGCAGGCACTTGCTCTATGCAACAAGGATTTATGTATCTGAATCACATAGCACAATAGCCCAGGCGTGTCACCGTGGATCATCACATGGGAGAGTGATGTCCAGCCATCAGACACCTGGCACCAAGTAGAGCAAATACACACACACACACACACCACACACACTGCTCTGGTCCCCTGTCCTCAGCTGGGGCTCCAGTCTAGTGGGAGGCACTTCTTGCCATGAATCATGAATGGTACAGAGGATGATGGGAACAGGAAGAGAGCAGCAGAGAGAACTTATAGGAGGATGAGGATGCTGAGTGACATCTCAGGTCACTTCAGCTCAACAGACTCTATTGAGCACTTGCCATATACCAGGCAGGAGCTGGACTCAGGAAAAAGATATGAATAAGACACAGGGACAATAAGGAGACTATAAACCACTCAAGGGCAGGGACTCTCTCTCTTTTTTATCTTTGTATCCCAGGGTTGTCACAGGGTCCAGCTCAGAGCAGTCAGTAAATGTGCCAATGGGAAATGAGTGTTCAGCTGCCTCTGATTGCATGGGCTCAAGGTATCTGAGTAGAAGGAGCAGCTGTCTTTAAGGGGATAGGGTTGGAACATGCCCATGAGATGCCAGCAATGCAAGGCTCTAGAAGAAATGTGACCTTGGATTACCATGAGTCATTTTTCTGCACCAAAAATAATTGGAATGGATGTCTCCTGAGAATGGAAGAATTTGAACTGGGGCTGTGTGGGAATCAGACAAATGGTCCCTCAAAATGTCCATGCCTTAATGACTGGAACCTGGGAATATTTTAGTTTATATCTGCAAAAGGAACTTTGCAGATGTGGTTAAGTTAACGATCTTGATATGAGGAGATTATCCTGGATTATCTGGGTGGGATCAATGTAATCATAAGGGTTAGAAGAGGGAGGCAGTGAGATCAGAGTCAGAAAAAGTGCTGTGATGACAGGAGCAGAGAGAAAGAGATTGGAAGATGCTATGCTTCTGGCTTTGAAGATAGAAGAAGGGGCCACAAGCCAAGGGATATAGGTGGCCACTAGAAACCAGAAAAAGCAAGGAAACTGATTCTCCCCTAGAACCTCAGGGAGGAATGTAGCCCTAACAACACCTCGAATTTAGGAATTATGACCTCCAGAACTGTAAGAGAAAAAAATTGAATTGTTTAATCCACTAAGTTCATGGTAATTTGTTATAACTGTAATAGACATAGGCAGAACACAGAGAAACATAGGCTCTGAAACTCGAGGAAGGAGGGGAGGCTGGAGGTACAAGTTTGGGGGTTATCAGCGTATTGGGCAGAGGTGAGTGTTAAGGGGTGATTAGAAATGGAGAGCAGGAGAGGTGGGGGGAGAGATCAGTCCAACAAGACTACAGTGGTTCTGTCCCCGTGATCAGGGATTTGGGCTTCAATCCTAGGCCATTGGAAGGTTAGAAACAACACCCCTCTGGATGCTGTGGGAAGAGCGAGGGGTGAGAGCAATGGCCGAGACCAGCAAGGAGGCTGCTGCAGAGACCCAAACCATGGGGGTTCAGAGAGGAAACCATTGGAGGGAGCAAAGAGAAGTGGTTTCCTTTCAGATTAGGAACCAAGATGGTGGAGTAGAAGGACGTGCTCTCACTCCCTCTTGCGAGAACACCAGAATCACAACTAGCTGCTGGACAATCATCGACAGGAAGACACTGGAACTCACCAAAAAAGACACCCCACATCCAAAGACAAAGGAGAAGCCACAATGAGACAGTACGAGGGGCGCAATTACAGTAAAATCAAATCCCTTAACTGCTGGGTGGGTGACACAGAGTGGAGAACACTTATACCACAGAAGTCCACCCACTGGCGTGAAGGTTCTGAGCCACACGTCAGGCTTCCCCACCTAGGGGTCTGGCAACGGGAGGAGGAATTCCCAGAGAATCAGACTTTGAAGGCTAGTGGGATTTGATTGCAGGACTTTGACAGGACTGGGGGAAACAGAGACTCCACTCTTGGAGGGCAAAAAAAAAGTAGTGTGCACACTGGGACCCAGGGGAAGGAGCAGTGACCCCAAGGGAGACTGAACCAGACCTACCTGCTGGTGTTGGAGGGTCTCCTGCAGAGGGGGGTGGTGGCTGTGGCTCACCGTGGGGATGGGGACACTGGCAGCAGAAGTTCTGGGAAGTACTCCTTGGCGTGAGCCCTCCCAGAGTCCGCCATTGGCCCCACCAAGGAGCCCAGGTGGGCTCCCGTGTTGGGTTGCCTCAGGCCAAACAATGAACAGGGAGGGAACCCAGCCCCACTCATCAGCAGTCAAGCAGATTAAAGTTTTACTGAGTTCTTCCCACCAGAGCAACAGTCAGCTCTACCCACCACCAGTCGCTCCCATCAGGAAACTTGCACAAGCCTCTTAGATAGCCTCATCCACCAGAGTGCAGACAGCAGAAGCAAGAAGAACTACAATCCTACAGCCTGTGGAACAAAAACCACATTCACAGAAAGAGAGACAAGATAAAAAGGCAGAGGGCTATGTTTCAGATGAAGGAACAAGATAAAACCCCAGAAAAACAACTAAATGAAGTGGAGATAGGCAACCTTCCAGAAAAAGAATTCAGAATAATGATAGTGAAGGTGATCCAGGACCTCGGAAAAAGAATGGAGGCAAAGATCGAGAAGATGCAAGAAATGTTTAACAAAGACCTAGAAGAATTAAAGAACAAACAAACAGAGATGAACAATACAATAACTGAAATGAAAACTACACTAGAAGGAATCAATAGCAGAATAACTGGGGCAGAAGAACGGATAAGTGACCTGGAAGACAGAATGGTGGAATTCACTGCTGTGGAACAGAATAAAGAAAAAAGAACGAAATGAAATGAAGACAGCCTAAGAGGCCTCTGGGACAACATTAAATGCAACAACATTCGCATTATAGGGGTCCAGAAAGAGAAGAGAGAGAGAAAGGACCAGAGAAAATATTTGAAGAGATTATAGTCGAAAACTTCCCTAACATGGGAAAGGAAATAGCCACCCAAGTCCAGGAAGCACAGAGAGTCCCATACAGGATAAACCCAAAGAGAAACAAGCCGAGACACATAGTAATCAAACTGGGAAGAATTAAAGACAAAGAAAAATTATTGAAAACAGCAAGGGAAAAACAACAAATAACATATAAGGGAAGCCCCATAAGGTTAACAGCTGATTTCTCAGCAGAAACTTTACAAGCCAGAAGGGAGTGGCATGATATACTTAAAGTGATGAAAGGGAAGAACCTACAACCATGATTACTCTACCCGACAAGGATCTCATTCAGATTCGATGGAGAAATCAAAAGCTTTACAGACAAGCAAAAGTTAAGAAAATTCAGCACCACCAAACCAGCCATACAACAAATGCTAAAGGAACTTCTCTAAGTGGGAAACACAAGAGAAGAAAAGGACCTACAAAAACAAACCCAAAACAATTAAGAAAATGGTCATAGGAACATACATATCGATAATTACCTTAAACGTGAATGGTTTAAATGCTCCAACCAAAAGACACAGGCCTGCTGTATGGATACAAAAACAAGACCCATCTATATGCTGTCTACAAGAGACCCACTAGGGACACATACAGACTGAAAGTGAGGGGATGGAAAAAGATATGCCATGCAAATGGAAATCAGAAGAAAGCTGGAGTAGCAATACTCATATCAGATAAAATAGACTTTAAAATAAAGAATGTTACAAGAGACAAGGAAGGACACTATATAACGATCAAGGGATCAATCTAAGAAGAAGATATAAAAATTATAAATAAATATGCACCCAACATAGGAGCACCACAATACATAAGGCAACTGCTAGCAGGTATAAAAGAGGAGATCGACAGTAACACAATAATAGTGGGGGACTTTAACACCTCACTTACACCAATGGACAGATCATCCCAAATGAAAATAAATAAGAAAACAGAAGCTTTAAATGACACAATAGACCAGATAGATTTAATTGATATTTATAGGACACTCCATCCAAAAACAGCAGATTATACTTTCTTCTGAAGTGCGCACGGAAGATTCTCCAGGATAGATCACATCTTGGGTCACAAATCAAGCCACAGTAAATTTAAGAAAACTGAAATCATATCAAGCGTCTTTTCTGACCACAATGCTATGAGATTAGAAATGAATTACAGGGAAATAAATGTAAAAAACACAAACACATGGAGGCTAAACAATACGTTACTAAATACCCAAGAAATCACTGAAGAAATCAAAGAGGAAATAAAAAAATACCTAGAGACAAGTGACAATGAAAACACGACGACCCAAAACCTATGGGATGCAGCAAAAACAGTTCTAAGAGGGAAGTTTATAGCTATACAAGTCTACCTCAAGAAACAAGAAAAATCTCAAAAAAAAAAAATCTAACCATACACCTAAAGGAACTAGAGAAGGAAGAACAAACAAAATTCAAAGTTAGCAGACGGAAAAAAATCATCAAGATCAGAGCAGAAATAAATGAAATAGAAACAAAGAAAATAAGAGCAAAGATAAATAAAACTCAAAGCTGGTTCTTTGAGACGATAAACAAAATTGATAAACCATTAGCTAGACTCATCAAGAAAAAGAGGGAGAGGACTCAAGTCAATAAAATTAGAAATGAAAAAGGAGAAGTTACAACAGACACTGCAGAAATACAAAGCATCCTAAGAGACAACTACAAGCAACTCTATGCCAATAAAATGGACAACCTGGAAGAAATGGACAAATTCTTAGAAAGGTATAACATTCCAAGACTGAACCAGGAAGAAACAGAAAATAACAGACCAATCACAAGTAATGAAATTGAACCTGTGATTAAAAATCTTCCAACAAACAAAAGTCCAGGACCAGATGGCTTCACAGGTGAATTCTATCAAACATTTAGAGAAGAGCTAACACCTATCCTGCTCAAACTCTTCCAAAATACAGCAGAGGGAGGAACACTCCCAAACTCATTCTATGAGGCCACCATCACCCTGATACCAAAACCAGACAAAGATACTACAAAAAAAGAAAATTAGAGACCAATATCACTGATGAATATAGATGCAGAAAACCTCAACAAAATACTAGCAAACAGAATCCAACAACACATTAAAAGGATCATACACCATGATCAAGTGGGATTTATCCCAGGGATGCAAGAGTTCTTCAATATATGTAAATCAACCAATGTGATAAACCATATTAACAAATTGAAGGAGAAAAACCATATGATCATCTCAATAGATGCAGAAAAAGCTTTTGACAAAATTCAACACCCATTTGATAAAAACTCTCCAGAAAGTGGGCATAGAGGGAACCTACCTCAACATAATAAAGGCCATATATGACAAACCCACAGCAAACATCATTCTCAAAGGTGAAAAACTGAAAGCATTTCCTCTAAGATCAGGAAAAAGACAAGGTTGTCCACTCTCACCACTATTATTCAACATGGTTTTGGAAGTCCTAGCCACGGCAATCAGAGAAGAAAAAGAAATAAAAGGAATACAAATTGGAAATGAAGAAGTAAAACTGTCACTGTTTGCAGATGACATGATACTATACATAGAGAATCCTAAAGATGCCACCAGGAAACTACTAGAGTTAATAAATGAATTTGGTAAAGTTGCAGGATACAAAATTAATGCACAGAAATCTCTTGAATTCCTATACACTAATGATGAAAAATCTGAAAGAGAAATTAAGGAAATGCTCCCATTTACCATTGCAAAAAAAAAAGAATAAAATACCTAGGAATAAACCTACCTAAGGAGACAAAGGACCTGTATGCAGAAAACTATAAGACACTGATGAAAGAAATTAAATATGATACCAACAGATGGAGATATACCATGTTCTTGGATTGGAAGAATCAATATTGTGAAAATGACTATACTACCCAAAGCAATATACAGATTCAATGCAATCCCTATCAAACTACCACTGGCATTTTTTACGGAACTAGAACAAAAAATCTTAAAATTTTTATGGAGACACAATAGACCCTGAATAGCCAAAGTAGTCTTGAGGGAAAAAAACGGAGCTGAAGGAATCAGACTCCCTGACTTCAGCCTATACTACAAAGCTACAGTAATCAAGACAATATGGTACTGGCACAAAAACAGAAACACAGATCAATGGAACAAGATAGAAAGCCCAGAAGTAAACCCACACACCTATGGTCAACTAATCTATGACAAAGGAGGCAAACATATACAATGGAGAAAAGACAGTCTCTTCAATAAATGGTGCTGGGAAAACCAGACAGCTACATGTAAAAGAATGAAATTAGAACACTCCCTAACACCGTACGCAAAAATAAACTCAAAATGGATTAGAGACCTAAATGTAAGACTGGACAGTATAAAACTCTTAGAGGAAAACATAGGAAGAACACTCTTTGACCTAAATCACAGCAAGATCTTTTTTGATCCACTTCCTAGAGTAATGGAAATAAAAACAAAAATAAACAAATGGGACCTAATGAAACTTAAAAGCTTTTGCACAGCCAAGGAAACCATAAACAAGATGAAAAGACAACCCTCAGAATGGGAGAAAATATTTGCAACTGAATCAACGGACAAAGGATTCATCTCCAAAATATATAAACAGCTCATGCAGCTCAATATTAAAAAAACAAGCTACCCAGTCCAAAATGGGCAGAAGACCGAAATAGACATTTCACCAAGAAGACATACAGATAGCCAAGAAGCACATGAAAAGCTGCTCAACATCACTAATTATTAGAGAAATGCAAATCAAAACTACAATGAGGTATCACCTCACACCAGTTAGAATGGGCATCATCAGAAAATCTACAAACAACAAATGCTGGAGAGGGTGTGGAGAAAAGGGAACCCTCTTGCACTGTTGGTGGGAATGTAAATTGATACAGCCACTATGGAAAACATTATGGAGGTTCCTTAAAAAACTAAAAATAAAATTACCATATGACCCAGCAATCCCACTACTGGGCATATACCCAGAGAAAACCATAATTCAAAAAGGCACATGCACCCCAATGTTCATTGCAGCACTATTTACAATAGCCAGGACATGGAAGCAACCTAAATGCCCATTGACAGATGAATGGGTAAAGAAGATGAGGTACATATATACAATGGAATATTACTCAGCCATAAAAAGGAATGAAATTGGGTCATTTGTAGAGACGTGGATGGATCTAGAGACTCTCATACAGAGTGAAGTAAGTCAGAAGGAGAAAAACAAATATAGTATATTAACACGTATATGTGGAACCTAGAAAAATGGTACAGATGAACAGTTTGCAGGGCAGAAATTGAGACACAGATATAGAGAACAAACGTATGGACATCAAGTGGGGGGAGCGGTGGGGGGGTGTGGGCGGGTGGTGTGATGAATTGGGAGATTGGGATTGACATGTATACACTGATGTGTATAAAATTAATGACTAATAAGGACCTGCTGTATAAAAAAAAATCAGTAAAATTAAATTAAAAAAATAAAATAAGATAAAGAAGTGGTTTCCTTTCTGATCCATCCTCCAGATGTATGAACAACCATTTTGAATAACCGCCCCCCCATGAGCATTGTGATTAACAAGTCTTCTTAACTGATGCTGGCTAGTTGTCTCCACCAGCCAGGGGAGGATCAGACAGACCCAAGATCTGCTGGGGCTCCAGGACCCAAAGAGCAGCCAACATTCGGCTCTGCTCTGGATACCTGTGTGGGACACTTGGGTTCCACACCTGAGGATGGGCTCTGTCCTGCATCAAACCATCTTATCTTCTCATCTACATCTTTAAGCCACAGCAGTCAGAAGAAGGTGAGCTAAGGGTTCATTTCAGAGTCTAGCACAGGGATGGAGAGTATCTGTGGAAATGTCCTCCCACCCTGACTCATCAGTGGATGGTGAAGAAAAGAGGTGACAGGAAGAGGGAAAAAAGTCAGCAAACTTTCCAGCAAAGGGCTAGGCCACCAGGTGGGGCTGTGCTAGGGAGGGGCTTCTCATTGTGTCAAGTAGAGTCTGAATGAGGGAGGTCAAATGCAATCCCTACAATGATAGGAAGAGAGAAGCAGAGTTTTCCAAAAGGTACTTCCTTGCTGAAAAAGAAGAGAATGAAAATCCTAGAGAGCTGCTGAGAGTAAGGGAGAGACCACTGGGCATGGAATAACAAACTTTTGTTCTACTCCTGGCTCCTTCATTAACTGGTCTCCTCCACCCATTTATTCACTGAAGCAAGTGGATGGCCCACTGTGTGTTGGAACATGAAGGGGATTAAATGTAAAGTCTAGATGCTGCTCTGAAGCACCGCAGGTCTGGTAGGGAAGAAAGAAAAGTAAAGAGAAAACTGCATTTTGGCAGGTATGCTCCAAGGACAAGTGTGGATGCCTACTCATTCAAGGACAGCCAGAAATAGCTTCCTGCAAGAGCTCATAGCTGACCAGAGTCCTGAAGGATGCCTAAGAGTCAGGAAGGCAGAGAAGAAGAAAAAAGATGTACTAGATATCTATGGTTATGTAACATATTAACCCAAAACTTAGCTGAGTAAAACAACAGTGAACATTTATGATCTTATACAGTTTCTGTGGGTCAGGAATTTGAAAGCAGCTTAGCTAGGTGGTTCTGGCTTGGGACCTCTCATGAGGTTGAAGTCGAGACTCTGCTGGGGCTGCAGTCATCTGAAAGGCTTTGTCTGGGGCTGGAGGATCTGCTTCCAGGATGGGTCCCACACATGGCTGTTGGCAGGAGGCTTCTGTCCCTTGCTAGGCATAACTCTTCACAAGGTTGCTTGAAAGTCCTCATAATGTGGGTTGACCCAGCATGAGTGATACAAGACAGGGAGATGAGCCAGGAGGCCACTGTGGTCATCTGTGTTAGAGCTGAAGGGGCTCTCCCCAGGTACTGTGGGTGGACATGGGTGTCATATCTAAGAAGTGACAGGATTTGAGGACTAACTGAATGTAGGATGGGCAAAGTCAAGGTTTTTTTTTTTTTCTTCTTTCTAGATGTCTGGGTAGATGGAAGTGCCATTAATGGACATTGGGGTTCCAGGGTGGGGTAGCAGAAGGGTCTGCTTTGAACATGTGGATTTTGAGGGGCTTCTGGGATATCACAATGATTTTCCTAGAAGGCATTTTGAGGCCCAAATAAGACTTCTGAGTTGAAGATATAAGAAGTGGAAAACCCTGGCCACAGAACGTATAACTTTTAATTAGGGCTTAATTAAAGTGACTTTGGTTATTAATGGTTTGGACTTTGCCTGCTCAGGGGCTATAGCCTATTCTAGGGTTCATTGGAAAGTAGGGAGGGAGAGAAAGAGAGAGATATAGAGAAAAGGCAGTCTTTGTTGTGCACCTACCATGTATTCAGCACTGTCCTGGGCTCTTTCACATGTATTATCTAATTTAAAAATCCTCGCAAAAAAATTGAGAGCTTACTGCTGGTCAGACACTCTCTGAAGAATTTTATGTGTATTAAAACACCTAATTCTCAGAGTGAACCTGTGAAGCAGATACTATTATAGATAAGGAAACTTAGGCACAGAGAGGTTCAACAACTTGCCCAAGGTCTTTGTTAGGCAATTTTACAAATAATGAGGTAGAGTCTGAGAGTTTGAGTATTGTGCCCCAGGTCACACTGTGATAAATAATGGAGCTAGAATGTGAGTCCCTGGCTTTATATCTACTCAACAAAATAAGTGGTGTGAGGTGATGGCTTTCTGAGTTGTGCCCATGGCATCAAGGGAAAAAGAAAAGAGGGGTGAAGAAAGATGACATACACTGAAAACAACAACAACAACAAAACAGACAAACAGAAAACCTGTTAGAACTAATAACAGACTTCAGTAAAAGAGTAGGATACAAAATCAATATACAGAAACCTATTGTGTTTCTATACACTAATAATGAGCTATCAGAAAGAGAAAATAAGAAAGTAATGCCATTTACAATTGCATCAAACAGAATAAAGTACCAAGGAATAAATTTAACCAAGGAGGGTTTCCCTGGTGGTACAGTGGTTAAGAATCTGCCTGCCAAAGCAGGGGACACGGGTTCAAGCCCTGGTCCAGGAAGATCCCACATGCCGCAGAGCAACTAAGCCCATGCACCACAACTACTGAGCCTGAGCTCTAGAGCCTGTGCTCTGCAACAAGAGAAGCCACTGCAATGAGAAGCCTGCACACCACAACAAAGAGTAGCCCTCGTTCGCTGCAACTAAAGAAAGCCCATGCACGGCAACAAAGACTCAGTGCAGCCAAAAATAAAATAAATAAATTTTATAAATAAATAAATAAATAAATAAATAAATTTAACCAAGGAGATGAAAGACTTATAAACTAAAATCTATAAGATATTCATGAAAGAAACTGAAGAAGACACAAATAAATTGAAGATTTATTCCAATTGATGGATTGGAAAAATTAATATTGTTAAAATGTCCATACTATCCAAAACAATCTACAGATTCAATACAATCCCTATCAAAATACCAGTGGCATTTTTCACAGAAATAGAACAAACAATCCTAAAATTTGTATGGAACTACAAAAGACCCCTGAATAGACAAAGCAGTCTTGAGAAAAAAGAACAAAGCTGGAGGCATTAAGCTCTCTGGTTTCAAATGATATTACAAAGCTATAGTAATTAAAACAGTATGGTATTGGCATAAAAACAAATACATAGATCAATGGAATAAACAGAGAGCTGGAAATAAACCCACACATATATGGTCAATTAATTTATGACAAAGGAACCAAACATATACAATGGGGAAAGGAAAATAAATGGCTTTGGGAAAACTGGATAGCCACATGCAAAAAAAAAATGACACAACCACTATCCTATACCATACACAAAAATTAACTCAAAATAATTTAAAGACTTGACCATAAGACCTGAAACCATAAAACTCTTAGAAGGAAACAAAGGCAGTAAACCTCTTTAATATCAGTCTTAGTGATGATGTTTTTGGATTTGGATACCAAAAGCAAAAACAACAAAGGCAAAAATAAACAGGTGGTACTACATCAACATAAAGAGCTTCTGCATAGCAAAGGAAACCATCAACAAAATGAAAAGGCAACCTATGAGAATGTGAGAAAATATTTGCAAATCATATTCCTGATAAGGGGTTAATTTCCAAAATACATAAAGAACTTACATAATTCAGTAGTAAAAATAACCCAAACAATCTGATTTAAAAATGAACAGAGGATCTGAATAGACATTTTTCCAAAGAAGACATACAGACGGGCAACAAGTACATGAAAAGATGCTCAGCATCACTAATCATCAGGGAAATGCAAACCAAAACCATAATGAGCCATCACCTCACATTTAACTATTATCAGAAAGACAAGAAATTACAAGTGTTGGTGAGGATGTGGAAAAAAGGGAACACTTGTGCACTGTTAGTGGAATGTAAAGCGGTACAGCCACTATGGAAAACAGTATAGATGTTCCTCAAAAAATTAAGAATAGAACTACCATATGAATCAGCAATTCCACTTCTGGGGATTTATCTGAAGAAAATAAAAACACTAATTGGAAAAAATGTGTGTACCCAAATGTTCATTGCAGCATTATTTATAATAGCCAAGCTACAGAAAAAACCTAAGTGTTCATCAATGGATGAATGGATAAAGAAGGTGTGTTATATGCTGTTGTTCAGCCATAGAAAAGAATGAAATCTTGTCATTTTGACAACATGGATGGACCTCCAGGGCATTACGTGAAGTGAAATGTCAGCCAGAGAAAGATGAATACCATATGACCTCACTTATATGTGGAGTTTAAAAACAAAAACAAAAAAAGACTAAAAGAAACAAACAACCTCCCCAACCCAAAACCAACCTCATAGATGCAGAGAACAGATTGGTGTTTGCCAGAGGTGTGGTGTGGAAGGGGATGAAATGGCTGAAGGGGATTAAAAGGTACAAACTTACAGTTAGAAGACGAATAAGTCCTGGGGATGTAATGTACATCATACTGACTACAGTTAATAACATTATATTGCATATTTGAAATATATAGGCTCTCTCTCTCTCTCTCTCTATATATATATATACATATACATACATATATATGTATATATATACTTAGCCAAAGGCACATAAAATATCTTTTAATTTAAAAAGTAAATTATTTACAGTAGTACTTTGCTTGTGTCTTACCAACATGTAGCTGACAGTTGAAATTTCATGATATAGATATAATACATAGAGTTATATAAGAGCTACAAGAAAAATCCACAAACCCCAAAAATTGTTCAAATGTGAAAACAGAGAAAAGTTAACATTGAAGAATTTGCTGTGGTGAACCCAAACAATATAATATAGAGTCTAGAAAAAAGGCTTAGGTGTTAAATAAATTGTGATTTCCTCTTGTTTAGAAAATGCCAGAGTACTGTAAATGTCCTTAATGTGACTGGCATTACCCTTCATAGCTGCATATTTGAAATGAGAGTAGATCTTAAGAGTTATCACAAGAAAAAAAAATTGTGACTATGTAAGGTGACGGATGTCAACTAGACTTATTGTGGTGATATTTTTGCAACATATAAACATATTAAATCATTAAGTTTTACATCTGAAACTAATATAATGCCATATGTCAATTACACCTCAATTTAAAAAAAAAAACCCAAAACTCTACGATAGCATTACACTTGAAATCTAAACTCTGAAAAAAGAGGGAAAGAAAGAAAGAAAGAAGGAAGGAAGGAAGGAAGGAAGGAAAGAAAGAAAGGAAGAAAGAAGGAAGGAAGGAAAGAAAGAAAGAAAGAAAGAAACAAACAAACAAAGAAAGAAACAAAGAAAGAGAAGAAAGAAAGAAAGAGAAGAAAGAAGGAAAGAGAGAAAGAAAGGAAGACGGAGGAAAGGAAGGAAGGAAGGAAGAAAGAAATGAAGAAAGAGAGAAGTGAGGGAGGGAGAGGAAGGAAGGAAGGGAGGGAGGGAGGGAGAAAGAGAGAGAGAGAGAGAGAGAGAGAGGAAAGAAAGATGATGTAAGCACAAAATCAGAGATGCTTATAAAAGCCAGCAGGATTGGGGCTCAGATGGTCCTTCCTAGTCTTCCTGCTTGCAGGTACATCCACGCAGGCAGGACCACAACAGTGCTCCTGGGAATCCCTGGTTTCCACATCTGTGACTTAACAAGACTTACCCCCCACCCAGGGCAGGCTGAGGAGCAGGCAGGGAAGAGAGGAATGTTGGGTCACAGAGCAGTGCACAAAAATCCAGTGACAGGATGATGTGTATCAGCTAGCTTTCGTGTATAACAAACCACCCCAAACTCATTTATAAAACAAACATTAATTCTCACTCACATAACTGAAGGTCAGCAAGGTGGTAGACTGGCTGACCTAGCCGGGCTGGGTGGGGCTCGGCCAGACTTGGCTCCAGGCTGCGGATGGTCTGGGTCAGTGTCACGTGTCTCTCCTCCTGCTTGGATCAGTGGCCGGACACGGCATGTTTTTCTCACGGTGATGGCAAAAGCATACCGAGTCAATACCAACCACTCAAGCACATCGCCAGCTTCAAGTCTGCTAACATCCCTTTGACCAAAGCAAGCCACACAGCTCAGCCTAGAGTGGAGGGCTGGGGAAGCACACTGTCCCATCATGAGGCCACGGTGACAGTAAGGATTAAAATACTATTGCAGGGAAGTGGAGAATTGGTGTTTGGATGTGCAGTGGAATACCTGGCAGGGGATGGGGCTCTTCTGATTAGAGTTACCCAGTTAACCTGAGCTGGCTTACTTAGGTTCTTCCTGGAATTCACAAGCTGTAAATGGAGTGCTTCAAGGGAGCATCAGAGAGCCCCCCAGGGAGAGCGGGCCAGTCTGCTGGGGACTGGAGAAGGTAACCCACTCCACACCATTGTGTATGGAGACCAGGGGGACACCACTGCTGCCTGCCATCCGACCATTAGTGCCTGATTCCTCTGAGCAACTTTTGGGTGACAGCAAGATGGGGATGCAGGTGAGGGCCTGCTGAGGCAGAATAGCAAACTGGAGGTGATGTGCAGGAAGCGGCATGGCGTGGCGTGCTACGACAGGATGGAGGTGAGGCCGGGGCCCTATTGCCCTGTGAAGGCAGTCGTCTTGTTTATCAAACGGAGAAGCTGAAGCCTGATGGATGAAGGACCAGGTCCTGGGCTCCCACTGCATGAAGAGCTGCCGCCAAGGGCTTCCTGACCCCTGGTTTAGAGATCATCCCACCTGGATGACGTCAGGGGAATTGTAGGTCCAACTTGGAGAACAGGCTGTCCAGGGCCTCTGTGCCTCTCACTCATCATCAGAGCTGTCTCAGTGTTTCCGGTGACAACAGCCCCCAGGTCAAAAACTCCAATGCCTAGGGGGGCCGAGCTGCCGGGGGTGGGTGGGACAAAACAGCGGGAGTGGGGAGCTCATACTCACCCGGGGAGGGTAGGTAATATAGGTCCAGTGGGCTATGCCATGTGGGAACGTGGGCTTGGTGTTGCTGGATCTTCCAGATTTTCATCACTATCTGGAAATCTGGATATTGAAGTAAACAAAAAAAATTAGTTGCTAACACTGCAGGCAGGAGAAAACATGTCTGTGGACTTCACTGGGTCCTCAGACCACCAGCATGTCACCTCCACAAAGATCTTTTGGGCCACATTATGCGCCAAGCAGCTCGATAACTCCTATAAAATTAGATTTTCCCCTCAAACCAGCTCCACCCACTCTGGGGAGCTTTGGGGTGGTCCTGGCTGCTGTGCGTGGAGCCCTGGGGGCTGTTTCTGCTGCTGCCTCTGATTTCAGAGATCATATTCGGTTTTATTCATTCAATCGATGTTTATTTAGCTGAGGTCAGCACAGGAGATACAATGGGAAACAGGACAGACACGATCTATGGTTTTAGGAGCTCAGAGTGTACTGGGAGGCATGCACAACAGACACCTAATCACATTAATAAACACAAGATAACTCATGATACATGCCAAGAATGAAAGGCAAGAGATAGGAGACAGGAATGCAGTGGGCGTCAGATTTAGCCCGAGAGAGTGGTCAGAGAAGGCCCAGGAGACCCAGCTGATGAGTAGGGAGAGACTTGTGGGTGGCGAGCAGTGCTTACAGGGCTACATGAGGCTGAGGACCCTGATGATGAAGCGAAGGGCTGCACAGTAGCAGGCCGGGAGCCTGGGGAAGGAGCAGGAGAGAAAACGACAGACCTGGGGGCAGGGACCTTGGTGGGGCGAGGCAGGATTTCAGCCGGGAGAGAGGCCTGATCTGATTAATGTGTCTCAAATGTCCCCCTAATGCTGACTGTGGAGGAAACGAGTGAATACATGGGAGATGGTGACCATAAACCGGATGAGAGAGGCTGGAGAAAGGACAAGGGTGGGGCAGTGGAGAGAGAGAAAAGTAGTCAGAAGATATATTTGGAGGTAGAGCCAACTGGACACGATGATTACAGTATGTTTCCATTACATATTACTGCTCGGGATAAACCAAGAAATGCTGCTGCCGGAAGCAAAGTCCCTGGTGGAGAATGACATTTGCTCTTCCTTTCTTAAGTGCTGCGGATCACTCCCCTTTCCAGAGAGAAGCCTGCTGGCCCCGCTGCACCCACAGGCCTCGTCAAATGAGGGCTCAGTGTCTGCAGGCTAACATTTGCTTTCTGGATTTGGTTTTAACCAACCAAGTGTTTTCCAAATACCTGACACCTGCTCCCCTTAGGCTGAGTACTGGGTGTGAGGGACACACCGGAGATTTTCCGCTCAGGAGATTTGCCTCCCAGGAGAGTCGTGATAGTAGTCAGTTCATCAATTGCCTGGCACTGTTTCTAAGTGCTTTGCACGTGGTTGATCAATTGAATCAGGTTAATTGTTATCCCCATTTTGCAGATGAGAAGACTGAAGTATATTTTCAGTCTAGGATGTCAACTGGCAGTTGAACCCAGGCAGTACATTGCAAAGTCCATGCGCTTAAGCCCTACTCTACATGTGTGAGCAAACACAGATGTCTTCAGACGGAGGGTTGTCGTGTGGAGCTTCATTCTGTGTTGATGTGAAAGACTCGCAAAGTGACTCTGCCTGCATTACCCCCATCAGTGCAGCCAGCAATGCTATCAGAGGGGATTTCTCCTGGACATGCCCAGCTTGGGGCCTGTGTGGCCGGAGTCCTTCTTCAGCCAGTGGGGCTCTGTCCTACTCCTGGTGGAAGAAGCAATGTGGTGTTTCGCCTCCTGCTGCTGATTGGACCAGGGATCAGCCCTTGATCCAGGAGGGATCTGTTTATAGGGTGCCCAGTGACCAGAGGTGGCCAGAAATAAAGGTCTGACCCAACAATGGGGATGGTTGTGAGCTGAGCCCATTAGCAGCTTCCCTGCAAAGCTTTGCCTGGAGGATGCAAATGCAATTGGCCCATACGTGATGAGAGGCCACGGGGGAGATGCGCAGAGTCTAGTGGGAAAGATGGACAGGATAGCAGGAATGGCAGCAGAGACACCATCGCCAGGCTTCCACACCTGAGTTTCCCTTCCCACACATTCCCTCTGAATGGCAATGCATTTTTCTGATAAGGAGGTTTCTTAGAAGGCTTAAATGCCTCCAGAAGCATTTTCCTGTTAAGGAAGCTGTAGGGCAACTAGGCTGTCTGGCAGCTGATGGGGACTTGCCAGCTGCTCTCAATTTGCATTTCCAGGGAAGCTGGTGCAAATGAAACCCCAGACTCGCAGGCAGAAGGAACCCAACTCCCTGGTTACAGGCTCCTGTAACAGAAGGGCCTGTGTTTTGCTATTCCAATAGAGCAGGGATAGTTGGGATGCATGGTCCATCTCTTCAAGCTCCCCAAATGCCATCTTTCCAGGGGATCGCATGCCTTGCTTCCTTTTTCAGATTCTTAAATTTATGAGATGCAACCTCCTGCAAGCCAGTCTAGGGCAGTGTTTTCTGAAGTATGATCCACGGACATCTAGTCACCTGACATTCCCCCCCTCTCCATTCTTAATCTCCACCTCCCCCTCGGTGTTCAAGTTTAAACAAGTTTGGGAGGCCCTGCTGCTAGTTTGTTCTTAGACATTCACAGGGCACATAAACATGTCATATAGTTCTCAGAATTCCGCAACAAGGAAACTTCTTCAACATTGCCTTTTCCCAGATTTAACTGACCACAAAAAACTTTTTTTTCATATAACAGCTAGTAATAACCCCTGGAACCAGGATTCTGTGGAATATACTTTGGAAATTTTTTAACTAGGATATCTCAGACATGTTCATTCAGCATCCAACAGACCACCTGTAGCTGAACTCTGCCTCAGGCTTTGTGCCAGACACTGGAGCCACAAACACATCAGGCTCAGGTCCCGTTCTTAGAGAGTTTGGTTGGGTGAGGGAGACAAGAAGGACACAGAGAGGGGCACCCAGGCCATCCTGAGGCAGTGAAGGCTCCCTGGAGGGAGGGACACCTGAGATGAGTCTCTAAGAACAAGGGGTATCCCACCAGACAAAGACCCAAGGCCAGTAGGAGCCATGATTGTCAATACAAGTCATTTCAGAATGAACTAAGCACAATACTCAATGTAGTAAATGCGTTGCCATCACTTTCTAGTTAAAGGAGGAAAACTATGGATTTTGGTTCTCAGCTAAAGCACCTGTAATGATTAAGGTATAGACATTTTTCAGACTCATTTCCTTTGTAATTGAGAAACTGGTGATTTGGAAGAGATATCTTGGACCCCTATGCAAAACCTACTGACCTGTTTTTGACTTGACTGGAGCATGTGGACTTGATGCTGCCAAGGGCCAGTTTAGATAAGACTGAGCTGAGAACCTGGCACAAACCCATCTGCCTGCCTTTGCAGAAAGTCAGCAGATGGAGGGAGAGGCTTATGCTTTCTGAACAGTCATTAATAAGCCACTTAGAAACCATATCAATCCACTCTGCAGAGAAACAATGTCTTCCAAGTGTGCAGGATAGAATGTAATATTTACGATACCTACTATGCAACTAGCCCTGTGCTGGATGTTTTCATACCAGTTTTCTCATTTTGTCCTCCTATGATCCTGGAGGAAGGAAGATATTATGTTCACTTTACTTAGGAAAAAACTGTGGTTTGGGGAACTAAAGTGACCTGCCAAGTGTGTGGCTAGGACACTGAGGAATGTTTGAGGCTAGATCCAAGTGCCCATCACACTGTTTCATAGTGTCTGCTCAAGAGATGGGGAAATAAAAGTTGTCAAAGATAAGCCTCTGACACATGCTTCCCCCAAGAGGTAGGCCAGGTGTACAAAGCTCCTGCTTCTGGCCAACCATACTGTGTCCTGGGAAGCCAGGGCTCAGACTCTGATTTCTCACCTACTCCTGACTGTCTCCTATGACCAAGGAGAATTTGTCCTTTTCCCTCCTATGCTTCTTGCATGGTGGGGGTAAATTTTCACCTTGACCTGTGAGATGATTCTTTCTTCAAAAATCCCCCCTTACCATCAAAAACCCATCATCCCCAGCTGTGGTTTATTGGTTGTTTATTAGCATTTAGTAGAGAACACAGAAAATATTAGGGTCCCTCCCTCAGCTCTCTTTTCTTTTGTCATTTTCTGGAGGTGAGTGGTGTACCTTTGTATTTAGCATGCTATTAAGATTAATTATACCTCTAAATCAAAGGAGATTGTTCAAATTAGATGGGAAATGATTTAAGTGTGGTGGAGTCTAGTAAGATGGGGTCCCGAAGAAGCTTAAATGTAGACCTGGGATTTTCATCAACTGGAAAGATGCAGGCACAGCTCTCACATGGGTGGGGTGTGTAGAGGATCTGAAGCTGGATTCCTTTTTTTTTTTCTTTTTTTTAAACATCTTTATTGGAGTATAATTGCTTTACAATGGTGTGTTACTTTCTGCTTTATAACAAAGTGAATCAATTATACATATACATATATCCCCATATCTCTTCCCTCTTGCATCTCCCTCCCTGCCACCCTCCTTATCCCACCCCTCTAGGTGGTCACAAAGCACCGAGCTGATCTCCCTGTGCTATGCAGTTGCTTCCCACTAGCTATCTATTTTACGTTTGGTAGTGTATATATGTCCATGCCACTCTCTCACCTTGTCTCAGCTTACCCTTCCCCCTCCCCATATCCTCAAGTCCATTCTCTAGTAGGTGTGCATCTTTATTCCAGTCTTACCCCTAGGTTCTTCATGACCATTTTTTTTTTTTTTTTTAGATTCCATATATATGTGTTAGCACATGGTATTTGTTTTTCTCTTTCTGACTTACTTCACTCTGTATGACAGACTTTAGGTCCATCCACCTCACTACAAATAACTCAATTTCCTTTCTTTTTATGGCTGAGTAATATCCCATTGTATATATGTGCCACATCTTCTTTATCCATTCATCTGTCCATTTTTGGATTGGGTTGTATATTTTTTTGATAATGAGCTGCATGAGCTGCTTGTAAATTTTGGAGATTAATCCTTTGTCAGTTGCTTCATTTGCAAATATTTTCTCCCATTCTGAGGGTTGCCTTTTCATCTTGTTTATGGTTTCCTTTGTTGTGCAAAAGCTTTTAAGTTTCATTAGATCCCATTTGTTTAGTTTTGTTTTTATTTCCATTTCTCTAGGAGCTGGGTCAAAAAGGATCTTGCTGTGATTTATGTCATAGATCGTTCTGCCTATGTTTTCCTCTAAGAGTTTGATAGTGTCTGACCTTACATTTAGGTCTTTAATCCATTTTGAGTTTATTTTTGTGTATGGTGGTAGGGAATGTTCTAATTTCATTCTTTTACATGTAGCTGTCCAGTTTTCCCAGCATCACTTATTGAAGAGGCTGTCTTTTCTCCACTGTATATGCTTGCCTCCTTTATCAAAGATAAGGTGACCATATGTGTGTGGGTTTATCTCTGGGCTTTCTATCCTGTTCCATTGATCTATATTTCTGTTTTTGTGCCAGTACCATACTGTCTTGATTACTGTAGCTTTGTAGTATAGTCTGAAGTCAGGGAGCCTGATTTCTCCAGCTCCATTTTTCTTTCTCAAGATTGCTTTGGCTCTTTGGGGTCTTTTGTGTTTCCATACAAATTGTGAAATTTTTTGTTCTAGTTCTGTGAAAAATGCCAGTGGTAGTTTGATAGGGATTGCATTGAATCTGTAGATTGCTTTGGGTAGTAGAGTCATTTTCACAATGTTGATTCTTCCAATCCAAGAACATGGTCTAGCTCTCCATTTATTTGTATCATCTTTAATTTCTTTCATCAGTGTCTTATAGTTTTCTGCATACAGGTCTTTTGTCTCCTTAGGTAGGTTTATTCCTAGATATTTTATTCTTTTTGTTGCAGTGGTAAATGGGAGCATTTCCTTAATTTCTCTTTCAGATTTTTCATCATTAGTGTATAGGAATGCAAGAGATTTCCGTGCATTAATTTTGTATCCTGCTACTTTACCAAATTCCTTGATTAGCTCTAGTAGTTTTCTGGTAGCATCTTTAGCATTCTCCATGTATAGTATCATGTCATCTGCAAACAGTGACAGCTTTACTTCTTCTTTTCCAATTTGGATTCCTTTTATTTCTTTTTCTTCTCTGATTGCTGTGGCTAAAACTTCTGAAACTATGTTGAATAATAGTGGTGAGAGTGGACAACCTTATCTTGTTCCTGATCTTAGTGGAAATGGTTTCAGTTTTTCACCATTGAGGACGATGTTGGCTGTGGGTTTGTCATATATGGCCTTTATTATGTTGAGGAAAGTTGAAGCTGGATTCTCTTGCTGGGTCTCCCCTTGTGGTGAGCAGCCCAGAGCTGAAACATCCTGGCACTGTCCTTGGTGCTGAATTTTTTTCCCCCAGAGTGGTGAGGGAGGGCTCAGAAAACCATGTCATGGCTTAGCACCTTGGATAAGTTGGGTCCTTATTTCTCTTCTAAAGTCACAGGCTCCCTCTGGGAAAAGAATTTAAATCAGTTCCTCCTGACCTCACTGCATCATTCCAGAACCCACCAGCATGGCTGAATGGCAGAAACAAGGATACCCTTGTTGAGCCTGGGGCTCCATGGGACCTCTCCCTATCGTAAACTACCTCTGTACTTCTAATACAAACCCACAAGTTCATGAAGCCTGTCTCAAGTTAGTAGGCACAGACTCTGGTATATGGTTTGCTGGTTTAATGTCTTTAGATTTTTTTTTAGATGCAGAATATTTGATTGAAAATCTTAAGTTGGTTCCCAAGATATACAATAGATTAAAATCCCCTGCCTTTGTTGAAGTGGAGGAAGTGTCTGAAACTCCGGCCACATGGTCCTACCCCCCAGGAAGGCCCTCTGAATTCTATGTGGATGCCCTATGGGTCCATGGTGCAAGCCTGAAAACCACTACTTTAAGTTGATTCTTTTCCTGGCCCTTCGCTGCTTATTTAATTCCTTTTTATCATTTGAAACTAAGTCCAGGTCACCTCCTATTGGGAGCTTTCCCTGACCCCTATGTTGAGTTAAGGGCTGTGCTCCCTGAGCTCCGTTGTCCATTTTATCACTACACTGATCACTACTCACAGAGTTGGGTAACTGTGTGTCTTCTTCACTGGACCCAGTGGTCCTTGAGGGCCAGGATCATGTGCCCAGAACATGGTAGATGCACACTGCATACTAATAAGTTGATGTTAATTCGCCTCCCAGTCAAGGTAAAGCAGTTTTCCTGAGAAATAATTTCACAGCCCCTAATTCAACACCTCCAGGGATAGGAAACTCACTCCAAACTGAGGTATCCCTTTCCATATTAAGACTACGGTGATGGTAAAAATCTTCTTTTTCATTTTGAGCCCAAAGAATCTCCCTGTAGCTTCTACTTTCTAGGGCTATATAGAACAAGCCTCATCCCTCTTGTACAATTGGACCTTCAAGTACGTGAGGGGAGATACCAAAGCCTTCAGTTCTGGGCTAAACTTAATCTATTCCTCATGGGACATTATGTTGAGTCCTTTTACCTGTTTGTTTGTTGTTTTCTTTTGCACACTAAAAGAGTTGAATTTTGAAGGTTGTATATGTATAAGCATCTTGTATCTACTGCTCTTAACTCATTAAATTATTCTTTAGTTTTATCCCATTGCTCCAATTTTGCATCTCTCATAGGTTTTCTCCTCTATACTTTTAGGATCCTTTCTATCTCACATTGGAAAACTTTTAAAGTCAAAGGTAAGAAGATATCCTACAGCCCTTTACCTCTTCTTTTAGCAGAATGACTGTTGGTGTGAAGACAGTGTTTCTTTTATATTAGGTCACTTTGGGTTAGAATGAAAAAGCAGGATCCATGGGGCAGGGAGTTTTGTTCACTGCTGTATCCCCAGTATATGGAAGAATGTTTGGCATACCTTAGGTGCTCAGTAAATATTTGTTGAATAATTGAAACATGTAAGACTGGTGGCAGCATTTCCTGGACCTAGACACAGTGGAGATGATGCCAGAACCCATGTCAGAAGAATTAACTGACTATCATTCGAGGGTCCTCATGCTTCAATATACAATGTAAGATTTGCTCCCATCCCTTGCTCATGTCTGCCGGTGAGGAGATGACTGGGACAGGGTTAATTTCCAGCAAATGGTACCTAACAACAGGAAAGCCAAATGGAGCCTGATGATAAGAAATAAAGAGTAGAAATGTTGATAAAAATACCACTGATCTTTCATATTCGTTGGGGTCTTCTTAGGTGCTTAGCTCTTCACATACATTTTCTCACTTGAATCCTCAAAGCATGCCTACTATTTTAGAAGGACAACATAATTCACAAGCCCACTGCCTATCCGTGGCATAGATCCCTTCAGAGCTTGCCAAGCTGTGAGTTTCCTGAGGGCAGGACCTAACTCTGCCCTTGGCTGGGTTGTTGCTGTGTCTATGCACAAAGCTGAGCTCACGGAAGATCCACTTGGCTGAGACAAAGGAGATGGGTGAGAGTAACGGCAACTAGAGACAGAGAGCCCAGGGGAGAAGCTGTTCTTATTCCTGGCATTGGTGATGCTATGGTAACATGACAACATAAGAAGGAAAAAATGTGGATATGTGAACATACATATGTACACATATGTGTATATATGCACATACATACATATATATTTAATAATAAATGTAAATGTGTTTTTTTTAAACTAGTTTTCAATAAATTGAAATTTAATCCTTTGAAAGCTAGGATTTTCTTTCTTTTTAAGTCAGCATTTTTTAGGTATAATTTAATACAGTGAAATCCACCGATTTTATGTGTACAGTGCAATTTTGACAAATGTATACAGTCATAACCACCACTACTATCAATATATAGAACAACTTCATCACCCCAAAAATATCCTGCGTGCTTTTGTGCATCCAATCTCCTCCTCCCACCTCCAGCCTCTGGAAATCACTGATCTTATATCTCTCCCTATAATTTTGTCTTTTTCAGAATGTCATATAAATTGGATCATACGCTATGAGGCCTTTTGTGCCTGGCTCTTTCACTCAGCATAATGCTTTTCAGATGCATCTGTATTGTTGCATGTATCAGTAGTTTGTTCCTTTTTATTGCTGCCATTTCTATTTTCTGGAAGAATTTGTGTAATTGATATTATTTCTTCCTAAAACATCTGGTAGAATTCTCCAGTGAAGCCACCTGGGCCAGAACAGTATATCTTATTTTATTTTATTTTTATTCCTTACTCAATTTTTTAATATCCAGTTTGAAATAATACATCCCTGAAACCTGTGTTCATTCTTTTTTTTTTTAAACATCTTTATTGGAGTATAATCGCTTTATAATGTTATGTTAGTTTCTGCTGTATAACAAAGTGAATCAGCTATATGTATACATATATCCCCATATCCCCTCCCTCTTGAGTCTCCCTCCCAACCTCCCTATCCCACCCCTCTAGGTGGTCACAAAGCACCAAGCTGATCTCCCTGTGCTATGCAGCTGCTTCCCACTAGCTAGCTATTTTACATTTGGTAGTGTGTATATGTCAATGGTACTCTCTCGCTTCGTCCCAGCTTACCCTTCCCCCTTCCCGTGTCCTCAAGTCCATTTTCTATGTCTGCGTCTTTATTCCTGTCCTGTTCCTAGGTTCATCAAAACCATTTTTTTTAGATTCCATATATATGTGTTAGCATATGATATTTGTTTTTCTCTTTCTGACTTCCTTCACACTGTATGACAGACTCTAGGTCCATCCACCTCACTACAAATAACTCAATTTCATTTCTTTTTATGGCTGAGTAATATCCCATTGTATATATGTGCCACATCTTCTTCATCCATTCATCTGTCGATGGACACTTAGGTTGCTTCCATGTCCTGGCTATTGTAAATAGAACTGCAATGAACATTGTGGTACATGACTCTTTTTGAATTATGGTTTTCTCAGGGTATATGCTCAGTAGTGGGATTGCTGGGTCGTATGGTAGTTCTATTTTTAGTTTTTTAAGGAACCTCTATACTGTTCTCCATAGTGGCTGTATCAGTTTACATTCCCTTTTCTCCACACCCTCTCCAGCATTTATTGTTTGTAGATTTTTTGATGATGGCCATTCTGACTGGTGTGAGGTGATACCTCATTGCGGTTTTGGTTTGCATTTCTCTAATGATTAGTGATGTTGAGCATCCTTTCATGTGTTTGTTGGAAATCTGTATATCTTCTTTGGAGAAATGTCTATTTAGGTCTTTCACCCATTTTTGAATTGGGTTGTTTGTTTTTTTGATGTTGAACTACATAAGCTGCTTGTATATTTTGGAGATTAATCATTATCGGTTGCTTCATTTGCAAATATTTTCTCCCATTCTGAGGGTTGTCTTTTTGTCTTGTTTATGGTTTCCTTTGTTGTGCAAAAGCTTTTAAGTTTCATTAGGTCTCATTTGTTTATTTTTGTTTTAATTTCCATTTCTCTAGTAGGTGGGTTAGAAAGGACCTTGCTGTGATTTATGTCATAGAGTCAGAATGGTATATTTTAGAGAACAAGGACTCATTGGATATTTTGGATACTTTGACCTTGGGTGCATGGTCACTTTGCCCTTTCTTCCCTCACCAAGGAGGGACTGGGGTGTCCATATATCCTTGGGAGACCCACCAGCTGCTGCTGGCTGGGCTGTAGATGAGTGTGCAGAGCGGGGGCAGGGGAAGAGAGAAGGATGAAGATTCATCAGTGAGTCGGGGAAGAAACTGGTGGGAGGAGTGAAATGTCAGGGAAATGGCATTCAGGGATTCCAGAACAGAGCACAGAAAACAGGAAAACAAAATGTCTCCAACCTCCTCATGGCCTGTTAATTGGGGAGAAAATCACATCATCAAGGTCACATTGTTGTTCATTTTCTATTTTCATCCTCCCTAGAAAGAGAAAAAGCAAACTTTAGAAAGAGGCTGCTTCTCAGGAGATCTCCAACCTCATGTCCAGACCAAAGTGGTTTGGATAAGCTTTAGAGAAATATCTGATTACTTTTAAGGGTTTGGTGAGACAAAATTTCCAGATGCTTTGAAGTGTTCCTGATGCTACATGAAACTTCTCAGTATTTAATCCCCCAGGCTCTCCCCAGTGGAAACAGTATTGATTTAATCAACCCTGGTCTCATGTCCTAAGGACAAATCTCCGTAGCTGCTTTCAGGTAAGTTTGCTGAGATTCAGACCCTTACAGATCCTTTCTCCAGCTAAAGCTTGAAAGGATATGGATTGAAAAGGGACGCCCAATTTGAGTACTCACAACAACACATATGGCTGGTGTAAAGCACGGCTGTCACTGATGTTCTTATTATAATGTACCACTCCAGGAGACAGGGGCTTTAAAAAATTTAAAGGTGGGCACTAGACATAGACAAAGACAACCACTAGGGAAAACGGGTACAGAGGGGATTGGGGTGCCAGGACCAGATGTCCTTATACAGGGAGCTTGGGCTCACCCTTTGTTCTTACTGTCATCCCTCACTTCGGTGCCCCACATTATACCTCCTGCCTTTAGCCTCCCACCCATTCTACTTTCCCAGCCCCACAGTAGAGTTTTCTGGGTTTTTTGGGGGGAGAGTCACCTTCAAATAACTGCTTACCCTCTCGCTCTTTTTACAATTATTTATTGAGCAACTCCTATCTGTTTGATCCATGTTCAGTTAGGGGTCCTACCTTTGTGCTCCAATAGCATCATCAATTGATACCTAAGGTGTGATGTCTCCTAGGTGCACGTGCCTGGCTGATGGTTGGACTATTAATGATGAAAAAGCCATACACACTTCACACCCATTAGGATGGTTATTATAAAACAAAATAAAATGCATGTTGGAGAGGATGTGGAGAAATTGGAACACTTATGCACTGCTGGTGGGAATGTAGAATGGTACAGCTAGTGTGGAGTATAGTATGGCAGTTCTACAAAAAGTTAAATGTAGAATTCGTTTATGACCCAGAAACTCCATTTATGGGTATAAACACAAAAGACCTGAAAGCAGGGACTCAAACTGATATTTGTACACCCATGTTTATAGCAGCATTTTCACAATAGCCAAAAGGTGGAAACCAAGTGTCTATCAACAGATGAATAAACAAATGTGTCATATATGTACAATGGAATGTTATGCAGTCTTTGAAAGGAAGGAAATTCTGACATGTAACACAACATAGATGGCCCTTGAAGACATTATGCTAAGTGGAAGAAGTCAGTCACAAAAGGACAAGTATTGTATGATTCCACTTATATGTGGTGCTTAGAATAGTCAAATTCATAGAGACAGAAAGTAGAGTGGTGGTTGCCAGAGGCTGGGGGGAAGGGCAAATGGGGAGTTTTAGTTTAATGGGTACAGTGTCAGTTGGGAGATATGAAAGCCTTCTGGAGATGGATGGCGGTGATGGTTGCACAACAATGCAAGTGTACTTAATGCCACTTCAAAATGGTCAAAATGTAAATTTCATGTTATATATACCTCACCACAATTAAAAAAACCCCAAGAAACTCAATCATCCTTCCTCCTCAACACAAGACAGAGTAAAGACAGAGTCGTCAAGCTGCTTCTAGATGCTTGTTGGGAGGACACATGGCATAAGAGCTGTATCAGTTCTTTGACTTCTGTCCAGATGTAAGGAAATAATAAAATTTCCTGGGGGACAGGGCTGCGTATTAGTTAGGATATTTTGGGTTGCAATTAATGAAAAAGCCAACATAAACTGGATTATAAAAGAAAGGGGATTTCCTGCATCACATAAGTAAAAACGTCCACTGGTAGGTGCAGTTCCTCAGGGCTCTGACTCAGTGTTTCTGTAGAATTTTCTTCTACTCTCATTCATTGCTGACTTCTCCATCTTCTAGATTACACTCTTGTAGCTAAATGACAGCTTTCTGAGAAACAGTGTCCCCCATGAGCTGAGAGAAGCAGAGAAGATGGATGGAGAAACAGTACTCTTGGACTCCTGCTAGTTTTCCATTTCTGGTTATATAGACTTTTCTGGTTTCCAGTTGCCTTCTGATCTTTGCATGTTGTGAACTGACCCATACCCTTAAAATAAATTCTCATTTTCTCTTTAATGCAGCCTCAGCGAGTTTCTGTTACTTGCCACCAAAGAGTCCTGATGAACATGGTAGAACTCCTTTAATTTACACCTTGCCTTTTTTTTAAGCCCTCTCTACCTAGGCTTCTGAGTGAGTTATCTCCACAGCAGGAACCAGACTCTTGAGTCAGGCTACACTCAGAATTACTCACCAACTCTCCCCTAGCACCAAACCAGCTCATTATCCTGCACCCAAACTTGTGTGTTCTGCCACATTTCCTAGGAGGCTTCCAGGTCCCTCATGTAAACGTGCCCCTGCTGAGCACAGCCCAACTGCCGTCCTGACGACTTTAAAGGGAACACATTTTAGGATCAAGGAGTGACCCTTACTAACCATGTCTCCCCAAATTTACAGTAAATCCAGAGAGTACAGGGGCTGGGTCAGTCACTTCCTGTCCCCTCCCAGGGCCCAGCATGAAGTTAAGCTCACACCTGAACTCTGAGATGGATTGATTGACTGATGGTGAAGAGATGGCCTTACATTTCCGATTTCTCACCAGCAACTGTCCTCTTTTACAAAATAGATCCCTTGACATGATAAGAAGTTACATTAGTTTAAAGTAATTGCTTACACTGTTCAAATTGCTCTGCTTAATTGCCTCTAAAAGTGAATAGGACTCAAGAAGGGAAGAGCTATAAACACTGAGTCTGTTCTCCAGCTGGATCCTCTTATAAGCAGATATGAGTGACTTCTAGTTTATAAGAAGCTGAATGATTATCTAGAGCCACACCTACTTTCCATTTGGTCCCAAGGGTAATGGGAAAAAGGAGATGTCTGTTCTGAACAAAAGAAACTTTTGGTTGCTTAGTCTCTTGCTATTAAACCAAATTGTAGAACACATTGGGGACCTCCTTCCCTCAGAAAACAAAACAAAACAAAAATTCAGAACAAAAAACAGGCACACAAGGCTTCCCTGGTGGCGCAGTGGTTAAGAATCCTCCTGCCAATGCAGGGGACACGGGTTCGATCCCTGGTCTGGGAAGATCTCACATGCCGCGGAGGAACTAAGCCGGTGCACCACAACTACTGAGCTTGCGCTCTAGAGCCTGCGACCCACAGCTACTGAAGCCCACACACCTAGAGCCCGTGCTCTGCAACAAGAGAAGCCACCTCAATGAGAAGCCCGCGCACCGTAACAAAGAGTAGCCCCCGCTCACCGCAACTAGAGAAAGCCTGCGTGCAGCAACGAAGACCCAACACAGCCAAAAAATAAACAAACAAATAAATAAATAAAAATTAAAAAAAAAAAAAACAGGCACACCCTGCTGTTGTTCTGTTGATTCTTTATATTCTCCAAGAGCTGGAATCTGGGGGAAAGTGGTCCTCATGAACATGATCTATCTATCTATCTATCTATTTATCTATCTATCATCTATCTATTTTTTAATGTTTAATCAGCTGAAGTGAATTAAGTACTTCCACTGAGCAGGTAAGGCATGGAGTTCTCTAGAAGGGGACAGGCATATGTATTAGGAAAAGAGTCTGATGAATTTTTGCATGTTGAGTCCAAGAACCTCAAGATGTGATAAAGAGGAGAGATGTGTCTAGGAGCACATGAGAAAATAATAAATGCCTTCCTTGAATTGGAAGGAGAGAGCTGAGGCAGAGAGAAGACCTCCCAGAAGTCAGCCTTCGTGGGTTTTCAATGTCATTACCTTGGGAGGATATTAAAATAATAGGTGGTGGTGATGGGGGAAGAGATGGGAAGGGGAGTGATGGGGAAAATCATGTTTTTGAGAAGCATTAGGACAAGAAGAGCAATTTGCAGCCTTTTCTGTGCAGTCTGAATAATACCTCTTATTTTCTGTGCCAAATGATAAAAGACAAGATTCAGGAAGGAAAAGGCCCAACTAGCTTAAACTTGAGCAAAGGCTCTGGGCTGGTGATAAAAGATTCTGCAGTTGGAAATGGCTGAGGCATCAGTCCAAGTCCTCTTCATCAAAGCCACCACACAGACGTTTGTTAGAAGAGGACAGATGACCATCTGCTGGTCATGGCCATGCTTTCCTACTCAGAGAAGAACTGGCCAAAAAGTCACTGGCCAGAATCAGTGTCTACTTCAGCTGATGAGGTAGCCAGAGTGTGTCTGCACTCACACACAGAAGCTCCAGGGGGGTTGTAACTTAGGGTGGGCCCAGCAACATGGGGTCTTGAAAGGGGGTAGATGCCACCAAGAGCCTCTTGAAACATGAATGACAACGTTGTGGGTTATAGGATCTTATGGGTTGACTCAGATCTCTTCTATTTCAGAATCAGCTATCCACTCACGAATAAGAAATATTTCCAGAGAAAGACAGGATTTCAATTTTGAATGTGAGCCTCCGTTTGTATAACCTGTAATATCATAGTAAAAAGGTGCTTACCTCATGGAGCTGACATGAGGAATAAATAAAACAATCTCAAGCCACAATGCTTGGCATGTATAGGTACTAAATAAATTTTAGATTACTGTTGGTATTAATGTTAGTGTAAGTATCTAATAGTTTCTCCAAGATGCTACCTATCAGTTAGGAAAACAGAAAGCACTCAAGATCTTTCAAATACAGGAATTTAACACAGGGAATTGGCCTTGCAAATAACAGAAGAGCTGAGAAGCCAAACCATGGGAAAGTGGGGAATCCCAGGGGTTAGCAACAACAGGAAACTGCTGTTAGTGAGGTCTTGTACAGTGAGAAATGAGACAATAAAGGAAGAATCTGTGTCTCTGGAGCTGGGATCACAGGAAAAAAGCAACCATTGCTGCTATCCCTTGCTAAGATACCACCAGAGGTGATGCAAGACGTTCTTCCCACCCTCCAGTCTTCTGCTAGTGTCTCCCATTAGCTGAACCTACTTGGGAGTAGGCTGGCAAGAGAGCCTGGGAAATGCAATTCTGTACATGCCGAGCAGAGAAGGCAAAGTGAAGGGAATGGATATTAGAGCAAACAAGCCAATGACCAATATTCTTCATGAAGGCTGAAGAGTTGACCTGCTATAGTTCTTGGGAGTTGGTCAAGATGGTCTTTAGTTTTTCTAGCCTTTTTGCCCCTGGGCTTGTCCTCTGCTGATTCTTTCATGCTGTCTTGCTCATTTAAGCCTGCTCTCAGAGCATTTCTTTCCTCTAGATGTCCATGGTTGGCGATAGTTTCTTTAAACAGCTTCTCAGGGAATTTACACTGTAACGCGGACCAAGACCATGAAATAAGGGAAAATGTTCTTATGGTAACATTTCAGGCTTTAGATGCATGAAGGTTTTTTGGTTTTGCTTTTGTTTGATTTTGTTTAACACCAGGGCCTTCATTCCTAGAATCCTGAGAATTACAACACACAAGCTCTGTTTATATATACAGATCGTTTCATTTGTCATCACAATCCTGTGATGTAGATGGACAGGAATTGATTTCCCTATTTTCCAAAGACAGTTCAGAGAGTTGAAGAAATGTGTTCAGTGTGATACAGCTTGCTCCCAACTGGTGAGCAGGGATTCAAATCCAGGCTTCTCTGACTCCCAAGCCAGGAGTCTCCCCACTGTATCCAATGCCTTTCTCAAGGGAAAAACAATGGGTTCAAGGACAATGCCATTCATTGGAGTAGTCCATTATTCCGATAGTGAAATACCTCCTTTATCACATGTAAAATATATATTTGGTGTGTTTCTGGAATATTTTTTTCTCCCCAATTTAATCTATTTATCTAATCCTGCATGAGTATCATGCTGCTTTAATTAATTTAGCTATAATATAATAATATTATATGTTATAATATATGGCAAAGAAGGTCCCCTCTCTCTCTTTCTCTTTTTCCTCCTTATTTTTCTTAACATTTTTCTTGGTGGTTCATGCATATTTTCTTTTCTGGGATAAACTTGAAATCTACTCATCAAATTCCAAAAAGAAATCTATTGGACTTTTGATTGGACTATATTGAATAGCAAATTAATTTGAGGAGAACTGTCATCTTTGCAAGAGTGAATCTTTCTATGTAACAACTTGAGATTCTCTCCATTTACTCAATTCTTTTTCATGTCCTTTGGTAAAGTTTTATGGCTTTTTCAAGCAGGTCCTGCACCTTTCTTGTTAGATTTATTCCTAGATGTACTACAGTTTTGGTTGTGGACATGAATAAGGTATTTCCTCCCATGACATTTGGTAACTGGCTATTACTGGGGTAGAGGAAGCTCCTGGTTGTTGTATGGTCTTGTATCCAATCACCTTCCCAAACTCACTTGGTTTTTTTTTTTTTGTTTATTTATTTATTTATTTATGGTTGTGTTGGGTCTTCGTTTCTATGCGAGGGCTTTCTCCAGTTGTGGCAAGCGGGGGCCACTCTTCATCGCGGTGCGCGGGCCTCTCACTATCGCGGCCTCTCTTGTTGTGGAGCACAGGCTCCAGATGCGCAGGCTCAGTAGTTGTGGCTCACGGGCCTAGTTGCTCCGCGGCATGTGGGATCTTCCCAGACCAGGGCTCGAACCTGTGTCCCCTTCATCGGCAGGCAGATTCTCAACCACTGAGCCACCAGGGAAGCCCCCACTCACTTGGTTTTTATGGCTCTTCAGTGCACTAGCCTGAGTTTTCTAGGTAAGGAATGAGATTGTCTTCCCTACTGTATTTAAGCTGTTCTTCCTTTTATGCATTTATTCCCCCCCAAACACTCTATAATTTATCTCATTGCCTTTATAGCCTGTCTTGAATTATTGTAATGTCTGTATATTTCATTGCCTTTAGTAGATTGAGAGTAGAAATTGTCTTATTTATCTTTATGCCATCTCTCCCCGTTCCCCCAAGAACTTCGCATATTACTTGGCATAAAGTATATAGTATATGCTCAATAAATGTTTCTGTAATAATTAGTCATGCCTTGTAGTGTAGTGAGTTATGCATATTAACTTCAGATTGGATCGTGTGTTAAAATAACATATTGTTTTAACCAGCTCTATCCTAACCTGACTTCCTTGTGTCTTGAGGCTTTCTCCCCATTTCAGGCAACCAAGTTGGAATCGCATTGCCCTGGGGAAGGAGGACCTCAGAGAACAACAGGAGATGTCAAATTCTTGGCTTTGGAATTCAAAATTCAGGCCCACACAAAAAGGCAATCTTTGTGGTTCCAAGAAGTTTCATTCCCCTTCCTATCCAGCCCTTGCCCCCCCCCAACACACACACACATACACACACACACACACACATCCTAAAACTAGATGAAGATTCTGAAGGGGAGGCCCTGTGAAGCTACCCCCAAGTCAGCAAAAGAACCTCGAGCCTGGAGCCCTATCTGAGCTGGGTCATCAGTGACCCCAGGGAAGCTATGGGGCTTTTTGTGAATGAACAGAGGACACTACCCCAGCTGAGGAGCCCTGCTGGTTATCCTTTAAGATGCAGCCACAGAGATCACCCTTCAGTGTGGGTCAGCAGGTCAATGTTGGTGAACTAGCAGGAGTGATGCCCCCCTGGGCCCTGAGGCTTTTCTAAGTCTCCATCCTACCCACCCCATGCCAACACTCGGCTCTCCATGGGCCAGAGAGGAGCTTGACACCTAGAGGGGGGCAATGACCTGGAAAGAAAAGCCCCCTTCCTCTGCACCCACCCAGCCCTTGGCAAGCAGCCCTAGAAGAAACATTCTCCATGTCTTCCACCTGTTAGAGGCAGGGCAGAAATAATCATCTGTTTACAATTAATCTCTTGAGGGCAGAGATTGGCTGGACCCATGAAGGGTGTCCACCTGCTAGGTGAAGGTGTGGAACAGAGCCTGCGGGCTGCTCCGGAGATGCAGGTAGAGTGATAGCTTAGAGCCGCAGGACCAGAGGAGGCCCCTTCCTCCCCACCTTCTCAGACCGACCACCTGCCCCACCGCTCCCTCCTAGGAGGTACCAGTCGGGGGATAAGGTTCCCGGCTGTCTGCTGCAACGGGCTTCCTGGGAGCCTACTGCACTAATGGTTCCAGAACCTCAGTCTACCTAGCTCTTCTGCTGGTGGAGGAATTAGCCACAGGGACCTGGGCTTCGGATTCCAGGCAACGGAAATGCTTCAAAGCTGGATTTTGATGGTCCTGTGAGCCCCCTTCTTGTGTGCTGTCACCTCGGAATTCAGAACCGGGGGGGTGGGACGCAGCCCTGTGTAGTCTGGGGAAGTGAGATGGGCACCATTAGGGTGTTTCAAGCTGAACCACAGCCCTGACTACAGTAACTTTAGAAAACCAGAGAATGTCTCAGTTGGGAGGGCTTCAGAGATGCTAAATCCAACTTGATCCTTGTACCAATGGGGCTCCAAGAGGGGTAGTGGCAGGCCTGTGTCCCACAGATGATCGATGTCACCTCCTCGTGCCACCCCCCAGCCACTCTAAGTCTTCCCACCCCTCTGATCCACAGCTCTGGGAAGCAGCTTGGGGAGGGGAGGGACATTCCTGGGGAAGCCTGAGGTCAGGCACAGGGCTTTTGGTGGACAGGAGAGCTGCAGGCATGGAAAAGGGGGCCCAGAATCAGGAAACCGGGAGGGGGAAGGGCAAGCCTCACCAACTTGATGGTGGCAGGCATGGCAGCCTGAGCCATGGGGTCAGAAACTGGGAGGGTGAGAGCAGGCTGGGGGTGGCGGAGGGGCAGCGAGGCCAAGAGGAGAGAACACTACTGGCATTAGTGAGACAAGCTGTGCTCTTGGGGTGGTGCTGGCAGATGGCACAGTGCAGGCAGGGTGCCTCGGTGACCCATTCAGGGTGGCCCCGTCCCCCGTAAGCCATGCCCCCTGCCCTGGGAGACTATCTGATTAACAGGGGTGCACGAAGGTGGTCATGCCTGGAACCAGCTTGCGTGGGACCCTTCTTTCGACCATCTACATTTCCTGAGGGATTTCAAGTTTAACAGGTAAGGAACATGGTCATCTGGAGGATGAAACTCTCACTGTGGGGTATCGGGGGTCAGCCAGGAGTACAGGAAGTATTAATCCCCACACATCCAGCCTCTACACACCCCTCAGGTCACACCAGGCGAGCTGCCAGCCTCCCGCCCCACTTGTGAATAGGGCACGCCCATCTCTCCATCCGTCAGAATATCCTAATAATCAGAACATCTCATTTCCCAAACACACATTTTCTGTGTCGGGGGCCAGGTAGACATTACGTTTAAATGTAAATATTTAAAAATTGTTATTTATTCTATACCAATTCCCAATAGGAATCTGAGGCAGCTTACCCAAGCATTAGGGCAGTTAAGACAAAGATTTTTAAAAGAGCTTGCTGAAAGTACATCAGAGAAGGAAAGGAGGAAATTGCATCCGGAAATCAGAATAAGAGACAGTGATCTCTAAATTTAGCTCAAACTAGAAAAAAGGGAAGCACATCTGTTTATTTAGCTTTCTGTACCTGAAAAAAGCAAGCAGCACAGAAGTAAACATCTCTGGAAGTGTAGTGATGCGCCATATTGGAGGGGACAATAGTGCCTCAGAGACAAACAAAGGCCTAAGATCCAGGTGTGACATTGGACAAGATATTAGCTTCTTTGAGCATGAGGTTTCATATCTGGAAAATGAAGGCGATTATTGTAAGCAGGGTGCCTGGTTGGCACGTGCCCCATTCCTGGCTCATAATTGTAGGAGGAAATCTGTCATGAGGGCCTTACATTATATAAGAACCGGCGGGTAACAGAAGAGATAGTGCCATCTGGGCAATTCCACCTCCTCTCTGGCCTCATGGCCCAACCATCTCTTGGAAGAACTTCCCTCTCAAAGGAAAGAAAAACATCCCCCGAGGCCTGGAAGTGGGAACGGAGAAGACTCCTCTGCCTGGGGCTGCTGTTTCAGGCTCCTGGTGCTACCGAGGTGGGGTAATTCTGTCTGCATCTGCAGCTTGGCTGGGAGCAAAAAGCTGGCAGCGCTGCAGGCTGCTGAAGGTGCCTCCATTGCTTAGAAAGCTCAGACACGACTGCACACCTCTTCGTCTGGCCACGCTTCTCTGTCTGGACCATCCCACCATGTTCTGTGGGATCCTGCTAGCCTCTGGCACCACTTCTGTGGCACCCGTGTCCTCATGGGACCCTTCTCTCATTCCCTGCTTCATATTAGGCCTCCTGGGACAGAAACCGAGGTGGCGAAATGATTTCTGCCTGCTCACCTCTCATTAAAACTGCCTCCCTCCAGCCTCGGCAAGACTTTCCTTTCTGCTAAAGACACTGTGAAAAGGAACAGAGAAATAAATTCTCAATAAGGTAACACCAGTATTCATAATAATGAAAGCAGTCAACATCTACTGAATGTTCACGTGTACTAAGCATTGTACAGGGATTGTCTCATTTTATCCTTGGGGCAACTCAATTCTATCTCCATTTCACATAAAGAGAAATTGAGGCTCAGAGAAGTTCAGCAACTTGCCCAGGGTCATACAGCTGATGCATGGTGGGAAAGGAAATAAATTCATGAGCCTAACATATTAACCACTTCCTTTATCCATGTAGTGGTTACTCCAGGCTTTTTCTACTAGGGACATTTCATAGCAAAGAGCTCTAATTTTTGTTCTGCAAAGAAATGTACTAACTGTAAAAGCGGCTATTAGTGGAAGAGGTGTTTTGAGTTGAGTACCTTCCTAGGGCCCCTGGATGGCATCTTGGATATTTAGTCTCTCTGTACCTTAGTTTCCTCACCTATAAAATGGGTGTAGTAATACATACATACTTCAGGGGTTGTTGGGAGGTTTAAATTAGTTACTGTGTGTAAAATGCTTAGAACAGCACCTGGGACAGGGTAGGTGTTACGTGAATTTGATTATTATCACAGTCATTATTGTCTGGGCACTGGCGTCCAGCTCCAGCATGTCTGGGGGAGCGTGTCTTACAGGGGGAGCAGGTGGGCTCCCAAGAGGAGAGCAGCAGGTGCTATCTGCATTCCCCTGTTCTGACTCCTCTGGGAAACCAGACCTTGGCTGCCAGAGAGAGGAGTCAAGGAGCCCTGGGTAAGCACGGGTGAGATAGCTCCTCCCCGCCAGGCCACTTCTGGTGTTTCCCAGCATCCTGGGATACAGGCCTCTTGTGGTGCTGATGCTGAGGCAGGCTGGACATTATTTTTTGGTAGCAAGAGGAGGGGAGGATTCTCTGGCATTCTTTGCATCTGAGGGGGAAGGATTGAATGGCTCACACAGCTGACTGTTGGGTTTCACCTCTTATGTACCCGGGTCCTGTCTCGTCACATCCTTTGGTTCTTAGTTGGATGGTTTGGTGCCCTGTGGACAGGCCATGTGACAAGGAAACGTGGGGAAAGGAGAACTGTCATTGATGTAGTAACATGAACTTCCATCCTCACTGCTTGGGTCCCTACTGCCCTGAGCTGGGCTCCCACACAGATCTGGTCCTTCTGGGACATTCTTTCAGTGGCACTTGCATTTACGTACATCTACAATCCAACTGCCAGCTTCTGGGGGCAGCCGTTGGACCCCTGACTCCCACTCAGCATGCAGCCCTGGGCATCACAGGACACCAAGGACCCACAGGAGGCTGGGGCTGCAGTGGCCATTGGCATCCCTCCTCCTGGGGAAGCTGGGCCCTTCTCACAGATCCATAACGTCCCAGGAAACTAAGAAAATGCAGGTTGACGCGGTAGATGCAGATTCAAGACCATCACAGTTTCCAGATACTCCCAATTAACCTAATTAGTGAGATCAATTTGGGTCAAGCTACCACAGTACCAGCTCTTTACCTATATTATTATTCAGTTCAGGAAATGCTTTCTGAGCACCTACTACATGCCAAACACTGGTAGGGCCTAGCCTATAGAGAAGAATCAAAGGAACACAGATCCTGTCTCTTGGGAGCTGAGACCCAGAGGAGTGAGAGCCAGTGGGGAGACACCCTGCCACCAAGTGAAGACAGAGACATGAGGGGCAGGAAGCAGAGTGCCACGTGTAAGGCACGGCACAGTGACTAGTGCCGGCAGCTACTGCGGCTGTTGTTATTATTATTATTATTATTATTGAAGTAGCTCAGATTAAGGAGTGATCAATTCTGTTGGCAGGTAGTCGGGTCAGGAAAGATCACACGGAAGAGGTGAGATCTTTGCAGAGATTTGAAAGTGAAAGATGTTCACTGGGCCCGTCCTCGGGGCGAGAAGCATCACAGGCATTGAGATCCCCATGGGCCCAAAGACCAGGGACCAGGCTCAGCGTGGGGTGGTCAAGGAGCCGTGAAGCCCCCTGCTAGCCTGACCAACTGCTGCCTTGGACATCTCAGTCCTTCCCATCTCAGGCTTGTGGAATGGGAATATGGAAGGAGCTTCCTACCCGCTTCCCTAGGAGATGCTGACATCCACACAGTCCCATGTGGGCTCCAGCACAGGTGGGCCGACGGGTCCCTAAGCAGGGACCTTTCTGTTCCATCCACGGCTCCGGCCAGCCAAGCCTGCAGCCCGCAATCAGCCAGCGTGGGGAGAGCTAATTGACAGATGAGGCATGGCGGGAGGCCTGGCATCCTCGCCCTTGGCTGTCCCCGACGCCGCGGCAGATGGCCTGCCTTCTCCAGCCCTTCAGAGACACCCCCTCGCAATTACCACTCCACAGCTGCCATGTGCAAAGGTTAGCTTGGGTGCTTCAAATGTGTGCCTGGAAGATTATGTAACCCGTTGGCAGGAGAAAGCCACCACACTTGGCGAGTTTAGCAAGATTAAATGTGTCAACAGTCGGCTTTGAATATGAAATAATGCAAAGGTCTCCTGAGTCTCATTTGAATTAAAAAAAAGTCAAGATTGGTTTGTGTTCTGTCTAAAATGCTATACATCGAGAGCACGTTTAACTCATTCATTCATTCCACAAACGTAGATGGAGGGCTTACAGTGTTCCAGACAAATGTGACACAGCGAGAACCAAACATCATGAATGGTTTCTGCCCTCAAGGAGTTTACATACCAGCAGGTGAGGCAGACAATAAATAATAAACACAATAATTACATACATTACCTAGTATGACAGAAGCTGGAAAAATGTCCTGGAATAAATTTAAAAAATAAAGCAAGGGAAAGGAGATTAAGAGTTGGGGGGTAGTGATGTCGCACAATGAATGAGACAGTCAGACAGGTTTTCCACGAGAAAGTGAACTTGACATAGATTGTGTTATGTACATTTTTACTCTCCTGGTTGACAGGTGTTTGGTAGGTAGGTCTAGGGGGAATGGCTGAAATTGCTCCAGGATGTCTTGAGACCTCTTTCCCAATTCTTATGGGGAACCTTGTTGACAAGTGCTGGAGAAGCACATTGTCCCCACAGAAGGCAACCAGCTGCCCCGGGTTGTCTGGGGTGGAGGGGTTCCCAGGGCATGGGAGCTTCAGAGCTAAAACCTAGGAAAATGGGGGCAAATGGTCAGCCTAGGCTATACCAGTGCCTCAGTCGCATCTTACTGATACTTCTAATCCAGCCCCAGTGAGCCCTCAGCCCAGCCACATTGAGTAGACTGGCTGTCCAAGGCTCCAGCCTTGTCTTACCCATCTTTAAATCACTCTGTGCCTAGTTAAAAATGTTTCTTGTCTTAAGCCCAATCATTTTGTTTGATAGATAAACTAGAACTCAGAGGGGCTGGGGATTTCATCAAGATCAAATGGCAGAAGAGCTTTCTCCGCCCTTCCTGTGATTCCTAGCCCACCTTGGGGCCCAGAGGAAGGCAAATGAGCATCCATTTCCAATGTGCTTTTGAAAGTCTCTAGGGAAGTTTTGCTTGCAGACATTGTAGAACTGAAAACATTTACCTCAAGTGAAGTTTGAATATTCCGCAAGGATTTCCATCGTCGAGGCTTCTCTGGGTGAAGAATTCATCGTCTGGATTCTCTGGGAAGTCAGAGCTCCTCCAAGGCAGGTATTGCCGTGTGCTCCTGGCACTGAGCATAGGGCCCGGCCTCGGATGGGAGGTCAGCTCACACCTTATTGGTGTTAATATCCTTTCCATCACTCAGGCACTTCAAACTCAACCTGAGCAGAACCGAACTCAGCAATCCTCGCCTCCCCCACCTCCTAAACATGACCCTTCTCCCAGGCTCCTACTTCAGTGAACCATCTCGGCATCCTCTAATCACCCAAGCCAACTGACGCTTCCCTCTCTCTCATGCCCACAGCCCATGAATCATGTAGCCTTACCTCTGTACCGCCTCCCAGAGCAGCCCCTGGTCCTCATCCCCACAGCCACGGCTTTGGATGACAGCAAAGCCTTCTCATTGGTCTCCCTATTTCCTCCACAAACCTTCTTCAACACTGACAAAGGGATCTTTTAAACTAACTCACCTGATTGTCACTTTCTTCCTTAAAAGTCCTCCAAAGGTTTTCTATTATTGGCTGGATAAACTCCAGGCTCTCTAGCATGGCATACTGTGCCTTCCAGAATCTTGTCTGCTTAACTGCCTGGCCTCGGCCCAGCCCCATTTCCTACCACTCCTTGCTCTGATTGGACTCGTTAACTTAACATTCCTTAGGAGGCTCCGCCAGCGTTTTCACTTACGCCGCTCCCTCTGGAGGACCCACCTTTTCTTATTTCAAGACTCAGCTGATGCCACCCTGCAGGAGACTTTTCTTGACCCTTCTAGTTAGAACTAGTGCACTATGCTACCAATTGTCCTCTGATACGCAACACCCTCCCTGGCTTTCTAAGCTTGTTCTTGTATCACGGGGGCTGGAAGTCTGGAAACTACATTACCCAGATTCCCTTGTCAGCAGAGTTCCAGTTTAAATTCTTCAAATGAGAGGCCGGTGCATGAGATTTGGAAGTCAAAAGAAGAAGACAAGTCATTATTTACTTCTAGGAATGGCAGATCCATGCATAGGCAGATAGTGGCTTTGGGTCGTTCTTTCACTCCCTCATTTCCTGAAAGCCAGCATCAGTTTTCCATTATCATTACTTCCCTGGATCTCCCATCAGTTTTATAAATATTGAATCTCTTGCAATAAATTTCTCCCTCTTGAAATATGGAGAGCAGTTTCTATTTCCCTAATGGATATGTATACTCCTTACTTTCTCAAGTGTAATTAGTCTTTACATACCTAGCACCTGGTCCAGCATCTGGCACAGGATTCTGGATTCAAGGACATGAAATGTGGGGTTTTCCTTTGAGAAACAGAAGATTTTTATCTGTGAGTGGACAAAGAGGCATAAGGATTCAGATATACAAGGGTATGCCTTTTTTTTTTTTGGATTGAGGTACCAAAAAATTAAATGGAATTATTACAGATCTCATGCCTAAGAAAGGAATTGAAAGCTTTAGCTAGAAAAAGTTTTGCTAAGCAGCTGGGGAACCCCTGCTTGAAGACTGGGATGGGTTAAAGAAGTTTGCATACATTTGAGAGGGAAAATGAGAATGACCCCGGGAGAATGATTCCAGCATATTAAAGCAAATTCCAAGGTGAGATACTTATCACTAGTGGGAAAGGGGACCTGGCACAGGTTTTGAAGAAATGTGTCAGATAATGTGTGGAGTTAGGGTTGGAAGGGAAGCCAAGGGGGGCAGGTAGGAAATCCATGGCTGAGTCAGGTCCACGTTAGATGCTGGACTGGTCTCCTGAGTGTGATCCCTGGATACGGACTGTTCACCGCCGTGTCCTAGCATCCAGGACGGTTCCTAGCACACAGAAGTCCCTCTATAAATATTTGTCGGATGAATGACTATTGAGAAGGTACATCCTGGTGGACTTCCGCTTCTCAGAGAGGAGGTGACAAAGATAGGCAGGACATGTTTGGGTAACGGATACTTTTACCTCTGACTCCGGCTTCTTCTCTTGCTATGTGCGGCCAAACATGACAGCTCAGGAGAAGGCCAGGACCACAAACATCTGGGCCTGAAAACAAAGAAATCGGAAAATAAAGGAAAACACCAGGACCCAGAAACAGTGCTAGTCTTACCCATGGTAGAGAGGGAACGGGGCAGACCAAAGAGGCAGGTTATACATTGTAAAACTTGGCGCGAGAGGAGTCAGGGAACCCCAGAAGGAGATGAGACCCCAGAGGCTATCCCACTGCCACAGGAAAGGGGAGGCGAGGTTTTGGAAAGGAACCTCCGGCAGGAAGAGATGGCCTTCTCCAGAAGCCTTAACAGCAGCTTCGGTTCCTGGCATTCCTGCAGCTGAGTCAAAAGGCGAAAGGAGAAGGAAAAGCCCCAGTAGACAGGTTTTACAAGGCCTGGAAAGGAGGCAGAAGCAGTAGGGAATACAGGGCAGGGCAGGAAATACCCAGGATGCAGAAGAGAGTCCCAGAGAGGAGTCGGGGTGTGAGAAGAGCAGAGCTACACACGCTTGGCTTGGGCAGCCTCCTGATCACAGGAGGGAAGGGGCAGGTGGGACTGACCCAGTGAAGCGGCCCCAGGGCTGCCAGGAACAGAAGGCTCAGAGGGGCAATAGGAATTTGGAGGTTTTACAAACATGGGCTGGATGCACAAGAGATGGCACCTCAAAGAAGACCTGGAAGCAGGGGGCTGCACCTCGGCACGTGCCAGTCTCCCTGGCACTTCTAGTGAGTCTGAGACCCAGAATATTTTCTTTTTATGTCTCACATTTGTTTTCTCTAACTCCTTTCCTGCAGATGTCACCCAAGCATCTGCTACAGCCCCTGGCTGGCAGCAGAAACATGGGTTCTGAGAACATCATGTTGCTAGGCTAAATTTGGTGGGTGCGGGGCTGGCACTGGGATATTCCTGTGTGCCCTATTGACTTTCAAATTCTTTGAAAAGTGGGACACACAGCGATTTCGGTTTGGATAAATCCCACCTCCTTGTCGTCGAGAGACACATCCATCCCGGACAGACGAGGCATAAAGCAGCTCCTGGGTGTGGTGGTGGGGAGACACTCATACTCCAGCTGGGGGAGCTCCGCTGGCCAAGACTCGGGGAATTCAAATCTGGGAGGAAAGGTCTTTCATTTCTCGGGATTTTAATTTGCAAAAAAGATGTGAACTCCAGTTTTGAACTTTGATTTCTCTCCTAGAATTTAATAATGGAGAGGGCTCCAGAGAGCTCAAGTTCAGGGTATTTTTAAATTGCTCCTTGGGGTATTTTTATGCTATCATGTGGTGTTTGTTATAAGGCTTCCTCTGCTGAGCTATATCGGACAGTGAGTGTGGCTTGACATTTGAGATGGGAAATATAATCAGGGTGAATTTTTGGCCTTGGTGCAGTGGGGACTTGGAGTGATTTTATTTAATACCCCGTTCTGACCATTTTAGAGGCTTCTGGGGGCGACAGCTGAACTGCCCATCCCACAGGCCCTCGGTTAGTGATGCGTGGCATGGCCGGAAGTTGTGAGGGCATAGCTCCTCTGCTGGCCTCCGCCCCTGCGAGGACACATGTCCCCGGGCTGACCGTAGACTTGGTTGTGTAGCCCATTTGCATAAGTGGGCAAACTCTGGGTGGAGTTAGGGCAGAACCCCAATCCTGCCAGCTTCCTGTTTCCACAGAGAAGAGGCTTCCTCCTGCCATCTGCTAACTCCGTCAACAGTGGCGCCACTAACATTCAGAAGGACACACGTTGACCAGGAAGCAGAGTGGGAAGGTTCAGAGTACTGCTCGCAGACAGCAGACTAACCCCTCTCTGTGAAATTGAAATTGATGCCCATCTGGGCAGGCAGGGCCCAACAGGAACAGGGGTTCGTGAGTAGATGACACGTTTGTGCAAAGACAAATGTACCGCTTTTGCTTCCATAGGATATTTGGTGAGCAGAGCTGGGGCCAGGCTGCAGTTCTCACCTGTCCCGGCAGGGGGCGCTTCTGTGCAGTGCACGACCTGCACAGTCATACACAGCTGCCCTGCATACCCTTTCCTGTTCTTGCACTGGCCAACCTCCAGTCTCTAGGGCACTTGCATTTGAAAGTCTCCACTTGGGCAGGGGTCACTAGGTGAGGTCGGCCTCTGGAGGCCCAGCTCAGACCACTGTTCTGTTCAGCTTCTCAGAGTCTGTGGTCTTCAAGTCACAGAAGGGCAGTGAAGAAAAGCATCCTCTCCAGCCCAGTCTGTCCAGGGAACTCTTGTGCCTTGGGGGTTAGTGGGCACCTGTCTGACCCATGAGTATAACCTCTGCAGGTCCCTTTCTAGCTAGCATCTCTTGTATGTTCTCTGTCTGCCAGGGCCTAAAAGGGCAGAAGGGGTGAGAGGAAGAATGGATCAAACTCCACTCTAATTTCTTACAATGATACTCATTAATAATTATATTTGTCCCTTATATGATAACATCATGAGGTCTTATGGTGTTCAAAGTCTTTTTTAAAGGTAATTTTATATCGTGGCCTCTGTCAGGAATAAATGACGGGTAAACCCTCGCTCGGATCCATGAGATGAATCACCCTGGCCTCTGCCTGAACCCCATCACTGCCTGGGCTGTGAAATTCTATTTGCATAATAGGGACACACACTGAGACTGCAGGACCCTCGTCAGGACAGAGCTCTACAAGGGAGATGTGCAGGAGGGCACAGATCAGGCAGATGAAAGCAGAATTTTAACCAGAATATTACTCCAATGGTCAGGCCAAGCCCGCTCACGTGTGACATGATCCCAGAAGGGTTCTTTAAATAAGGGCTTTGTGAGGTGGACAGAAAAATGTATTGAACATGACGGACCCCGGCCCACACACACAGAGAGGAGAAATAAGTACTCTTGTCATGTACATAAATTATAAGAGATAACGTGGTGAGCTCCAATCGCCATTTCTAAGTCTTGCAAGGAATTTTTGGAGAGCCGGCGTGCCAGCCTGGACCGGTCCTCCTCCAGCCCCTCCTATTCATGACTGTGTGTCCCTGTGCTCCAGAGCTGCCTGCACTGGGACGGCCACTTTCTCCCTCCAGACGTTCAGTGCCAAGCTGTTGGGTTTTGTTTCTGCAAGCCCTCCACATCCATCACGAGCACAGCCTTTGAGGAGGCTTTGCAGCCCTCCCTCAAGCTTTGCGTGATTTGCCTTGAGTTTAATTCAGGAACGGCTGCTGAGGCTGTAACTTCTGCTTCTCTCTACACGGGGTGCCCTGGTGCTAAGGTTTGCCAGGGACTGAGAGGTTTCCTGGGACGGGGACTTTCAGTGCTAAAACGGGGAAAGTTCGGGGCAATCGGAGGCGTGTTGGTCACTCCACCTAAAGCCCTGACGTTCTAGCGGCTGTGTTCTCTGCACCCTGATGAGAGTTCTCTGCTCACTCTAATGTCACCCTTTTTATCTTCTCGCCCTCCACACTGGCCAGCAGCTGAGGCCTGAGCAGGCAGCGTGACGGTGCGTGCCTGGGACTACTGAGTGTGAGTTATCATAGATCACGAAACGGAGCTTTTTCCTTTCTGTGTGTCCAGAGTCTATGGGGACAGAAAGCCTCGCAGACACAGGTGTGCCCTAGGGTCTGCAGGGTCCTGCCTGAAAGGTTGATTCAGTTGTGCCCTGGCTCTCACTTCAGCATCCAGCCCCATCATGCTTCAAAGTTGTGCTGCGTTTCTCTAGGTTAAAATCACATCTCTGATGCTTCCATGCAAAACTGGCACTTCTCTCTGTTTCAGATTTATGAAACAGAGCCAAACATTCTGAGGTTGGTCTGGGAGCTATGGCACTTTCCTCAGTTTCTCTTGTTTCCATGGTGCTTACATGGCCAACTACCAAATCCCTAGGATGTTTTGGTCATGTTTTTGGTTAGACGTGTCTGGTCTGTTGCCACGGCACCTAGAGCCGTACGGAACCTTCCAGCAGTAACCACGTAACTCGACAAGGTGGCCAAAATGAAATTTATGGGATCTGCCAGGAGTCACATGGCAAATCCATGCATGTGTGCTTGGCTGGGGTGGGAAATGTGCTGATACCATCAACTCCAGGGCAGAGGTAATCTGTTTGCAATTCCAAACTCATTATTTCCTTATTTGCATTCAGTATCGCAAAGCCATTCATGAGAAACACATTTTTAAAGCACCATTACTATAAAATTTGTTAAACTGAGTGTAAACATTTTATCAGCAATATGTTCTGGAGGCTTTTTTCTTTCTTTCTTTTTGTTTTTTGTTTTTTAACTGAAACATTTCACAGCTGCCTGGCTCCTAGGCTGGGTCACGAGTTAATAATGTCTCTACCTTGGAGTGAACTTCGGCAGTTGCTGGCTGTCTTGTGAATTAGGCAGCAGTGAGCTTTTCATTCCTTATGGCTGCAGCAGGAAGCAGTGCATCATCATTACGAAGCTTTCTTTTTTACTTTATCTTGTACCATCAAGTGTAATCAGAGGATGAGGGCCTGTGCTCCTCGGAAGGAGATTTCAGGCACACAACCATTTGGTTTACTGGTCTCGGGGGGGGCCCTGGTGCTCCTTACACGAGAGAGTTTGCTTGGCACAAATGTCGTCCAGACAGCAGAAATGCTCTTGAAAAGGGAGACCTTAAAAAGGGTAGAAACGGATTCCTGTTTGGCAGACAATATCCTAGACTTAAAACGGCTTTGACTCTCGACCTGTCGTGATGTTACAACTTTTTTAGTGTAGGCTTATAAGCTTAGAATTCAAAATTGTGTTTGCCCCTTCCCAGGCACATTGTTTGCTAGAGGAGTCCAGAGCAGCCCAGAGGAACAGGATCAACTTGTGCCCGGAACAGTTATTTCCGCATCAGGGAAAATAGTCATCAGATAGGTGCATCCGTCAGATCTGCCCGAGTTTGAATCCAGGCTCCATGTCTCTGTGTGACCTTAGACAAGTACTGAGCCTCTCGGCTTCATTTTCCTTACCTCCAAAGTGGAGATAATAAGGCTCAGTCTAGAGGCTCATTGTGAAGATGAAAAGGTAAGCCATATAAAAATGTTAGTAGCACTTATTTACTAGTATTATTACTGTTTCAGCTGTTTCTAAAGCTGCCACCTTGGACGATGTTCACCACGCATGGCCGTGCTAGAGATCAGTGTGTGTTGGGGTTTTTGTTTTTTTGTTTTTAAATTATTTATTTATTTATTTATTTATGGCTGTGTTGGATCTTCGTCTCTGTGCAAGGGCTTTCTCTAGTTGCGGCAAGCGGGGGCCACTCTTCATCGCGGTGCGCGGGCCTCTCACTATCGCGGCCTCTCTTGTCGCGGAGCACAGGCTCCAGATGCACAGGCTCAGTAGTTGTGGCGCAGGGGCTTAGATGCTCTGCGGTATGTGGGATCTTCCCAGACCAGGGCTCGAACCCGTGTCCCCTGCATTGGCAGGCAGACTCTCAACCACTGCGCCACCAGGGAAGCCCTGTGTTGGGGTTTTAAGAGCAAGGGCTTGAAGACCATCTCAGATCCGCTATTGATGAAAAAAGCCTCATCTATTCCGGTCTGTGCAACATCCACGGAAGAGTATTAGCTGCTCGTTATGTTTGTATAATCACTCTGAATGGACTTTTCTGAACCCATGCTCCTTACTCCAGTTGGTGGGTAGGACAGAGCTGGTTACCCACGTAGGCTTTAAGAGAAAAGATCACTTTGGGGAAGAACATAGACGTTTATAGGCCATTTGGAAAGCAGGTGCAACCAGAAAACAGCTAGCTTTACTCTTCGTAATTTGAAGACAGGCCCTTGGGGAGTGTATTCCTTATACTCATGACCTTCATGGGGTTTGGAAATGGAACACTGGCGTTTAGCTATCCCTGGGTTGGTGTGAAGGGGTGTAGGGCTTCAGAGGCGCTGGGCTTGATTGTAATTACCAGCTCTCCATGGAGACGGATCTCACCCCAGGGACCCATGTGGGTGGGGGCAAACAACGACAGTCTCAAGGTCATTACTTGGATCCTGGGTGGGCTCCTTGGTGGGCTGAATCCCTTTTTAAAATATGCTGAGCTTCTGTTCTCATTGCAACCCTGGTTGCAATGCCATCTCTCTGGTCGATGCAATGGCATCCTCAGGCTTACCTATAATATGTGAGCTCTTGTGCAGACTCTCAGAGGGCCATGGTTCCTGTCATCAAGGAATTTGTAATCTGGTGGGGGAGATGCACATGCAGATATTTAATTACCATTCAGCATCATAACTGCTCTGATAAAGGGCATGTTATTTTAGGAGAGGGGGCTAAAGAGGTCCTGAGGGACCAGAGAGAGACTCCTTGGAAGACAAGATTTCTGAAGGGCGGGTAGGAATTTTCTAAGTGAAGGGAAAGAAAGTGTCACAGAAAAGAAATAGTACATGTACTTTTCAGGAGGTGGAGAAAGCACAGTGCATTTGGTAATTGAAATGAATTGCCTGTAGTTGAAGGACAAGTGCTTGCAGGGGTTTGGAGTGTTGAAGAGCAAGATACATACTAGAGAGGAAAGCCACGGTCAGGTAATGTATGGCCTGGTAGCACACAGGAAGAGGCTTGGAGTTTATTCTCAAGACAAGAGGGGAGCCATCGAATGAGTTTATGAAGAGGAACGGTCAGATCTATGATAGAGAAAGTTCATTCTGTGGGCTGGAGTGTGGATGTAGGTGAGACATGAGTCTGGCCTTAACTGGGAAGTGACAGTAGCAATGGAGAGTGAAGCGGAGGTGTATTCATAGGCTGAGGAAGATGAAGGAATCAAGAATAAGGCCTAGGTTTCTAGACTAAGCAATGGCTTAGAGAGGTTAGTGGTACAGGATTCTTATTTGATTTTTTGTTTTTTAGATTATAATTCTCTGGTAAAATGGTCTATATTTATATATTCTCATATTTATATTCTATTTATGTATTCTATTTTATATATGTTCTTGAACATAATATAGTTATTTTAAAGTTATCAGTAACTTCAATATCTAGCTCACCTGTGGGCCTATTGATACTGACTATTTTTCTCTTGGATTTCACTGATTTGGTCTTGTTTCCTGACATGATTGGTAATTTTCTTTATCTAATTCTGGACATTGCGTTTAAAAAGTTTTAGAGACTTGATGTTTTCTTCCTCAGAGAAGAATATGTATTTGTCATCATCCTCTTCTTCCTTCTTTTTTTTTTTTAACCTTTAATGAGAAAAAATATATATATTGATATTGAGCTCAAGAAAATGTGTGTTCGGTGTGTCACTGGGTCAAGGACTGGGGATGAACATGATCCAACCAGAACACAAGATACATATAAACAAAGATACACATGGTCACAGAATGAAAACCCGGGGCCTGGTATAGCTGAGTCTCAGTTTTCTCATCACTTAGCATCATATTGAGGATCCTGCCGCTGATAGGGAACAGACGCCCAGGCTCTGGACATGGCAGAGTTCCCTCCAACACATTTGTAGTTGGTGGTGTATCTTTCTCAGAAATTTCTCATCCTACTCACACTGTGGATTGGCCCTTTGGACGCCTCAGCCAGATGCGGGGTGTCGGCCACATCCAGAAGGGTCGCCCACTCCAACTTGGGTATCATATGCGCCACAAAGCCGGGGTTGAGCTCCTCAGGGTTGGTACGGACCTTGGTGGCCTGGAGGTGGGGAGAGGAGCCACGGGGCCCCGCCCTCCACACATGTGAGCTCAGCAGGTTATGGGGTAGCAGCTCCATGTTGCCACAACTTTCTCTCGCCAGGCTAGAACCAGAAAGAGAATAAAGCTTCTTGTAAGCAGATAGGATATGGCAAGATCACCTTGACTGAGGGGAGGCTTTTCTGCTTCTGATTTGCCCTTACTCCTAAGACATAGCTTTTCTAGGGTCTCACCTGAAGCCCTGAGTGTTTACCAGGGCCTCGCTCACGGCAGGCCCCAAACTTCAATTTTGGTTTGAAGGTCTTGCCAGCCCCATGAGTCTACAACAGTTCATATTTAGATTTTTACTGTCTTGGCAACTACGTTCCACTTGGTTTCACTGTGTCTCATCCAAATGTAGCTTGGAAATCAAAATGACTCAAGGGAAAATTCAGGTTCAATGTTAGCTTTCTCTGTCTGTGGTTCTTCTTTTTCCAGGGTCTTGGGGTTCAAGTCTTGGTTTCTTTGTAGTTTGAACTGCAAGTTGTGTCTGTCCAGCCCAGTGAGACTACTGGATGCTTTAGAACACTGTTTTTGTTTTTTTCTGCCTCTATGCTCCCAGCCAGGAATTGATAAATGATTCAAGGAGAAAAACCCTGTTGAATGCAGGGCTTACCACAAAGCATTTCCCTCAAATCTTGTATACTTTGTTTACTCTCTGATGCCATCAAACAGCTGTTTTTGGATTGTTATCTTACAGTTTTTCTTTTATATATATACATATATATATATTTATTTATTTTGGGCTGTGTTGGGTCTTCGGTGCTGCATGTCGGCTTTCTCTAGTTGCAGTGAGCGGGGTCTACTCTTCGTTGCGGTGCGCGGGCTTCTCATTGCGGTGGCTTCTCTTGTTGCGGAGCACGGGCTCTAGGTGCGCAGGCTCAGTAGTTGTGGCACACGGGCTTAGTTGCTCCTCGGCATGTGGGATCTTCCCGGACCAGGGTTCGAACCCGTCTGTGTCCCCTACATTGGCAGGTGGATTCTTAACCACTGCGCCACCAGGGAAATCCTCTTACAGTTTTTCTTAGCCAGAGAATTAGTCTGATACAATCTACTTCATCTTAACTAGAAGTAAGTCTGGACTTAAATTTAATATATTTCTTTCTTTCTTTTTTTTTTTTTTAAATTCACGTTCTTTATTTATTTATTTATTTATTTATTTATTTATTTATTTATGACTGTATTGGGTCTTCGTTTCTGTGCGAGGGCTTTCTCTAGTTGTGGCAAGTGGGGACCACTCTTCATCGCAGTGCGCGGGCCTCTCACCATCGTGGCCTCTCTTGTTGCGGAGCACAGGCTCCAGACGCGCAGGCTCAGTAATTGTGGCTCACGGGCCCAGTTGCTCCGTGGCATGTGGGATCTTCCCAGACCAGGGCTCGAACCTGTGTCCCCTGCATTGGCAGGCAGATTCTCAACCACTGCGTCACCAGGGAAGCCCTAATATATTTCTTAAATGCATATAAACATAAAGCTAGATGCAAACTCTTATAGCAATAGGCTATACAAACAAAAATCAAAACAAATTAAGAAATTTAAACCAATTAAAAAAATTTTATTAACAAATTCAACCAATTTTTAAAATTGGTTAAAAACCAGTAACATTAATTATTGTTACTTTAATATGATGAGTGATGGATTAAGATATAGGACTACCTCCGAATGTCAGGTTTTTAATTGTGCTGTGTGATGATTCAATTCTCTTCTTCTCTTCTAACAAGTAAATAACTTAAACTCCATTTTATACCATGCGCTGTGCCATTATTTGGACTTCACTTTGCATAAACATTATATTTATACATAGATTCAAATATGTTCTTTTCTCTTTGGCTCTGAGCTCTTAGAATAGTGTTCTTTGGCACTAACACAACGGTAGAAACGAACACAACGTGGGCACTGAAATGGCAGCCCTTGCATCTGGGTGGTCATCTTGATATTTCAGGATGTACTTATGTTAATGTTCTTACATGATCATTCAGATGAAAACACAAATTTGAAAAATTACCCTTGTTGAGGATTTGAAGACTCTATGAGCATGACCGTGGACTCCAGTTCTTGAAACTGCTCAACGATGGGTCCCAATTCTCCTACCTTGTTCTTCTCAGTCTTTTCACACTCACAAGTGAGAAATGCACCGGGCCCACCAGCCTTCCCTGAAATCTCTAGCATCCTTTCAAGCCCTCTGCACTCATGGAAACCTTCCCCATCCCCAGCCCTTGACCAGCACCCATGGCTCCTCCTTCTTAGTAATAAGGAGCAAGTGGCTGAGGCACTGAGTTTCTCTTCCAGAGAAAACTTGGGAGACAGGAATCTCCAGTGAGACAGGCATAGCCTCAGTCTTACGTATTAATAGGTGTGTATTTGTGTGTGTGTCTGAGAGAGATAGAGTGTGTTATGGGCTGCCTTTTGTCCTTCAAATTTTGTATCTTGAAGTCCTAACCCCCAGCACCACAGAATGTGACTGTATTTGGAGATAGGGTCTTTAGAGAGGTGAATAAGTTCAATGAGGTCACTGGGATGGGCCAGTTCCCAGTGTGATTGGTTTAATGACCTTATAAGAAGACACTGGGACACAGACACACAAAGGGAAGACCATGTGAAGACACTGGGAGAAGACAGTCATCTTCAAGCCAAGGAGAGAGGCCTCAGAAGAAACAACCCTGCTGACACCTTGATCTTGGACTTTCAGCCCCCGGAACTGTGAAAAAATTACTTTCTGTTGTTTAAGCCAATTAGTCCGTGGCACTTTGTTATGGCAGCCCTAGAGAGAAAGAGTGGGGTGGGGGCAGGGGGAGAGGGGGGAGAAATAAAATGAAAGAGGAGACAGGCTCGGGGTCTGGTCAGCATGGCAACATGACCCTGGGGGCTGATGTGTGCAGAGAGCAGGGGGCAAGGCTGAGGTGCAACCCAGACTGTCTGCTTCCCACTCAGTAAGGGTCCGTACTTTCAGGCAAGACACTGCCTGGAGATTCAGGCTTTTATCCTGAGATCTGTTTCACCACAGCAGCTAGAGACGGTGGCAACCTTGCTTTTCCTTAGTCCATGGGCTGCTTTCTGAGCTGGCTGACCATGGGATTGAATAGATAGGAAGGCAAAGCCACAAACCCATAACCGAGAGCAAGAAGGATACCAGGAGGCTGGGGAAAACAGAATTGACCCAGATCTATGTGAATTTTAAAAGTCTTACACACACACACACTCACACCTATTAAAGCAAAGTTTCCACAGCTGGCAATCAATGTGAGGCCATGGAAAAGACAGAGTCATAAACTTAAGAGTCAAAGAGACTTGAATTTAAATTCCAGCTCTGCCACTGACTTGTGCATAACCCTGGACAAGACACTTAAACTCTCTGAACCTGTGCTTTTGAATTTGTAAAATGGAGATCCTGGCACCTCTCTAATGACATAATCCAAAAATTAAATGAGAAAAGTACGTGGCAAGAGGCTTAGCCTAGTGTCTGGCACATAGTAGGAACGCAGCTGATGTAGAAATAAAGCCTTTCCTTCCACGATCCTTAATGTAGAGTCCTTAATGTTTAGCAGCCCCTGTAAAGTGTAAATAAAAGGCACCCGAGGAAGGTGTGGAGCGCTGGGATTGTATACCACCCGCTCCAGTGAGCGGAAGCAGAGGCCAGTGCGCGGGGAAGCAGATGGGGGCTGAGGATGTGGGGATACTTCATCATCAGAGCAGCTCCTAATGGCTTTGTCACCCAGAGACTGAGACAAGGCCAAGTAGACCCTTTCCACCCCTGCAGAAATGCCCCAGTGTAGGCTGGAAATGGAGGGAGATGAGGGGGTCAGGTGTGGGCACCTGGGCAGCTGAAGGAGAAAGGCCTGGCTGAGGCACTAAAGTGGGCTCAAAGGGCAAGGGTCCTGTAGGGGAGAGGGCATGATCTGGGGGAGCAGGCAGTGTTCTTCTGGTTTCTGAGAGCTGGCCACCAAGGGAAACGGTGCAACCAAAGGAGACAGAGGCAGAAACCAGGCAAAGTTTCTCTGTCTTAATTATCATTTCTCACCAGAGAAGAGCACACATAAAAATTCACCCCGGGGAAAAACCTATGCAGGCAAAACCACCCAAGGCTTGACTGCCACAGCAGTGCTTTCAGTGGAAGAAAAAGTGAATAGTCCCCGAGGTATGATAGACCCTTACATACATTTACCATCTTCTTTAAATGCCTGTTTTACATGAGACAGGCTGAAAGAGTAAAGTCACCTCAACGAGGCCACAGGTGGCAGAATCTAAAGTGGGAAAAGCTCCAACTTACGAATGGGAATCCTTATACAGAAAATTTATTTGCTGTTTGTCTGAAATTCAAATTTAATTGGGTGTACTGTAGTTTTGTTTGCTAAAGCTGGCAACCGTACTAAAATGACACAACAAATAAGTGGCAGAGCCAGGATTAATAAACAGCCTCCACTGCACTGTGAATTATAAACGTGCTGAGCTTTTTTTTTTTTTTTTTTTTTGGTAAGGTACAGGAAATATTCTGGGTTTGCTTTTGTTTTTATTGAGGTAACATCATTGATTTATAACCTTATATAAGTTTCATATGTACAACATTATATTTCTGCTTCTGCATAAAAGCATTTTTTTAGAGACATATCTTTGGTGACAACTTTTTCTGTTTTTTTGGACTGTTTAGGTTTTCTACTTTTTGAGTCAGGTTTGGTAATTCTTAAGAATTTTTCTTGAGAAAAATATTTTCTTAGGAAATCATTCACCTTTAGATTTTCTAAGTAATTATAGTGCATTGTCTTAACATTTTAAAACCTTCTTATTGTTTGCAATTTTATCTTTTTTTGGTCATTCCTGATGGATTTACTGCCTTTTCTCTTGTCAAGGGCATAACCTCTCCATTTTCTGAAACTTTTTCCCAAGAACAAACTTTTTATTTTATTATTTTTGACGATAGGGTTTTCTTTTTGTTTTCTGTTTCAACAATTTCTGTTTTCAATTTTATTTCCTTCTATCTCATTTCGTTTTATTCTGGGTTGTTTTTATTTTCTTGAATTAGATGTTTAATTCATTATTTAAAAATTTCCTTGTTTCCTAAAACATAACATTAAGGTTACACATTTTCTACTAAATATCACTATTTGGCTGATTCCCATAAGTTTTTAACATGTAATTTTTCTCATGTTTTTCTAATTAAAATTCCAGTTTTGATTTCTTCTTTAATTCAAGATGATTGAGAAAAGAGGCTTCAAAATTTCCAAGTGGATTTTTGTTTGTTTACTTTTTATGGGCTAAGTTTTTCTTGACATCTTCTAGTTTTATTTTATGATTTCTATTTGTTTTGTAAGTAGCTGATGTTTACCTTGTGTCCTAATATATAAGCAAAGTTCTAAGGTGTTTGAAAAGATTGTACATTTTCTATTTGTTGAGTATAAGTTTCATGTCTCTTTGTGTATTAAGTCATTTGTTAATTGTTATTCAAGTCCTCTACAGATTTATTTCATATTTATCTACTAGATTTTATAAGTTCTGAGAGAAGTGTATTAAGGTGTATTAGAGTTTCTTAATGTGACTGTGGATTTGCCTCTCCATTGTATTTCTGGGAGTCAGTGCTTTATGTATTTTAAAGTTATGTTATTGGTGCATTAAAGCTTTTTGTCTGTAGAACATCTTTGTGGATTTCACCTTTTATGATTAAAATATACCTATATTGTTTTACAGTACTTTTAGCCTCAAAATCCACTTTATGTGATGTAAATATTGCCATCCCCATTTTCTATTTGTTTGCACTTGCCACCCCTCTTTTCAAGATTTCTCTGCCTTTTTTAGGTGTATGCATAGAACATAAAATTAGAATTTGTTTTTTCACCCAATCTTAGAGTTTTTGTTGTTTTTTAAAAAACAGCTTTATTGAAGTATAATTGATTTACAATAAACTATACATATTTAAAATGCACAATTGTACACCCATGAAATAATCACCACAGTAATTGTTTTTAATGACTGCCTAATGATTTTTTATCACTATTTTTAACAGGGACATTAAATACACTGCCCATAATTGAAAAAGGACATGTTTGGCCTTATTTTATCTTATTGTGTGCTTTTTGTGCTAGTATATATTTTTTGTTCCTGTTTGTTTGTTTTTTTTTTCCCCTAACCAATTTTTACTTCACTGATACACCTTTTTTTCAGTTACTATTTTGGCTTCTGGCGATTTGGATGCCTTTCTAGATGTTTCATTTTTTATTGGGTATATACATATATTTTGAAGAGTATATTCAAATCTGTATTTCTCTATCAATATACTAACCAACCCAGTTTCCCAAGAGAAGACTTTTTAGTAGTTGCATTCAATTCAATTCCAGCCGCACATCCCACATCAAAATGAAGCTCTTAGTATGTGTCTCCTTCATCATTGTCTCTGTTTCCCGCCCCCCACCAACTCCTGGGTTTTCTTGGGATCCTTTGGAATTTTGATTCCCAGATTTGTTTTTTCATTTTGATAGACTATCCTACATCTTTTAATCCCTTACATTCATCTATCCTGATTTAGCCATAACTGTTACTTACTCAGTCCTCTTAGTTGCTGTCCTAACCCCTTGTCTGTCCCTCACTCATTGATGCTTTTGGTACCTGGCTTACTGATCCCCCTTCTCTACTCCCATCATCATTCTGAGGGCTTCATCACCCATGTTGGTGACCCAGCCAACACTCTCTGAGTCCCATGCCCTCCTCTCCTCCAATGGAATGTTCTCAGATGCCACCACAGTCACTCCCTTAGGTGCCCATTCCCCAGACTCTGTCATCATCAATAACTGAACTCTGTCTGCCATTGTGATGTCATCCCCCCCTTTCACCCCACCTCCCCAGCTCCCTTGTCTGGTTCTCTTGCTCAAACACTCCCCTTTCTGATCTCACCAGTCTTTAGTCTGCAGGACCCTCTCCTATCCTTCTTTCCCTCCTCATCCAGCTTGGATTCCATGATCCAGCCCTATAGCCCCCTTGCAAATCTTTTTAATTCACTTGACCTTTGCACTTTATAGTGAGTTGACTAGTGGTCCCCCGCAAAGGAACACCCACTTGGAATCTTTAAATGTGACCTTATTTGGAAAAAGGGAGATTTGCTGATGTAATTAAGGATCTTGAAATGAGATCATCCTGGATTAAGACAGGTTCTAAATCAAATGACAGATGCCATTTACAAGAGAAGAGGAAACAGACACAGAAAAACACAGAGTTAGGAGATAGGGGCAGAAATTGGAATGATGTGTCTACAAGCCTAAGAAAACCAAGAATTGCCAAGGATTGCAGGTAGCTGCCATAAACTAGGTTAGAGGCATAGAGTAAATTTTCCTTCAGGGCCTCCAGAAGGATGCAACCTTGCCCACCCCTTGATTTCAGACCTCTAGACTCTGGAACTGTGAAAGAATAAATTTCTGTTGCTTTAAGCCACCGTATTGTTACGGCAGCCCTAGGAAACTTATGCATTCTGCTTAAATACTTGATTGGAAAAACCCTGAATTGCTTAAAACCGATGATCTGCTTATTCCTCACTTATACCAGTGCAGCCGAACATTGCTGGGAAAAATCTCACCAAGTTCCTGTGAATCTGCACTTTGCAAGACTTTCTCCTACCTCAGTCTTCACTGCCAGCTCCTCCTCGCCAACCAGAACTCTAAATGCCAGACTCTTCTCTACCAACAGTCTCCCTAAGAGGTCCCAGTCACAGGCTTCAGAAAGAGAGACACAGATGTTTCTCATTTACTGTGTGAAACGCAAGATTCATATATCTCACACATCACTTGGATGTCTAATAGACACCTCAGATTTAACAGGAACAAACGGAAATCTGAATTTCCCATTCCTCAAATTTTCTTTCTACTGTAATTGCCCACATCTCTGTAAATTACCTCAAACTCAGGAATCATCCCTTATTCCTCTTTCTCACATATCTTGCATCCAAATTATCAACTTTAGCTCCAAAATTTCTCTTAATTGAATCACGTCATGGCATCTCAATTTCTAAAGCTCCACTCCAAGCCACAGTGATCTCTCTCCAAGACTATGGCAATGGCCTCTTGATTGATCCCTGACCTTAGAACCAAGAATCTAAATTTGATTGTGTCACTTCCTTCCTGAACTTCTTCCCCTTCCCAGTCCCATTATACCTCTGGCCCTTCTCATTACACTTGGAGAGAAGATTAAACCCTATACTATGGTCCCACAAGATCCTGCCTTCCTGTGGCGGTCACAGTGTGTTAACCGCTAAAACAAATTTACCCAATACTCAACAATGGCACAAACCATGGAGACGTTTGTTTCTTGCTCACATACCAGCACTGATTGGTAAAGTTCAGGGATACAGGCTGCTGTCATCTTCAACTTGTGTTTCTCTTTCAAAGTCACCCCAGAGGTCATTTTCATTCTAACTAGCTGGAGGAGGGAAAAAAGCAGGGAGGAGTGCATATGGGTGGATTTTATGAGGCAGAATCGAATAGCACTTCTGTTCATATTGCGCTTGCTGGAACCTCTCGTGATCACACACACTTTTTCGGGAGATTGGAGGATTGATCTAACAGCGTTTCCTGGAATAAGAAGAACCTAGATTTCAGTGAGTTGGTGGTGGTCTCTGCTAACTTCCTCCCTGACCTTCTCTTCCTCCATTCCGGTCCATGTACCTGATGCCCAGCCACCCATTCTTTCCGAATGAGCAGAACATGCCATGGTTATTTTCTTCACAGAGACTGTGTTTCTTCTGCTCAGAATGCTCTTCTTCTATAAGTATGCAAGGTTGCCTCCTCCTTAAATTCAGTTCTCAACTCAAATGTCATCCCCAACTCTGCCAAAGCAGAACCAACATGTCAGTTCCTTGTCCTCCAGATCACTCCACCAAATCTTCACAACACTGAGTACCTGAATAGGAGCTCCTGGAGGGCAGGGCTCTGTCTTGCTCACCACTCTATCCTGGAACAGAATGGGGACTTAACATTTCTTTTTTCTTTTTTTTTTTTTTTTTTTTTACTAATTCCTACTCTTTGAATATTTTATGCTGAGATTTTTTTCTAATTTTTTAAAAAATTAGAGTACTCCCTTAAGTAATTTACTTAGAAATATACTTGGGTGGCATTCATTATGAGTCTTCTTGAGCTGAAAATCAATCTTTCTCTTCCCATATGAATATTTTATTGGACAGTGTAAGATTCTTGGATCACAATACTTTTCTTGAAAAACTAAATATATATTGTTCCACTGTCTTCTAGTGTCCAAAGTTGCAGATGAGAAATCTGTTGTGCTCTGATTCTCTTGCAGTTGAAGCTTCTTGCCATGTTTGGAAGCCTGTAAGCAAATCTCTTTATCCTCAAAGTTTAGAAATTTTCTCAAATGTATATCTTTTTTTTCATTATTCCTGTTTAAAAATGTATGTCTTTTTCAACTCAGAGTTTTTCCATTTTTTTTTTTTTTTTAACATTTTTGCTTCTCCTAGGTCTGCTCATTTATCTCTTTCTGAAACTGTGCATTTTGCATCTTAGGTCTCCTGGATCTATCCACCGTGTCTCTTATTCTTTTCACTTGTTTTTCTTTAGATTTTCTGGTCTTGTGTAGTAAGACTGTTCTTCTACTTGATGTTTCATATTACTAATTCAGTTTTCAGTTGAATCAATTCTATTTCTTAGTTCTGCAAGTGCATTTTTCAATTCAGATTTTAAAAAATTTTACCCAAGGACTTCCCTGGTTGTCCAGTGGTTAAGACCCTGTGCTTCCACTACAGGGGGCACGGGTTTGATCCCTGGTCAGGAAACTAAGATCCCACATGCCATGTGGCCAAAAAAAAATTTATTTTCCTCAAATTCCTTTTTTATTTTCTAGTTGTACAGCTTTCTGCAGTTTCTATGAACTTTAATTTTTCTTCTGTTTCTTTCACTAAACCTCCTCCTTGAGAAGAGGTCTGGCTTTTTTCCTGGTCCCTCCTCATGCTCTTGACTTGTACTCATTCACTCTGCATCTATGTCTGTGGGTGTGGGTCCCTCTAGCACATGAGCAGGTCAGGCTGAGGGTCTTGCATCTGTGGAGGATTGGAGTGTAAGGAGGAGGATGTGAGAGACTGTGGTTTTCTCTCAGTGCTGAGAGCAGTGGCTGCTCTCTCTGTGCCTTCGGGAGCTCACAGCTCGGTGTCTTGGGCCTGCTCATCCTGCTGGGTGGTCAGATGTCTTCATCGCAGATTTGGCCAGAAAGGAGGCCTTGTCACTGGATCCTACATCCTCCAAGTGATTGAAACAGGTCCCACGGAACAGAAGTTGACCACCATCCAGTCCCTTGGAACCTGAAACCTCAAACGTGTGTTGGCTCTTCTTCAGGATTCAGCATCAGGGCTACTCCCATGCAGACTGTCATTTTTGCTTTCTACCTGAGTTACCACTGCAGAAAATGTGGTGATAGAGGGCATCAGAAATAAGGGCTCGGGCTGCCATTTCTCAGATTTCCTTCGTGACCCTGCTTTATGTGTAACTGTAATCACCCTCCCACTGTTGGCCTCATCTCTGCCCTCAGCTCTGTTCCTGATGAGCTGAGATCTGGGCAAAACCCATCAAGATAAAGGGCCATCAGGGGCCATCACCTTCTCACCCAGGGAGGTAGGGTGGGATAAAGGGGTTAGGACCAGAAATGGAAGGGAGGAAAGATGGACAACATCCATTGTCCACCTCTTAGGGGTACTGGTCAGACAGGTCTGAGAATGCCTCCTGCTCAGTGGACATTATCCAAGCAGGAACCAGAGGGAATCAGGGCAGGAATAGGCCAATTGGTTGGGCCTCTGGTATAGACCTCAGACCAGAGGGGTAGGAGGGGTCCCAGATGATTCCCGCTGTCTAGCCCACTCCCCAGGCAGAAGAGTAGTTGGGAAGCAGCATTTTTCAGAAGTGAAGTTTCCTGGAGTGATCATTCTGCTCTTCTGCTTGGAGGACCCATTGGGCACATGTGGGAAGTAGATTGTCCAGAGACTTGGGATGCGAATCTTGGCCATCTCTCTTTTCAAAGAATGTAACTAACATAGCTTTCTGGTTGCTGGATAAGATTAAGAAAAGTAATATATTTGGAAAGCAAGTTAGAGTTCATCTGGGAAGAATAAATTGATTCTTCTTTAGTGTTTATATGTCTTTAAGGCTTAAACATTCTTTAAAGTTTATCAGAGAACAGGGTCAATGCTTCCTTTCAAACCACACTGATAAAAATCGAAAGTCAAGGAACCACATTTGTAATGGAAGCTGAAACAAACAGATGCCTCCATGACCTATCAACTCAGGTCCTGCTCGTATAGCTGTTCTAAGTTAAATGAAGAGTTTCCTGTTTGTCTCCTATGCGCCTAGATCTATGCTGTGTTCTGAGAATATGTAGATGTTTAAGACACAAATTCCTTTTCTCCAGAGTTTCCCATTTTGGGAAAGGGATATGAATTGGAGAGAGACAAGAAAATACAAAGAAAACCAAGTAAGTGGAATGACAAAGGGAAACATTGGATCCTAGAGGAGAGAAGGGCACCCAACCCAGCCAGGAAAATTTCCATGGAGATACTCTGGGGAAGCAAAATGTCTACACTTTGCTGAAGGAAACTGAGATGTTATCTGCAGGTCAGAGAACAATCTAGCTGAAGAGAATCTGAAGAACAATCTAGCTGAAGAACAACCTCCCAACAATTCTGCCCTCAGCCCCTACACAGAGGTGTCAGGTATATCTGGTCAGTGTTTAAATTCTGGATGACCACAGCTAGTGCCAAGGACCTCATGGGTGACCAGGATTAATGGGTTAGAGGACAGAGGATAGAATAGAGATAAAAAACCAAATGCATCCAGAAGCTTAGCAGGCAGGAAGAGACAAGATTTCAGTGTCAGACTTGAAGGGAGCAGGCTGGAATGAGAAAGGGCATGTCTGCAATGACAGCCACCAGGAAGCTGAGACTCCACACTTACTATGCATGCAGCAAGGTGATTAGGAAAATGACCGGGACTGGAAAAAGATGGAGGGGAGACTTGAATCAAAAAGTTCCATCAAAAACTCCAAAAGATGGGGTAACAGTTCGATGTAAAAAAACACTTTCTAAGCATCAATTTTCAAAAACTTATAAAGACCCTGAAAGACCCTATGCGATCTTGAGTTTCCAGTAAGAATTTCCATATTTGAGAAGATATTCCCATATATTGGGACTTTTGCTAGTGTCTTGGAAGGACTGGGCACCACTGAGAATCACTGAACACAAGGCTCCTTGTCCTCCTCTTTTTTCCTTCTCCTAAGGGCTTTAGTGAGATATAATTGACGGACAATAAACTGCATATATTTAAAGTGTAAAATATTGGTAAGTCTTGCCATATGTACACACCCATGAAAGCATGACCACGATCAATCCCAAAAGCTTTGTCTGCTCCCTCCTGCCCACCCAGCTCCAGGTAACCACTAGTCTACATTCTGTCATTACACATTCATTTACATTTACTAGAGTTTTATGTAAATGGAGTCATACAGTATGTACTCTTTTTTTTGTATGGCTTCTCACACTCAGCAAAAACTATTTTGAGAGTCTTCCATATTGCATGAATCAAAAGTTCATTCTATTTTATTGCTGAGTGGTATTCCATTGTATGGATACACCATAATTTGTTATCCATTCACTTGTTGATGAGCTTTTGGGTCATTTCTAGTTTGAAGCTGTTACAAATAAAGCTACTATGAACATTGTAGGAGCACATGCTTTCTTTTCTTTTGGATAAATCCCCAAGAGTCCAATGGCTGGATCACACAGTAAGTTAAGTCTGACTTCTTTCCAAAGTGTTTTCCAAAATGATTCTTCTATTTACATTCCCAGCAGCAGTGTATGAAACTTCTAGTTCCTTACCAGTACTTGCCATAGTGAATATATTTTGCTTATTCATTTTAATAGATGTGTGGTAATATTTCATTGTGCTTTTTATAGGCATTTCCTCAATGACAAATGCTGTTGAGTTCATTTTCATGTGTTTTTTTAGCCATTCGTATATCTTTTGGTGAGGTGCCTGTTAAAACATTTTGTCCCTTTAAAAAAGTTGTATTGTTTATTGTCTTCTTACTTTATATATTACAGATATATGTCTTTTATCAGATACATGGTTTGCAAATATTTTCTCCCAGTCTTTGCTTCTTTTCATTCTATTAACAATGTCAGAAGTTTTTATCTTTTTTTTTTAATTAATTAATTTATTTATTTTTGGCTGTGTTGGGTCTTCGTTTCTGTGCGAGGGCTTTCTCTAGTTGTGGCAAGCGGTGGCCACTCTTCATCGCGGTGCGCGGGCCTCTCACTATCGTGGCCTCTCTTGTTGCAGAGCACAGGTTCCAGACGCGCAGGCTCAGTAGTTGTGGCTCACGGGCCTAGTTGCTCCGCGGCATGTGGGATCTTCCCAGACCAGGGCTCGAACCCGTGTCCCCTGCACTAGCAGGCAGACTCTCAACCACTGCGCCACCAGGGAAGCCCCCAGAAGTTTTTATCTTGATGAAGTCCAATTAATTTTTTTTCCTCTTATAGACTGTGCTTTTGGGGATATCTAAGAAGTATTTGCCTCACCCAAGGCATAAGTCTTATTTTAAGGAGGTTTTGGTGTCGAAGCTTGTTTAAAATTGAAGCTCAAATGCATTATTCAGGGAAAATCCCAAGTCTCTGATTTACTCCTATTTTCTTTGAAACAAAAGCATCCTCTTGAGACTTTCTTCGTAGCCTGTACCAGCCTATGGAGCTGTCACCCAGAATTATTGCCTCCCAGAGGCTCTGTTCTATTCCAGGTTATCAAGGGAAAATGTTCTCTTATGAGGACTAGAATGGGGGCCTTCATGGGTCTTGCCTTCCTCTGCTATTGATGCCAAAATTAACCAGTGCCGAATCAAATCTCGGAGACAGAGTTTTGGGTGAAGTAGAAAAGAATAGATTTATTGTTTTGCCAGGCAAAGGGGGACACAGAGCACTCCTGCCTCAAAAACTGTGTGTGTCCCAATTTGGGAGGATTTGGTGAGGAGTTTTATAACAATGGTTCAAGGGTGGGGTTGCTGATAAGATTAGGGTGTGTGAAAGGCCTGCACTCCTTTAATCTGGCCTCAGGTAATCTCTTTTTTTTTTTAACATCTTTATTGGAGTATAATTCTTTACAATGGTGTGTTAGTTTCTGCTGTATAACAAAGTGAATCAGCTATATGTATACATATATCCCCATATCCCCCCCCTCTTGCGTCTCCCTCCAACCCTCCCTATCCCACCCCTCTAGGTGGTCACAAAGCACTGAGCTGATCTCCCTGTGCGAGGCAGCTGCTTCACACTAGCTATCTATTTTACGTTTGGTAGTGTATATATGTCCATACCACTCTCTCACTTTGTCCCAGTTTACCCTTCCCCCTCCCCGTGTCCTCAAGTCCATTCTCTACGTCTGCATCTTTATTCCTGTTGGCCTCAGGTAATCTCTTGATGAGCTTCTCTGGTTCCTTTAATTTGGCCTCAGGTGGTCTTCTCTGGAATGAAGAATGCTGCATCTTCCATTTGGGGGGTTTGTCTTGTAAAGAGCTCAAAGACATTGTTATGTGTACCCCTTGAGGCAGAACCAGGACGCTGCCCCAAGGCTGCACTATTGTTTCTTGGCTGCTCCTCCCTTGTCTCTGCATCCCCTTCCTTCCCTGATTAGCAACTGTTTGAATCTGCCCTTTGGAGCTCAGGGAAGGTCATGGAGGCTGAAACCTTTTTCCTACCAACAAGAAATGGGAGACTCAGAAAGGCTTCCATGTCCAGGAGCCCCACAGGGTCCTGCTCGGTTTCACTACCCCCTCCTACCCACCCCATGGTCCTGATGAGTAGGGAAATGTATCTCATAGCAGGGAGTGTGTTAAAGTCTAATGTGCTGTGCCTTGGATTTTCCAGGCATGTGCTTTTTTCAGATTCTAGGGATAGGAGGAAAAGAAGTGTGCTCCCAGCAATACTCAGGGCCCTATGCGAAACTGACTACGTCCACAGAAAGGGAAACGTGAACCACCATGACTGAGTACCACTCTGTGAGCCTGCTTGCAGAATCCTTCTTACGACCTGAAGATAAGCGTTACTGTCCCTACTTCACAGCTAAGGGCATAGGCTCAGAGATGTAACATCATCTAAGTTACCCTGAAAGTAAGTGGCAGAGTTGGGACTGGAACTCGTGTCACTCACCCACTCACTCCAAAGTCTCCTTCTGGGCACACCAAGCTGCTCAAGGGAGTAGCAACCAGTTTGTAGGTGATTCATTCAAACTAAAGAATATTTATGTGAAAGCACCCTCAGGGGCAGGCCTCTGTTTCCTGGGGCCTTGAGTGTTTCTCTGATTGGGACCATAGGGCTATGTGAAGATGACTTGCTCTCACCCTCCTTCAGAGCCACAGAGCACACTGGGCTTTGCAGTCAGCGAGCTAGGTTTAAATCCCACTCTCACAACTTCTCAGCTTTGTGACCTTGAGTTAGCTTCACAATGTCTCTGAGCCTGGGTCTTCCTGTCATTTAGAAAAAAAAGAAACTTGATATATAAAGTCCTGCTGCTTGAAGCAATGGCTGATGAAAACTGCCTTGCACTGGAGGTGAGGCCCAGGGATGTAGGCACAGGGAGGTCCCAGCCAAGCTGACATTTGCTGCCTGACTGTTTGGAAATACCCAAAATATCACCATTGGAGGGGGACTGTTGAGAAATTATTATGTGTCTTGAGCTCAGAGACAGATGTTGAAAAAAATAAACCTCCTTACTCCCCGTGAGCTTGTACATAAAAATTCCCAAACCTAAGAGAAAAATCTAATGCTAAGAAAGGTGGACAATTGTGAGCTGAATCGACTCCAGATGAAATAAAAATGACAACGTGAAAATTACTTTTAAAAAGGCATATTTAGGATCCTCAAAGAGATAAAGAAATGACCTCCATGAATAAAATAGACATTTATGAAATTAAATAGGCCAAATGAAACAGGACCAGTGGATATGAAAAAGAACAATTTGAAATCCTGGAATAATAGGCACATGGAATATTAAAATTAAAACAGGAATCAAATTTAGATTGGAAGTTGAAAAATTGGAAGGTAGTAGACATGAATTAATTTGGAATATAGCATAAGAAGATTAAAATTTAAAAATCAGCTAAGAGACATTCAAGTGTGTTAAATAGGTTTTCAGGAAAAAAAAGAATAAAGGAAATGGTGGCATAATTAAGTATGCATCTTAAAAATTAAAAGAAGAAAACATAGGTATAAATCTTCGTGACCTTGAATTAGGCAATAGTTTCTTATATGACACCAAAAGCATAAGCAACAGAAGAGAAAAATAGGTAAATTGAAAAACATCAAACTTAAAAACCTTTGTTCTGCAAAGGACACCATCAAGAAAATGAAAAGACAACCCACAGACAGGTGGAATATTTTTGGCCAATTATATATATGATAAAGGACTTGTATCTAGAGTATATAAAGAACTCCTACCACTCAATAATATAAAGAGAAATAACCCAATTTAAAATGGGCAAAGGATCTGAATAGACATTTGTCCAAAGAAGATATACAATTGGCCAAAAGCACTTGAAAAGATGCTCGACAACATTAGCCATCAGGAAAATGTAAATCAAAACCACAATGAGATACCACTTCATAACCACTAGGATGCCTAGAATCAAAAATCAGATAACAAATATTGTGAGAATGTAGAAAAATTGGAGCCCTCATACAATGTTAGTGGGAATGTAAAATACCACTTTGGAAAACAGTCCAGCAGTTCCTCAACAGGGTAAATATAGACTTACCACATGATCTACAAATTCCTCTTCTAGAAATACCCCAGAAATAAAAGCATATGTCTGCCCAATAACTTGTACCTGAATGTTTATAGCAACATTACTCATAATGGCCCCAAAGTGGAAACAATTCAAATATTTGGTTGATCAAGGAATAAATAAAATAGGACATATCCATACAATGAAATATTACCTGGCAATAAAAAGGAATGAAGTGTTGACATGCTATAGCATCAATGAACCTTGAAAACATTACACTAAGAAAAGAAGCCAGTCGCAAAAGACCACATATTGTGTGATTCCATTTATAAGAAATGTCCAGGACAGGCAAATCCATGGAGACAGAAAGTAGATCGGGGGACTTCCCTGGTGGTGCAGTGGTTAAGAATCTGCCTGCCACTGCAGGGGACATGGGTTCAAGCCGTGATCCAGGAAGATCCCACATGCTGTGGAGCAACTAAGCCCGTGCACCACAAGTACTGAGCCTGCGCTCTAGAGCCCGCTAGCCACAACTACGGAGTCTGCGTGCCACAACAACTGAAGCCCACATGCCTAGAGCCCGTGCTCCATAACAAGAGAAGCCACGGCAATGAGAAGCCCATGTACTGCAACGAAGAGTAGCCCCCGCTTGCTGCAACTAGAGAAAGCCCGTCTGCAGCAACGAAGACCCAATGTAGCCAAAAATAAAAATAAATTAAAAAAAAAAAAAAGAAAGTAGATTGGGGTTGCTTGGCGTTAGGAGGGAGGCATCTGGGGGAAATGGGGAGTGGCTGCTAATGGGTATGGGTTCCTTTTTTGGGGTGATGAAATGTTCTAAAGTGTATTGGGATGTTAAGGTGATGGTTGCACAACTCCATGGATATATTATAAACCACTGAATTGTACATTTTGAATGGGTGAATTGTATATGAAGTGTATCTCAATAAATTTTTTATTAAAAACATAAAAAGTAAACAACAATAGAGTAAAAAAAAAATAGTCTATAGCTTTTAAACCAGTTAAGAGGAGAAAGGAAAAATTAAAGAAAATTTTATTAATTTAATAGAAGGCAAGAAAGTCAAGAAAGGAAATTGAAAGAAACAAGTAAATTAAAAAATTACCTGGTAATAACTAAATCTAAATATATCAGCATTCATAAGTTTAAAATCACCTGTCAAAAGAAAAAACAACAGATTGATTACAAATAATAAAAATCAAGCTTTTTGTTTTTCATTAAAACATCCCTAATACAAAATCATAGTGAATATTTGCAAATAAAGAGAGGAGCAAGCTATATCTATAAACACAAATCAAAGGAAAGAAAGCTATGTGGCGTTTCCAGTATAAGAGAAAATTGAATTTAATGGAGAAAGTATTATTAGAGATAAAAAGAAGCCCTACATATCGATCAAACAATTTAGCAAGAAAATATAACAATCATGAACATACATGTCATGATATAGTCATACAATGGAATATATCACAGCGATGAAGATGAATGAGCTAGATTTTCAATGTAAAATCTAAAAAAATGCATTACTGAGTGAAAAAAGCTAGATATATCTCAAAACATAAAGAATGACACTTTTATATAAGTTCTAGAACATAGAATAATATATATTATAGATGGATAAATACACAGTCCATGATTTTATAATTTTATGACCTATTTGAATAAATGCTTAAATCGAGTCACGCTCCTTTAATACAGGAATTGCAGGGATTGAAGCAAGTGATTTTTCCCCCCTTATAGAATCTGAATTTGTACAATTTTTATCAATAACTTAATTAAACCCACAATCAGATTCAAATTTCAGAAAATGCCTCCAACATCCCTGGACTGCTGTTCTGTGCTGGGCGTAGAAAGATGAATGAGAACCAGTCCCCGTCCTGAGGGACCTCCCAGCCATCAGTGCTGAAGGAAAGGTAAACAATATGATGGGACAGATAGAGGGATGGGAAATTCTGAGAAAGCACATTGATTCCTCTTCGTGAGCTCAGGAAAGACTTTCTGGAGGAGATGCCTTCAGCACAGTCTTAAAGGATGAGTGTAGCTGTCTAGGTGAAGGTAGTGGGTAAGGCTGGCATGAACAAAAGGGTGCAGCTCGAGCAGCATGGGGTGTGTGGAACCCTCCATGGTTTGGTATTTCTGGTTTGGGCAGGAAGTACAAGGAGCAGGTAGCAGGGGTGGGGGACATCTGGTCAGAGGGATGGGCAGAGCAGATCACCGAGCACCATGTAGGCATGCCAAAGATCTAGAACCTCAACTTAGGGGTAGAGGGGACCACTGCAGGGTTCTCAAGCAAGGCACAGTTAGATTTGTCTTTTTGGATACCTCACGCAGGCAGCCAGGTGGAGGGCTCAGACCTGGACATAGGAGGTGACTTCAAAAGATGGGGACGATCTGAAACAGAACCTGGGATTGGAGAAGTAGGTAAACTTGATAGGATTTAGGAGATTGGTATGAGAAGAGGAAGAATAAGGAAATACAGCCAGGTTGGGGCTTGGGTGACTTCTAGGGAGTCATCAGAGGGGTCTAGGGATGGGTGGGTGGGCAAAGACAATCATGAGTTCATTTTCTGATGTTTCACACTCTCGAAGGCCATGAGGAGATCCATCAACTCTCCTCATTCTCTTGACTATGAATTGTGCAATTTATGCAGGTCAGTGACAAGAAGCTGGGGGAGAAGTGATTTGTAAATGATTTCAGCTTGTGGTTTTTTATATTTCCTTGTAATAATTATCTTGAATTCGCATTATTTATGACAAGGAACACCGACACAAGGATTGCAGTGTGAAGTTAAGCATCACTGAACTGTACTGAAATAAGAGAATTGCTAATGTGTAGCTCTGACATTTTAGCAGTATCAAATCTGATTTTGTCACATTTACAAGGTACCATGAGCTGGGATCCAGAGGTGGTGTGTTATCATCGCCTAACATAGTGTTCCTTAATTATCAGCACTCTCACACTTCCTGCACAGCAGATTGGAATCACTAGAAATAGCACAAACTTGAAAATTAGTGTTTTTCTCTTAAATAATCAAGATGCTATATTTATAGTTTTCATGGGATTGGAGTCTTAACGAAGGTAAACTAATTTCGCACTCAAAGGTGAGATAGTGTTTTTTCCCTTCTTACTGTGTGATTCCCCCCCTTTTCCAGGGTCTATTTTTTCAGTATCTCAAAATTTCCATAGCATGAATAATCCTCTCCATTTTCCCCTTCCAAAAGGGGTGTTTCTGCCCTTGGATTGCTCTTGTGATAATTCACTATGATGGCAAGGAGCCCATGATGGAATGGAAGATTTTGCTTTCCTTTATAGTTACTCACCAGCCTGTGACATTAGCAACCAGCTATCACAGGGATTGCGCAATTTTTAAACTTCAACAAAAGTCAAAATGCCTTGTCTAGGTCACTGAGCTCTAAATCACTTATAAACTACTGCCCACCAACTGGCAGTTGAGTGGGAAAGGAAAAGAAAGGAGGAAGAAACTTAACCAAGGGATAATAGATGGATGGAATTCTGAGTGGTCCTTGGCACAGAAATGTGGAATCAACACATGGAGGTTCCCTCCTCCTCTGGGTCCTCATCCTTCCTCTGTACCCACCTTATCCTGCATCACAGGCACACGATGCCCTCGGAGAGCCCCATGCAAGCCACCCTCCCCAACATGGATCCCTGCTCCAGAATCCCTCCGCCACCACATCAAAACTGCCATTTTGCATTTAAGTTGATACTGCCCATCTTAAGAAGCAACCTACCTTTTGGAATGAATTCATCTTCCATTCTAAATGCCTGGCCTCCAGCATCCTAGTGATTCTCGAGTTACGGGCATTTTTCAGAAGTGTTAATAGACGAAGGGAGGAATTTCCAGCCCTGGGAAGAGGAATGTATCCTGATGCTTAGATTCCTTCTTGTAGTTACAGATGCTTTCAGCTAAGCTGTCTGTCTGCAAGGCCAGCCTTGGGAGAATGCAGAAGCTGCACTTTCAGCATCCCTCATGTGCACTTACATGTTATACTTCTGCGTTAAGCTTCGCCATGAATGATAGGTTCTTTCTGGCAGAGACATTGTAAAACTTGAGGCAAGGGTTTGTAGCTAATAGATCTTTGTTTTTGCACCCATGTTGCTGTGCACACTGCCTGACTGCTGTGGGTGTTCAACAAATAGATGTTGATGATGGAAAAAGAGAGCGAGACAGAGCGGCAGAGAATGCCAGACACAAACAAGAGAACAGGGAAGTTTTTTAGGATGGAAAGGTAAAGGATGTTTAAACAGAACATTGTTGAAAAGAAGGCACAAGGAAACATGAGAAGAAATACAATATAAAGCAAAAAAGAAATTTAGAACTCTAGGTTCTGAGGCTTCCGGCTGGAGGAAAGCTTAGAAGGCACTGAAATCTGCTCTCATCCGAAGCCAGATTTCTGTGCCTGAATCGTGGGAGGCTATGTCTGTCTGGATCATTCAGAACTCAGCAAGGCTGACTGGTCAAGCGGGGTCTCTATGGACCTGGTAGACGTTGGAGGTGTTGGTCCCTGGCCTGTGAGGTAACTGCTTCACCCCAGGAATTACAACTCTGAAGGGAGCCTGTAGTGAACGGTGACTGTTTTTGCCACCTAGCGTCATGACACCTTTCAAGGAAAAATTACCCCAACTCACTCTTATAGGACCAGCCCTCTCGACACTCAGGCTAAGTGCTGTGGGAATTCATTCCCTCCCGGACGATGGGGGTGGGCGGGGCACTCAGGCCTGGCCAATCACAGCGTTGCATTCCCCTGGCTACTGTGAGTGGTTCAGGGATCCGTGCAGGACGCAGTTCCAATTTGAGAAAATAGAACACAGCCTTGACACTTGCTGGGACTGTTGACAATTCCAAATCGTCATAAACATAAAAAGGGTTGCCTAGCAACTTCCAGGTTGGAGTGAAGGGATTGGTGAATCCTCTCCTCAAAAAACAATTAAAATATTGGGAAAAACTGCCCAAACAACCATTTTAGAAGTCTTGAAATTGACCAGCGGCAAACAACATCTTGAGAAGTGTTTATTCGTGGAAAACCTGCTGAGCTTCGGGTATGAACAGGGAGGACGGGCATCTTGTCTTGGACTGTTCTTATTCCTCATTATTTCCCTCCATCTAAATTTCGTTGCCCAAGTGGTTCTACCAGGGTGGATGGGGCATGAACACCAGCAGCTTAATCACAGCTGGGAGAAATATTTGTAAATTATATATATATGTGTGTATATATATAAATGATTTATATTAAAATATGTGAAGAAGTCTTATAACTCAATAATAAGAAGATAAGCAACCCAACTTAAAAACGGGCAAAAGATTTGAGTAGACATTTCACAAAAGGAAATATACGAATGGCTGATGAGCATGTGAAAAGGCGCTCAACATCGTCAATCATTACGAAAGTGCAATTTAAAACCACGATGGGAGATCATTACCCACCCGCCAGAATGGCTCTAAATCAAAAGTTGTGGAGAGACAGACCCTCATGCATTGCTGGTGGAAAAATCAATGGGTACAGCCACTTTGGAAAAGTTTGGCACTTTTAAAAAAGTTAAACATAAATTTATCATATCTGCAATTCCACTTAGATATCTAACAAAGAGAAATGCAAATATATGTCCACAAAAAAAAAAATGCACATATTTTCATAGCAGCATTTTTACAATAGCCCAAAGTAGAAACAATCCAAGTGTACATCAACTGGTGAATGGATAAATAGTATGTGGTATATCCAAACAAGGGAATAATATTTAGCAATAAAAAGGAAAATACTGTTTATGGATACCACAACATAGGTGAACCTTGAGTACATGCTAAGTGAAAGAAGCCAGACACAAAAGACTATACATTACATGATTCCATTTATACAAAATGCCATCAAAGGCAAAACCTAAAGCAACAGCAGATCAGTGGATGCCTGGAGCTGGTGTAGGAAGGAGCAGAAATTAATTGCAAACAGGCATGAGGAAAGTTTTTGGAGAGAGGAAAAAGTTTTAAAATTAGATTATGGTGTTTGTTGTACAACTCTATAAATTTACTAAAAATCATTCAATTGTACCTTTCTAATAGGTAAATTTTATCGTATGTAATTTATACCTCAATAAATATGTAAAAAAAAAAGAAAAATGCCTAGCTTCACTAGTGGTCAGAGACATGAAAATTAAAGGACCTAAGAAATAATATTTGTCACCTATCATATGGCAAAATATTACACAGTCAAATTACATACCCCTGGTAAATATATAGGAAGAAAGTTGGAATAATTATTTTAGCTTTTTTATAAAGAAATATGGGAATAGCTGTTATAATGAAGAAGATCTATATTCTCTGGCTCTATAATCCCACACTTAAAAAGCTATCCCATAGGAGTAAAGATACAACATTCGAGTATATATCTTAAAGGATTTTGTTACAGCATTATATTTAGTTGCAATTTTTTTTCTAAAAACCTGTAAACAAAATGATTATTTATCAACGTGGAATGAATAAACCATGATGCATCCGTAATGTGGCTGCAGAGTTCAATTACAGTTAATTTGAGGAGAAAGTGAGTTATTGTGGGAGATGAGGTAGGTACACAATCTTTGGGAGGGCTGGAGGAGCAGGGTCTAGGTTGAGTTTCCAGGAACAACTCTCAGGACACCCCAGAACTGGCCCACCAAGGTTGCTGCTCTCTTTGTCACATCAGAGAGTGACAGTGGTAGTTTGTATTATTCTCCATTATTTGCTCCCCTTCCTCGTAAGAGCATTATACTTCTCCACCCCATTAGCATAAAACTTGGCCACATGACTTGCTTTAACTAATGAAATGTCAGTGGGAGTGATGCAAGTCAGTTCTTTACTCAAAAAATGGCCTGTTTAAAAGGGAAGAAGAGGAAACTATTATGAATTAAAAGTGGCTTAAGAGAAATATCAATGAAATGTAACTTAAGGACCTTCTTTAGAACCTGATTAAACAAACCAAGTATAAAGGAAGACTTTTTTTAAAGACAAAAAGGAAAATCTGAACATAGATTATTATTGGATGATACTCAACACTTGTTTGTTTTGTAAGATGGATTAGGTATTGTGATTTTTTGTTAAATCCTCATCTGTTAAAAATATATGGTAAACTATTTATAGGTAAAATATGATGATATTTGAAATTTGCTAAAAAATACTGCAACCCTCACTAGAAAGAAAGGAAGAATGGAAGGGAAGAGGGAAGGAGGGAGGGAGGGAGGAAGAGAGGAAGAGGAAAGGTAGGTGTATTAGGTTTTTATTGTTGCTATACAAATTGTCACAGACCTAGTAGCCAAAAAAATCCCCACACACTTATTATCTTGCAGTTCTCTAGATTAACAGTCTGACGTAGTTCTCACGAGGCTAAAGTCCAGGTGCTGGCAGGACTGTTTCTTTCTGGAGGCTCTAGGGGAGAATCTGTTTCCCTACCTTTTCCAGCTTCTAGAGGCCCTGGTTCGAGGCCCTCTGCCTGTATCTTAAAGCCAGCAAAGTTGCACTCATTCTTCCCTGGTTACATCTCCTTCTCTAACTACAGTCAAGAAAGATTCTCAATTTTAAGGGTTCACACGATTAGGTTAGGCCCACCTAGATAATTCAGGAAAATCTCCTCATCTCAGTGTACTTAATCACACCAGCAAAATCCCTCTTGCCTTGTAAGGTAAGATATTCTCAGAGGATAGAATGTGAACATCTTTGGGGGGCCATTATTATGCCTACCACAGGAAGGATTAATTAAACAAGATTCGCAAAATGTAAATATTGATAATTGTTGAAGCTGGGTGATAGATATATGAGAGGTCATTATACTTTTCTCATTTCTTTTGTGTATGCATGAAAATTTCCATAATATAAGCCTACAAAGAATGAGTTAAGTCTATTGGAGCTGACTGCAGAGGATTTACATGATGAATTATAAGGTGGGAAAAGCAAACTTCAGAGAAGTGTAAGTAATATAATCCTAGTTTTAAAATAAACAATGACTGAAGTTTTATATACTTATCTGCTTGCCCATCTTCTCTCTCTCTTTCTTTCTCCTCTCCTCCCTTCCTTCCTCCCTCCCTCTCTCCTTTTTTTCCTTTTCTTTCCTTTCTTTCTTTCTTTCTTTCTTTCTTTCTTTCTTTCTTTCTTTCTTTCTTTCACCTTTTTAATCTGTGATTAAATGAATGAAGAAAAAGCTAGGATGGGATATTTAGGTAAGCTGTTAATATATTGGCTACATAAGATATGTATATTAGAGAAAGAGAGGTAAGCAAAACTCAAAGAGTTCAATGAAACCAGTCATTTGATTTAAAAAGTGAATATATAAATCCATTTATGAAATGGTACATATGCATGTAGAGATACATGAGTGAATGGTTACCCAAATGTAGTCCTTGCAATGTAGAGGTATTTTGGATAACTTTTACTTTCCCCTTCTACTTTTCTGTATTGTTTGAAAATATTGCACAATAAACATATATTCTAAAAAATCATAAAAGATACAATAAAGTGATTTTAATTGTGTAAAATAAAGAAATGTGAATGAGTATTATTAGTATGCCTAGTGTCAGGGGCTTACCCTCTACCGCCAGTTTTCTTCCTCTCTCCTAGCTCCTCAACAGAGGTAGAAGTGAAATTCTAAGCAGTATCAACAATGAAGGTGATTTCATGTGGTTTAGAGGAAGGAAATTGTGTACAAAACCCCCGAACTTCAGACTTTGTTAAAAAATATATAAAATTAAAGATATGTGTTAAATTTTTCTGAGCAACCTTTAAAATAATAGAAACAGATATTGTAACCATCAAACCAACAAAGGGCAGGGGGTTAAGAGAAGTAAAACAATCAAATCAGTGGAAAAAGAGAAGTTTGGAAAAGAGAAAAAATTGACAGGAAAACCATGGTAAACAATTTTAAAAATTAGTAATCCATATGTAAACATATTCAACTAACCTATTAAAATGCAGGGACTATCATGTTGACTAAAAATCAAAACAGTGTTTTAAAATCCATTTATCTGCTGCGTCTAAGAGTCATAAATAAAATTAATATAGAAAGGTTAAAAATAAGGGATGGAAATAGCATATCATGCAAATGCTAACCCCAAAATAAGAGATGTTCTAATAGACAAAATAGATTTTAAGGTGAAAACATTAAGATGCTACATGACAAACGGTGTAATTCATCAAGATATAATACTTATGACCTTAATGCTCCTAATAAAAAGGCCTAAAAATAGGCAGGATTACAAGGAGAAATAGACTGTCCCCAGTCCTAGTGGGAGATATTAATACAGAGCTGTCACAAATTGATGGATGGAGAAAACAAAAATTAGTCAGGGACTTTAGGGCCCTTGAATCCCATACAGAGAGGTACAATGCTTTAGACTAAATGTTTGTGTCCCCTCCATATTCATATACTGAAACCTGATTCCCAATGTAATCATATGTGGAGGTGGAGCCTTTGGGAGGTGATTAGGTCATGAAGGCAGAGACTTCATGAAAGTGATTGATGCCCTTACGAAATAGACCCTGGAGATTCCTCTCTCCTTCCTTGCCTTTGATCTTAGATCTTGGACCTTGGACTTCCCAGTCTTGAGAATAATGAAAAATAAATGTGCATTGTTTGAGCTACCCTGTCTGTGGTATTTTTGTAATGGCAGTCAAAGGGATTAAAACATACAGAGATGGAAGGCGGAGAGTAGAAAGAGGTCCAGTCACCTCCCGGGACATCTCAGTGAAGAGCATATGACCCTCAAATTTGATCTTTGCTCTCAGCTCATCCTAGTTGTGTTTCTGAAAGAATCTGTCACCCCACAGTCTTGGGAGCTCAGCCAAGACTTTAAGCCAAATCAAAGCCAATACAGACATTGGAATACAAATTGAAAAACATTAGTTGCTAACCAGATACATTTTTTCAAGTATATATAAGTTTTGGATCAGGGACAGATGAAGGAACATTTCATTCTGAAGATGAAGGATTGAAAAAACAATATTAACATGAGTAATGTTTCCAACGTGCTGTTAACATTCCTTGTGAGTGAAACTCAAATGCTAGAGTGATTATTCACTCTACAAACAGCTTGCTCGCTTTGCAAATGGTTTGCCACTGGGCATATTTGAGTAATGAGCTCCTTGGTGCATTCTGTACAGGGCTCCTGTTCCCAAGGTATAGTCAGTGGCAGCTCTGGGGCTGGGAAGGCACTGCTCACTTTGCTTCTTGCAGAAAGGAGCCCGGTTAGTTTCCTGCAGCCAGAATAGAACCACAGCCCTGGCGTAAGCGTAGTCACCAGGCTACACACTTCAGGTGGTGCTAGGGAGCCAGGGGTCACTGGCACTGCAGTTCCTACCCCAGAATTAGATGGTTACAGGGTTATAAACCCACTGCAATAATGAAACTGGAGAGGGTTATGGTTATGACGCCAGCCTTGGTGATCAGGGCCGGGTCAAGGGGACAGGGGAGTTTGGAGTCCACTGTGGGCAAAACACTCCTGAAAAAGTTGCAAGCTAGAGAGCTTGCAACTCTCAGCAGAATGAGCAACTAGACACATTCTAATAAGATTTAAATTAAGTGAATAATACAGGCCCGCTGTAGATAAATGAGAAAATATGGACAAGAAAAAGAAATAAAATATCTCATAATTCTCCACCCAGAGATAGATAATTGCAATGAACATTTTGGTACTTCCTTTAAACTTTTTTTTCAATGGCTATGTATCTACATATATGTGTGTTCTCTTAACAAAAGTAGAATCATTCAACATGTGATACTTACCCAACTGCAGAGTAAATATCTCTTGACATTTATAATGCCATATATAATATATAGTATGTGGTATTCCATTGCATATAAGTACTATACTTTGTTTCATCCATCTCCTAATGTTGGACATTTAACTTTTCCAACTTTTACTTATTGTACTAGATGCACTTGTACACCGATCTTTGTACACTTCTCTGTTTGCTTAGGATAAACCCCAAGAAGTGTTGTGTCCAGATCAAAGGGACAGAACATTTGCCAAGTCACCATATGGGGAAATTTACCAGTTGATTCTTTCTCTACCAAATACGAGAACATTCAATTCCATTTCACCAACCCTGTGCCTCAACATTTGTTTCATCTTTCCAATTTGATAGTGGAAAAAGTACCTTGTATTTGTTTAAGTTTGCATTTATTCAATAGCTGGTAAGAATGTATCACTTCTGAGCCAAGACCTCAAGAGACCTTGAATGTTTTGCATGCTCTCCTGCACTTCTGTCATCAACAGAATAATATATCAGGAATATGAGAGACACATGGAACAGAGTCAAATCACTCCAATTGCCCTGAAATAGCGAACAACCAGGTGGTCCCCAGAAGTGTGAGCAAGCCCAGATGAGATAGACATACACTATTCCAGACTATGACCAATGAATGCTTATTTCTGTGAACACTAAGGTTTTGTAATTTTTTGTTATGCAGCGTTATTACAGCAAAAACTAACTGATACAACTGATGATGGTTACTGCAAGAAAATTGAGATGTATGTATGAGATGGATGCAGCTATCAGAAGAAGGATGGCTGAAGGATTCAGCAGAAGCCACACATGCCCATTACACTGAGACATTAAGGACTTGTCTCTCTCATCTTCAGCTGTTGACATTTTAGAGGCAGAACCTGAAGAGGGCAATGTTTAACTGAAAAGGAATGAACCCATGAAGATGGAATTTCATCCATCTTCAGTGGTGCTGAGGGAGAATAGCCTGCTTTCTTTTTGAAGACCAGAACGGGTTTTGTAGCCATACCAGTGTTCTCCCAGGGCTCCTAAGGACATCACTGAGTATGGTGAAAATGAATAGTGAATGTGCTTTTAGCAGAGGGGCAATGAATTGTTTGAGAAAAGAGTTTTCTTTCCTCCCACCAAGGAATATCTCCTCTTAATGGTTCTGTCAATAGTGTCCCTTAGGAAAGACATACACTAAGTGGCATCTTTATGGAAGTTGATTGCCAAGCTCAGCGCTAAGAGCTAGCTTCTGAGAGGTAGCTGGAATTAAGAAGAGACACATAATTACAATCCAGGAGAAAATCTCTTGAGTTGTGTAAATGATGTTAGATTTCCATAGCAGTTTACCCCCTTGTTTATTTCTCAATTACACAGTATGTTTCTTGGAGGAAATGGGATTAAATTGCAGCAAGAGAAATTAATGCCTGTAATAAGGCAGGGATTTCTTATTTTGATGGTCATTAGACTTGGGAAAGGGATTTTGTAGGGCAGTTGTGAAATCTGTCTCCCCTGAGGTTCATGAGAGCAAGTTCAGGCATTGATCTAAGGGTCGTGGAACTGGTTGGTCAGTTTGGTTTTCATCTTTTTTGGAAGCAGAAAGATCAGAGAGGCTAAAATCCTAAAATCTCAATGCTGGTTCCTCCTCCTGCCCCCACTTTGTTCAGCCCCATCAGGTTCTGGGATTTTTGTCTCCGTGACCCACACACCTACTTCTTAGTAAAGCGCCACCTTGACCTTTGTTGTTCCTACTTTTTTTTTTTTTTTTTTTTGGCTGCATTGCGCGGTATGTGGAATCTTAGTTCCCTGACCAGGGTTAGAACCCGCGCCCCCTGCATTGGAAGCATGGTCTTAACCACTGGACTGCCAGGGAAGTCCCATTGTTGCTATTTTTACCGTACTCCCTTCCCCAAGCCCTGTTTGGGAGCCATGAGTGGTACAGTGGAAAGAACATGGGTCTAGGCTCAGACATCCAGACAATCATCCACATATATTGGATGAGGGCTTTCCCTGGGCCAGGGATTGTACAGAGCACATGATTCAGAGCAGTATCTTAGTAGGATACCCTCATCCTAACGTGGGAGATAAACCAACCAAAAAAATATAGATAATGTGCTGTCAGGTAGGGATAAGTGGTAGAAGCAAAGCAGAGTAAAGCATTAAAAATGATGAGTAGAAGATGGTGCATTGACGATAAGGTGGTCAGGGAAGGCCTTTTGTAGCAGGTAATATATGAGCAGAGACCTGAATGAAGGGATGGATAATGCCATGTGAGAATGAGGGAAAAGACTAGTGCCAAGTCCTGAGGTTGGAATGTCCTGGGAGTGTTTAAGAAACAGTAAGAAAGTCAATATGGAGAGTGATCAGAGATGAGCCTGGAAAGCAAGGCAGGGACCAGGCCATCCTGGGGCTTGTAGGACATGTAGGCATTGTGGATGTCATTCCAAATGATGTGGGACGGGGACAGCCTCGCAGGGTTCTGAGCTGAGAAGTGACACGATCTGACTTACATTTACAGGGATTTGCAGAGATGCTCCGACTGCCGTGTGGAGTAGACGATAGGGGCACGGGTGGGAGCAGGGAGAACCGTGAGGAGGCTAGGGCAGCAGTCCCGCTGAGCGACCATGTCGGCTTGGGCCAGGGCAGTAATAGTCAAGTGATGACTCATTTTGATACTGAGTCTGAAATCTGGCACTGATTTTTACAAACGGTAACCTTGGACAAGTTGTTTAGCTTCCCTGAACTTCAATTCCTTCTTCTAAAATAATTGAAGATGAAGACACTTCCTTTGTAAGCATTTGGTTCACTGTGGGCTCTCAGTAACCTGTTGACTTTGTAACCCGTTGACTTTGTAACCCTCATTCTCCCTTCCAGATAATTGTCCTTCCCCCGAGAAGGAATTCCTCCAACTAGCTTTAAGCTGCAGGTGTAGAGGCTTGAGTTAGTTCTCTTCATCAGTGAGTGAACCCAGATCATCATGGTCCATGCAAGGTCCCTCTGTTGTTTTATTTTCTTCTTAATTCTCCATTCTCCTCTCCTTTCAGCCAATCATTTATTCTAAATTGTTTAATGCAATGCCTTTTGCAAATGGCATATTGTCTTTTTGTGTACATGTATTTTAAATTTACCTAAATGGTGTTGTATCATATGTTTCATCCTCATTCTTATTTTACTGAGTTCTGTGTTTTCCAGATGCATCCTTGTTGCCATGTACGTATTTCATCCATCGCTACTAGCTGCTGACTGGTACGTATGTTATGATGTGCATTCACTATGATATACCTTAGCCACTCTTCTAACCCCCTTCATCAGCTCAATATCTTCATACTTGTGCACCTTAGACTGTGTGAGAATTTCTTGAGATATGTGCCCAAGAAGCAGGGTGGCTGGGTCATAGGTATTTCAATATCTAATTTAATTAAGTACTCAATGGACCTTCTCAGAATGGCTGCACCCCTCTCATCAGCAGTACACAGAAATTTCCATACCCCAATCCCCTCCAGCACTTAGCATTATTCAGTTTTCCAATTTTACCAGTATGATAATTATAAAGAGATTGTTCTTTGTTAATTAACATTTCCCTGATTAATAATGAGTTTGAGCATTTTGAGTTTTCTTTGCTATAAATTGCTAAATCATATCTTTGAACATTTTTAATATGGGATTGCTATCTATATTCCTTTTGATGTACAGGAGTTTCTTGTGTACTCTAAGTAATAAATTCCTTTTTTGGTATTAAATGCCAAAAATATGTGCTTTCATTCTGTCATCTACTAACTTTCCAAAATGTCTTTCATTGAATTGAAAAATACTTCATTTTGATATGATCAAATCCATCTAGTTTTTGCTGTGTGGTTTGTGCTTTTGAAGTATTTTTTAGGACTTGCTTTCCTACTTCTATGTTGTAACAATATTCTAGATGTTTAGATCTTTTATCTATGTGGAATAAAGTGATATTTAAGTAGGAATCCAGCTTTATTTTTCTTATGTTCCAGTTTTTTTCAACATTGTTATTAAGCCAATATTTTCTTTGATCTGTAGTGTTATTTTGTTACACAAAAAGTATGATAATGGTTTGTCTTGGCTCTCTATTCTGTTCTATTGGTCCATCATCTGTTTTGTAGAATAATACCAGACTTTTTATTACTATGGCTTTATAGTTTATTTTATTTTCTGATAAAGCACGTTTTTCCTTGCTATACTTCTTTATTAAGGATGTCCTATTTAACTATAGGTTTTTATTCTTCCATAGGAATTATTGAGGTATAACTTGCATGCATTGACATTTATATATTACTTTCAAAATTCATTTAAGTGAATACTTAGGATCTTTCCATGTAATATTATATCTCAATAATTTATATGGAAGAATAAAATTCCAGAATTAGGTAAGACAACTTAATATATAGAATATTTTTACCACCCCAGAAAATTTCCCCATGCCCTTCTGTTAATTCTACCCCCAACCATGATCATTTTCTATTTACTACTACCATTAGTTTTGTGTGATTTAGAGCTTCATATAAATGGAATTAGTTCACATTCTTTTATATGTAGTTGTTTTTATTCATTGCTGTTGTTGCAAGTATTAACATTTCACTCCTTTTTATTGCTGAGTAGATTTGTTTTCCACTTGTCTCTTGATAGACATTTAGATTGGTCCTGATTTTTATATATTATGTAAAGGTTGTTATAAGCATTATTGTTGAAGTCTTTCTGTAGACGTATGTTTTCACTTCTCTTTGGTAGATACCTAGGAGAAGAATTGCTGGGTCTTAGTGTAGGCTTATGTCTAACTTTATAAGACATTGCCAAACTATCTTTCAAAATCGTCATAGCATTTTACATTCCACAACAATGTCTGAGATTTCCAGTTGCTCCACATCCTCACTAATATTTGGTGTTATCAGTTTTAGATAGAAGCTATACTAGTGGATATGAAATGTGTCTCATTGTGATTTTAATTTGCATTTCCCTGATGACTAATGATGTTGAGCACCTTTACATGTGCTTATTGGCTAATCTTTTGTGAAGTGCCTCTTCACACCCTTTGTCCACTTTTTTTTCTTGAATTATTATCTTTTCATTGTTGACTTGTAGGAGTTCTCATCACATCCTCCCTACCTCAATCTGTTGGATATGTGTCTTTTTCAAATAAATGTATTATGAATATTTTTCCAGTTTGTGGCTTGCCTTTTCATTTTCTTAATGGTTATTTTTGATCAGCAAAAAATGTTAATTTTGTGGAAGCCTAATTTATCATTTTTTTCCTTTTATGGTTAGTTCCTTTTGAGTTCTAATTTAAACATCTTTACCCATTCATAGTCACAAATATATTATCATATGTTTTATTTTTTCAAGAAAATTTATGTTTCTAGCTTTTACATTTAGGTCTAAAATCTCTCTTAAATTATTTTTTGTGTTTATGGATTGAATAGATATCAAGTTCAGTTTTTTTCCCCTCACAAAGATATCAAGTTCTTATAGCACATCCTGATAAAAAGACTTTTTTTTCACCATCGAACTACTTTGGTGCCTTGGTCAAAAATCAATACATGTGTAGGTGTATTTTTGGATTTACTATTCTGTCCATTGATCTGCTTGCTTGTTTTATGCCAATAACAGACTGTCTTGATCACTTTAGCTGTATAATAAGTTTTGAAATCAGATAGTGTAAATTCTCCAATTTTGTTCTTATTATTCAAAATTGTTTTGGCTATTCTAAATCCTTTATATTTCTATGTATATTTTTAGAATCACCTTTTCAATTTTTTTTAAAAAAATCCTTTTGAGATTTTGATTGGGATGCATTAAATCCATAGGTCAATTTTGAGAGAATGGACAATTTATCAATCTTGAATAATCTAATCCATGAATATGGTGTATCTTTTCATTTATTTGCATTGTCTTTAATTAGTCCCAGGAATGTTGTATAACTTTCAATATACAGGTCTTGCCTATCTTTTGCTAGATTCATCCTAGGTATTTCATTTACTTGATGCTATTATAAATGTTATTTAAAATTTCATTTTCCACTGGACAGCTACATGTAAAAGAATGAAATTAGAACACTTCCAAACATCATACACAAAAATAAACTCAAAATGGATTAAAGACCTAAATGTAAGACCAGACACTATAAAATTCTTAGAAGAAAACATAAGCAGAACACTCTATGACATAAATCACAGCAAGATCCTTTTTGACCCACCTCCTAGAAAAATGGAAATAAAAACAAAAATAAACGAATGAAACCTAATGAAACTTTAATGGTTTTGCACAGCAAAGGAAACCATAAACAAGATGAAAAGACAACCCTCAGAATGGGAGAAAATATTTGCAAGCGAAGCAACTGACAAAGGATTCATCTCCAAAATATATATGAGCTGCAGCTCATGCAGCTCAATAACAAAAGAAAAACCAACCCAATCCCAAACTGGTGGAAGACCTAAATAGATATTTCTCCAAAGAAGGTATACTGATTGCCAACAAACACATGAAAGAATGCTCAACATCACTAATCATTAGAGAAATGCAAATCAAAACCACAATGAGGTATCACCTCACACCAGTCAGAATGGCCATCATCAAAAAATCTACAGACAATAACTGCTGGAGAGGGTATGGAGAAAAGGGAACCCTCTTGCACTGTTTGTGGGAATGTAAATTGATACAGTCACTATGGAGAACAGTATGGAGGTCCCTTAAAAAACTAAAAATAGAACTACCATATGACCCAGCAGTCCCACTACTGGGCATATACCCTGAGAAAACCATAATTCAAAAAGAGACAGGTACCACAATGTTCATTGCAGCTCTATTTACAATACCCAGGACATGGAAGCAACCTAAGTTTCCATCAACAGGTGAATGGATAAAGAAGATGTGGCACATATATACAATGGAACTGAGTTATTTTTAGTGAGGTGGATGGACCTAGCGTCTGTCATACAGAGTGAAGTAAGTCAGAAAGAGAAAAACAAATACTGTATGCTAACACATATATATGAAATCTAAAAAAAATAAAATAAAAAAGTGGTTCTGATGAACCTAGGGGCAGGACAGGTATAAAGACATAGAGGTAGAGAATGGACTTGAGGACACGGGGAGGGGGGTGGGGAAGGGGAAGCTGGGACAACGTCAGAGAGTAGCATTGACGTATATACACTACCAAATATAAAATAGATAGCTAGTGGGAAGCAGTTGCATAGCACAGGGAGATTAGCTGAGTGCTTGGTGATGACCTAGAGGGGTGGGATAGGGAGGGTGGGAGGGAGGCTCAAGAGGGAGGGGATATGGGGATATATGTGTACATATAGCTGATTCACTTTGTTGTACAGCAGAAACTAACACAACATTGTAAAGCAATTATACTCCAATAGAGATGTAAATAAAATAAAATAAAATTTCATTTTCCAACTGTTCATAACTAATATATATAAATACATTTAATTTTTGAATATTGATCTCATATCTTGTAACCTTGGCTAAAGTCACTTTCTAAATTTCAGAGATTCCATAGCTTTCTATATACAAAATTCTATCACTTTAAGATAAGGACACATTTCCTTCTTCCTTTCCAATTTTTATCCCTTTTTTCTTTGCCTTATTGAAGTAAGTAGGATTTGCAGTACAATGTTGTACAGAATTGGTAAGAGGAGAAATCTTTGAACTATTCCCAATCTTCAGAAAAACTGTTCAATGTTTCACCATCAAATATGATTGTTAACTGCATGTTTTTCACAGATGCCTTACATTTGATCAAGAAAGTTCCCTTCTGTGGTAGGCAGAATAATGATCCCCTAAAGACATCCACATCCTAATTCCAGAAACCTTCAAATATGTTCAGGTACGTGGCAAGGGGGAATTCATGTTCCTGATGGAATTACAGTTGCCAGTCATCTGACCTTAAGATAGGAGATTATTATGGATCATGTGGATGGACCAAATGTAATCACAGGGGTCCTTAGGAAAGGAAGAAGGAGGCAGAAGAAGAGAGTCATAGGGGGATGTAACTGCAGAAAAATGATCAGAGCAATCTAACATTTCTAGCTTTGAGCTATAGAATGTGGGTGCCCTCTGAAAGCTGGAAAATATGAGTAAACAAATTATCCTTCAGAGCTTCCAGAAAGGAATGCAGCCTGCGAACACTGGGATTTTAGTCCAGTGAGACCCCATTTTGCACTTCTGACTTCCAGAACTGTAAGGTAATAAATTTGTGTTTTTAAGCCACTATGTTTGTGGTCATTTGTTACAGCAGCAGTAGGAAACTACTACATCTTCAATTCCTAGTTTGTTGAGAGGTTATTTTCTTGTTTGTTTTTTTTCTACTTCTTTTTTTTTTTTAATAAATGAGCCTGGTTGTTTCCTCTCTTGACCATGCATCACATTATCTTGATTGTTCTTATGTCTCATAATTTTAACAATTGTATGGCAGCCATGGTGTGAAAAAAAGCAGTAGAGACCGAGGTAAGTCATTTTATCCTCCAGGAAAAGGCATGGTCCTTCTCTCAGGCTGCTAGTGGGAGGCTGAGTCAATCTAACCTTTAGGAGAGTTGAGTCTGGGGCTTTCTTGCACCTTTAATTTTATTCAAATTTCTTCTGGCTTTAAATATTTTGAGGGTGGAATCAAGACTTCCCCTTAGGAGGGATAGAGATCTGGGGACCCAAGGCTCTGGATATCTTTCCACACTTTACCACTCAACTGCCAGCTTTTTGAGCCCTGGGAGCTCTCTCTGCTGTGGGCCATTCACGTTGGCCTCCATTCCTACCTCCCATCCTATCTCTGTGCCTCAGGATACCTCTCTCTGCCCTGTTGCCCTGCTTCAGTTTACAGAGACTGCTGCAGTGCACCTGGTGAGGCTCAGGTGCTCCAAAAGGTTTTCAACCCTCTTGCCATAGCCCAGCAGACAGCAGCCACTGCCTGTGAAGGTCCAGATGCCTCAGAGGGAATTCTGTCAGGTCTTCTGTTTCCATGTAAACGTATAGAGTCCATTTATAAAATTCCTTCAAAACTCCATTTAGAAAATTGATTGTAACTGCCTTGAATTTATAGACTAATTTGGGGAGAATTGATATTCTTATAATATTAAGTTGTCCCATCCATGACCTTGGAATGGATCTCCACTTATTCTGATCATATATTATGTGTATTTTTATTTATTAGAATTTAAAATTTTACTCCCTATACGTCTTGTTCATTCTTACATCTTTTCTATACTTTTTGGCTATTGTGAACTGTGTCTTTTTAAAAATTAGATTTGCTAATTGGTTATCACTGGTGTAAAGAAATGATACTGATTTTGAAGGTTGCCCTTTAACACAGCAATTTTGCCCAGCTCTCCTATACTCTTTGATTCTGTTAGTGTTTCTAGTTAGATGTTTATAATATTTCTGAATAGTAAGCATTTTACCTTTTTTTCAGAGTCTTTCTTCCTCTTTCTCTTTTCCAGTGGCCAGGACCTTCATGATCTGTTTATCAGTAGCATGAATTTTTATAGCACCTGACGCTTCCCTGCCCCAGCTTCAAGCCTTCCTGGCCACAGATGAATTGAACCAGAAATTAACACTTGAGACAAACTGGGCCAATCGGATTCTCTTCCCCAGGAATTTGGAATTGGAATTCAGAGTTGGTGGTCAGTCTCTGTTAGGCAAGAAATCAGAAAGTGCTGTAAACCTTGCATGGGGAAGCCATGTTTGGTCATTTGCACACAGAAGCAGAGAGAGAAGGAAACAAGTAAGTCAAAAGAAGCAGTTTAAGAGACAGAGAGAGGGAGAGACAGATGGACAGAGACAGAGACAGACAGATGGACAGAGACAGAAGCACATGAAGACAGAAAAGGAGAGAAATAATCCTGGAGATGCAAGACACGGGGAGAGGCCCACAGCCACACACAGAGACACACATTCAGAGTGTCAGAGGGACAGACACACAGAGACAAATAGAGAGACGTGGAGAAAAATGCAGAGACACACAGAGCAGACATAGAGAAAGAGGGACAGAAAGATAGACAGGAGTCCCAGACTCGCCGAGACCATAGGAGTCCATCATGGTACAAAGGCAGAAACACTGCCGGTTCCTGGCATCTGTCTGCGGGGCTCGCTGGCTGCAGCTTCCTGGGAGGCCTGCCTGTAATTTGTGCCCTCAGGTTTGGTAAGAATCCTCTGATTCCTTGTAACAAATCCACTTCATGTAAGCTCACTTGAGAGGCTTCTCCCTGCCCTCAAATGCATAATTCAGCCTAGAACTCTCCTCTGTACTCCAGTTTTGCACAAACGTGACTGTACCTAGAAAGTTCAAAGACATGATAAACCTAACCCTTCCAAATTGGAACTCTTAACTGTTCCCTCCTGAACACGACAACTTCCTGCCTTCCCAGAAATCTAGGAGCCGCCTCTGATTCCTCCCTTCCCTTCAGCCCCTACAGCCGACCAGCACACAACACTGTCCCACTAGCTGTGTCTCTAATCCATCTACATTTCTCCATCTCCAGGGTCTCCTTCCTGATCTAACACCATCTTCTCTCACCTGGGACACCACAGCAGCCTCCTAACTGGTCTCCCTGTGGTAACTTTGTTTTCTCTCATCCATTCTGCACACAGATGCTGGAAGTGTCCTCTTAACACTTAAATTGTCTGGTAACATACGCCCTTACCACCGGCTCAGGCACACACATGGTCATCTCCAAGGACCGTGCCACAGCTGTTCGTCTTGTGCCACGAACCCTGCTAGACTGACTCTGTCCTTGAGATGTTTATCCTTCCTCCCAGGGTAAGGATGCAAAGAGCCTGGTGTCGAGTCTATAAATGATGAAGTCGTTTTCTGGTTTCCACCTCTTTTTTTTTTAAATTTTGATTGGAGTATAGTTGATTTACAATGTTGTGTTAGTTTTGGGTGTATAGCAAAGTGAATCAGTTATACATGTGTATATATATATATATCTCCACTCTTTTTTAGATTCTTTTCCCATATAGGCCATTACAGACTATTGAGTAGACTTCTCTGGGCTATAAAGTAGGTTAGTTCTCACCTTTATATAAGGTGCTTTGTATATGTAAATCTCCACCTCTTTTAATTTTACTTTATTTGCAGAAATTAGCAGACTTCATGTGAACAGAACAATATTTCAGTCGTTCATGAAGAGGTAAAGCTGCACCTGTTGGATGTGGTGTAAGCTCCCTCCTCTCCAGTCTATCTTTCCAATGGGTTCTACCCCTCCTGGAGGTCCTTGATCCTTGAGGGCAGGAAGGTTCCAAGCACCGCTCAGCTGGGAGTGATTTTATCCTCCTCTGAATCCCCAGATCACTTGCCCTCTGAGCTCCTGAGACCACACTGACAAGGGAGGCGTGTTTGGGGGTGTCTGTCCACCTCACAATTGCTTCCTCTTTGGACAGAGTGCCACCCCACTGCCACAGGGGAGGGGGTCCTGGTTACACCATGTGACCCGTCTCCACCCCACAGCCGATTGAACCAGGCCAGACACCTGACCCAAGTCAGGCCAGCTGGGCTCTCTGTCTTGGGAATCCTTCTTTGGGCCTGAAAGCCATTGATTTCAAGCAGTGTTTTGGAGTGTGGCTGGAACCCAGACATGCAGTGGCAGCCATGTGACCTGTGCTGCAGAGAGTTGGTCACGAGAGAGGAACGAGGAGGCCGGGGGTGGGGGGGTGGGCAGGGGGGAGCTGCCTCCAGTCTCTCCTGCCAGTCCTTGGGGAGGCCCAGCTTCTCTGCCCTTTCCCGGGTCCCTGAGTCACATCTGTATCTTTACCATGAATTATTTCATGGCTTATGTCTGTAACCAGCTCTAGCTAACATGAGTAGGTTTCTGCTACTTCCGACCACACGAGTCTGACTCCACTGGATATTTGTGTTCTGATATTATAGTCACCTCATCTCTCCTCTGAGCATTAAGCTTCTGGAAGGCAGGAATCTGATTCCACACATCTTTGTACCCTCACAGTGCCTGATGCAGTGTGATGTATGACAAATTACAAATTCATCAAATAAATGACCTTATTTATACTAGTTATGAAAGAGAACCACATGCCTCAATTTTAAGAAACAGCGATTATTCCTAAAAGTGCTTAGTATTTAAACAATGGATACTTAAGAAAGTTATCATTTTAATGCAAATTCGGGCAATTGTGTCTTGTAAGTAACAGTTTTTCTAAGAATCCTCTGCTCCAGAACCTTCTGCGGTTTTCATTGCCAACTAAAATTATGTTTACGTTCCTGGAGCTGCACTCAAGACCCCTCAGAACATGGTCCAAGGTTCGCGTCCATTCTCTCTCCTACCTCGTGCTGCAGTCACATCCGACCTCTCCTATGTCCCTCCTCTCCCCGTTGTGCTCAGACTTGATTTACTACTTACAATGCTCTCCCCTCATTTTTATTCTCAAAATTCTTAACTTTTTCTTGGAGACCAGTTTAGAATCTCATACTTCTTTTTAAGTCCTTTTCTGCTTCTGCCAACCTTTTGCTTCCCAATGCTCTGTCATTCCCCTTACGACAACGGAGACACCCCTCTTGCTGCTGTCTGAAGCCAACCATTTCACCTGAATCTGAATTTTTCTCCTAGACCTTTCCACTCTCTCTTTCTTAAAATATCAAAGTTCCCTTCCCTATTGACTCATTCTCATTAGCATACAAGCATGCTCCCATCTTAACAACAAAACCTCCCTCAACCCCGTACTGCCCTATTGCTTTTCTCCGCTTCACAGCAAAGCTCTTTGAAAGAGTGTATAGTCACCATTCCGCACCACACCTCCCATTTTTTTGAGCCCACCCGGAATAGCTTTTGTCTTCACCACTTTCTTAATTCCACTCTGTTGAGATCCATGACCTCCAGATCCCAAATCCAATAATCCAGTCTAAATCTTGGTGTTCATCTCTTAGTAGCATTTGCACTGTCAATCACTCCCTCTTTCTTTGAAACCCTTTTCTCTCTTGACCTCCAGGATACCAGGGTGGACTTCTCTCCTGAAATCTAGACTCTGACTACCTATCCAGTAGCTCCATTTGTATGTCTAATTAGCATTCCAAACTGAACAGGATTGTTGATTTCTACCCAATCCTATGTCTGAATCTTAGCTCAGCTTCTTAGGAGTTGTGCGATATTGTGAAAAAAAAATACTCAATATCTTTGTGCCTCAGTATCTTATTTGTAAATTCGGCGTAATAATTATTACCTACTTGATAATGTTGTAATAAGGATTAAATGAGGTAATAACACGAAAAGCATTGATCTTAATGCCTGTCATATAGTAAGTGCTCAATAAATGACAGTTCTTCTTATGTCCCGGCCTCATCCTGGTGCCTCCTCTTGGGTGTTCTTCATTCACAGAATTGGCATCACTCAGTCACCCAACTCAGAATCTGACATCACCCTTGATTCCTTCCTATTCCTAACCTCCCACATCAGTTAATAACCAACAACCCTCGAGTCTACTTTTTAAACATTTCTCACCACCCCCAGCCTTTCTCCATTCCTGCTGCCCTTTCTCAGCTCCTCTCTTGTCCGGCTGTGGCTTCCTATTGTTTCTCAAGTCCTTTCTCCCTGTGCAGCCAAAGTGAAGTGATGGCTTTAAAATGCTGATCTGTTCCTATCACTCCCCTTCAATTTCTCCCTATTGACCTTAAGAAAGGTCTAAATTGCTCAGTATCACTATGCATTACGAATACAATACAAGGCACTTCAGTTTGGCCTTGGCCCCATTTTGCAGCTTCCTCTCTCACTGTTCCCCACTCAGTCTCCAAATCCAAGGTTCAGTTCTTCTGAACCACTTGCCGTCTTCAAAACTTGCCGTGAGTTCACATTGTATATGCACTATCTTTTGTCCAGGACACCATGCTACCCACCCACCCCACCCTCTTTACCTGGCTAACTCATACCCGAGGGTTCAGTCCAGATACTTCCATCTATAAGAGGCTAGGGATGATTTTCCTGTTCTGGGTTAACCGCCCCTTCCTGCCAGTGCTTACACTAATTCCTGTACTTTGCTTATGATTTCCCGTTTAAATTATCTGTTTCCTCACCAGAAGTTGAGCTCCTGGAGGGAGGGACCTCATACTCAAAAACCCTTAAAAGAATACTTTTTTAATCCTTTGACCTTGGAATACTTCAGTTTCTTGATATTTTAGGTGTGGATGGAGTACACATTTACTTATAAGTGTACCTGGGAATTAGTTCTTTTGACGGTTGTAATGAGGCTATAGGATTACATGGTCTCGAAGATTCCTTTGTAGTTCTAAAACATCAGGAAGGACTCTCTGGAGTATTGAGCTGTATGGGGCCAGGGTGTCACCCAGCAGAATGAAAGGGCTGAAGATGCTGGAGGATTCTGAGACCATCTCTACCCAGTCTAAGAGAGCTGAGCAAGGGGCTTACTTCCTACTTTTCCATCCAGTTTAGAAACCATGTAGACACTGTCTAAAAGGAAAGTTATGGAACTACTTTCTTTGGGGAATGTCTAATATTCATTTTTCACCCCAGCTTCTTAGAATAATGAAGAAGGCAAGATAAAACAATTAAATGGTGCCACTCCCCAAAGGCCACTTGCTCCAGTTTATAATCGTGTTTCTGCCACCCCGTAGAAAACAATACTTCCTACAGCGACATCCCCCTTGGAGTGTTCATGAGTCCTCATGCTTAGAAACGGATGCTACTGCAGGTCTTGCTGACTGTTTGGAGGAGGCAAGGGTTGAGCAGTTGTCTGGCACCTAGATGAACCTCATGACAGGGGAACAAATTTAGTCATGAGTTTTTAGAGAAATCAGTTAATCTATTCTGGATGCCTACTGTGGATGAAGAATGTCTTCTGCCATATTAGTAAACAAAGGATGTTGCAGCCATCAAGCCAGCAGCCACTGTAGCCGTCCCCAACTCTGTACCCTGGTGGAATTCAGGAAGGAGAAAAGCAGGATACTGGCCCTAAATAGTTAAAGGCCTATCAGAGGAATGATTTCAATGAGCCCAGACTCTTGCATCTTCCCATACACACAAAAGTGCTAAATTCATGAACTTGAGATGTCTGGTTTTCTTTAATTAACAGTAATCTTTGATGTTGCCAACTACCTGACTTTTGTTGCAAAACTCCTGTGTATCCCGGCTCTTCCCTGTCCTCTTGGGAGCAGGTCCCTCAGAGCGATCTGAGAAGTGGCCTCTCGGGCTTGAGTCCTCAGAAAGTCCACCAAATAAAACATAATTCTCAACTTTTAGGTTGCACTTTTTTTTTTTTTTCTAGTCAACACTACTCTATGCTGGGTCTCTGTGCTATGGAGTAGTGCTATAAAGATAGACAGGATACAACGTCTGGCCTTAAGGAACTCACCATCTAGAGGAGGAGACAGCAAGGACAACTGTGTGGCCTGTGATATGATGGAGGGGAGGAAGCCCAGGGGTAGGAGTGGAGAGGCAAGACACCTAATTGACCTGAGACATCAGAGAAGATTTCTGGAAGGATCTGAAGGAGGTGAATTTCAAGATGAGTCCTAAATAATGGGTACTAATTAGTCTGGTAAAGGTATGTGTGGCAGTCTGATATGAGAAAGGATGGTACCAGAATCTGCAGCTCCTATGCATTCCCTGAGGAATGGCAGTGGGTGTGAAGAGGAAGGAGGGGAGGGAGAGTGGCCTCAGGGGCCACAACATTAAGGCCTTGCACAAGGCAGGGAATTCTCTGGCGTCTAAAAGCCTTCCCATTTCTGAAATTCTAGGGCATGCTGGTGCCTGACAATATTGGGGGCTGGAGTATTACCCAATATGATGGTGGGACTGAAGTTACTGAAGGATTCTGAAACCATCTCTACCTGTTCTAGAATATCCGTAGCTGATTACACTTGTTCCTTTTTCTGTTTAGTTGTTTGAAAACCATGTAGACACTATATGAACAGAAAGTTATGGAACCTCCATGCTGTAGAGATTTGCTTGAATCGTGAAGGCAATGGGGAGCCATTGAAGATTATTAAGCAAGGAAGTGAACTGGTTTATGTATTCTTTTAGAGAGGTCAGTCTGCAGGGGCAGAGAGGAGGAGGGTGCATCTGAGGGCAGGGGCGGGAGGCGAGAGGACCAGTGTTTCCGTGGACCATCTGCAAGTAATGGAAGAGTCATGATGCTTTTCCATTGCTGCAGCAGCCATGGCTGGGGCCAGTGCAGGATGGCAGAGGGTGAGGGATGCCTCTGGAGTCCCGACAGAAGCAGACTGCAGCCCTGCCTGCTCGGGCGCTCTGTCTGCCCAGCCACCCACTTCAGCCCCCATCGTCATGGTCACCTCGCCTTACTTCCTGATTGTCCCACCTCTGGACCATTAAGCCAGTCTGATCCAACATGCCCCAGACCCAAGCTCCTTACCCTCCCATCCCAAACCTGCCCTTCTCCTGCTTGCTCTGTTTCTGACACTGGCACCACCCTCTACTCAGCTTCTCACACCAGAAGCCTGGTCTGGATTTCTCCCTCCACAGTCTACATGCAACCAACCTCTGAGTTCTGCCAATTTTACTTCCTAAATATTTCTGGACTCTACTGCCCTCAGTCCAGCACTCATTACCCCTGGCCTGGGTTTCTGCCAAGGATTCCTAGCTATTCGGCCTCCATAGGCTCTGTCTATTGGGAGCTTGTCAATAATGCCTTTCTGAGATGCCCTTGTGATTCCCCATATTTCTCTGCACCAGGTGAGTTCTATTTCCCTTTTAAGGCAAAGCGGGAATTGAATGCTCCAAGAAGCCAGGCTCATCCTCTGGCTGGGTCAGGGAACCTTTCTTCATGTTCCAATAGCCTCCTGGCTTCCTTTCTCATAGCACTTGCCACTTGCACTATAATTGTTTTCTCTTCATTCATTTCTTCATACGTTCCCACAAGACAGTGATTCTGTTGGGTTTGTTTCAGGGAGGTCCAAAGAACAAGGCTTGACACAGTTTTAGCAGATGCTTAATATATATTTGCTGAAGAAATGTGAAACAATAGGCAACATTACTGAATCCTGGTGCCTGGTCCTGTGCTTACTTAAATGATCTCCTTGGGCTTCACATCATCCCTATCAGGGAGGTGTTATTACTCTTATCCCCCTTTATAGGTGAGGAAATGGAGGGTTAGAAGTTGAAGTGTCAGAGCCAGAATTTAATCCCAAGCACACATACTCTGGAGCTTGTGTTCTTTATCATAAATGAAATCGCCCACTACCACAGTGGGGAGAGCTGGCATCCCAGGGGCCATTATCACTGCAGAGCAGTTGCCCTCTGGAAATGAAACATGGGTAAGCTGATGGGTTCAGGGGCTTTCCCTGCTTGGCCTTCAATAGCTGGGGAACTAAGTGCATTTTTAACCCACACCCTGCCTTACTTCCAGGCTACAAGCCTGACTGCTCCTCAGACCATGTCCCGCCACGTCTCACCTTTCTTCTTCCCTCTGCCTCTGGACTGTGGATGGGGGCGTTGAGTTGCCCTTTCCTTCCATGCTGCCTCTGATGTAACTTTCTGGGTGAATAGTGTGGAAACAAATCCTAAGGGCTGACATGTCCCAAAGCCTGACCTTGTGGGAGCTTCTCCCCACAGCCTGGCTCACCCTCCTCTCTAGCTGGAGCCATCAGACCACCCTGACCAGGGGCAGAGGAGGTGGAGGTGCTTCTCCATCTTTCATCCTGTGCATGGCTTAGCCTAGCTCAGGCCTGGGGCACAGCAAGGAGCTCGATAAACACTTGCTGAATTCAATTGAAAACCATCCTGCCAGCAGAGACCTGTGATTTGCTGGGGGATGTTCCAGCCATTCCCAGAAGGGGGGATTTGTGTGAGATGTCCCACTGCCTCTGCCTCCTAGAGTCCAGGGAGGGTAAACTCCCCATGAGACCCAGAGGATTAATACAAGAAAAAAGTCATCATAATACCTTTATTGCTCCCATTGAAGCCATTTTCATATGTGGCAGTCTTTTAAGAAGCAGGATTGAATCATGTTTATTTCCATATCAGAGAATCAAATCTCAGGTTTTATAAGGTTTGGGTATCCTGGAAAGAATGGTTTGTGTATGTGTGCATGTGTGCATGGTGAGTATTTAAAGGCTAAGGGGATTAACTTCTCTGGAAGCATACAGTTCTTTGGGGGTTTTGTCTAAGACTGCAAAATCTGAGATGTGAGTCTCTCTTCAAGACCTAATCGATGGTCATCTTACTACTTCCTATAACAGACACTTGTAATTCAGTCTCCTTAATTTTACATTTTCTTTGAAAAGCAATAAGAGGAATCATTTCCAAGAAGAGGAAAGTTTCCCAATATACGTCACCTTTGGCTTCCTTTGGAGTGAACTGCGTTAGCCATAACCTCGTCTGCAGGTAGAAGAAGTGGCCAGCTGCCCACACTGCCTATTTGTGGATTGCCATTTATTTTCAAGCTGCCAAATGGCATGGGTAGAGCACTGGACCCAAGGGCAGGCAGGACTCCACAGTTGGGAGGGCAGAGAGCTTAGATCTTGGCAAAGAACTTGGCAAAGAGTGCTCCGCCAGACCAGGCCAGGAGGTACTTGGCAAATGGAGGCATCCGATGGCCAGCAAAGCACCTCACAGTCTGAGGACAGAGTCACAGTGTGGATTGAAAACTGCTTATCAGCAACGACTTGGGTGGACATGTCCAAATCAGGCACTTCTCAAGCATGGCCAGCACCTAAGCAGTTTAATTTGGAGATCTCTCTCCAGGCTACAGGAGCACAGCTTGCCCAGGATTCCCATCTCTTTTTTTAGTTGTCAGTTTTTACAGGATATGTGCCCTGGTCTATGAAACCCAGCAGACCATGTTCCATTGCTCAGAACTACCAAAAGTATCTCTTTTCAGAAGTCCATTTTCATTTCCCTCAATGGCAGTCTAGTTTTATTTTTATTAAAAGTGAAAATTCTGTGCCTCTCTCCAGTGCATTTCCCATCCATGCAAGCATATTTTCCTCTTTAGTCTTTGGACAGGGGTGAAATTTGGAGTTTTCTCATCAGCGGGGGCCGTCTCTGCTCTACCAGGAGTAGAGGTGATCTGGAGGGAGAGGTCTTGGCATGAATAAGTCAAGTCGCCTCATGGATTTTCTAAACACCCACTTTATTCTATTCCTCTCCCATCTCCACAGCAGCTGGAGAGGCTTCCACCTACTCCCCACCAATCTCATCTTCCCTGTGCAAAAATCCCAGGTGGAAATAAACTAAGGGTTTCAGCAGAACTGCAATGACATGTCTCAAGATAATGTGCCACTTTGGCTATTTCCAGATTTATGAGACCATTTGTTTTCCTAAGACCCCACTTGGTAGTTGGATGAGATGTAGTTGGAGAGGCAGCACTTGCAAGGATAACCCAGAGCTGGAATCTGAATGCCTCCCAATCCTTCCTTGGACTGAAAACCCAACTGGCAGGAGGAAATCTCGGATCTGTACATGGGAGCTACATGTGAGATGCCTTTGCTTCTGCTGTGGCAGGAGCAGTGTACCTCCGAATGGCATGTGGCTTCTCTCCTTGGTATTTTAAGAAACTGTCTGTCTTGGGCTCTAGTTAATCATCATTTCCCCACAATTCAATTAAAACTGGCAGGCAAAAATGATCTCCTTTTTCATAGCCTTGATTACACATTAAGCCTGGTTCCAGGACATTAGCTCCTGGCGTCTGGAATCTTGGAGTCTGGGAGGGAAGTGCTCTTCTGAGTCAGCCTGGGTTGCAAGTGGTCCTGCCCCAGGTTCCCTATCTAAGTTGTTTGTTTGTTGTTGCCTCTACAACCCCATTCGGGAACTCAGCTTGCTCTCTGCTCATCTGGGAGTCCTGTCTATCCTGGAAGTCTCTCTTCCATGAACGGGTGACAGCAACACAGCGCACAGCTGTGAAAACACAATGGGGGGGGATCTGCTGGACTTGGGAAATCTCTCCCTCAGAAAGCGACAAGGCAGAGACTAAATCAGGAACATGCCCATACATGCTCCCTGACCTGAGAGTGACAAATTAGTCCTGGGAGAGCAGTGGGCTTTTTGGACAGCACTCCACACCTGTGTCCTGGGAAGCCACCAACAGTTGTCTCAAATGCCCTTTGAGATATATTTGGAAGAGAGATTTTCGCAAGCCTTATCTGTCCTGCTTTGTGATCACCCACTGTGCAACTTACTCCAGCGTCCTCCTGGCCCTCCTGCTTCCTGGGGAAATGCAGACTCCTGGTGAGAAACAGAGAGTCCCTCTGCCACCCTGCGCTGGCCCAAAGTCAGCTGCCCTGACAAAGCAGAACCTGCTGACCCCCTTCATAAAACATAACTGGGGTCTGTCACATGGGCACATTGGGGAGGGAAGGCTGGGTTTAGTAGCCCTGATTCTGTCTTCTGATGCTTAACCTTCTCCTTGCGGACTCCTGGCAAGTCACTGCTGCCATCGCCAAGGTAGCTTCAGGCGATGCCACTCCCCTTCTAAATCCTAATGATTTGCAGCTTTTCACTTATTTCCCTGTGGGCAGCACCTGGCAACAGGCAGGAATACTTAACCGAGACTCCACTACAAGATCCCGGATAAGACTAGAGAAATAAACACACACGATAACTGGCAGCTCAATCCATCTGGGGTCCCAAGAGAGGCCTCCCGGACCATCTCCCATAGCCAGAGGCCATCTCCATCTACCACTGTGGCCAGCACATCCTAACCCCTCAATTTCAGACTCTTCTAGGGATGATGCGCCTCTTGGGTCCCAAGTCCTCCTTCCAAGATACAGTGTCTTGTCAGAGAACCATCTGCTTCCACAGGGGATGCCCCTCGTCCCCCTTCTCAGGTTCCCTGGCCCCTGACCCTCATGATCAAAATCCAACACACGTTCCCAGACTCTCCTGGGGCGTGGGGTGAGGTAGGTGAAATCAGCACACGTCCTTCTAGAGGCAGTAAGCAGCAAGCAGTAGACATAAGTAGAAGTGGTAAGGTTTGGAATACCAGCAAATCTCTCCTCTTATCCCTCCTCACTGGTCGAATGGTCTCACACCAACTTCCTTTGGGGAGTGTCTGGCTAAACGATGGAAGACCCCTGTGAAAAGCAATTCATTTTTACAACGAATGTAACGTATTTCATCATTAACAGTGCTTTCATGTCCTACACTCTTTTGTCATTGTCTCTGTTCTCGCCTGCCTCCCCTTCGTGATGTGACAGCCTTGTGGGGAAGAGCTGTGGGTCTTTTAAATTTTATTTTTATTTTTTATGTCCATCGAAAGAGCTCTCAGCAAACACTATCTGAGGGAGTCGTGACCAGCAGGGACAGTTTTGTGATTGTCCTGTCTGCGACCTGTGGCCTGGAATGGAGACAAGGTTAGATCACAAGGATGTTTAACAATTACACTTTAATAACTTATATTGTAGATACCATAGCATCTAATGAAAATAAAAATGTCTTGAGTGCCAACTGTGTGTGTGTCTGGCCTGTGCTAGATGCTGAGGATAAAGATGAAAAGTCTTGGCTCCTGGCCTCAGGGGACTTACAGCTCCAAAGGAAAGCCAATTCTGATTTTTGTCACAATCACTTCTGTGCTTTGCTTGCAGTTTTGCCATATATGAATCCATTCATAAGACATATAATTTCCTTTTGCCTAGGTTTGAAATTTTATAGGAATGTAATAATGCCACATATAGTCAGTCCTTTGTGGCTGGCTTTTCTTGCTTGATATTATGTTTTGGGGATTTATCCTTGTTTTTCGAGACTATAGCAGTAGTTTATTCATTTTCATTGCCTTATCGTATTCCACTGAATGCACAAGGTATTTATCCCTTCTACTGTGGGTTGACATTTGTGCTGTTTTCAGTTTGGAATGATCACAGTGTGGCAATAAACAGTCATACGTGTCTCTTGGGTCCACATGTGCAACAGTTTCTCTAGGGTAAATGTCTGGGCATGGTGCTCTTTGGTCACTGGATGTGTATCTTACATTTTCCTACGTAACAGTTTGTCAAAGAATTGTGACACTTTCCACTCGCACCAACAGGATAAGGTAGTTCCTGTTGCTTCACACTGTCATCAATGTTAGGTATGATCAGGTTTTTAAGTTTGGACAATCTGGTGGTTATAATTCTCGTAATAAATTAATAAGGGTCTACATATATTCAGAATACTAGACATTAGTCACTGAGATATATCACAAATATCTTCTCACAGTTGAGGCTCCTATTTTCACTCTCTTTGTGGTACTAGATGAATACATACTTTTAATTTAATGTAATCACATGTATTGATCATTTCCTTTATGGTTATAGTACTTCTTTTTTTTTTTTATTTTTATTTATTTATTTATGGCTGTGTTGGGTCTTTGTTTCTGTGCGAGGGCTTTCTCTAGTTGCAGCAAGTGGGGGCCACTCTTCATCGCGGTGCGCGGGCCTCTCACTATCGCGGCCTCTCTTGTTACGGAGCACAGGCTCCAGACGTGCAGGCTCAGTAATTGTGGCACACGGGCCCAGCCGCTCCGCGGCATGTGGGATCTTCCCAGACCAGGGCTCGAACCCGTGTCCCCTGCATTGGCAGGCAGAATCTCAACCACTGCGCCACCAGGGAAGCCCCTATAGTACTTCTTATGTATTGTTTAAAAAAAAAAAACTCCTCTACCTCAAGGTCATGAGGCTAGTCTCCTATCTTATCTTTTAAATATAATTTTGCCTTTCATGTAGGGTTTTTTGCTCTTTTGTTTTTTGGGTTTTTTTGGCTGTGCCACGTGGCTTACAGGATCTTAGTTCCCTGACTAGGTACTGAACCTGGGCCCATGGCAGTGAAGGCTCCAAGTCCTAACCACTGGACAGCTAGGGAGCTCCCTCATGTAGGTTTCTTAACGCACTTGGAGTTGGTATGTCCCAGTACAATTTATGGAAAGGCATTATTTCCTCATTGGTATCCAATATTATTTTATCCATACTTGCTTGGGTATGTTTCTTTATACTCTATTCTACTCCACTGGACTGTTTGTTTCTATCTTAATTACTACAGCTTTGTAATAAGTCTTGATACAAAGTAAGGCAAGATCTTCCAACTTGTTCTGAAAATGTCTTGGTTTTTCTTGGCCCTTTATACTTATGAATATATTTTAGATTAGCGTGTAAAGCTCCATAAAACAAAAAGATAAATAAGTCTTTTTGGATTTTTAAATTTAGATATAATTGACATATAACACTGTGTAAGTTTAAGGTGTACAGCGTGTTGGTTTGATACATTTATATATTGTAATCTGATAACCACCATAATGTTAGCTAACACCTCTATCCCATCACGTATCTATCATTTCTTTTTTGTGGTGAGAACAATTAAAATCTAGTCTCTTAGCAACTTTGAAGTTTATAATACAGTATTGTTGACTATAACTGCTATACTGTGCATTAGATCTACAGAACTTATTTACCTTCTAGTTGCAAGTTTATAGCCTTAAACAACATCTTCCCAGTTCCCCCACCCCTTGTCCCTGGTAATCACCATTCTACTCTGTCTTTATGAGTGTGGCTTTTTAGATTCCACATGTAAGTGAGATCATACAGTATTTGTCTTCTCTGTCGGACTTATCTCACTTACATAATGCCCTTAAGGTCCATCTGTGTTGTTGCAAATGTCAGGATTTCCTTTTATGTCATGGCTGAGTAATATTTCATTGTATATAGTATATACCACATCTTTAAAAAATTAAAACTTGAATCACCATATGATCCAGCAATTCCTCTCCTGGGTATATATCTGAAGGACTTGAAATCAGTATCTTGAAGAGATATTTAAACCCCCATGTTCATTGTAGCATTGTTTGGAAACAACATGAGAGTTCATCAATGGATGAATGGATGAGGAAAATGTGAGATATATATATATACATATTACATATACATAATGATATATTATTCAGCATTTTTGAGTTCTTATTGGGATTGAATTGAATTGATAAGTTATTTTGGAGGGAAATGACATCTTTCAAATAAAAAATACTTTTGATCTCATAACTTATCTCTAGACATTTATTTAGGTCTGTTTAATGTTTCTTGATAACATTTTATCATATTCTCTGTTGAGGTCTTTTATTGTAATCATTTTTTGGGTTTTTTTGATGTTTCTATTTTTCTATTTTTATTATTTGTGCCTGGTATATAGAAAGGCAAATGATTTGAGCATATTATTTTTGTATCCCATAATCTTGCTAAAGGCTCTTATTGATTCTAGTGATTTTTCTATGGAGTTTTTTACTTCCCACGTTTACAGTCTTATAATCTGCAAATAGTAATAGTTTGTTTCCTTTTTTCCCCAATCTTTATATCTTCTTTCTTTTTTCCCCAATCTTTATTCTTTCCTTCTTTCTTTCTCTTTCTTTCTTTCTCTCTCTCCCTCTCTCTCTTTCTTTGTTTCTTCCTTCCTTTCTTTCTTTCTTCCTTCTATCCTTCCTTCCTTCCTTTCTTTCTTTCTTTCTTTCTTTCTTTCTTTCTTTCTTTCTTTCTTTCTTTCTTTCTTTCTTCCTTCCTTCTATCCTTCCTTCCTTCCTTCTTTCCTTCCTTCCTTTCTTTCTTCCTTCATTCCTTCAAATCATCATAGTGATTTGATATTTGCATACAATAAGTCTAGTAATGATCTGTCCCCATACAAAGTTATTACAATATTATTGACCATGATCCTTATACTGTGTATTACATCCCTGTGAGTTATTTATTATAGAACTGGAAGTTTGTACTTCTTAATCCCCTTTACCTGTTTCACCCACTCCCTCTATCTCTCTCCATTCTGGCAACCACCCATTTGTTCCTTATCTATGAGTCTTTCTTTTTTGTTTGTTTGTTTGTTTTGTTTCTTAGATTCCATATATAAGTGAGATCATATGATATTTGTCTTTCTCTGTCTGACTTATTTCACTTAGCATAGTACCCTCTAGATCCATCCATGTTGTCGCAAATGGCAAGGCTTCATTTTTTCTTATGTCTGAGTAGTATTCCATTGTGTGTATATATATACAAGTATATGTATATCATATCTTTTGTATTCATCCATCTATCCATGAACACTTAGGTTGCTTCCATATCTTGGCTATTTTAAATAATGCTACAATGAACATTGGTGTGCATATATCTTTTTGAATTAGCTTTTTTGTTTTCTTCAGGTAAATACCCAGAAGTGAAATTGCTGAATTAAATGACCGTTCTATTTAACTTTTGAGGAAACTCCCTACTGTTTTTCATAATGGCTGCACTTATTTACAGCTCCACCAAAAATGCATGAGGGTTCCCTTTTCTTCACATCCTTGCCAACACTTGCTATTTATTGTATTTTTTATGATAGCCATTCTGTCAGGTATGAGGTGATATTTCATTGTGGTTTTGATTTACATTTTTTAGTTGATTAGTGATGTTGAGCATCTTTTCATATGTCTGTTGGCCATCTGTAGTCTGGAAAAATGTTCAGGTCTTCTGCTCATTTTTTAATTGGGTTGTTTGCTTTTTTGATATTGAGTTGTATGAGTTCTTTGTTTATTTTGAATATTAACCCCTTAATGGATATTTCACCTGCAAATATCTTCTATCATTAAGTAGGCTGCTTTTTTATTTTCTTGCTAGTTTCCTTCAATGTGCAAAAGCTTTTTAGTTTGATGTGGTCCCATTTGTTTATTTTTGCTTTTGTTTTCCTTGCCTGAGGAGACAGATCCCAAAAAATATTGCTAAGACTGATGTCAAAGAGTTCACTGCCTGTGTTTTCTTCTAGGAATTTTATGGTTTGGTCTTACTAATTCATTTTGAGTTTATTTTTGTATATGGTGTGAGAAAGTAGTCCAGGTTCATTCTTTTGCATATAGTTGTTCAGTTTTTTCCCACACCATTTATAGAAGATGCTGTCTTTTCCCCATTGTATATTCTTGCCTCCTTATTGTAGATTAATTGACCATATAAGTGTGGTTTATTTCTGGGCTCTCTATTCCCTTCCAATGATCTATTTGTCTGTTTTTGCACCGGTACCATACTGTTTTAATTACTGTAACTTTGTAGCATAGTTTGAAAACAGGGAGTGAATACCTACAGCTTTGTTCCTCTTTCTCAAGATTGTTTTGGCTATTTGGGGTCTTCTGGGGTTCCATACAAGTTTTAAAATTACTTGTTCTAGTTCTGTGAAAATTGCCATTGGCATTTAGATAGAGATTGCATTGAATCTGTAGATTGCCTTGGACAGTATAGTCATTTTAATAATATTAATTCTTCCAGTTCATGATCATGGTATATCTTTCCATTATTTGTGTTGTCTTTAATTTTTTTTAACCAATGTCTTATAGTTTTCCAAGTACAAGTCCTTTACCTTCTTGATTAGATTTATTCCTAGGTATTTTATTCTTTTTGATGCAATTGAAAATGGGATTGTTTCTTAATTTTTCTTTCTGATAGTTTGTTGTTAGTGTAGAGAAATGCAACAGATTTCTGTATATTAATATTCTATCCTGCAACTTAGTGAAATACATTTATTAGTTCTAATAGTTTTATGGTGGTGTTGTTAAGATTTTCTATATGTAGTATTATGTCATTTGCAAACTGACAGTTTTACTTCTTCCTTTCCAATTTGGATTTCTAAATCTCTTTTTCTTATCTGGTTGCTGTAGCTAGGACTTCCATATTATGTTGAATAAAAGTAACAAGAGCAGATATCCTCTAATTCCTGATCTTAGAAGAAATGATTTTGGCTTTTGACAGTTGCATATGAAATTGGCCATAGGTTTGTCATATACGACTTGTATTATGTTGAGGCCTGTTCCCTCTGTACCCATTATGTTGAGAGTTTTATCATAAATGAATCAAAGGTTTTTTCTGCATCTATTGAGATGATCATATAATTTTTATTTTTCAGTTTAATGTGTTATATCACATTGATTGATTTGCAGATATTCAACAGTTCTTGTATCTCTAGGATAAATCCCATTTCCTCATGTTGTATAATCCTTTTAATGTGTTGTTGAATTTGGTTTCCTAATATTTTGTTGTGAATTTTTTTTTTTTTTTTTGATTTATTTATTTATGGCTGTGTTGGGTCTTCGTTTCTGTGTGAGGGCTTTCTCTAGTTGTGCCAAGCGGGGACCACTCTTCATCGCGGTGCGCGGGCCTCTCACTATGGCGGCCTCTCTTGTTGCGGAGCACAGGCTCCAGACACACAGGCTCAGTAGTTGTGGCTCACGGGCCCAGCCGCTCCGCGGCATGTGGGATCTTCCCAGACCAGGGCTCGAACCCGTGTCCCCTGAATTGGCAGGCAGATTCTCAACCACTGTGCCACCAGGGAAGCCCTGTTGTGAATTTTTGTACCTATGTTCATCAAGGATTTTGGCCTGTAATTTTCTTTTTTTGTGGTGTCTTTGTCTTGTTTGGTATCAGGGTGATGCTGGTCTTATAGAATGAATTCAGAAGCATTCCTTCTTCTTCAGTTTTTTAGAATAGTTTGAGAAGAATAAGTCTTAACTCTTCTTTAAATATTTGGTAGAATTCACCTGTGAAGCTCTCTGGTCCTGGACTTTTTTTGTTGGGAGTTTTTTTTTAAATTACTGATTCAATTTCATTACTGGTAATTGTTCTGTTCATATATTGTATTTATTTCTGATTCACTCTTGGGAGATTATATGTTTCCAGGACTTTATCCATTTTTTTCTAGGTTGTCAAGTTTATTGGTATATAATTATTCATTGTAATCTCTTATGATCCTTTGTATTTCTGTGGTGTTGGTAGTAATACCTCCTCTTTCATTTCTGATTTTATTTATTTGGACCATCTCTCTTTTTTTCTTCATGAATTTGGCTAATGATTTATCATCTTGTTTCTCTATTCAAAAACCAGCACTTAGTTTTATTGATATTTTCTATTGTTTTATCAGTCTCTATTCATTATTACCACTCTGATCTTTATTAACTCTTTCCTTCTACTAGCTTTTGGTTTTGTTTGTTCTTTTTCTAGTTTCTTTAGGTATAAGGTTAAATTGTTTATCTGAGATTTTTCTTATTTTCTGAAGTAGGGTTATATCAATATAATCTTCCCTCTTAGAACTGCTTTTGCTCTGTCCCATAGATTTTATTTTATTATTATATATATTTTTTGGCTGTGTTGGGTCTTAGCTGCAGCACACAGGATCTTCCTTGAGGCATGCGGGATCTTTCATTGGGGAGCACAGGCTTCTCTCTAGTTGTGGCCTGCAGGTTTTTCTCTTCTCTAGTTGTGGCGCACAGGCTCCAGGGCACATGGGCTCTGTAGTTGTGGTGCAGTTGTTCCAGAGCACATGGACTCTGTAGTTTGCAGCATGCAGGCTCTCTAGTTGAGGTGCACGAGCGCAGTAGTTGTGGCATGAGGGTTTAGTTGTTCTGTGGCATGTGGGATCTTAATTCCCTGACCAGGGATCGAACCTGCGTTCCCTGTATTGGAAGGCGGATTCTTTACCACTGGACCACCAGGGAAGTCCCTGTCCCATAGATTTTAGATCATTGTGTTTTCTTTTTCATTTGTCTCCAGATATTTTTTAATTTTCTCTTTGATTTCTTGAGTAACCCATTGGTTGTCTAGTAGCATATTGTTTAGCTGCCATGTGTTTGTGTTTTTATTTTTGTTTTTTGTAGTTTTTTTCTTGTCATTGATTTCTAGTCTCACACTGTTGTGGTTGAAAAAGATGCTTGATGTGATTTCAATCTTAAATTTATTGAGACTTGTTTTGTGGCCTAGCCACAAACTAGTGATCTATCTTGGAGAATGTTCCATGCACACTTAAAAAGTATGTGTATTCTGCTATTTTGTATGGAATGTTATATATATGTATATATCTATTAAGTGAATCTGATCTAATCTATTATTTAAGGCCAGTGTTTCCTTCTTGATAGTCTTTTTGGATTGATCTGTCCATTGATGTTTATGGGGTGTTAAAAACTACTACTGTTATTATGTTACTGTCAATTTCTCTCTTTATCTTTGTTAATATGTGCTTTATGTATTTAGGTGCTCCTAAATTGGTCCATATATATTGACAGTTGTTACCTGTTATTGGATTGATCTCCTTATCTCTATATAATGTCCTTCTTTGTCCAGTCTGTTTTAAAGTCTATTTTGGAGAATTCCCTGGCAGTCCAGTGGTTAGGACTCAGCACTTTCACTGCCATGGCCTGAGTTCAATCCCTGGTTGGGGAACTAAGATCCCAGAAGCTGCACAGAATGGCCAAAAAAAATAAATAAATAAAAGAAATAAAGACAAATATATGATATCACTTATATGTGGACTCTAAAAAAAAAGAGATACAAATTTAAAATAATAAAGTCTATTTTGTCTGATATAAATATTGCTACTCCAACTTTCTTTTTGTTTCCATTTGCATGGAATGTTTATTTTGTTTCACTTTCATCTATTCCTCACTTTCAATCTGTGAGTGTTTTTAGGTCTGAAGTGATTCTTCTGTAGGCAGCAAATATATGGGTTTTGTTTTTTTCAGCCATTCAGCCACCCTATGTCTTTTGATTGGATCATTTAGTTCTTTTATTTTTAAAGCAATTATTGATAGATATGAACTTACTGCCATTTTGTTCATTGTTCTTTGGTTGTATCTGTAGTTCTTTTTTGCTCCTTTCTTCTTTTCATCTCTTCCCTTGTGATTTGAGGACTATCTTTAGTGTTAGGTTTGGATTCCTTTCTCGCTTTTTGTTTGTATATCTATTATAGGTTTTTGGTTATCATGAGATTCATATATAACAACATATATATTCCTGTGTGTGTGTGCATGTGTGTGTATACATATGATTATTTTAAGTTGATGATCTCTTAAGTTCAAACACATTCTAACAACCCTGCATTTTTACTACCCCCCCCAATGTTTAATGTTTTTAACATCATATTTTATATTTTTTTGTTTTGTGTATTCCTTAATTACTTATGGCTAATAAACAATTTTATTACTTTTGTCTTTTAACCTTCCTACTAGCTTTTATAAGTGGTTGATCTCCTACATTTACTGTGTGTTTGACTTTACCACTGAGTTTTTTTGGTAATTTTTTATATTTCTAGTTGTGGTCTTTTCTTTTTCGCTTAGAGAAGTCCCTTTAACATTTCTTGTAAAGCTGGTTTAGGGGTGCTGAACTCTTTTAACTTTTGCTTGTCTGTAAAACTCTTGATCTATCCTTCAAATCTAAATGATAACCTTGCTGGGTAGAGTATTCTTGGTTGTAGGTTTTTTTCTCTCATCACTTTGACCATATTGTGTCACTCCCTTTGACCTGAAAATTTTCTGCTGAAAAGTCAGCTGGTAGACTTATGGCAGTTCCCTTGTATGTAACTAGTTGCTTTTCTCTTGCTTTTAAGATTCTTTCTTTATCTTCAACTTTTGCCATTTTATTTATAGTGTGTCTTCTTGTGGACCTCTTTGGGAGTCATCCTGTTTGGAACTCTCTGTGTTTCCTGTGCCTGGATGTCTGTTTCCTTCCCCAAGGTAGAGATTCTTTTAAGCTGTTATCTCTTCAGATAAGTTTTCTGCCCCTTTCTCTCTCTCTTCTCCTTCTGGGACCCCTATAATATGAATGTTAGTATGCTTGATGTTGTTCTGGAGGGCTCTTAAACTGTCCTCATTCCTTTTTCTGTTTTCTGTTCAGCTTGGCTGATTTCCACTACTCTTCCAGTTCACTGCTCTGTTCCTCTGGTTCATTTATTCTATCATTGATTCCTCCTAGTGCATTTTTTTATTTCAGTTATTTTATTCTTCAACTCTGTTTGGTTCCTCTTTATATGTTCTAACTCTTTGTTGAAATTCTCACTGTGTTCATTCATTCTTTTTCTGAGTTCACTGGGTATTTTTATGATCATTACCTTGAACTCTTTATTGATTAGATTGCTTATCTCCACTTCGTTTACTTCTTTTTCTGAGGTTTTATATTGTTCCTTCATTTGGAACATATTCTTCTGCCAGCAACTTTCTCTAGCACCACCCAAATTCTGAGGCTTGATACCTACTTGATTGTGGCCTCTATTTTCACCCCAGAAGATGGATCCTCATAGGTCTCACCAGTGCTGTACCTCAGTGACTTCTCTGCTATCCAGTGAGCCAAGCTTTGCCCTTCCCAGTGATGTTTGGATCTCAGTCCAGGGGAAGACATGGGTGACTCTTCCTTGGGCACTCCAACTTACCCAAAGGATAGTCGTTGTTTCTTATATATGTGATTCATGTATTCTTTGTAGTTTTCTTTCACACTCACTAGCTAATTCCATATTACTCCAGTTCCCCATTAATAATTACTTATATTACATTTTCTGTATTCAAATCACAGAGGGGATTCTATCTCCTGACAGGATCCTGACCAATATATTCTCAAAAACATATATGCTGTTATTGTGCAATATTTTAATCCTATCCTATTTCCTTCAAATTTGGCATTGCCTCTATTACTTTACAATGAGAATTTTTGTTTATATTTAAACTGATATTTATCAATACCTTAGCTCCCCACTTGTATTAGTTTCCTGTTGCTGATGTAACAAACTCTATAAACTTAGTGGCTTAGAACTATACAAATTTATTACATTACAGATCTGTAGTTCAGAAGTCCAAAGTGTGTTTCATTGGACCCATGTCATGGTGTTGGCAGAGCTGCATTCCTATCTGGAAGCTCTAGGGAGAATCCATTTTCTTGTCCTTCCTAGCTTCTAAAAGGTGCCCACATTCCTTGGCTGTTGGCTCTCTTCCTTCATGTTCAATGTCAGCATGTTGGGCCAAGTCTTTCTCATCCTGTCATTTCTCTGACCTCCTCTTCTGCCTCCCTCTTCCGCATTTTAGGACCACTGTGATTACATTGGGCCCACTCAGATAATCCTGGGTAATCTCCCTATTTTAAGATCAGTTGATTGGCAACCTTAATTCCACCTGCTACCTTAATACTCCTTTGCCATGTAAGGTAATATATTTATAGATTCCAAGGATTAGGATGTGGACATCTTTGGGGGCATTATTCTGCCTACCACACCATTTCTTCTTGTAACTCAGAGTTTCCATCTGGGATTATTTCCCTATTCCTTTGTAATTTATGTAATGAGAGTAATTTATTCCTTTGTAATTTATGTTAATGAGAGTGATAAATTTTTTTTGTCTGAAAATGGTATTATTTTATTTTCATTCTTGAAAGAAAATTTTGACAGTACTTTTCTTTCAGCATTTTGTGTCTTGACTCCCACTATTTCTATAGAAAGGTCAGCATCAAATCACTCTTTGTTTGTAGGTAATCTCTCTTTGTCTCTAGTGCTCTCAGGTTTCACTTGGATGTATTTTGGTGTGGACTTTTTAAAAGTATTTATCCTTTTGTTAATTTATTAGAATTTCTGAACTGGAGACTTGGTGACTCTCAACAATTCTGTAATGTTCTCAGAAACTATTTATTTTTATATTATCTCTTCCCTTTTTCTCTCTTGGCCTCTTCTGGAAATCTCCATCTAGCTCTCATGTCTTTTGACCTGTCTTTTATATTTTTTACTCATAATCTCTCTGGCCTGAATTTTGAGTAATTATCTGCATCTTTTTGGCAGTTCCAGATTTCTCTTCAGATACTTATAATTTGTTGATTAGTTTGTTCATTTTGTTTTTTATCTCAATAATCACATATTTTTATTTCTAAAGATGTATTTTGTTCTTTCTGAAATCTACTTAATTATTCAGTAATGGTTTCTTCCTTCTGTTCTTTTCAATCCTTTTAAAAAAAATCTTTAGGTACATTAAACATGCTTATTTAGATTTTTATGTCTCTAAATTCCAATATCTGATGTTTTTGTGTGTTTGTTTTTGCTATCTGAGTGCTGGTTTGTAATCACATATGTATATGTGGTTTTTGAAATTGTGCTGTTTATGTTACTCCAAACTTTACCTGTAGTAATTATTTGAAGGCTACACAAAGTTTTATTTCTCAGTGTATACATTTTTTCTGCCACCTATAGGTGCTACCACCTTGGGACTTTAATTTTAATTTTCTGCTATAATTTGTTTTGGAATGCACAGATAACATTTTTTAAGACCACAAACACATGAAAGGGCTGGTTTATATCTATGGATGCTCAGGAGAGATAGTTTTTAATTTACTCAGGGCTAGGGTTTAGACCTTGCTGTCCCTTTCTGTGTGGTGAGGTTTATTCCTCAATCTCATAGTAAATGTGTAGCCTCTTTAACTGGAATACAGACTTTAGGTTCTGAACATCACATGCCAGGCAGACATTAAAAGTGAACCTCAAGGTCTGTAAGACTGGCAGAATCACCCAGGGCAGAGCCAGCTTTGTTGCTCATATACTTCCCAGGGTTTCAGGTTTCACTGAATTTTTTATTTTGCAGAATCCTTATTTTTGTGTCAGCTCAGCAATATATTTAAAACTTTTCTGTTTTGTCTATTATTTTAATATATAATCTATCATATTGTTGAAAATGGAAACTTGCAATTTGTATTTTATTCTTAGCATGATAGTTGGTTTTCCCATTTGATATGAGTTCTACTTAATTTAATTTAACTGCTATTTAATATTCCATTGCCTGAATATATCATAATTGATGAACACATTTTCTGTTGAAGGATATTTATAGTTTTCTGTTTTCATAATTATGAAAAATGCTGCAATAAATATATAGATAGATAGATAGATAGATACATGTTTTCATGTGCATGTGTATCTTTTTTAAATATATAACTAATAGTGATGGCTAGGTATTATGGGTAGAATTGTATTCCCTCCAAAAGTCCCCCTTACTCTCAGTACTCAGAATCTGACCTTATTTGGAAATAGAGTCCTTGCAGATATAATTAGTTCAGGTAAGATGAAGTCATACTGGAGTAGGGTGGGCTCCTAATCCAGTATGACTGGTGTCCTCATAAGTAAACAGCCATGTGAAGACACAGAGATACAGGGAGAAGGCCATGTGAAGACAGAGGCAGAGATTAGAGTGATGCTGCCACAGCCAAGGTACGGGGCTACCAGAAACTGGAAGAGACGAGGAAGGATATTCCCCTAAAGGTTTTAAAGAGAGCAGAGCTGACATCTGGATTTCAGATTCTAGCCTCCAGAATTGTGACAGAATAAATTTGTTTATTTTTTAAGTCAGCCAGTTTGTGGTAGCCCTATGAAACTAACCTGGATCAGAGTATGTGTGCATATTTAGTTTTTGTAGATTCTGCCTAGTGCTTTCTAATGTGCTTATATCAATTACATTCCCACTATCAATGTATGAATATTCCCATTGCTCTTCATTTTCACCAGTGTATGATTTTATTAGACTTCTACAACTCTTCTAATTTGATAAGTGTGAAATGGTATGTGTTTTTGTCTGTTTGGGTTGCTATGATAAACTACCACGTCTGGGTAGCCTCTAAACAGCAGGAATTTATTTCTCCCAGTTCTGGAGGCTGGAAGTCTAAGTTCAGGGTGCCAGCATGGTCGGGTGAGGGCCTTCTGCTGGGTTGCCATCTTCTTACTGTATTCTCAACATGGCCAAAGGAGCAAGGGATCTCTGTGGGATCTCTTTTCTTAGGACACAAATCCCAATTGTGACAGCAGAGCCTAATCACCTAATAATAACCTAACTACCTCCCAAAGACCCCAAGTCCTAAAACCATCAACTTGGGGTTAGGTTTCAATACTAATTTTCGGGGGACACAAACATTCAGATCATAGCAGTATCTTTTTATCATTTTTAATTTCTATTTCCCTGATGACCTGGGATATTGAGCATATTTTGTGTGTTAATTTGCCTTTCAGATTTATTTTTCTATAAATTGCCAGTTTATAAATTTCCCCTAGTTTTCTTAATTGCTTAGTTTATTCTTATTGATTTGTAGAAATTCTTCATATATTCTGATACCAATACTTTGTTAGTTATAAGGATTGCAAATATAAATTTTCAGCCCCATGGTTTCACATTTCATTCTGTTTATGGTGTCTTTTAATGAACAAAAGTTCCTAATTTCAAAGTACTGAATACATCAATACTTTTCTTCATGATTTGTGCTTTTTGTTTTGTGCTGAGGAAATTTTTCCCCACATTTAATCTGTAAAAATATTCTCCTAAACTTTCTTGTAAAATTTATAATTTTGCATTTTTCAGATGAAGCCTTTGTTGCATCTGGAATTCTTTTATTGCAACGATTGAATAGTCCATCATTTCCCCCGCTGACTTCTGAGCATATATTACATTTTTTATATGTGTTGATCTATTTCTAGGCTCTCTCTGCTGTTCCATTTCTCTGTTTGGCTATTGTTTCACAGAATCCTAAGTACTATTGCTGTCCGTTTTCTAACTTTTTGTGTTGGTTGCTCAACTGAAAAAAGAAATCAGATTTTCTTATTTTCCAAGGTAAGCATTAATGACTATTCTTTCTAAATACCATGTTAGCTTCATTCTCTAAGTGTTAATATGTAGTATTTTCACTATTTTTCAATTTCTAAATGTTTTTAAATTTTGATTTTCTCTTTGATCCGTTAATCATTTAGAAGCTTTTCCCCTTGATTTTTAAAGATGTGAGCATTTAAAAACATTTTTTGTTATTAATTATATTTTAGTATAATGGTAATAAAAATATTGTCTACACGATATAGACTTCTTGGTATTTGTTGACATTTGCTTTGTAAATATCCAACTTGTGCTTGAAAATTAAATTGTATTCTTTAATTGTTCATTGCTGGGTTTATATTTGTCCATTAGAGCAGAATTTCTGATAGTATTGTTCAAATTTTCTCTATTCTTACTAAATTTTATAGGTTTGACCTATAAATTACTAAATGAAGTACATTAGCATCTTTTGATTGTGAATTCATGACTCCTTGTAATTCTGTAAAGTTTTGCTTTATATATTTTGAGATTATGTTATTAAGTACATGGAAGATTAGAACTATTATACCTTCCTGGCAAATTTACCATTTTATCTTTATGTAAAGATCCTCATTATTTTTAGTAATACTTTTTTTAACTGAATGAAAGATTCTTTAAATTCTATAGTGCCTTACAGTTTTCAAAAGTTTCACACACATGATTTCATGTAATCCCATAATAACCCTTCTTACCCCTCTACCCCTATATTGCCCCTCCCCCCTTCCCTTTCCCCACTGGTTCTCTGTGTCTGTGAGTCTGATTCTTTTTTGTTTTATTCACTAGTTTCTTGTATTTTTAGATTCCACATATAAATTATATCATACAGTATTTATCTTTCTCTGTGTGACTTATTTCACTTAGCATAATGCCTTCCAAGTCCATCTATGTTGCTGCAAATGGTAACACTTCATTCTTTTTTACGGCTGAGTAGTATTCCATTATATATATACCACATCTTCTTTATCCATTCATCTGTTGTTTGACACTTAGGTTGCTTCCATATGTTGGCAATTGTAAATAATGCTGCTATGAACATTGGGGGGCATGTATCTTTTCCAGTTAGTTTTTCTTTCTTTCAGATATACACCCAGGAGTGGAATTGCTGGGTCATATGGTAGTTCTATTTTTAGTTTTTTGAGAACTCTCCAATACACACACTCTAATTTTCAACTTTTTTTAGGTGTTTCACTTGTAAACAGCTTACGGCAGCATTTTTAAAATACTTAATGTTAAACCTCTATTAATAGGTAAGTTTAGTCCTTTCATATTTAGTAACGGTATATTTGGATTTATCATATCAATTTATTTCATTTTAAAAAATCTGCCTTCTATGCTTATTTTTTTTAATTCCTTTACTGTCATTTATTGGATTGATCATGTTTCCTTCCATCCCCTTTTCTCCTTAATTTTTTGGAAGTTATTTGATCTATATCTTATCTTTAACTGCTTACCCTTAACGTTTAACCAGCATACTTGTGAACAAAGAATATTTTAATTCTGAGCTTTCTATTCTAGTTTTCATGCTATTTTTGCCCAGTATTTTGCTGCTATTTTGTTTATATGCCACACAAATTACTCATTATTTTAACATTTTTTGTTTCATTTTGTTTTATTGCTTAGATTTTGTTTAGATGTGTCCACGTGTTCACTATTCCTTCTTCCATCTTAGAGTTTCCTTCCATGAGGGCCTGTTGGTGACCCAGCATTGGGTGCCTGAAAGTGTCTTTGTTTCTTATTTATTCCTCAACAACAGCTCAGCTATTTAAAGAATTTTTAATTATAGGCATGTTTTAAGCACTTTGAAGATACAGGCATCTGATCAGTTTCTATAAAGAGTCTGAAAGAAGCCCTAATCTCTGTTTGTAAAATACAAAGTTTCATATTCATGTATATGAATCATGTTACTTAAATCTTCATAATCACTGTTTGCACATTTGCTCTTTGAAAAACTCTCTCTCTCTCCCTCCCTCCCTCTCTCTCTCCTAGGTAGCTTCAGTATTAAATCAACCTTTAGACCAATTTTAGGAAAATGAATTTTCTTTGGATTTTAGTAGTCTGATTTAAGAGTTTCATCCCTAAACTCTAAATCCAAAAAATAGCTTAATATTTTTTACAATAAAGTCAGCTTACAATATTCAGTTGCTCATGGACGAAAGCAGGAAGGGAGCTACACTTTGCCATTTAGGGAAAGCATCGGGTTTTTAATGTCCTTCAATTCCTCTGTTGGCAAATACATACCGTTTATCACGTGCCACCACATGACACTGCTTTTTGACATTCCCAGGTGCTGTAGAACATCATGTGAAGGTATTATAATATATCCTGTCCCCTTTGGACACATGATTCACTACACATTACCATGCCAACCTGGAAAAGAATTTCTTAAATATTGAGAAATATGAGAGGCATAAAACTTTAAAATTACTTGGGTGAAATGATTTCCTTGGAGCAGTCTAGCAAGCCTGGATGGCTATGAAAGAGAAAGAGCAGGCATGGGTAGCCTCTTTCTCTGAACCGGGAAAGTAAAGAAATGTTTATCTCTTCACTTCTCTCTGACAGGGACCTCTCCATTGGGCTGTTGGTGTGGAAGCCATCTCCTGGCTCCTAGTCTGGTCGGCTCCATGCATTTAAAAACATTGATGTTTGTACACCTACTAACCCCCATTATGTAACTGAGCATGGTCTAGAGGAAGCTCTGGATCAGGAATCAAGAGAACTAGAATCTAGCCCAGGCTGTGTGACTTTAAGCCAACAGTGTAACCTCTCTTTGCTTCCATTACCTCGTGTATAAAATGAAAACAATACTTTCACCACCTATCCATTAAGATACTCTCTTACCCTTTACCACCATCTCCACCAGTAAGATTTTTTTGAATTTTCCTGCATAATGCAACATGAAAATATTAGTTCTAGATTTTTATAAGAGTGGTTTTGCAATACAATGTTTGGTGAAATAGTCCAAAAAGAATGATGCAGAAAAATACTCTATTCAAAGAAGGCAAACCATTCATTCACTCATCAAACAAGTAACTATTTAGCACCTGTGTGCCAGCTACATGAGTCTCTCCTCTCCTAAAGCTTGTATTCTATTGGAAAGAGACAAGAAAAAAAATGAGCAAGTAAATTCACAAGAAACTATCAGCAAAGAGTGATTGCAGATAATTAAAAGAGAGCAATGTTAGAGAGTAACTTGGTGGCCTCTCTGGAGAGGTGACATTTAAGACAAGACGTGAATGTCACCTGATGGTCAGAGGGAAGTACAATTTCAGGAAGTAGTTCAGTCCTAAGGCAGAAAAGAGCTTGGACAAAAGGCCAGTGGACAAGGAGAGAATAGTCTGAGAAGCAAGCAGGAGCAGATCAAGTAAGGCTTTGTGAGTTAGACTAAAATTTTTTTCTTTTGTTTTAAGTGAGATAGGAAGCCCCTTGAGGATTTTAAGATAGACAGGTGCTGGGGAATTAGGAGAAGACATCTATTGAAGGTAGGACTGAGTGGTTAGTGGGGAGGAAGAGGGAGAGACTGTAGGTGGTATATTAGTTTGCTAGGGCTGCCATAACAAAGCAACACAGACTGAATGGCTTATAATTAATTTTATCATAATACTGGAGGCTAGAAGTCCGAGATCAAGATGTTGGCAAGTTGATTTCTTCTGAGGCCTCTCTCCTTGGCTTGTAGATGACTGTCTTCTCCCTGTGTCTTTACATGGTATTCCATGTATGTGTCTGAATTTCCTTTTCTTATAAGGACACCAGTCAGATTGGGTTAGGACCCACCCTAATGACCTCATTTCAACTTAATTACCTTCTTAAAGACTCTATCTCTAAATATAGTCCCATTCTGAGGTGCTGGCTTCAATCTACGAAGTTGCGGTGGGTGGGATGCAGTTCAACCCATAACAGTAGAAGATACAGTGTGAGCAAAGGTGCAGAAGCAGGGTTTCCATGGTGCCTTCAGACAAACAGTGAAGGTAGCAGCCTGGAGCATAGTTTACACATAATGGAGTCACAGGAAGTCAAGTTATCAATGGAAGTGGAGGTCAGGCTCGTCAGGGTACTGAAACCTGATGAAGGAACTTTGACTTTCAGCTATAGGTCCGGGGGAGCCTTGGAGAGTTTCTCAGCAGTGGGGGAGAGCTGGGTATTGATGGTTAGGCAGTTGGTTGTATGAAGACCATGTAGGAGAGGATGGGGGCAGAGGACAGTTTAGGGCATGGGACTCGAGTCAAACCCTTAGAGAGAGAAAGGAGGGAGGAACATCCTCCAGAAGAACTTCCAGTAGTGATTTAGACAACAGGGAGACAGGACTGGATCCTGGGAAGTTGTGCTGAAAGGCAAAGGCTGCTGTGCAAAACTTGTGCTGGGATTGCAGTCAGTGACTCAGGGCAGCCCTCCTTGTCTCCATCCAAACCCTGCACCTACAGACACAATGGAGGCTGGACACATTGTCTTATTTGGCTGGAAAAACATGACTCCAGTAGCAGACAGACCTCAGTTCAAATCCCAGCTCCTTCATTTATAGCCATGTGTGATGGTCAATTTGATGTGTCAACTTGACTGGACCACAAGTTGCCCAGACTTTTGATTAAGCATTATTCTGGGTGTCCCTATGAAATATGAACTGCCTTTGAACTGGAACACTGGCTTTTTCCTGACTTTGGACTCAAACTGAAATATCAGATCTTCCTGGGTCTCTAGGCTGTCAGCCTTTGGACTGGAACTACACCATCAGTTCTGCTGGTTCTCAGGCCTTAGGATTTGAAACTACACATTGGCTGTCCTGAGTGTACAGGACCCAGATCTTGGAACTTGTCAGCCTCCATAATTGCATGAGCCAATTCCTTATAATAAATCTCTCTCTCTCTCTCCCTCCATCTCTCTCTCTCTCTCTCTCTCTCTCTCTCGCTTTCTATATATATACATATATATATATATATAAATATATATATATAATATATATATTACTATATATATAGATATAGATATAGATATAGATTATATATATATATTATATATATATATAATATATATATAATATATATATATATATATATATATATATAATATATATATATATATATATATATTACTGGTTCTCATGTCTGGAGAACCCTGACTAACACACAGTGTAACTTAATCTCTTTGAGCCTTAGTTTCCCTAGGTTTCTAATGAGAATCGTAAGTCACCTGCCAGACTTGTTGGAGGACTAAATGACATAATGTGTATAATGTCTGGCTCATAGTAGGTGCTCAATAAATGTCAGGTTCCTTCTCATCCCCCTTAGTGGAACAAAGCCCTGAAAGGACAGAGCAGGTAGCTTTAGATACTCACAGCACATCTGAACTGCTCTGGCAGGGCATGTGGTCTGGTGCTACTTGTGCCAGTGTTAGCAAAGCAGCTGGTGGGGCTGGGGCTGGAGCTGGTGTTGTCCCATGTGTGTCCATATGTATCCACATTTTTTTCTGCATAGACAACACCAAATAATGGGCTAAGAGTCAGAAAAAAGGCACCCAACAGCAGGTGTGGCCCTAGGTGATTATCCACTATCACTGTCGATGGCTTTATTTACTGCATCTCTACCATTTGGCAGAGAAAGGATTCACCTCCTTACAATTCATTTAACCCTGAAAATAACCTTGTTACATTAGGTTACATACTGTATTCCAATTTGTAGATGAGGAAACTAAAGTTCAAACAGAATAAGCAGTTTTCTTGAGTCATGTTTAGTTAGAAAATGGTAGAACTGGGTTTGGAATCTAGGTTTGTCCAATTCTAGAAATCATTCTCTTTCCACTAAGCTCTAAGTTGCTTTTCTTGGCCTCTACAAGTCTCAACATTTGAGCTACAGAATGAGACTAATTACACATTACACACAGGACTTACCTCACCATATTTCTCTTTTCCCAGCCTTTGTTGTAGACCAAGTTGGAAGAAGTATGTTCCAGTTACTCTGGAGGCATTACAAACCACCCCAAAACTTAGTGGCATAAACAACTGTTACTGAGCAAAGACTCACTGCCTGACACGCATAGAAGCCAATATTATGGCACCAGCTTTTGAGAAAAGAAAGAGCTTTATTGAGAAGTCAACCAGCAAGGAGACAAAAGACAAGGCTCTCAAATCTGTCTCCCTGATGCAGGGTTCAAAGGTGAAATTAAGGAGTTAGGGGAATTTCAAACTTGGAAACTGTTTGGCTAGTCTTGAATTAGTCTGTACAAGCTAATTGCCTGCTGGAAGCTGCGTATTCCTTACTGAAGGACTTCTTGCTTCATAAAGGGCTCTGGTGGCCAAATTTTTATCCTTTGAGTTTCATAGACTGATGATTCTTGGTTCTGGGTCATCCTGGAGACATGAGTTCCTGTCTTGCACATTTACAGCACTGTCTCTGTAAAATAACTAAAGGTTTGATTAATCAACAAGTTATTTAAGGAAGCAAAACCAGTTTAAGTTGGTCAATGTTTTATGTGCTGTTTCACAACCATTTTGTTACACTCGTGGATTCTGTGGGTCAGGTATACAGGCAGGGTATAATGGGAACGGCTTGACTCTGTTTAATGATGTCCGAGACTTTAGCTGGGAAGATCCAAACAGCTGGAGGTGACTCAGCAGCTAGGAAATGAAATTATCTGGAGGTTCTGGGATGACTTAAAGGTTGGACTCAGCTGGGGCTGTCAGGGCACCTACATGTGGCCTCTTCACATGACCTGGATCCTCAAACATGGCGGCCTCAAGGTAGTTGGACTTTGCCAATGCAGGCTCCAGGCTCCAAAAGTGAGCATCCCAGTGAGCAAGGCAGAAGCTTCATTGCCCTTGTGATCTGGGAAGTCACAGAGCATCGCTTCTACCAAATTCTACCCGTAGAAGCAGTCCCAAGCCTGCTCAGATTCAGAGAGAAAAGATAGATCCATCCGTCAATAGGAGAAGTGTCACTGAATTTTATGGCTTTTTTTTTTTTTAAACGCCACAGGGTATAAAGGTCCAAGGAAAGTGTAGGAGACTGTACCAGAATAATTCCTTGCTGTCATCAATGACATCTTTGTTTTCAGTCAGGCACTCTACCTCACCAAGCATAGAACACTCATGTCTAAACAATGTCGAACATGAACTGGATTTGGTAGTGAACAAGCTTGTCTTGCTTTCTCGTGAAGATAAATGCCTAAACTTTAAAAAGCTCCTTTGCCAACAGCAGTGTCTGCACTAGCACCAAAACATCTGAGAGATGTGGAAAATTCTGTAACCTGTCCAGTTGCTTCTGGGTCATGTAGACCCAGCTTTGCCTGTCAAGATGGGGGAGGGGAGCAATAAATGACTCCAGTTCTTTAAGAATCAGGTTTTTGACCTTTCTTTTAAAGTTAAGTATTTTTAGTTAAATTCAATTTAGGTCATGTAGAAAGCCACAGTTCAATTTTCTTTTTAAAAATAAGTTTCCATAAGTTGGTATATTTTATTTATTTTCTTCATTTATCCAGTTTAAATTATTCAGGGGCTGTGTTTTGGTGCTTAATTGGGCAAGGCATTAATGACCCTGGTGAAAATGAGAGGGAATGGCTGTGTTTATGTCAGGCCTGTTCCCTTTAAATTCTATTTTCTGAAACAGGAGAGTTATTTATTTATTAAAAACTATTAACCCAAATAAATTGTCTGAGACTCATTACTGCATTGCCAGGTGGGGCTCTGGACTTGGAGTTTAAAGTGACCAAAGCCTTACATCATTCTGTTCACAATTTTTTGAGCAAGATGTGTAAAGGAACATGCTCCAATAGCAAGTCAAGAATAAAGAGGGCAGCCTCAAACAAATTCAGAGATTTGTATCACTACTTTCATGACAACTAGTTATTTGAATAGTCATTATTCAGAAGTGACAGTGGATAAAGATTTTTTTAAAAATCTAATTCCCAAAGCTACCTCTTCTGATTTGAAACACTTTTTAATTGTTTTAATTTATTTTTATTTTTATTTTTTAACATCTTTATTGGAGTATAATTGCTTTACAATGGTGCGTTAGCTTCTGTTTTATAAAAATGTGAATCAGCTACACATATACATATATCCCCATATCTCCTCCCTCTTGCGTCTCCCTACCACCCTCCCTATCCCACCTTTCTAGGTGGTCACAAAGCACCGAGCTGATCTCTCTGTGCTATGCGGCTGCTTCCCACTAGTTATCTATTTTACACTTGGTAGTATATACAAGTCCATGCCACACTCTTACTTCATCCCAGCTTACCCTTCCCCCTCCCCATGTCCTCAAGTCCATTCTCTATATCTGCGTCTTTATTCCTGTCATGCCCTTAGGTTCTTCATAACCATTTTTTCTTTTTCTTTTTTTTTTAGATTTCATATATACGTGTTAGCACATGGTATTTGTTTTTCTCTTTCTGACTTACTTCATTCTGTATGACAGTCTCTAGGTCCATCCACCTCACTACAAATAACTCAATTTCATTTCTTTTTATGGCTGAGTAATACTCCATTGTACATATGTGTCACATCTTCTTTATCCATTCATCTGTCAATGGACACTTAGGTTGCTTCCATGTCCTGGCTATTGTAAATAGAGCTGCAATGAACACTGTGGTACATGACTCTTTTTGAATTATGATTTTCTCAGGGTATATGCCCAGTAGTGGGATTGCTGGGTCGTATGGAAGTTCTATTTTTAGTTTTTGAAGGAACCTCCATGCTCTTCTGCATAGTGGTGGTATCAATTTACCTTCCCACCAACAGTGCAAGAGGGTTCCCTTTTAACTACACCCTCTCCAGCATTTATTGTTTGTAGATTTTTTGATGATGGCCATTCTGACTGGTATGAGGTGATACCTCATTGTAGCTTTGATTGCATTTCTCTAATGATTAGTAATGTTGAGCATTCTTTCATGTGTTTGCTGGTAATCTGTATATCTTCTTTGGAGAAAGGTCTATTTAGGTCTTCTGCCCATTTTTTGGATTGGGTTGTTTGTTTTTTTTATATTGAGCTGCATGAGCTGCTTATATATTTTGGAGATTAACCCTTTGTCAGTTGCTTCATTTGCAAATATTTTCTCTCATTCTGAGGGTTGTCTTTTCATCTTGTTTATGTTTTCCTTTGCTGTGCAAAAGCTTTTCAGTTTTATTAGGTCCCATTTGTTTATTTTTGTTTTTATTTCCATTTCTCTAGGAGGTGGGTCAAAAAGGATCTTGCTGTGATTTCTGTTCTGCCTATGTTTTCCTATAAGAGTTTGATAGTGTCTGGCCTTACATTTAGGTCTTTAATCCATTTTGAGTTCATTTTTGTGTATGATGTTAGGGAGTGTTCTAATTTCATTCTCTTACATGTAGCTGTCCAGTTTTCCCAGCGCCACTTATTGAAGAGGCTCTCTTTTCTCCATTGCATATTCTTGCCTCCTTTACCAAAAATAAGGTGACCATATGTGCATGGGTTTATCTCTGGGCTTTCTATCCTGTTCCATTGATCTATATTTCTGTTTTTGTTCAAGTACCATACTGTCTTGATTACTGTAGCTCTGTAGTATAGTCTGAAGTCAGGGAGCGTGATTCCTCCAGCTCCATTTTTCTTTCTCAAGATTGCTTTGGCTATTCAGGGTCTTTTGTGTTTCCATACGAATTGTGAAATTTTTTGTTCTTGTTCTGTGAAAAATGCCATTGGTAGATTGATAGGGATTGCACTGAATCTGTAGATTTCTTTGGGTAGTACAGTCATTTTCACAATGTTGATTCTTCCAATCCAAGAACATGGTATATCTCTCCATCTGTTTGTATCATCTTTTTTTTTTTTTTAATTATTTATTTATTTAATTTATTTATGGCTGTGTTGGGTCTTCGTTTCTGTGCGAGGGTTTTCTCCAGTTGCGGCAAGTGGGGGCCACTCTTCATCGCGGTGCGTGGGCCTCTCACTATCGCGGCCTCTCCCGTTGCGGAGCACAGGCTCCAGACGCGCAGGTTCAGTAATTGTGGCTCACGGGCCTAGCCGCTCCGCGGCATGTGGGATCTTCCCAGACCAGGGCCCGAACCCGTGTCCCCTGCATTGGCAGGCGGATTCTCAACCACTGCGCCACCAGGGAAGCCCTTTTTTTTTTTCAAACATCTTTTTTCTTTTTTTTTTTTTAATAAATTTATTTATTTATTTATTTATTTTTGGCTGTGTTGGGTCTTCGTTTCTGTGCAAGGGCTTTCTCCAGTTGCGGTGAGCGGGGGCCGCTCTTCATCGCGGTGCGCGGGCCTCTCACTGTCGCGGCCTCTCTTCTTGCGGAGCACAGGCTCCAGACGCGCAGGCTCAGTAGTTGTGGCTCATGGGCTTAGTTGCTCCGCGGCATGTGGGATCTTCCCAGACCAGGGCTCGAACCCGTGTCCCCTGCATTGGCAGGCAGATTCTCAACCGCTGCGCCACCAGGGAAGCCCTAAACATCTTTATTGGAGTATAATTGCTTTACAATGGTGTATTAGTTTCTGCTTTATATGTATCATCTTTAATTTCTTTCATCAGTGTCTTATAGTTTTCTACATACAGGTCTTTTGTCACCTTAGGTAGGTCTATTCCTAGGTATTTTATTCTTTTTGTTGAAATGGTAAATGGGAGTGTTTCCTTAATTTCTCTTTCAGATTTTTCATCATTAGTGTAAAGGAATGCAAGAGATTTCTGAGCACTAATTTTGTATCCTGCTACTTTACGAAATTCATTAATTAGCTCTAGTAGTTTTCTGGTAGAGTCTTTAGGATTCTCTCTGTATAGTATCATGTCATCTGCAAACAGTGACAGCTTTACTTCTTCTTTTCTGATTTGGATTCCTTTTATTTCTTTTTTGTCTCTGATTTCTGTGGTGAAAACTTCCAAAACTATTTTGAATAATAGTGGTGAGAGTGGGCAACTTTGTCTTCTTCCGGATCTTAGTGGAAGTTGTTTCAGTTTTTCACCATTGAGAACGATGGTGGCTGTGGGTTTGTCATATATGGCCTTTATTATGTTGAGGTAAGTTCCCTCTATGCCTACTTTCTGGAGGATATTATCATAAATGGGTGTTGAATTCTGTCAAAAGCTTTTTCTGCATCTATTTAGATGATCATATGGTTTTTCGCCTTCAATTTGTTAATATGGTGTATCACATTGATTGATTTGTGTATATTGAAGAATCCTTGCATTCCTGGGATAAACCCCACTCGATCATGGTGTATGATCCTTTTAATGTGCTGTTGAATTCTGTTTTCTAGTATTTTGTTGAGGATTTTTGCATCTATGTTCATCAGTGATATTGGCCTGTAGTTTTCTTTCTTTGTGACATCTTTGTCTGGTTTTGGTATCAGGGTGATTGTGGTCTCGTAGAAAGAGTTTGGGTGTGTTCCTCCCTCTGCTATATTTTGGAAGAGTTTGAGAAGGATAGGTGTTAGCTCTTCTCTAAATGTTTGATAGAATTCACCTGTGAAGCCATCTGGTCCTGGGCTTTTGTTTGTTGGAAGATTTTTAATCACAGTTTCAATTTCAGTGCTTGTGATTTGTCTGTTTATATTTTCTATTTCTTCTTGGTTCAGTCTCTGAAGGTTGTGCTTTTCTAAGAATTGGTCCATTTCTTCCAGGTTATCCATTTTACTGGCATATAGATGCTTGTAGTAATCTCTTATGATCCTTTGTATTTCTGCAGTGTCAGTTGTTACTTTTCCTTTTTCATTTCTAATTCTATTGATTTGAGTCTTCTCCCTTTTTTTCTTCATGTGTCTGGTTAATGGTTTATCAATTTTCTTTATCTTCTCAGAGAACCAGCTTTTAGTTTTATTGATCTTTGCTATTGTTTCCTTCATTTCTTTTTCATTTATTTCTGATCTGATCTTTATGATTTCTTTCCTTCTGCTAACTTTGAGTTTTTTTGTTCTTCTTTCTCTAATTGCTTTAGGTGTAAGGTTAGGTTGTTTATTTGAAATGTTGCTTGTTTCTTGAGGTAGGATTGTATTGGTATTAACTTCCCTCTTAGAACTGCTTTTGCTTCATCCCATAGGTTTTGGGTTGTTGTGTTTTCATTGTCATTTGTTTCTAGGTATTTTTTGATTTCCTCTTTGATTTCTTCAGTGATCTCTTGGTTATTAAGTAGTGTATTGTTTAGTCTCCATGTGTTTGTATTTTTTACAGATTTTTTCCTGTAATTGGTATCTAGTCTCATAGCGTTGTGGTCGGAAAAGATACTTGATACAATTTCAATTTTCTTAAATTTACCAAGGCTTGATTTGTGACCCAAGATATGATCTATCCTGGAGAATGTTCATGAGCACTTGAGAAGAAAGTGTATACTGTTGTTTTTGGATGGAATGTCCTGTAAATATCAATTAAGTCCATCTTCTTTAATGTAACATTTAAAGCTTGTGTTTCCTTATTTATTTTCATTTTGGATGATCTGTCCATTGGTGAAAGTAGAGTGTTAAAGTCCCCTACTATGATTGTGTTACTGTCAATTTCCCCTATTATGGCTGTTAGCATTTGCCTTATGTGTTGAGATGCTCCTATATTGGGTGCATAAATATTTACAATTGTTATATCTTCTTCTTGGATTGATCCCTTGATCATCATGTAGTGCCCTTCTTTATCTCTTGTAATAGTCTTTATTTTAAATTCTATTTTGTCTGATATGAGAATTGCTACTCCAGCTTTCTTTGGATTTCCATTTGCACTGAATATCTTTTTCCATCCCCTCACTTTCAGTCTGTTTGTGTCCCTAGGTCTGAAGTGGGTCTCTTGTAGACAGCATATATATGGGTCTTGTTTCTGTGTGCATTCAGCCAGTCTATGTCTTTTGGTTGGAGCATTAAATCCATTTACATTTTAGGTAATTATCGATATGTATGTTCCTATTACCATTTTCTTAATTGTTTTGAGTTTGTTATTGTAGGTCTTTTCCTTCTCTTGTGTTTCCTGCCTAGAGAAGTTCCTTTAGCATTTGTTGTAAAGCTGGTTTGGTGGTGCTGAACTCTCTTAACTTTTGCTTGTCTGTAAAGCTTTTAATTTCTCCATTAAATCTGAATGAGATCCTTGCTGGGTAGAGTAATCTTGGTTGTAGATTTTTCTCTTTCAACACTTTAAATATGTCCTGCCACTCCCTTCTTGCTTGCAGTGTTTCTGCTGAAAGATCAGCTGTTAACCTTATGGGGATTCCTTTATGTGTTACTTGTTGTTTTTCCCTTGCTGCTTTTAATATTTGTTCTTTGCATTTAATTTTTGATAGTTTGATTAATATGTGTCTTGGCAAGTTTCTCCTTGGATTTATCCTGTAGGGGACTCTCTGTGCTTCCTGGACTTGATTAACTCTTTCCTTTCCCATATTAGGGAAGTTTTCAACTATAATCTCTTCAAATATTTTCTCAGTCCCTTTCTTTTTCTCTTCTTCTTCTGGGACCCCTATAATTCGAATGCTGGTGCGTTTAATGTTGTTCCAGAGGTTTCTGAGACTGTCCTCAGTTCTTTTCATTCTTTCTTCTTTATTCTGCTCTGCAGTAGTTATTTCCACTATTTTATCTTCCAGGTCCCTTGTCCGTTCTTCTGCCTCAGTTATTCTGCTATTGATTCCTTCTAGAGAATTTTTAATTTCATTTATTGTGTTGTTCATCCTTTTTTGTTTGCTCTTTAGTTCATCTGGGTCCTTGTTAAACATTTCTTGTATTTTCTCCATTCTATTTCCGAGATTTTGGATCATCTTTACTACCATTACTCTAAATTCTTTTTCAGGTAGACTGCCTATTTCCTTTTCATTTTTTTTGTCTGGTGGGTTTTTACATTGTTCCTTCATGTGCCTTGTGTTTCTCTGTCTTCTCATTTTGCTTAACTTACTGTGTTTGGTGTCTCCTTTTTGCAGGCTCAGGTTCGTAGTTCCTGTTGTTTTTGGTTTCTGCCCCCAGTGGGTAAGGTTGGTTCAGTGGGTTGTGTAGGCTTCCTGGTGGAGGGGACTAGTGCCTGTGTTCTGGTGGATGAGGCTGGATCTTGTCTTTCTGGTGGGCAGGACCGAATCCGGTGGTGTGTTTTGGGGTGTCTGTGACCGTATTATGATTTTAGGCAGCCTCTCTGCTAATGGGTGGCATTGTGTTCCTGTCTTGCTAGTTGGTTGGCATAGGGTGTCCAGCACTGTAGCTTGCTGGTCGTTGAATAGAGCTGGGTCTTAGCCTTGAAATGAAGATCCCTGGAAGAGCTTTTGCCGTTTGATATTACATGGAGCCAGGAGGCCTCTGGCAGACCAATGTCCTGAACTCGGCTCTCCCACCTCAGAGTCAGAGGCCTGACACCAGGCTGGAGCACCAAGACCCTGTCAGCCATGTGGCTCAGTAGAAAAGGGAGAAAAAAAGAAAGAAAAAAAGGAAGAAAAAAATAAAATAAAATAAAGTTATTAAAATAAAAAATAATTATTAAAAATTAAATAATTAAAAAGTAATAAAAAATAAAAAAAAAGAAAGAAGAGAGCAAGCAAACCAAAAAACAAATCCACCAATGATAACAAGTGCTAAAATCTATACTAAAAAGAAAAAGAAAGGACAGACAGAACCCTAGGACAAATGGTAAAAGCAAAGTTACACAGACAAAATCACCCAAAGAAGCATACACATACACACTCACAAAAAGAGAAAAAGGGAAAAAATTATATATGTCGTTGCTCCCAAAGTCCACTGCCCTCAATTTTGGGGTGATTCATTGTCTATTCAGGTATTCCACAGAGGCAGGGTACATCAAGTTGATTGTGGAGATTTAATCCACTGCTCTTGAGGCTGCTGGGAGAGATTTCCCTTTCTCCTCTTTGTTCGCACAGCTCCTGGGTTTCAGCTTTGGATTTGGCCCTGCCTGTGTGTGTAGGTCACCTGAGGGTGTCTGTTCCCCACCCAAACAGGACAGGGTTAAAGCAGCAGCAGATTAGGGGGCTCTGGCTCAGGCTGGGGGGAGGGAGGGGTACGGAGTGCTGGGTGAGCCTGCAGTGGCAGAGGCCGGCGTGACGTTGCACCAGCCTGAGGCAAGCCGTGTGTTCTCACGGGGAAGTTGTCCCTGGATCACGGGACCCTGGCAGTGGCGGGCTGCACAGGCTCCCAGGAGGGCAGGTGTGGATAATGACCTGTGCTTACACACAGGGGTCCGTGCTGATAGCCAAGGCACGCGCCCATCTCTGGAGCTCATTTAGGCGGTGCTCTGAATCCCCTCTCCTCGTGCACCCCGAAACAATGGTCTCTTGCCTCTTAGGCAGCTCCAGACTTTTTCCCGGACTCCCTCCTGGCTAGCTGTGGTGCACTAACCCCTTCAGGCTGTGTTCACGCAGCCAACCCCAGTTGTCTCCCTGGGATCTGACCTCTGAAGCCCGAGCCTCAGCTCCCAGCCCCGCCCCGCCCCGGCGGGTGAGCAGACAAGCCTCCCGGGCTGGTGAGTGCTGGTCAGCACGGATCCTCCGTGCGGGAATCTCTCCGCTTTGCCCTCTGCACCCCTGTGGCTGCGCTCTCCTCTGTGGTCCGAAGCTCCCCCCTCCGTCCCCCGCAGTCTCTGCCCTCGAAGGGGCTTCCTAGTGTGTGGAAACCTTTCCTCCTTCACAGCTCCCTCCCAGAGGTGCAGGTCCCGTCCCTATTCTTTTGTCTCTGTTTTTGTTTTTTTTTCTTTTGCCCTACCCAGGTACGTGGGGAGTTTCTTGCCTTTTGGGAAGTCTGAGGTCTTCTGCCAACGTTCAGTAGGTGTTCTGTAGGAGCTGTTCCACATGTACATGTATTTCTGATGTATTTGTGGGGAGGAAGGTGATCTCCATGTCTTACTCTTACACCATCTTGAAGGTCTCTCCGATCTGAAACTACTTTTTAAAAAAATTTATTTTATTTAAGTATAGTTGATTTACAATGTTTTGTTAATTTCTGCTGTACAGCAAAGTGATTCAGTTATATATATATATATATTCTTTTTCATAATCTTTTCCATTATGGTTTATCACAGGATATGGAATATAGTTCCCTGTGCTATACAGTAGGACCTTGTTGTTTATCCATTCTATATATAATAGTATGCATCTGCTAATCCCAAACTCCCAATCCTTCCCTCCCCCTTGGCAACCACAAGTCTGTTCTCTATGTCTATGAGTCTGTGAAACTACATTTTGTTGTTTACTTATTCTATATGCTTCTCTCAAAACCATGATGTGTGAGAAAAAGATGGAATTTGGAATTAGGCAGACATGAATTCACAATCTGCACAAATAGGTGAATGTAGATAAGTTACTCAAACTTTCTTAGGCAGTAACCTGGTTAGAACAAAATAGGGAAAATAACAAACACCTGTTGTTGCAATGATTCAATTAAGTATGGGTTGCAAAACCCCCCATTGCAAAGCCTGGCACCAGGTGAACAGGGACACATTAATTGTTGCTTTACCCATTTTTTGCATCTGCAATGGCCCAGCACAGGCAGAGGGCACACCTGTGCTCCATACAGATGATGTGGACTTGAGGCTCTTGTGGCCCGAGAATTTCCAAGTCTATACTTACTCACCTTCATCCCCTCTAAGCCAGGCTGTTGGTGCCTTTCTCTCAAAAGACACAAATCAGGGTTATGACTGGCATTTCAGAGACTTGGGAAGTAGAGATAAAAGGGAGACATTTTTACATTTATTGGATGGTGACTATGTGCCAGGCAACATATTGAGTGTTTCACATATATTTTCTCATTTACTTCTTGTAATGACCTTATGAAGTAGGCATAATGCTCCTTAATCAACCACCCCAAAACATAATGGCCTAATGCAACAACCATTTATTTTTTTTCATGAGTCAGCTGGGCAGCTCTGATGCAGGTCAGGATTGGTTGCCCTCGGCTGGGCTTGCTCATGTGTCTGTGTTCAGCTCGTGGGTCAGCTGGTGCTGACCGGTCTAGGATGGCCTTGGCTGGCTGGACAGTTCAGCTCTACTCCTTGTGATCTCTCACCCTCCTGCAGGTCATCCCTTGGTGCAGTGGTCCAAGAGAGGAAGAGGAAACATGCATGTTACTGTCCTACTGGCCAAAGCAAGTCATGTGGCCAAGCTCTGATTTGAGGTGGGAGAATACATCCAAAGGGAATGAATTCAGGGGGACATGAACAAATGGGGGTCATTAGTACACTTGATTTTTCACAATAGGCATAGTTATTACCCCCATTTGTAGAGGAGGAGATGGAGACTAGCAACGTTGTGCCTCTTATTCACTGGCCTGCCCCCTGGTGTCTTTCTCTGCTGTGTTCTTTTTGGTGATCTACTACATGGGGTGGGGATACTTTCCAATCAGCTGTATTTCCCCTTCTTTCTCATTATCTGGTCTGCATTTGAAGTTTCATGTAAAAGTTTTGGGACTAACCAATTGGTCTTAAAGAAACTCAATGGAATGACATCAAGGGGCAGTGTGGGTAAGTTAGTAAGGTGAGTCTACTTATTAGAAAATGAAGGGGAGGCAGATATGTGATTGGATGGAGCACAGACAGAAGAAAACGAGACAAATGTATGTTTCTCCTCCATCTGCTGGTTTCCCTGATTTTGCCTGGGTCACCTTCCCTGTCTCCATGCCATCCTTTCTGGATCCTGACACCAAGTCTGAAAAAGGCAAGAGCCTGGTATTGACCTGAGGCGCTTATTAGCCCTTGGATCTTGGGCAAGGAAGTTCCTTCCCTAATTTCCCCGAGCCTCCATTTGCTCATGTGAGAAAGAATAACAGCACAGATGTGGGTTGTGTGGTTTAAAGGAGACCTGCAGGTGAAGCGCCCTGCCTAGGCTGAGCCTTCCTGCAGCCGCCAGGAGTCATAGCTGCCCTGCAAGCACTTCTTGGTGCCCGGAAATGCAGAAGAGTCGACCTGCACAACTGCAGCGGCTCTGAGTGAGCTGCCAGCGCGGTGCAGAGTGGCTGAGCAGCACGAGGGCTGTTAATGGATTTTATGGCTTTGTTGAGTATCCCAAACTACAGTTATTAATTATAGGATGCTCTTTAGACACCGTTGCAACATATACATTTTGTCAGTTGATTTGTATAGGCACATATCTGGCAACATAAAGAATGTGCAGGACCAGAACACTTACAAAGCACTGTAATTGCCTTTTACTGCCCTCTTTGGCTTCTCAGACAGGAACAAAGGCTTTGAGGAGAGGACGGACAACTCTCCTTGGTCTTTGGACTGTCTAATGTCTAATTTAGGGTCCAGTGGCAGGGTGACATAACCTGTCTAGGTGCTCAGTATATGGGTTGAATCAATGAATAAACAACTTTTGTTTCTCTCTAGATTCCTCTATTTCCTTAACTATTCCTTATGAACCCTGACTTGTGTGTGATACTGGCACTGCATATATGTATGCAAATAAGGTCAAGGATTTCTTCTGAGACATTAGTTAATGTTTAGGGAGTAACTCTATGAACCTTGTGTGGCCTGGGGGTGGTGGGGAGTTGTCAAGAGTGCAAGGCCGTTGCACTCTGGGTACTGACAATTACTCACGAGGTGTTACAAGGCATGACGTCGGGTGGCCTGGTCTCAAGATACGTGGAGCGAAACAGAAAGGTGGTAACTTCTTGCCTGGTTACCATACTGCAGGGAAGTGTCTGTCCCACTGCAGCCTCGGCAGGACCAGCGGCCCACGTTTGCCTTCTGTGATCTGGTCTATCAGCCGCCGAGAGCCGGGGTTGTCCCTGCCTCTCCAAGATGGTGCGGAGTCCGGCCATTGCCCTCCGGGTCCGCGGTGATGTCCCCGGCTTGGCAACTCAGAGCGGCACTCGCGCTTTCCAGCTCTAGCGTGTGCCTGGCGCCCTCCCCAGACCAGGCGGCACAGAACGTCCGGAGACCCGGCCAAGGGCAGGACCTGCAGCAACGCCCGCCCGCCCCTCCGCACGGATGTCAGCTCCAAGGGCGTGGCGGGGCACGGTGCCCTGAGCCCCCGCAGGCGACGCTCAGGCTCCCGGGCACCACTTCTGAGGGAGCCAGCCCTCCCCCGAGGCAGTTATTTGAGAGCCGGAGCGAGGGCGCGGGGCCGGAGGGCTCCCCGCAGCCGCCCACCCGGTCCTCTGGGAGCCGAGTCCTACCTGGAGCAGGAGCGCCCCGGAGCTCGAGGACGGCGGAGGAAAGTTGGGGGGAGAGGGCGCGGAGCCGCGAGCTTAGAAGCCGAGGCCGGTGTCCGCGTCTCATGAATATGCAGGAGCCACCTCCCTCCCTCCGTGACGTCACGGGCCGTCCCGGGGTGAGCGTCGGAGCTGCTCCGGGTCCGCGCCAGTGAGCGCGGCTGCTGCGGGCGAGCTAGCGGCGCGGCGGCGGGCACCGGAGGCCGAGCGCGGCGGCGCCCGAAGCGCACCCAGCGGCAGGGCAAGGCGGCCCGAGGCCCGGCGGACACCGGCAGGAGAGAGCCGGCGAGGGCAGTAGGCGGCGGCGGCGGCAGCGGCAGCTCGTAGGCGGCGGCGGCGGCGGCGAGGATGGTGACTGGGAGGCTGTGCTGGGTACCGCTCCTGCTGGTGCTGGGCGTGGGGAGCGGCAGCGGCGGCGGCGGCGGGGGCAGCCGGCGGCGCCGCCTCCTCGCCTCTAAAGGTGGGTGCTGGGGAAGTTTCTTCGTCTCCGAGGAGGGAAGCAGGGCGGGCTTGAGGGTGCAAGCGGCGGGGACCCCGCTGGATTTGCACACCCTCCCTTGCTGCAGCTTCCCCGGCCTCCGTGCGCCCGGGATGACCAAAGTGAGCGCCCTGCGCCCTGGACCAGAGAGATTCCACCTGCGGACGCCGGCCCAACCCCTGGGCAGGTTCTAGGGACCCAGGAGAAGGCCAGGTCTTGGGAGTCCGGACAACTTTGGGGGCTTTCTGCGCCGGAGTGGGGGTGTAGTGGCCGAGTGGCGGGCTCCGGCCCGGGAGCGGCGGGAGCAGGGCGCTGGCACGGCGCGGACAGGCAGTTGTCTGCTCCAGCCCAGAGGGAGGAATCAGTGGCGGCGCCTTCAAAGGAGGGAGCAGAGCTCGTCTCCCAGCTCCGGGATGGGGTGGAAACTTGTGGGCTCCGGGGAAGGCCTCCCTGGCTGGCTTCAGGATCCCCCAGGGCGGCTCTGGCTCCCCTGGGAACGCGCGCCCTCGGGGTGGGCCGCAGAGTCCGGAAGAAGTGCGGGATGTGACCCTCCCCATAGCCTCTCCGACTGTGCTTGGGCACCGGAGCACAGAGGCGCAGAATCCGGTGACCTCCCTCCCCGCAACCCTATTGGCTTGGAGTTCTTGACCTCCCCGCTTCTCCCGCCCCGGAGGAAGCGAGATCCTGGTGAACGCCTGGCGCGGTCGGGAGACTGTAGGCTGGCGAGCCGCGGAATTTGCTGCCTGGGAGCGCGGGGCGGAGCGCCGGGGTGGGGGCGTCTGGAGGGCGAACTGAAACGGAAAGTCACGTGCTTGCTGGACGGTGGTGGGAGAGGCAAGGGAGGAGCAGAGCGGGCTTGGGTGGCGGTGGGCGCAGGAGAGGCGGTGGCAGTTCTGGGCTGGAGTGCCCGGCTTGGTGGTAACTTGTTGATTCTCTGCGTTTTGACTAGGATAGGCGGGCGTGCGCTTGGTTTAAAGGCTGTGGCCAGATTTGCCCGGCAACCAGTACGGGAAGGAACGTGGTCACTGACAATCCTCAGAGGACGGAGGAGTTTGCTCTTGTAGATAAAGAGGCTCCCTATTAGCGGCAACCTGATTTGCAAACTGGCTTTGAACCGTAGCTTACCTGTGGCTCAGGAAGGAATGTATTCTACGTTTAATTACCCTTGGAGGGTGGGGAGAGCGCGAGGCCGGCAGTTCGCCTCCTCAGGACCTCGGAAATGCCTCTCCCGCTACTTGAGAGTGAGACGGTTGAGAAGAATAGGAGAGTTTCTGTTTATCCTGTAATCTTTTAGTTTGGTGGCATCGTTTTTTGTAACATTATTTTATAAGCAGGCATCCTGTTCCTTTTCATCAATTCCTACTCCCACCCCCATCCCTGAGAGGTAGTTTTTTGGGGGAGAAGACAAAGGAAAACTGATTATGAAAATGTCTCAAACCTGTGGTAAAGGAAAGGTAAAGGAATGGGTAAAGGAGTCGTTGATCATTCAGCGAGACGCTTGTTTTGGTGAAAGCAAGAATAAAAAACAATGAACGACCAAATCTTTTGCTCTCCTTCCCCAATATAGACACTTTGTTAAATAGGCAGATTACATGTTTTTGATTTTTTTCGTCACTTTGTAGCGGAGCAAATGGCGTATGTTTAAGCCGATGTTTACATACAGGGGGACTCACAGCAAGTGAAGGAAGGGAAAAAAACTTGTTTGGGAAGAAGACCTGGTATGCTTATGCGTCGCCTAGTTCCCAGGTCAAAATGGAAAGCTTGGTAGAGATAAAAGAGAAAGATTGAAAAGAAAAAAAAAAAAAAATCCAGGCTCTCAGTGATTCACGCGTATGTGAATAATTATGTGCATTTTAACCAACACCTTGCATCTTCTCCACTTAGAACATATTCATTTCATGTTGAAAATAAGCCATTTGTCTTTCCGGAGTAAAAAGTTGATTGGTCCTGCGGAGCTAGAGTTGCTGTCTGAATCCCCCGCGTTCTTCCCTCTTTCTCTTTCCAACCACTGGGGGGCTGCAAAGGGCGCTGTTAGCTACATTTTTCTTTTCTTTTCATTTCTTTTTTAAAGACAAATGTGTAATATTTGATCAAAACAGAGACATTTGCTATGACGCTTTAGCTGGGATTTACAGGGCTGACTCTCCTTATTACAATGCACGTGCATTTTATGTCTCCAAATTTCATATAATTTCTGAAGAACATTTGAGATACTGAAGGTATGCTTCATATATGATGTGTCCCACCACTGACTTTGCCTTTTCTAAGGTTCATGTCATTATTATCCCCATCACTAAAAAGGAGAAAAGTCAGGAAGACCTATGAAGAAGATTGAACAAAAAAATAGCTTTCTTTTTCCATACAATTCTGAATTCATTCACAGAGGAAAAATGGGAGTGGGGCATCAAGCTGCCTGGCAGACTTGAATGCACCCTCTGGACAACTGTCTGGAAGTATGTCCTCCCGGCTTGGGCTCGTGTACGATGTCGTGTTTGTGGCACACAGCTTGTTTTGCCTTTGTGTTTCTTGCTTCTTGCTGTACGGAATCGAGCAGCTAATCCCTGAGAACTGTTTGGGGTTTTCGCAGAATCGCTGCACTTTGAGCACAAACATATTCCTGACGTCAGAAATAATACAGTGGCCAGGCAGCTATTATAACCCCTTCCTTTTCTCTCCTGTATCTTGATTATTCAAAGAAGACAAACACTTCCTGCATGCCTTGAAAAGACCAGATCCTATGCATGTGTTTCATGAGCAAAGCTTGGGAAGGCATTGTGGACCCAAGGAGCCTCTAGAGCAGAGAAAGGCATGTCTTATCCAGGGAGAAAAAGACAATACAAAAAAACCTCTTAAGATTTGTGCCAAATTTGGCGATGCATCAGTGGTCTCAGGTCTCAGGGATATGGTACACAAACGCTTTTTAGTTCTCAACATCCAGATATTGGTTGTTCAGGACAATGCTCGAGTAGAGACCATCAGCGATAACTGATGTAGTGCCCGCCTGTGTGCCCAGAGCCTGGCTCAGTGCTCTGGAGGATTCTTAGCAAATATAAGAAGATCACTGCCCCCCACCATTCCTATCTCACTACTACCTTGCTTTGAGAGCTTTGATCTGGCTGGAGACAAGATTTTTATGTGAAGACTTTAAGAGAATGACAGCAGGCCAAGTTTGTGCCAAGTATAGTACGATGCGATGGTGACACAGACAAGGGAGATAGGAAGAGGGCTTGCAAGCACAGCATTTGGTAATAGGGAGGGGAGGAGACAGAGCAGAATTGTAGCAGCAGTTGTATAATTGTAGTAACTGCAGTCTGTGGAACCTTTCCTTAGTGTGTTACAGGCACTGTGCTAATCCGTTTACCTGGGCTGTCTCTCATTTTTACAAATGCAGGGCTGGTTTTGGTAGCCCATTTCACAGAGGAAGAAACTAAGTCTGAAAGAGGGCAAGTGACTTGCCAGGACCACCAGGGGAGGATGTGACACTGGGGTGAGAATGCGAAGGCTCACCATGGCCAGTGCCCCTTGACTGTTCATCGCATATTCTCCCCTTTGGATTTAAAGGCAGATCTAGTGACCACAGGGAAGCTGACTGTATCTCTGAGATCCCCAAGAGCCCCTGTGGCCCTGCATACACAGGGGGAGAGTCCAGGGCTGCTGTTTCAAGGGGCCTGTTGGGAGGTCAATGGAGTGGGCCTTGTTCTCATCCATGGAAACCTGTGCTGTTGCTTCAAGCAGCAGCCTCATCCTCCCTCTTACAGATTCAAAAACCATCCTTGCGTATTCCAAAGTGCACATGCAGAACCTCCCGCGGGGGCGAAGGTGGTGTGGAATTTTTATGGTGAATTGTCCTATATCATCTCTTGGAAAGTAGCATGTGTCTCCTGGGGGTGTGGCAGTTATTTCCCCAACAACTGAAGCACAAATGACAAAATGTCCTCAGCACTGCATCAGAGGGTGCACTCTGACCTGCACTCATCCCAAAGCACCTGTGGTTCCTGGACCAGGATGTGCTCATTCCTGCCCTGGACCCTTTGGACCATGTCTTCAGGCTAGACGGTCACCTTCCTCAGCCTAATGCCTTCTGTGACTCAAGACACAGCTAGGCCTGGGCATGGCTTCCCCTAGGAGCCTTCCCTGACTGGTCCCCCTGGCTGGTCCCCTAGGATGTGGCTCTCCCTCTGGTGTACCTGTGCTCCTTGTCTGGCTCCAGCACTGCCCTGTGAGCCCTGAGGGCTGGAATCTTGTCCTGATTCTCCCTCCCTGTCCTGATCTCCAAGTCCACCCCACTGCCTGGCCTCCGGATGTAAGCCGAGCAGTCAGTAGTGAGTGGCTTGGTGAATCCACCGGTTTGCAGTTGCAGTGCTATTGTTTAATGACACAGAGATTTTGGATGTTTTCTCCTGTCCTGTAGGAAGGAAAATTTGGGCTTCATAGCGAGAGAAACCTGGGTTCAATCCTGGCCCTACTGCTTCCCAGTTAGATAATCTTGGACAAATCAGTGAATCCCTTTGAACCTCAGTTTCCTTATCTATGAAATGGGGTACAAAGATCTACCTTGCCAAGTAGTTGTCGGGAAAGTGTTTAGAAATCACTTAGCACAGTCCATGGCATGTAAATAGCATTAAATACACAGTGACTGTAATTACTGTAATTACTGATCATTTAAACCCTGGGTTCTAGCATCTGAGATTTGGTGACATTCTCCCTTTCCGACTGACCTCTTGGCAGTTCAGTAGCTTCGTTCATATCTTCCCTCCATTCAAACTCTGTTCTCTCTGTCTCTGTGTCTCTCCACATGTGCTATGTGTGGACATAGTCATATATAAATACATGCACACGTAGACATTTGGCTTGAATTGTGAAAACACCTGCCTCTTTCACTAGTCTATGAATGCCTTTGAGGCTGGGACCCATGTCTTGTCTCATTCATGTCAAAAGCCCTGGCACTTAATGCAGGGCCAGCTCTGAGGAAGGACTCAGCAATGTGTGTTATCTAAATAAATAAACATCTCTATGTGCCACTGCCGAAGGTGTGGGATTCTGGTCTCTGGAGGAAGAGCTTTATTGGTGTGATTTGGGTCGTAAAGAGAAGTCCCCTGACCAGCACTTTCCTTCCAGCCTTGCTGTCCCAGAAAGCAGAGAAGCACTCTTTTTTGTTTGTTTGTTTAAGACACTGGCAACCTCTGTGATGATGCATGTTTATGTGGAAGGGGGTAATTGACACTGTGATAACCAAATGACAGCTTGAGACGGATTATTATTTTATTATTTATTATCTAGCCCACCACTAATTGGACCCTGTGGAAATTGGAATGGTGGGTTTGCAGATGAACCATGAGAGGACTGAGCTGGGGGAAACATGCTGAGCTGAAGACACTGGCACTAAACAGGACAGAAGTTCGCCATCTTAATCAGCTGGGGATTCTGTAGCAAAAATAACATAGATCAGGTGGCTTAGAAACAACAGAAATTGATTTCTACAGTTCTGAAGGAAGGAAGTCCAAGAATGATTATGTTCTGGTGAGAGTTCTCTTCTGGGTTGCAGACTGCTGACTTCTTACTGTGTCCTTCTGTGTGGAATGCAGAGAGAGGAAGCAGGCTCTCTCACGACTCTTACAAGGACACTAATCCCATTCATGAGGGCCCCACCCTCATGATCTCTTCTAATCCTAATATGCTGGGATTTGGGTTGTAAGGAGAGGGTCTCCAAAAGGCCCTGGCGCCTAATACTATCACATTGAGAGTAGAGTTTCAACATGTGAATTTTGGGAGGACACAAACAGTCATCCATACCAATCATGCTGTCAGCTTTGGGGGAGAAGACAGGAGGCGGCAGTGGTTGGAGGAGGAAGCTTGGGGTGAGAGTGAGGCCAACCCAAACATGCATTGGGCCCCATTTTTAGCTGTTTCAGCCAAGAGCTATGTCTCAGTCTCCTGTTATTCTCTATGAGCGGAATGAAAAGCTAAAACAAATATCAGATATCAAAGAGCTCTGTCTAGGGCAAACATCACACATGACACAAACTATTGGAGAACTTGGTAGCTTCTGGGAAAAGGGTAGACAACTGTGCATGAAACACCTGGAAAAAGTTTTGTAGGAAAGGAAGAAATTGGCAAGGATAGGAGAAGCCAGCAAAGATTAACAGAGAAAATGAAAGAGGTCTTGATGGGTGAGTAGGCATTTGGTCAGCAGATAGGAGGTGGGCAGGACAGGTAGATGCAAGGTAAGAATGCCTATGTTGGTATGCAGGCAGGAGTAAGGAGGGAGCCCAGCCCTGGACAAATATATTTCTGCATACAGATTTATAAGGCTAATAAAAGAGTGAATGTTTATTGAATGCATACCGTGTGCCAGGCACTATTTTAAGCACTTCGTATATGTCAGTTGGTTTGATCTTAACCCCAGTTGGTTTGATCTACCAATGATGCAGGTAGAATTACTATCCCATCTTTACAGAGGAGGAAACTGAGGCCCAGAGAAGGGAAGTAACTTGTCCAAGGTCCCACAGCTTAGAGACAGTAGAACTGAGATTTGAACCCAGAACAGTGTGGCAGACGTGGATTTCCCATATCACACAGGCTTACCTAGCAGAGTGATGTGTTTTCAGCCCGAGGAAGGCTCTGATTGAGGCCAGAGAGGCTCTGTTGCCCTGGAACATTCCGAGGCAGTTCAAGAACATTTGGGTTTCACTTCAAAATTGCTGAAAGAATCAGTTTATCTGGAAGCCTCACTCTCTGGCTGACTTCCCCGTCAGGAGCGAACATCGTCTTTCTTTTCTTGCCCGGGCAGCTGGAAGCCATCCTCCCCTCCCGTCATGCTTGGCCTCAAGTAGAGAAGGCAGCTGTCTGCATTGCATGGTCCACTGGAGGGGTCTTCTGCATCAGGAAGACCTCCTAGCAGTTGTTCATTTGGGTTAAACATGGCCCTCCTCTGACTCCTTTTTTTTTAAGCAGGCAGGGTTAAGAAAAGCTACCACAGACACTTTCAAGTATATTAGATGTACTTGAAGCCTGGACTCTGGGGAGATTGAGGAGGGGATGCTGAAAGGCGAGTGTGGCAGGAGGCGAGAGAGATGGCATAGGTGAAATAGAAGGTAACGTGACTGCTTATAAGGCTGCCTTTTCTTCTGCTGTTGTGGCAGGATTTTATATATGTCAGTTGTCTTTTTCACAAATACCCATTTTACAGATTGGTAAGTGAACACCACAGAGCATGTAGCCGCAGAGCCAGGAATCAGACCAAGGGGTCAGACTAATTGCAGTTGGTTGCAACCCAGCACCAGGAAGCCAGGTGATATCTTGGATGATGTCACCCAAAGAGCACTTCTCCCACTTCTTAGTAGTTTTCTAATCCTCAGGCACTTGTTTCCAGTACCTTCTCAGGACTTTGCTTGTCCCCAGCTCAATGTCCTCTGCTTACATCAGTCCTCCAGAGATGGCCCTGACCAACTCTTCTCCTAGCTCACCTTAAGCCCTGCTCAGAGGCTTGCTCCATGTCTGTCTGCTCTAGGATGCCCTGGGGTACCACCAGCCCCACGTGTGCCAACCCAGCCTCTCATCTTCCCTCCAGGAATCTGCTGCTTACTCTGTGGCCTCTGTTTGGATGAAAGGTACAACATCTGCACACTCACCCAAGCCAGAGCCCTGGAGTCCTCCAGCATCCTCATCTCTCCTCTTCCATCACACCCCATCCTTCATCAAGTCCAATTGATTCTACCCATAAAGACCTAGAACCTTCCCACTCCCCTCCATGCCCATTGCTACTGCCTTATTTAGCATGTCTTGGGAATGAAAGCACCCCCTCCTCATCCCATCCATCACCCTGTTGCCAGGATGGGTCACATCAACCCCTGTCCCACCAGGCCTATAAGAAATTCCATCCCAATCATCATGAATTCCATCCTTCACCATCCATGCTGCAGTCTGTTAAGGTCCCAGGGTTTTGAGAATAACGTAACACTCTTGGAATTGCCTCAAGATTCCATCCCTCACAGGTTACCCTTGTGATGCTCATTGTCTGAACAGCCTGGCTTCTTGATGTCCCTGGCTGACTCTCTACTTCCATGGGCAGCAGAATCTTTGCTGCCACTGGGGTTCCAGCACTTGAAGTCTAATTCTCCTATTACATTTCATTGCCATTGCCTCGGGGGGTGCTTGGGGATAGGAGATGGAACAGGCCACCAGTTCCCATCCTAGAGGAAACCAGCCCTTCTCCCACCTTCTACCTCTCCTATCCCTACCATCACCCCTTCAAGGAGCTCAGGCTTTCATAGAGCAAAGGCCTGGACCGAGTGTCTACAGAGATCTTCTGCCTACGCTCTTGCAACCCAAGCCTCCTCTGAAGCTAGGATACACAGAGAGCCTCACCCCTGATGACAAACCACAGTCCTCTCAAGATAGATCCAAACTCTCCAGCCTCACATAAAAGTCCGTTGATGGTTTCTCCCCTCACTTCTCATCTGGCCTCCTCTTCTCTCAGTGAACTTTCCAGCAGTTTCCAGATAATAAATACTATCTTCTATCAAGAGCTTACTGTGTGCTGGGCTCTGTTCTGAGTGCTTTATAGGTACTAATACTCATTCAGTCCTCCAGCCACTCAATCAGATGTGTGCTCTTATTATCCCCATTTTACAGGTGAGGAAACTGAGGCCAGGAAGGTTAAGCTACTTACCTAGTTCACCCAACTACTACTACTACTACAGCAGAGCTGGGATTTGAATGGACCAAGTCTAGTTTCAGAGACTAGCCCCTTATCTGTTGGGTTAGTGACTCTCAAGCCTGGATACACAGTGGAACCACTTGAGAGTTTCAAAATAACAGAGATGCCTGGAACACCCCTGCAGAGATGCTGGTGTCATTGATCTAGGTTAGGACTTGGAATTTAGTTTAAAGCTCTCAGATGTTTGTGATGCCCAGCCAAGGTTGAGAAGTGCCCCTGCCAACCCCTATTGCTGACAGTTACCCAGGGAATGCTTCATTTCTTGGCATGGGTTGCAGGGCTGCTACTGGGTGGGGGCCTTGACCCTCTTTATTTCACCACCTCTGGTTTCCCCCACCACAGTGCCTATCGCCTCCCTGTATCCCCAGGCAGACTGTGAGCCCCTCGAGGGGGAAGCATCCTGTGTGACTGGTGCCCAGCACAGTCTGAGGTCCAGAGTGAATGCTGAGTGTTGAGGGAGTGACGATATGCCAGGGTGATGCCACCCACACTGGCTGCAAGTCCCTCAGGACTCTGCCCATGCACACTTCCCCCGGTCAGGGCTACTCCCTGCCTTTGGTCACTGGTAGGAACTAGTCATCAGGCCTCTCCCCTTTAGTTAACTGATTCTCCTTCCAAACCAATGACAGCATTCACTTTGTAAAGGTTGAAAACACTCAGTTCTGCAGATGAGTTGAGAGAACTCTAGCCACACCAAGATGTGTAAGGGAGTCAAGTCCAGCAGATGCCGCTGGAATTCTCACTGAGAAAGGCTGTAAATGCCACTCCCGTAGCTTCTAAAAATGCTTAATTGGCTGAAATTTGACTTAAGTTTTGCCGATTGAAAAAAAAAAAAAACCACACAGCACATCATTTTTGTGATTTCTGCCACTTTGCATTTCCGTGATGTCTGTTGTATAATGTAGTTAAACAAATCTTCAGTCTTCAAAGAAGCCTGACGGGGAAATCGCCTGTGGAGAAGGCAGCGACTCCAAGTCACGTGACTTGGATCCACTGATCCGTGTGAGGCTCAGGGCACATCACTCAGCCCTCTGGGATCTGCTTTTCCCTGTGCAGAAAGGACAGGATGGCACCTCCCTCCTCTATTCAAGAAAGTTCTGAGTATCCACGTGCAAGTGGCTCTGAATACCCTTTGGAAGGATAAAGTGCTTAAGAAAATAAGGTGATCAGATTTAAGAAACTGGTTTTGAGACTTCAGGAAACCCTCCAAGCAAAACCCTACATCTTTCCGTCTTTATACTGTCTTACCAATTTAATTAATGATATTTTCAGGAGAAGTCTGAATTTAGCGGTAAGGCCCTTCCTAATTCTGTAATGTACATTATGCCTATGGTACACAGCGGGTGTTCACCATGGTTATGCAAGGGGTGCAGCAGTTGCAGGCCCATAAATTTTCAGGGAAGACCCAGTCAAAACTGTTAATATGATGTCAAGTTGATGTGTCATTTTCCAATTTGCATGGCTAACTGCATTGCAACAAATTAATTAAAACAGATAAATGTTAATCTAATGCATGTCTCCTTGTAATGAATGAAATATAACCATTACAGGGTATTTGATTTATTATTTTAGTTTATAAAATGCCAAATTCTTCTGTAAAGTTAGATACAATAAGAGGAGAAGCTGACCCATATATAGCACTAGGAAAAATAATCACATTTCAATAAATTAATCACTCTCTAAAAGGATATAGTTCATTAACACCATGAACTGAAAGCGTTAGATGTAAATTAGATTAACCTTTTTAGCGACACTTGCATTTATATTGCATACTCTCTTCAAACTCCAAGCACTTTACATTATATTAATTTGATGAACCCTCCCCAGACCCTTTTTAAGTAAGTACATATATCAAAGTTGGAAGGGAGGAGAAATGAAACCCTTCAAAAATACTGAAATACTTGTCTTAAGATTTATGATTTCCTCTTTAGCAGTACAGTGTATGCTGGACTTCTGGAGCTTGAGAACGTGGGTGGTATTCAGGCTCTCTCGTGCTGTCGGGAAACAATTAGTCCATCACTCAGCACCTGAAGCCAGAGATACTTGTGCTTGGTGCTCAGGCCAAATGCTCAAAGGAAACCCTCTGCCTTCTTTCACAAAATACACCCCAGCAACAGTGGGTCTGGCTGTGGACAGGGCAGCCCCAAGTGGGTGTGGGTGATGGGAACTTAGTGCCCCACTGGGGCCTCCAAGGGTCATCTTCCCTTGGGCCAGCTGCGGCTCCTCTTTTACATCCCTACCCTTGATCATCTGGGTGCTGAGGATGAGCTGTGGTGAACAAGACCTTGGGAGGCTATTGGGAGAAGAAAGAAGGAGGGACAGGGAGATGGGAATGGGCTTAACCTCTTCAGCTGGGGGTCTCTACTCTGGCCTGCCTGAGTTGGGGGCCAAGACCGCTGTCTCTTTACCTGCTGGGATGGAGAGTGAGCGCCTGAGAGAGGAGGAGTCCCTCTCCATCTAGCTGAAAGCCTGATCTTCAAAGAAACTTTCCTGAGTGAGGACCTGGGTCTTCTGTAGCAGCTTGTCACCGGGACCACTCCTCTCCTATGGGGGCTCTGCCTACTTGCAGGACTTACTGTCATTGCCTGCTGGAGATTGCACAGAGGGGAGAGGAAGCAGGGCTTGCATTATAAAAGCCTATGAAGAATCAGGGGAGGAGACTGTAAGCATTTCCTGAGCTTGGTTGACTGTGTGTTTGGGTGAGTTTGGTGGTTTGAGGTTCTGAATATTTATTTTTCCAACTTTCTGTTCCTTCAAGTTCTCAAACCCACAAGTGCTTTCCTAGGGGCAGATTTTCACTTTATTCCACAAACCCATTGAAATGCTGTGTGTTTCAGACAACGGCCTGCCCTGGAGCTAGCGCATCACTAATGGTTAGACATGAAATAGAATGTAGGAGAACAACGTTGGAGTGTCGGGGATTCTTCTCCCTGCTTCTGGAGTTGGAAAATCATGTACTCTGGTCCTCATGCAAGGACGGTTTAACCCCACGCAGTCCTAGGATCTCAGCTCATTCTGCTCTGCCGGCACTTCTTGGCACACTTGTCTGCTGCAAAATGCTCCAAATTCTCTCCTCCAGACCTCGTATGGAAGGGATTAAGAATTTGGATTTAGGGGACTTCCCTGGTGGCTCAGTGGTTAGGAATCTGCCTGCCAATGCAGGGGACATGGGTTCGAGCGCTGGTCCGGGAAGATCCCACATGCCGCGGAGCAACTAAACCCGTGCGCCAAAAAAAAAAAAAAGAATCTGGATTTAGAGTCAAGAACTAAGACAGGCCATCACTCAGGAAACTCAGAAATGCTAGGGAATGAGAGAAAATATTGAATTTGCAGTTTATGGTATTTTAAGAGTTTCCTTCCTTCCTTCCTTTCTTCCTTCCTCCCTCCCTCTTCATTTCTTTTTTCTTGTGTGTTTTTGTTTGTTTGTAGGAGGGTGCTTGGTCATTTGGAGCAGGGAAGAAGGCTAAGATAATTTATAATCAGAGTTAAAAAGAATTTCACTTTCAAGACCTAGATTTCACTTTCTTTTTGTTGGTTATTTTCTTTTTTCCCAAAAGCAAACCAATTATTTTGGCTTTATGACACCATCATGAGAAATATCAAGATGGTTGTATCTTATGTATTAATTTTTAAATTATATTTAAGTCTTTTTAGTGATTTATTCTTCTTTTAACTAGAGGTCACTAATAAAGCACTTTTTTTTTTTTTTTACTGCACTTGCATCTTTTTCCTCTTGAAAACCCCCCTGCCTCCCCTCCACCCCAATCTTCCTGTCCTTAAATTGCAGCCCTCTTACGTGGAGGAACTCAAGTCAGAGACCAGCCAAGAATCTTTGCTTGAAGATGGAGTTTCCCTGGAGTTTTGCTTTCAGACGTGTCCCACCTCTTGTCCCAGAGCCCACGAGGGAGGAGGGGAGGGCTGACGGAATTGTTGGGTCACCTTCCTCACCCTTCTCATCCGCTGCTTCCCCCTCCTGCGATATCTCTTCCTGCTCCCCAAGTCCCTCCAGGATCTCTCTGCAAGACCTTGGTGGCACCAAGGTCTGCTTTTGGAGGTAGTGTTTGGCTGCTCCCTGGAAACCACTTCTTAAATTACTACCAATAATCATGAGAATCATCATCTTCCTAATCTTACAATTTGTTTTCTCCATCCAATGGGAAATGTGAATAGAAGCATCTTTAGAAAACTTTGCTACTTCTGTGGATCAGAACCACCTAATCTTTAACTAAAGACAGAGGGCTCGCTATGCAGCCACAGCTTCAAAACAAGTCACGTGGTTCATACTTCCAACCAAATGGGCTCTGGCAGAGGAACTTTGGAGCTGCCACTGCCCCTGTCTCAAGTCTACTAGACGTGGTGACCTAATGCTCTCCTTACATCATCTTATCAGAGAGGAAACACTCTGACTTTCCTGTAAGCTAAGGCAATGGGACATGATGCAGGATCTCACTTGGCGACATGCGCATTTAGAAAGAGAGGGCGCTGCTCAACCCCTAGGGTTACGCATTCGTACACTGGTGGTGTTTGGGGCAGCGTGGCAGGCTCTCTGGAGGGTGTGGGGGACGTGTGAGGCAGATGGGTCTCTGTCATGGTGCTCAAACCATATTAGGGTGATTTAGCCCCTGTGCTCAAATTGTGGAAGCCCTCCAAGGATGCGTCTATGTGACACCTTATGTCATCTAAAAGCTGGCAGTGGCGGCTACAGGTCTTAAAAAGCTGGGCTTCTGCGCATGCTGACTGCCAGCTCTGGTGGGTCTTGATGTCTTTTCACTCTTGGGTCCCGGCATGGAGATAGCCTAGTACTTGGTGTGGGTGGCTTCCCTGGCCGTGGGTGAAGACGTGCACTTGGACATCCTCTCTCCCCAGAACCAAGGCAGCCTTGATTTCCAGGGACCTTGAGCCCTGCCAATCCCCAGCCAACCCTCCTGAGCACCTAAGAAGGCGACCCAAGAGACAAGGGAGGGGGTTGCCCATCCATTGTGATGCAAGAGCCTCAGGTGTGCAGACTGGGGGTGTGCTCAGACCCAACCACAGAAGCACTGCCTGGATACGGGCACCCAGCCCAGTGTCTCCCCTTCATGAGCCACAAGGACTCACCTGGTTCTCTAGCTTGATTGCATCTGCTTAAAGGCAGGGCAGGGTTTCTCCTGAGCAGCAGCCAGCACACCTGACTCAGCAGTCTGTAGAGCACCGATCCTTCTCTGTCTGGTGTTCTCAGTGTGTTCTTCAGTGTTCAGCTGTTCTTGTCTCTGGTCCTTGCTTCTTGTTACAGGCAGTATCTATATCCCTGACTCTTGTCTTTCTACTGCAGCCAGCTCAGGATAGGGATGGGGGGCGGCGAGGTGGGGGAGGGATGAGGAGGCAGGGGCCTCACTGCTCAGAGAGCACTTGGTAGCTTGGATTCTCCTTGCCTGACTGTACTTCTCTATCCCTGCAGCTCATGGACTGATTCCTCTTTAATCCACTTCTACGCAGCCCTTGGTGGTTCTTCCAAACACACACACCCAGTCCATCACCTCCTGCTCAGAATCCCTCCACGTCGCTTCATCACTTTCAGGATAAAGTCCACTTTCCTTGGCTTATCCCAAAAGGCCCTTAGTGGGTGCCTACCTGTTCCTGGGCTAGAAAGTGAGCTCGTTTGAGCAGAGCCCAGCACCCGCACAGTGCCTGAGGAGTGAATGAGTGAATCTTCTCTCCATACGTTGTCCTCACGCTTCAGCCTGACCTGCAGAAAGAGCCCAGTTCCCTGCCTCATGGGTCTTCTTGTGTCTCTGCACCAATGCACACCCCGCCCTTGCCCCATCTGCTTTTGCCTTGTCTGGCAGCCTGGTGCCTCTTCTGGGATCCATCCCTGGGCATCCCCTGGGAGTATTCTTACCCCGTACCTCGATTACACAGCTCCCATACGGACCTCCACGGTGGCACTTACCAGCTTGCCTACCTGCCCACCTGCCTGTTCCTCACTAAACTGTCTGATCCCTGAGGTCAGGGTCTGTGACGTCCTCATCCTGTGCCCCCAGGCATGTATGGTCTAGCACAGGGTAGGTGGGTGAGTGATGGCTGGAGTTCCCTAGAACCCAGCTTGTTGCCTTGTGGGGATGGAGGGCTGGGGTGGAGTTCCCCTTGATTCATCTTTCTCCTTCATCCCCCTGGGTCCCCAGTGCCCATCTTTCCAGTGCAAGCCCACCCGAGTAGGGCTGGTGGAGAAGGAGGATTTGGTTAGGAAGGTTAGCATCGCGGGCTGGGTGCTGGCTATCATTGGCATGAGCTGGTGCATTCAAGGATGGGGAGACAGAGCCAGGCTGGGGGCAGGTGACATGTTGGAGGTGAGACACATTGGGGACTGGGAAGTTAGATGGCTCAGGGCCTTGGACCTCTGAGGCTGATGATTCTGGGGGCCATTTCCAGAGTGTATATGCTTCTGGGATAATTAATGTAAAGTAACTTTCCCATCAATGAAAAAGCTTAGTCATGAGCTCCCTCTTTCATCTGTAACACTGAATGCCACCTATCTGGGAAAACATCTGTCACTGCACCGATGAGAATTAAGCTGTAACCATCGGCTGCTGCGGGTCTTACGCTCTGCCCAGTGCACTCTCCATGTCTCTCAGTGGTTACTCCTTGCCCGTGTCAGCATCCTCTTAAGCCTCAGACTGTAGAAGTCCTACGTGTGTAAAGCATGCCTCCTTTTCCAAACAGGCCATTAAAAGCGATTTGCAGTTGGCGACATCAGATGCATGTGTATGGAGAGGCCAGGATGAGGTCTTCAGTTGGAAAAGCTTTGCCGTCAGTTAGAGTGAGACGGCCCCACGTGATGAGGCCCTTGGGGTGCTGCCCCCATAGCTAGCGAAGTGGGCGAGCAGGAAGAGGTGCTGAGATTCCCAGGCTGTGTACACAGTCCACAAAAAAAAAAAAAAAAAAAAAAATGAGCAAGTGGGCATCTTTCAAAGTCCACACATTTCCTTCCAGATCTAAGGATATGCTGGTTCAGTTTTAAGCATTCAGGCTTTGACACTGTGCACAGGGAAACGCCACCATCCCCATCCAACCCAAATGCAGGACTTTTGAGGCTGGTGTTGGTAGGGGACGCTCCTGGGGGTGCTCCCGGGGGATGTGGCTGTGCAGGGGTGCACGGGGCAGGTGGCTAACAGCCCTGACTCTGACCCTGAAGCCCCCCTTCTCCTTGGGGCAGGAGTTTTTGTGTAGGTTATGCTGCTGGGGCAGGGGCCTGGACAGGACTGAGATGCCGCCTTCCCGTAACTCTGGCTCAAGTGGGAATAGCTTCTCCCTCTAGATATTAAGGCTAGAGCTTGGACCCAACTGGGTTTGACTAAAGGCTCAGGGTGCATAACAGGGAAATAAGCAGAAAGGATTATGAAGGCAGACCACTGGTTTGCATTGCTTCAGAACCAATGGCCCCTTTTTACGACAAATATTTTGTAGTCCTCCCATTATTATCCTGAAATGAAGTGTACTGATATTACTGCTTGCTTGCATACATAATTTAACAAATCAGTATAATGCTTTAACTGAAATATAAAGAAACTAAAAGGAAAATAATGTATCATAAAATAGTGTGTAATGCTTGTGCCCACCTATACTAGAGGAGTAGTGAATTGGATGTTTGCTGTGAATGCCACAGCTACAAATGCAGATGGATCCAGGTGCGTGGTATTGGCAAGTCAAATATCATGGTTGATATTGGGGTGATGTGATGTTAAGAAATGGTGACATACTTCCGGTGAAATTCTGAACAAGACAAAGTACCCTCTGGCCTTAATTCATAGGATGGTTGTATTCCTGAGAAACTTGGGGTTTATTAAAGCTACACGAAGAATATTTAGCTGACTCATTCCAGTGCCATTAGTACGAGGAAGAGAACCGTGGAGTTCTAGATGGTGTGCTGGGGGATGTCCAGGACGAGAGGTGCCTGGAGGATATACCGCAACACACACACACACACACACACACACACACACACACACACACACACACACACACACACACACACACACACACACACACTGACTCCTAAGTTCCTGCTTCTAAGATGTACCAAAGCTGGATCCCATATGTACTTGCAGGTGAAATTGCCTTAAAAGGTAGACAACTTCTGGAACTGTAGTCTTTCCGGGGAACTTTTGGGGCAAAGGGGAAAATGCCACTAGCTGGTGGACACCTGAAAGAGGTTGTCCCGTTTCACCAGAAGACCTTCTGAAGAATAAAGCCTTCCCAGGGGGCATGTTGGAAGACCGCACTGAGCCCATCAACCATGTGCTGGAGCGTCATGTAAGGGGATAGACCAGCGGAAGGGAGGACCGCTACTTTGCCTAAGATGGAACCAGGCTGGGAGTAGGTGACATGTTGGGGGTGAGACAGGTTGGGGCCTGGGAATCTAGATGGCTCAGGACCTTGGACCTCTGAGGCTGATGATTCTGGGGGCCATTTCTAGAGTGTATATCCTTCCGGGATAATTAATGTAAAGTAACTTTCCCGTCAATGAAAAAGCTTAGTCATGGGCTCCGTCTTTCATCTTTCAACTGAATACCACGTATTTGGGAGAAGATACTTTGCTTTAAGTATAGAGACATGTCTTCCCCTTTCCCTTCTCCTGCCTCTCTTCCCCACAAGCAGAAGAGTAGGGTGGAGGGGAGGAGGAGAGAGCAGACCACACTCGGCCCCTCCATCAGGAGACTTTGGAATACCTTGCCTTTTTGGGGGGAGCAGAAGCTTTGTGGGTCAGATAGGAGACTGGAGCTTAAAAATGAGTTGGGTTGAGTCTTAGTAATTGAATGAAAAGCTGTAGAATTGGTCTGGAGTCTCTTTAAGGCAGTTGCCATCCAGTGGGAGGGAGGAGCTTGACAGCAAAAATAGGGGGCAAAAGTAACAGCTGTAGGGGGCAAAAATAACAGCTGTAGGGGGCAAAAATAACAGCTTTTCATGTTTATATCCAGATGGATTAAATGCTAACAAACTGGCTAGAGTATATATTATGGTCCATACTGATATTTCAGAGCTAAAACATTGTTTTCTTGGATGGAAAATTCTTCCTTAGTGTTCTCATTGATAATTTAGAGGGATGAGGGTTTTTATTTTGTTATTAATCCCTAGGTGTCTGTTTATTTTCCCCCCCTTCCTTCACATAAGCTTAAAGGTGCTCCTAAGAAAGAGGCTGAATTGCCAAAGAGAGTTTCAGTAACTCTGAGATGAAAGTGCATTTTAATATTTTGATTTAATGGGAAATGGTATATCCCCTTAATAAGGAGTTCAGTGACATTTGGTAGTTCTGTAATATTTGACTTGGAGTTGAGTTTATAAAAATTTCAGCCCAACGGTAACTTCGGGGCACTAAGGGATATGTGTATTTCTGAAATGAGAAGACCTGGTTGACATTCTGATTCTAAAATCAACATCATCTCTTATGCGTCACCATATTTTCAATTATAATGGACGATGGGCCGTGCATTTAAAAGTGCTTTCCCTGCAAGCTCCCTCCCAGACCCAGCTGGGGAGGGAGAGTTCTCACACCAACTCTTCCAACTTAACTTACTAACATGCTTCCTTCTCCAAGACTGCTTTGTTTTTTTTTTTCTCCCCACATTGGTTCCTCAGGGATTCTTTAGAAAGTGGAATCTTTTTTAACTTCATGGGGGAATTTACATCCTGAGTCACCTGAAAAGGTTGAACTTGGGAAAAGTAAAATCATGGCAGGAAAAGCCTGAGGTTGTATGAAATAGCTCTGACAGCCAGACAAAAGTATTTCTAACAAAATCTGGGGAGTAAAACCAATGTCTAGGGCATGGCATTCTAGTATCTCTTGGGTGTTTCAGGATGATTCAGACCTTCTCTACATTTGTTTCTCATTTCAGCATTAGCTTACTCTCCAAGGAAACAAATGCCCTAAATGGATTATATCAAGAACCCGATATGCCACTCGTAGGCAGCGAATAAGGTCGGGGTTACACTCAGGCAGTCCTAGGACGCAATGGTTTTGTGGAGTAATGTGGGTTTTTATTTTTAATTTTAAAAAGTTTTTAAAAATAAATTTATTTTTGTAATCAATGGAGGCAAATTTTATATAAGTCACCTATTTCGAGTGTACATTTCAATAATTTTTTAAATAAATTTACCAAATGGCTCAACCATCATCAATCAGTTTTAAAACATCTCTATGACCCCGATAAGATCCCTCATGCCTATTTACTCTTTGTTGCTTTTGTTGTTGTTGTTTGTTTGCTTTGCCAGGAGGCTCAAGAGCAGACGTCCCTACATCAGAGAGTGGTCACAAAACCAGGTCTGCGATGGCCCTCTCTTCTACCCACAGTCAGTCTAGGGTGGGGCAGGCCGGGTCTTTTCCCCACCCACCTCATCCGGCTGGGCTAGAGGAACAGAACAGCTGTGGACTTCGTTGGGGCCTGCTACCAGTGGCTTAGAATTAGGGGCCTCTTCCCCAGCGGGGCTGTGAGCTCCCAGCTGGCCTTATAGCAGGTCTTGACCCCTTCTCCAGTGTACATTGTCAACAGACTCAATAAGATGCAGGTTGGATAGAGAATAGTCAGCAGCTTCAAGAGTGTGTGTGGGGAGGGGATTTGTGTGGCTCTCGAGGGTGCCTTGCCCACATTCCCTCTGCTCCTGCCATTTTCATAGATTCAGGCCCAACTTCCAGCACTAGCTGCCCTGTGCCTGTGTGCTCTCTCTGGCTGTGAGACCCCTCTCTGCCTGTGTGTGTGTGGGCCAGGTCAGAAGTCCCAGGGAATTAACACCCCCAGGAATGGTCCTCCACCAGTGACTGACAGGAGTTGGTGCATCAATACCCCTGCTCCCTTGTCACTCAGGTGGGAGAACACCACAGCCTTTCACATGGTCCTCAAGGGGTTCCCACGAGGTGTGGGCTCCAGTTGCCCGGTTTCCACCCTTTGTTCCTGAGTCATTTCTCCCCTCCCCCACTGGTCTTTCCTGAGATCTCCTCCAGATAAACCACCTGCACGCAAATCCTTGTCTCAGGCGGAGCTTGCTCCTGGGGAACCCAAACAGATAGGAGGAGCAAACACGAGAAGGTATTTTTTTTTTTTAAGTTAAATTTTATTGGAAATACATTTCTTTTTTTTTTTTTTTTAATTAATTAATTTTTTTGGCTGCGTTGGGTCTTCATTGCTGTGCGTGGGCTTTCTTTTTAGTTGCGGTGAGCAGGGGCTACTCTTCATTGCCGTGTGTGGGCCTCTCATTGTGGTGGCCTCTCTCATCTTGGAGCACCAGCTCTAGGTGCGTGGGCTCTAGAGCGCAGGCTCAGTAGTTGTGGCGCACGGGCCTAGCTGCTCTGCAGCATGTGGGATCTTCCTGAACCAGGGCTCGAACCCGTGTCCCCTGCATTAGCAGGCGGATTCCTAGCCACTGCGCCACCAGGGAAGCCCCAGGGAAGCCCCAGGGAAGCCCCGAGAAGGTATTTTATAGAGAGCACTTTGTGTGCTCTCTGGACTTCACGCTCTATAGTAAATCTGGTATTTCAGGGTCTCAGTGCTGCGATTCCTTTGCACATTTAGTCAGACTCACTTGGCGGCTGTGAGGTCTCGTGGGGCGTTTGGAGGACTGCTACCCCTGACTGGTGCCTCCCTTCACTGAACTGGGGCGCTCCTGTGTGGCACTTGGCCCGGCCTTCACTGCCACCCGGGGTGAGGAGGCCTCCCTGCGGCGAGCTCTGTGCAGGGCTCTGCAGCCCAGCGTCCCGGGGCCGGGGGGGCGGTGATGGGCGGCTGTTCCTTGGGGCCCAGGATTCTGAAGGCCCCTTGAGGGCAAGGTTGCCCCAGCTCCTTCCCCAAGATCTGGGCTAAGGTGGGTGTCCAGCCCCGCAGGGGAGATGAGGTGAATTAGGCTGATGCCTGCAGCACACATCATCCACACATCTGGGGCAACATCTGGTGCCTCTGATCACAGCCAGATTTCTCGAGTGTCTATTTTCAGCATTTTCCCAGAGCGCCTATAAGTGAATTTGCAAAGCGGTTACCTCTGTCTGCAACGCTTCCTTCACTGACGTGGAACAGGCGGCAGAACAGAAAATCTCTCCCCTCCACCCACCCCGGTTTGCCCATGAGTCTGAATGACTGTGGTCATTCTGTCATTTCAGGTAAGGCAGTGAAAAAATCTGATTGATACAAATTCTGCCCTTTCTCTGAGTGACTTAGTGCCCTGAACCACTGTCGGCTGAGCCGGTTGATGGGAATTAGTCCGTCCGCTTAGCTTCAGTCACATGGCCCAGCTCAAGTGGATGCGATTTGGTATTTTTTATTTTTTTGACAGACAGATGACTTTATTTCAGAGGTGACTATTCTCAGCATATAAAATATATGTAAATAGGTGATTTCAGGTACTGAAGACAACACCTGATTTATTTAAAAAGTTCTCTTAATTCTGGGTGGCTGACTGATGCATGGTGTGTGAATGGTGTGTGAATCCTGATTCAGTGTATGGGTCCTGATGATGCAACTTAGAAGACATGGGATCTTGGAAAAGTTGCATAACTTCTCTGAGAGTTAGATTTCTCAGCTCTACGATGGGTATATGAAATCCTACCTCAAGACGCTGTTGGAAAGATAAAGTAAGGCCAAGGACGTAAACCACTGGGCATAGCAGAGGCTGGTATTCTGGTTATCTACAGCTACCTAGCAGACTACTCCCCAACTAATCCATGTAAAGCAGCAACGTTTTTAAAAAAATTTTTTTATTGGAGTATAGTTGATTTACAATATTGTACAATGGTATACAGTAAGGTGAATCAGTTTTATATATATGTATCTCAGTTACATATATATATGTCATATATATCTTATAGATATATATATATATATCTCCATTCTTTTTCAGATTCTTTTCCCACATAGATTATTACAGAATATTGAGTAGAGTTCCCTGTGCTATACAGTAGGTCCTTGTTGGCTATCTATTTTCTATATAGTAGTATGTGTATGTTAATCTCAATTTATGCTCATAGATCCTGTGGCTTGGGAATTTAGATAGGGGTGGGGTGGAGAGGATAGCTCGTCTCTGCTCCGTGATGCCTGCGGTCTTGAATGATCAGGAATTGGTTGGGATCATCTGGAGGTTTCTTCACTCCCGTGTCTGGTGCCTGGGCCTGGATGACTCAAGGATTGGGCTCAGCTGGGGCCACTGACCAGAGGCTGCATATGGTTCAGCTTCCTCCCTGCATGAAGGATAGTCGTGCTTCTTACCAGAACACAGAGGAGAAGCTGCACTGCCTCTTGTGGACCCAGCTGCATCCTCTCCTAAGTCATCTGCAAGCAGGTCCTGCTCACCTCAGGGGTTTCTCTCACTGGATGATGGCTTGCATTTTCTCCTTGACTATGTCCTTGATCTTGGCCTTAGCCAGAGTGGTCTCTACTCTCTCATGCCCCAAGAGAGAAAGGATGGAGGACACTCATTTCCTGGGTAGCAGGCGGGGAGCACATGCTGTGAGGGGGCAGCATGCACAGTGGGACCTCTGGAGGGAAGATGGGTCCCCGTAGGAGGTGCGACCCAAAGGCTGGAGGGAAGCGGGTGATGAGGAGGTGGTCAGACCCTGAGCATTGTTACCCCTGTTCTAGAGACTTTACACCCATCAGCTCAGGTCAGCTCATCCTCACAGGGGCTCTGTGCGGTAGGTCTGATAACTTCCCCACTTTATAGTTGAAGAAGTCTCCGAGAGCTCTTAGTAAGTCCATAAGTGATGATGTTGGGACTTGAAGCCGGATCTGTGACTTCTGAGTCTGTGCTCTTACTATCGCTCTGGTAGGCAGCCTCCTATCTGGTGACACCTTTCCATATTTTGTTCTCTGTTTATTGTGCATTCATCCTTTTCCCTGACTCCATTCTGTACTCACTGAGGGCAAGAGTGTGTCTTCTCCTCTTATATTCTCCTCCTGTGTGCTTGGGAGTCCCTCAGAAAATAGCACCGGGGCCAGGTCGAGAGGCCGCCATCACCTCCATGGGTCCAGCCTGGCGATTCTCTGTCTTGTGAGCCCCACCAGCTGGGTTCCGGTGGATTGAGAGCAGGGAAGGCATAGTTGTTCATAGCCTAGTCTCCAAAGGAAATTTTGTTCTCGTTTATTGTTGAAGTATTGGTTTTGAAATTGAAACACAGAAGGTCTACTAAAGGGATGTCCCATTTGGAACGGGCTCCCCCCACCCCCGTTTTCAGGTTAAAAGCAATAACCATGAAGCAAACAGAAAAGGAACCCTCCAAAGAATATCGTGAATGGCTCTGACAGGTTAAAGCTGCTGGATAGACGTGGGATTTACATGACAAAAACCTGAGCACAATGTTGATTGTCAGTCACCAGTAATAAGATTCCCTGAAAAGCTCAAGATCTTAATTAAAAAAAAAAAAAAATCCCATAATTTATTTTTGCTGGTAAGTGTCCTTTTGCCTGATGAACTACTCAGGCTGGAATATTGTTTTTCCTAAACTTCATTTCACCAAGGCTGGGTCTGCTTCATCCCCGACCCTGCACCTTCAGCCCCTCTTCCTGGTTGAGCAGGCTGTTTGGAGCAGAGAAGTCTTGGGTGAATGTTGTTGATTGGAGAGAAACAAGATCTACATTTTGATGGGGAAACCAACAAGCTGACAGATTAAAATATTCAAAGATGATTCTGGGCAGGAGGGCAACACGGGCGTTGAAGTAGGCTGGAGAGTCAGGGCTGGTGGAGGTGGTGGGGGGCTTGATGACTGCTCTGAGCAGTAGGTCCTCCGTGCCTTGGGGCTGCCCAGCTCTCCAGCCTCATCTGCAGCCTGAGTCTGGCACTTAGAGCACAGGGAAGGAACCAGGTGTTTCCCCCTCCAGGCAGGACCGCTTCCTCCCCCTGAAGGACCTGGGATGCCCTCACCTCCTCCCTAGGCACAACCTCCATACCAGAGCTCCAAGATGGAGAGAGATTTTCTCCTCACTGGCGACTTTTCTGTGACACTTTGCGGTTCTCCTCCCACAGTTGTGTCCTGACTCTAACCTGTGCATACCTCAAACAGAGCCTTACTTTTCTTTTCTTTTTTTTTTTTAATATGAAAGGCTGGATTTGCCTACGAGATAGTGAGGTCTGTAAAGGGACAAGGCTCATCTCTTAATTCAATCCCTGTTCCCCAGTACCTGGTAACTCACAAACTTTTGACTGGGTGAGTGGACAAAGGCATGGATGACTTGTTGATTCAATGAAATGCTTTGGAGTGTGGGACTCTGAGGGTTCCGGAGAGGGCAAACGATGTCAGGGAAAGAGCCGAAGTCAGCAGAGAGTGCGTGCCATGTTGGGCACAAGCTGAGACCAGCCTGTTTTCCATGGGCTGCCATCTGAAGGCCTGCGGAGAACGGGGACCCCCTTTCTAATGTTGAGCCTCACCACCCGGAGCTAGGGGGGCTGGGCCAGCACAGGAAACATTCTCAGGCACTCACAGTGTCACCATGGGAGCCCATGTGTCAAACTCCTCAAAGGCAAGCACTTTCCCTTGTTTTTCTGATTCTTTTTTCCTGCTGAGTCACTGTCTGTGAGAAAGCCACTGTTTCTCCAACCTGCCAGTGGGGGACCTCGTGTTTGATCATTGATCCACACTGCAGATGCAGCCAGGGCTGTTCAGAAATAGGGCTTAGCCAGGGCACCCAGCTGCTTGCATTCCTTCACAGGGAGCGCCTGGGGCCAATTGTCACTCAGAAGGCTGGTCAGAGCAAATACCTGCTCCTGCCTGGTTTGTAGTCTGGACGCATCGTTGCCCCTGGACAGGGTAATGGCCACCGGAACCTTTGTTCCATAGTGATGTCTCCTAGGAGCCTGGGGGTGGGGACTGTCAATAAGGACTGAGAATGTTGCTGGCCCACTCTTGGGAGGGCTTATTGGCCACGTGGGGTATATGCCCCACCTCCAGCACGTGTTCAGGAGGTTTGGGAGTGAGTGATGTGTGCTCATTCTTTCTTAGCTTTATCTTTCTGCTGTTTATAGTTCCTCTTCTTCTGCCTAAGTCGCTACTTTTCTCCTTTGGCACGGTATGCATTTCAGTACAAAAGACTGAAATCAATTGTAGAATGTGGTGGGGCATCCGTGGATAAAATAATACACTTGAATTCTGCCCAGGTTGACATGATGAACTTGAAGCCATGATATACTGGGAGTTATGATCTACCTGGTGGGCTGGGGGAAGGAGCATCCAGGAAGGGAGATCCACTAGGAACCTGCAGAGAAACACACCTGGCAACCCCGTGCTCCTTCTAAGGGATCAGCATGTGCCCCTGTAGAGTCAGGATTAGACGACGGTGTCACGCAAAGGAAACCCAATATGTCTGGGAAAATACATACTCCTCGAAGCATTGTTCCATCCCGCCATGTCTGCACAGGTATACCATGTTTCATCAATTCTAGGATGACGATTGTTCTTTCAAATGTTAACATCTCTGAAATCAAGATGGGTCTTTTAATGGATGGTGCCATAGATACAGTGAAATGTGATGAAATGTAGGCAGTGACTGTGTCATTCCTTTGCCTGTTTGCTGTCGGATCTGTCCCTACCCTCCTGTTGCTGGGCTTTGTAAGGGAGGGCACTGTGGTCCCCAGCTGCCTTGCCAATTGCCTCTGCCTCGGTACAACCCATGGGAGGCCCTGGTGGAGGCTGGAGAGTGGGGGAAGGAGAAGTCAAAGTGTTTCCCCCTCTGCTTCTCGTCCCGGGCAGTCACTGCTGCCACACATCTCCTGCCCCTGCTGTTGCCCTGCCAAGATTCCAGGTTCTGCCCTGCGGCTCCACCTTCTGGGCTCTGGTGACCCTGCCTCTTCTGTCCCTTCAGCACTTGGTGGTGATGTTTTCCTGTCTTGCCATTTGCTGCCTAGCTTCCTTGTTCCCCGTCACTTGGGTAATTGATTCTTTGCATTAAATTTCCTCTCTTTAAAGTATCTAGAGTAGTCATTGTTCTCCTGGTTAGACCCTGACTGCTATGAAGATACAACATCACAAGATTAAACATTGAGGGGCCATTATTTCTCTTCCCCAAATCCCTTGACTGCATAAGAACATGATGTGACATTATTATTCATTTAGGGTCATCATGGTGTGTGTGTGTGTGTGTGTGTGTGTGTGTGTGTGTGTGTCTGTGTCTGTGTGACTCACTGCCCTCTCAGCTCTTTCCTCCATGTTATGGCACAGCGGGGTGGGAGGGACAGGGGAGATGTAAATGAAGGAGAAGACCCCACCTCTGCCTTCAAAGGGCTTATACTCAAAATGTGGATAGGAGTGGAGCTTTAACAAAATAGAGAATAAAATTAGGTGACAGCATATGGTGTTCTTTGGTTGGTTCTCTAGGTTTTCTAAAAGTAGAGGAAGGAACATGGATTCAAGTTACAGAGTGGCAATTTGCAGGAAAGACACATCTACATTTTCACAGATGCAAAGATTAGAGAAATGCAATCTGGTTCTTATCCTTATAGCAGGGCTTGCTTTTTCAAGGAACAGGAAAGACTGGAGGGTTTCCTTGAATATTATTTTATTTTATAATTAAAAAAATACATTCTTTTTATAGAAAATTAATAAAAAAGCATAAAAAATAGTAGCAACATTTAAAAATTTGCATTAAAAGATTAAAAATTGCTATATTTCCCATCACTCAGAGGTAATCCTCAAGGTATTTCTAGATTTTTCTATGCATATTTTTACATAATTTAATTCATACCATATATATACTTTATATCTTACTTTTTTCACTTATCATTATCACATAAGTATTTTTCCAGGTTATTAAAACTCCTCATAAACATTGCCTTTAATGGCTACATAATATTTCAATATGTGAGTGTACCATAATTTATCTGAGCAGTCATTTTGTCAGATATATTAGTGGCTTCTATTTTCTTTTTTCATTTTAAATAACTCTGCAGTGAAATTTTTGTATCTCTTTTTATGCCCTTAGGATACAGTTCTAGAAGAAGTATCCAAGGATAAGGACATTTTAAGGTCCCTGATACATTTTGCCAAACTGCTTTCCAAGAGGGGTCCATTGGTTTATCTTCCTATTTAGAACCCTTTATTTCTCTAGCCTCTATTATAATTTTTTTAACAGGTATAATTAATATGCAGTAAACTGCACATATTTCAAGTGTACAATTTGATAAGTTTGACATACATGTGCACCCATGAAGCCATCCTCACAACCAAGATAATGAACAAATCTATCGCCTTCAAAATTTTCCTTATGCCCCTCATACTTCTCCCCTGCTACCCCTGCCCACCTCACTCCCATCCCACAGACAACCGCCGTTCTGCTTCCTATCATTCTACATTTAGTTGGCATTTTCTACTTTATATAAATGGAATTCTACAAAATCTACTCTTCTTTTTGTCTGGCTCTTTTTACTAAGCATAATTAGTTTGAGATTCATCTGTTGTAGCATGTATTAATAGTTCATCCTTTTTTATTGCTGAATAGTATTCCATTGTATGGGTGAACCAACATTAGTTTATCCATTCAGCTGATGGACATCTGGGCTGCTTCCCAATAAAGCTGCTATGAACATTCATGTACCAGTCATTAGTGAACATACGCTTTACTTTCTCTTGGGTGAATACCTAGGAATGGAATGGATGAGTCATATGGTAGTTATATGTTTAACTGGTATCTTTTGTTAGTAGTAATTCCCTCTTAGGGCAAAACATTGATGCATTATAATGATGATAATAATAATAGTTATTATTATTATTAAATTATTTTAATTGGCTTATTGAACCTTGTGCTGGTTCCCTGATCAAAGTTGAGGTCAGGGAGGAGTGGAAGTGAGGAGGAGTACAGAGACCCCCTTCCTGTCACTCTTTTACGTGTTCAGCAGAGAGTAACTAAGGGGGATGATCTGTGCACAAAGTGGTTTCTAAACCCCTGATTCTCACTCTGGTCTGTAGCCCTGTCTCTGCTCATTATCCCTTTTTCTCAGAAGAATAGACTCATGTCCTGCTGGTCTTTGATTGGAGTGTCCTGCTTGGATTCAAATTTCTCTTTATAATACTTCGTGATGAAATAACCTAGTCCTCTGCCAATCACATCCCCTCCTTTTCCTCTTCTACAATAAACACCCTTCCTAGTATTAAGGGGGGATGGTGGTTGGAGGTGGCGGGTATGGGACTGTGGAAGCAACCACATTGCGGGACTGACTGGGAACTCCATGAAGGCAGACTGGCCTTTCTTGCTTGCTGTCCTTGGCTGGAAGAGACATTCAATAAATAATTGTTGAACAAATAAATGCATGAATTTACATAAGGGGAAAAGTAAGCGTCAACAGTAGTCAGAGGACTGAGTGATCAAACCTATTTACTTTGGGCAACGAGAGAAGGTTTCATGAAGCATAGGGTACATATGAGAAAGCAATACAAGATAAAACCTAAGGTTAGATTGTGTGCTTCAGAGAGTTTAGTACAGGAGAGGAACTCTGCTTCTTGTTCGAGGAACTTTCCATACATCATGATGTTGAACACCCATCACAAACGTGGGCTAGAATTATCTCCATTTTCTGGTGAGTAACCAAGACTCTGAGATTTGGGTAAACCTGCCCAAGGTCCCAGCTAATGGGAGTGAGTCGACAGAGTGCATACCTCTTTGAAGGGATGGGCCTTGAAATGGCAAGAGAAAGGGTGAGATCGTTTTCATCCTCTAAGTGGTGTGAGACACTCACTCTTAGTCCACTGGTCCTGCAAACATGAACCCCTGTGCTCTGCAGAGGAGATTGCTGTGGCTGGAAGGCCCTGAACCCCTCTTCCACTCTTCTTCCCAGGAGCGCAGTATGTAGTGAGATGCTGGCTGGGACCATCCCCTTTGCCCATTGTGGCAGCCCAAGGATGCCAGCTCTCATGTGGCCTGTCTTGGGGCCTTGCACCCCAGCATCTCTGGGGTTACTTAGGAGTCAGGAAGACGAACAGAGTTTGTCTCTGCGCTAGTCTGTCTTCGTTCTTCTCTGAGTCTTCTCTGAGCCACTCACCACATTGACCCTAAAGAGAGAAGTTTCTGATGCATCTGATAAGGACTTCTGTTGAGTTCCATGAACCATCAGTTTGGGGTTAGTTTCTTTTTCTGGGAACTGCAGTCAGATCCAGAAGGCCTTTGCTTCCTGCTTTGCATTCTGGCCTACGAGAAGGATGATGATGGTGGTGGGTTCGTCTCTCAGCACAGCTTGTCAAGGAGCTCTTCCTGGACAACGTCTTGGGCTGGGGCCAGAGCAGGACTCACCCTTGAGAAGCCCATCTGGGTGGCCCATGCTGAGTGCAGTGCTTGGCACACAGTAGCAGCTCGGCGGCTATTGGAGTGAATAGCATTGCAGGCCGGCTTGGCTGACATCGCCAGGGCAGAGGTTCCCCAACTTTCTCAGCTCCCAGCACCCTTCACCTGTGTCTCAGGAATGTTTTTTACAGTGCCCCTAGGCCGAAAGAAGTTCTGCTTATTAAATCGATTGGTCACCCAAATTTAATAACTATTTATGCTCTAACAACTTAGTGCCTACAAGGCACCACATGATGTCTCAGACTGTGGAACCACACTGGGCCGTGCCATCTTCACATCTTGTTCCACATTGAATTTTACACAGTTCTTGTAAAGAAAGATGCCAAAGATGGCATCATGAAAGGAAGGCAGCCCTCTAACGTTGAAACTGAGCTACCTTGAGCTAGTCGTTTGCATGGCACCTGGCAGATGTCACTGTATGTCCCTCGGAAAATCTAAAACATCCAGGGGCATCTCTGTGAGGTTGTGGTGGCTCTCTTGGGGTGCCTCGGCATGCACTTTGGGAACCGTGGCCCTAGCGTCAGTGTCCTCCTTCAGCTCACCTCAGTGTTGGTTGGATGCTGACAGTGTCCTCTGTCTCAGGGCTAGAGCCCTGCCGGAAGTGCTCTCAAGGGTCTTCCGGTCTAAGGGGAGAACGATCCTCGAATAATCCAGTCTGGGCCATGCCGGGGGTCGGGGCAGGTGTTCTGCATGGCAGGGGAAGGGCCCACTGCATCTAAGAAAGTGCATGATTGCAGGATGAGAAAGGTAGGCATGGGACATGTTGCAAGCACATGTTCTAACCCACCCTGGAGAGCCAGAGGACGCTCGGGTGGAGGTGACACCTGAGCTTGGGCTCGAAGCATGAGCTGGAGGAAGCATTCAGGGAGAAGGGGCTGCTGCCCTTAAGCAGGCAACGTAGGGCCAAGCCACCCAGAAGGGGCTCTGGAGGCTGTGGAGCTGGAGGAACGGTCTGCATTTCCGGGCCAGGATGCTTTCTGAAGAGGGAGTGAGACATGGGCTTATGCACCGAAGGGCAGACTGTTGTGTCTTTTCCCCAATCCTGCGGGCTGTGCAACCCCAAACCTTTCCTGGGGTGCTTTGTCTTCTCTCTTTCTTCATTTTATTTAAGCAAACAAGAAATGCATTTTGCCTGTGTTATAAACTGCTGTTTCCAGGAGGTTTGATTCCATCTCCCAGCTACATGTCTCTGGCCCGTGGCAGCCGCCTCCCTTCTCTTCTGTCGGGAATGAACTGCTTTGTCCTTCAGAACAGCGAGTTGACAAATGCCATCTGATGTGTCTCCCAGGCACCTCCATTCATCTTGATGGCAGGCTTCAGACAACACCACCACGGTTGATATTTTATACTTTGAGACTTTTCTGCAGTGATTTCATTTTGCATGCTTTAGGTTTTAGTGCCACCTTCTCTGGGTCCCTGGCACATTTACAAGGTGTCACTTGGTAAAGAAAAAGCTTTTCTGCAGTTCTGTTCAAAGACTGTTTAAAAGAATGAATGAAAGGGTCTATCATTTGCCCAAGTCTAGTTGTGGGCAGTGGTTCTGCCAGAGATGCAGTCATTGATCCTTTGACAACAGCATTGTCTGAACCCACCTCTCTGCCTTGGTATCTGGGGTGGTACCTCTCACAACCTTCGCCGTGACCCGGAAGAGAGGCAGAGGGGAAGGAAGGGGGCATTTGGACTTGTGAGCGAGCCGTGGGTCCTGTGCAGCTCTGGGCAGAAGCCAGGCTGATCTGCTTCTCTCGTGTGGGGTGGGAATGGCATCTTCCACACCTGGGGCCTGGGCTTCTGGTCATGGTCTTGGGGCCTCTGCTCTGGTGAGTGCTGAAGGGGAAGGAGGGCGGGTAAAGGGCAGTGCTCCATCCAGAGGTGAGGCAGGGTGGCCAGCTCTGGTTTATGGTATCAAGACAGGGAAGCAAACACATTCCTTTCTCAGAGCTGGTCCAGCCCTCTTGAGAACCAGGTAAGGCACCAGTGCCTAGCTTTCTTCCATTCGGGGACCTGCCCACCCCCTGGCAGGGGTCCCAGAGCCTTCTCACAGCCTCCTGCCTCCTCCAGAGGCCTCCCACGTCTCCCTGAAGCCCCAGGATGCCCCTGCAGTGTTCTGCGGCATGCTATTCCGCTCACCATCTCTAAAACTGGAGCCCTTCTCTTGTTGCTCTGTTTCAAGATCAACTTGCCCTGACAACCTGTTGGACAGTGGTTTGATGGTTGTCCCACTGAGCTAGCGTTCTGCTGTTTACCTCTGGAAGGTGCTGGCGCTTTATCAGCACTGGTCCGCGGAGGACAGGGGGTTGCTGGAAGGGCTCAGGCCAGGACCAGGAGAACGGACCAGCTAGTGGAAAGGGTGCCCTGGGCTCCAACTCACTGTGACCAAATGACCTGGGAAGATCTGGGCTCTGCAGGCCAGGGTTCCCATCCAAGTAGGTCTTGGTTGTGAGTGAGGGTGACACCGAATTCCATTCTCAGCACTGCCGTGCCTGAGGCGACAGCAGTAGCCTCCTACTCAGGGCGTAGCTCTGCTGTCTCCCCACAATCTGTAACCCATCATCTTCTCTGCGTCCAGAAACATCGTCCTCAAACCCAGAACCCAGTATGCCGCTGTTTGTTTGGATCCCATCAGCTACTCCAATCATATCGAGGATGGAGTCAAAGCTCCTTGACTGCATCTGTGGTCCTTTATGACCTAGCCCCAGCCTAACACTGGACCCTGTGTTTGTCGTTCCCACACATACACCACGACTGCTGTTACCTCCTGCTTGGCTGATGCTGTTTTCTCTGGGGGATGGCCATTCTCTCCCCATTCAAATTGCCTGCTAATTCCTATTCGTCTTTTCAGACTCACCAGGCCAGGCCTTACCTGCTCCAGAAAGCCCTCCCAGGGTGCTGCAGGTTGGGATTGAAGCCTCCTCTCTGAGCTTGCACAGAACCCTGCTGGCCCTTGGAGCACAGATCACACTGCACTCTCATGGTTTATTTATTTATTAATGTAAATCCCACTAGAGGGAATTCCCTGGTGGCACAGTGGTTAAGTATCTGCCTACCAATGCAGGGGACACAGGTTCGAGCCCTGGTCTGGGAAGATCCCACATGCCGCGGAGCAACTAAGCCCATGCGCCACAACTACTGAGCCTGCGCTCTAGAGCCCGCATGCCACAACCACTGAGCCTGCGTGCTACAACTACTGATGTCCTCCGCGAGCCTAGAGCCCATGCTCTGCAATAAGAGAAGCCACAGCAATGAGCAGCCCGTGCACTGCAACAAAGAGTAGCCCCTGCTCGCCACAACTAGAGAAAGCCCACGCACAGCAACAAAGACCCAACGCAGCCAAAAATAAATAAATAAATAAAATTAAAAAAAAAAAAAAAATCCCACCAGAGCCTGGGATTGTTGAGGTCAGTGACTACAGTCCTCAAAGGTACATGTGTGTCGGTCGATGGACTGAATGAGTGAAGGGTGACTAGTAAGAGTGAGGCAGGGGATCAGCCGCCTACCATGCAGCCCAGCTCCCAGGCAGTCCCCACTGGGAAACTGGAGTATGAATCAGGAGAGGAAAATGTGTAGGGTCACAGATATGTGTACATGCATCGAGGATGGAGGAAGCCTGCAGCTCTTTAAGCTTCAGCCTTGTAATTGCCACCGTCCCTGGTAATGGCCTTGGTAATGGCCTGATCACGGCAGGAGTCAGGCACTGGCCGGAAGCCACAGGAATGATAGATGAATGGGATGGATTTTGGGAGCAGAGGAATAAGAGCTACTTTTGAGGGATCTTGTGAATGGGAGGCCTCTTGCCGTTCTTCTGCCTTCTTCTGTGACTGGCCCAACAGAAACCTGCAAGGTGACCTTGTCTTTTGAAGCTTTTAAATCATATCCATTAGGATGTGATTAATTTTTCAGTAGGTTATGCCTCTACCTGAGCTCCTGGGCGTGGAGGTCAGATCAGTTGTCAGCAGTGGCCACTGTCATCTTCCATCTGCACTCAGCAACACCCAGGTGTCCAAGGAAGGACCACCAGAGAATGGTCATGGCTGTCACCCACGTTTGTCCTTCAGGAACAAGCCAAGGGAATTTGGCATCTGGGACTCAAGGTGGCCACAGGACAAAACCCCATGCATTCTCTGGGAGCCTAACTGCTTTCTTTGTATAATTTTGTTTCCAAAACTGTGGATGCTTTTCTGTCTTCCCTTCTACTTTAGGAAAAGCTGTTTTGTTATTAAAAGTGGTTGCCAATTTATTCTTTGCCTAAAAATGAGAACTCCCAGTTTCCCAGGAATGAAATACTCTGAATATCTCTTGGATTTTTTTTTTTTTTAACATCTTTATTGGAGTATAATTGCTTTACAATGGTGTGTTAGTTTCTGCTTTATAACAGAGTGAATCAGTTATACATATACATATCCCCATATCTCCTCCCTCTTGCGTCTCCCTCCCTCCCACCCTCCCTATCCCACCCCTCTAGGTGGTCACAAAGCACAGAGCTGATCTCCCTGTGCTATGCAGTTGCTTCCCACTAGCTATCTATTTTACGTTTGGTAGTGTATATATGTCCATGCCACTCTCTCAGTTTGTCACATCTTACCCTTCCCCCTCCCCATATCCTCAAGTCCATTCTCTAGTAGGTCTGTGTCTTTATTCCCGTCTTGCCACTAGGTTCTTCATGAACATTTTTTTTCCCCTTAGATTGCATATATATGTGTTAGCATACTGTATTTGTTTTTCTCTTTCTGACTTACTTCACTCTGTATGACAGACTCTAACTCCATCCACCTCACTACAAATACCTCCATTTCGTTTCTTTTTATGGCTGAGTGATATTCCATTGTATATATGTGCCACATCTTCTTTATCCATTCATCCGATGATGGACATTTAGGTTGCTTCCATGTCCTGGCTGATGTAAATAGAGCTGCAATGAACATTTGGGTACATGACTCTGTTTGAATTATGTTTTTCTCAGGGTATATGCCCAGTAGTGGGATTGCTGGGTCGTATGGTAGTTCTATTTTTAGTTTTTTAAGGAACCTCCATACTGTTCTCCATAGTGGCTGTATCAATTTACATTCCCACCAACAGTGCAAAAGTGTTCCCTTTTCTCCGCACCCTCTCCAGCATTTATTGTTTGTAGATTTTTTGATGATGGCTATTCTGACCGGTGTGAGATGATATCTCATTGTAGTTTTGATTTGCATTTCTCTAATGATTAATGATGTTGAGCATTCTTTCATGTGTTTGTTGGCAATCTGTATATCTTCTTTGGAGAAATGTCTATTTAGGTCTTCTGCCCATTTTTGGATTGGGTTGTTCGTTTTTTTGTTATTGACCTGTATGAGCTGCTTGTAAATCTTGGAGATTAATCCTTTGTCAGTTGCTTCATTTGCAAATATTTTCTCCCAATCTGAGGGTTGTCTTCTGGTCTTGTTTATGGTTTCCTTTGTTGTGCAAAAGCTTTTAACTTTCATTAGGTCCCATTTGTTTATTTTTGTTTTTATTTCCATTTGTCTAGGAGCTGGGTCAAAAAGGATCTTGCTGTGATTTCTGTCATAGAGTGTTCTGCCTATGTTTTCCTCTAAGAGTTTGATAGTGTCTGGCCTTACATTTAGGTCTTTAATCCATTTTGAGTTTATTTTTGTGTATGGTGTTAGGGAGTGTTCTAATTTCATACTTTTACATGTACCTGTCCAGTTTTCCCAGCACCACTTATTGAAGAGGCTGTCTTTTGTGCACTGTATATGCTTGCATCCTTTATCAAAGATAAGGTGACCATATGTGCGTGGGTTTATCTCTGGGCTTTCTATCCTGTTCCATTGATCTATGTTTCTGTTTTTGTGCCAGTACCATACTGTCTTGATTACTGTAGCTTTGTGGTATAGTCTGAAGTCAGGGAGCCTGATTCCTCCAGCTCCATTTTTCGTTCTTAAGATTGCTTTGGCTATTCGGGGTCTTTTGTGTTTCCATACAAATTGTGAAATTTTTTGTTCTAGTTCTGTGGAAAATGCCAGTGGTAGTTTGATAGGGATTGCATTGAATCTGTAGATTGCTTTTGGTATTATAATCATTTTCACAATGTTGATTCTTCCAATCCAAGAACATGGTATATCTCTCCATCTATTTGTATCATCTTTAACTTCTTTCATCAGTTTCTTATAATTTTCTGCATACAGGTCTTTTGTCTCCTTAGGTAGGTTTATTACTAGATATTTTATTTTTTTTTTTGTTGCAATGGTAAACGGGAGTGTTTTCTTAATTTCACTTTCAGATTTTTCATCATTAGTGTATAGGAATGCAAGAGATTTCTGAGCACTAATTTTGTATCCTGCTACTTTACCAAATTCATTGATTAGCTCTAGTAGGTTCTGGTAGCATCTTTAGGATTCTCTGTGTATAGTATCATGTCATCTGCAAACAGTGACAGCTTTACTTCTTCTTTTCCGATTTGGATTCCTTTTATTTCTTTTTCTTCTCTGATTGCTGTGGCTAAAACTTCCAAAACTATGTTGAATAATGGTGGTGAGAGTGGGCAACCTTGTCTTGTTCCTGATCTTAGTGGAAATGGTTTCAGTTTTTCACCATTAAGGACGATGTTGGCTGTGGGTTTGTCATATATAGCCTTTATTATGTTGAGGAAAGTTCCCTCTATGCCTACTTTCTGCAGGGCTTTTATCATAAATGGGTGTTGAATTTTGTTGAAAGCTTTCTCTGCATCTATTGAGATGATCATATGGTTTTTCTCCTTCAATTTGTTAATATGGTGTATCACGTTGATTGATTTGCGTATATTGAAGAATCCTTGCATTCCTGCAATAAACCACACTTGTTCATGGTGTATGATCCTTTTAATGTGCTGTTGGATTCTGTTTGCTAGTATTTTGTTGAGGATTTTTGCATCTATGTTCATCAGTGATATTGGCCTGTAGTTTTCTTTCTTTGTGACATCTTTGTCTGGTTTTGGTGTCAGGGTGATGGTGGCCTCGTAGAATGAGTTTGGGAGTGTTCCTCCCTCTGCTATATTTTCGAAGAGTTTCAGAAGGATAGGTGTTAGCTCTTCTCTAAATGTTTGATGGAATTCGCCTGTGAAGCCATCTGGTCCTGGGCTTTTGTTTGTTGGAAGGTTTTTAATCACAGTTTCAACATCAGTGCTTGTGATTCGTCTGTTCATATTTTCTATTTCTTCCTGGTTCAGTCTCAGCAGGTTGTACATTTCTAAGAATCTGTCCATTTCTTCCAGGTTGTCCATTTTATTGGCATAGAGTTGCTTGTAGTAATCTCTCATGATCGTTTGTATTTCTGCAGTGTCAGTTGTTACTTCTCCTTATTCATTTCTAATTCTATTGAGTTGAGTCTTCTCCCTTTTTTTCTTGATGAGTCTGTCTAATGGTTTATCAATTTTGTTTATCTTCTCAAAGAACCAGCTTTTAGTTTTATTGATCTTTGCTATTGTTTCCTTCATTTCTTTTTCATTTATTTCTGATCTGATCTTTATGATTTCTTTCCTTCTGCTAACTTTGGGTTTTTTCTGTTCTTCTTTCTCTAATGGCTTTAGGTGCAAGGTTAGGTTGTTTATTCGATATGTTTCCTGTTTCTTGAAGTAGGCTTGTATTGCTATAAACTTCCCTCTTCGAACTGCTTTTGCTGCATCCCATAGGTTTTGGGTCGTCGTGTCTCCCTTGTCATTTGTTTCTAGGTATTTTTTGATTTCCCCTTTGATTTCTTCAATGATCACTTCGTTATTAAGTAGTGTATTGTGTAGTCTCCATGTGTTTGTATTTTTTTACAGATCTTTTCCTGTAATTGATATCTAGTCTCATAGCGTTGTGATCGGAAAAGATACTTGATACGATCTCAATTTTCTTAAATTTACCAAGGCTTGATTTGTGACCCAAGATATGATCTGTCCTGGAGAATGTTCCATGAGCACTTGAGAAAAATGTGTATTCTGTTTTTTTTGGGTGGAATGTCCTATAAATATCAATTAAGTCCATCTTGTTTAATGTATCATTTAAAGCTTGTGTTTCCTTATTTATTTTCGTTTTGGATGATCTGTCCATTGGTGAAAGTGTGGTGTTAAAGTCCCCTACTATGATTGTGTTGCTGTCGATTTCCCCTCTTATGGCTGTTAGTATTTGCCTTATGTATTGAGGTGCTCCTATGTTGGGTGCATAAATATTTACAATTGTTATACTTTCCTCTTGGATCGATCCCTTGATCATTATATAGTGTCCTTCTTTGTCTCTTGTAATAGTCTTTATTTTAATGTCTATTTTGTCTAATATGAGAATTGCTACTCCAGCTTTCTTTTGATTTCCATTTGCATGGAATATCTTTTTCCATCCCTTCACTTTCAGTCTGTATGTGTCCCTAAGTCTGAAGTGGGTCTCTTGTAGACTGCATATATATGGGTCTTGTTTTTGTATCCATTCAGCCAGTCTGTGTCTTTTGGTGGGAGCATTTAATTCATTTACTTTTAAGGTAATTATCGATATGTATGTTCCTATTCCCATTTTCTTAAATGTTTTGGGTTTGTTATTGTAGGTGTTTTCCTTCTCTTGTGTTTCCTGCCTAGAGAAGTTCCTTTAGCATTTGTTGTAAAGCTGGTTTGGTGGTGCTGAACTCTCTCAGCTTTTGCTTGTCTGTAAAGGTTTTAATTTTTCTATCAAATCTGAATGAGATCCTTGCTGGGTAGAGTAATCTTGGTTGTAGGTTTTTCTCCTTCATCACTTTAAATATGTTCTGCCACTCCCTTCTGGCTTGCAGAGTTTCTGCTGAAAGATCAGCTGTTAACCTTATGGGGATTCCCTTGTGTGTTATTTGTCATTTTTCCCTTGCTGCTTTTAATATGTTTTCTTTATATTTAATTATTGATAGTGTGACTAATATGTGTCTTGGCATGTTACTCCTTGGATTTATCCTGTATGGGACTCTCTGTGCTTCCAGGGCTTGATTAACTATTTCCTTTCCCATATTAGGGAAGTTTTCAACTATAATCTCTTCAAATATTTTCTCAGTCCCTTTCTTTTTCTCATCTTCTTCTGGGACCCCTATAATTCGAATGTTGGTGCGTTTAATGTTGTCCCAGAGGTCTCTGAGACTGTCCTCAGTTCTTTTCATTCTTTCTTCTTTTTTCTGCTCTGCAGTAGTTATTTCCACTATTTTATCTTCCAGGTCACTTATCCGTTCTTCTGCCTCAATTATTCTGCTATTGATCCTTTCTAGAGTATTTTTAATTTCATTTATTGTGTTTTTCATCGTTGCTTGGTTCCTCTTTAGTTCTTCTAGGTCCTTGTTAAATGTTTCTTGCATTTTGTGTATTCTATTTCCAAGATTTTGGATCACCTTTACTATCATTATTCTGAATTCTTTTTCAGGTAAACTGCCTATTTCCTCTTCGTTTGTTAGGTCTGGTGTGTCTTTACCTTGCTTCTTCATCTGCTGTGTGTTTCTCTGTCTTCTCATTTTGCTTATCTTACTGTGTTTGGGGTCTCCTTTTCGCAGGCTGCAGGCTCGTAGTTCCTGTTGTTTTTGGTATCTGTCCCCAGTGGGTAAGGTTGGTTCAGTGGGTTGTGTAGGCTTCCTGGTGGAGGGCACTAGTGCCTGTGTTCTGGTGGATGAGGCTGGATCTTGTCTTTCTTGTGGGCAGTTCCACGTCTGGTAGTGTGTTTTGGGGTGTCTGTGGCCTTACTATGATCTTAGGCAGCCTCTCTGCTAATGGATGGGGCTGTGTTCCTGTCATGCTAGTTGTTTGGCATAGGGTGTCCCACACTGTAGCTTGCTGGTCGTTGAGTGAAGCTGGGTCTTGGTGTTGAGATGGAGATCTCTGGAAGATTTTCGCCGTTTGGTATTACGTGGAGCTGGGAGGTCTCTTGTGGACCAGTGTCCTGAAGTTGGCTCTCCCACCTCAGAGGCACAGCCCTGATGCCTGGTTGGAGCACGAAGAGTCTTTCATCCACACAGCTCAGAGTAAAAGGGCAAAAAAATAGAAAGAAAGAAAGAAAGAGGATAAAATAAAATAAAATAAAATAAAGTAAGATAAAATAAAATAAAGTTATTAAAATAAAAAATAAAAAATAATTATTAAGAAAAAAAGAAAAATAAATTTTTAAAGTAAAAAAAAAAACAAAAAACCCAAAAGGGACAGACAGAACCCTAGGACAAATGGTGAAAGCAAAGCTATACAGACAAAATCTCACACAGAAGCATACACATATACACTGACAAAAAGAGGAAAAGCGAAAAAATAATATATCTTGTTCCCAAAGTCCACCTCCTCAATTTGGGATGATTCATTGTCTATTCAGGTATTCCATAGATGCAGGCACATCAAGTTGACTGTGGAGATTTAATTCGCTGCTTCTGAGGCTGCTGGGAGAGAGTTCCCTTTCTCTTCTTTGTTCGCACAGCTCCCGGGGTTCCGCTTTGGATTTGGACCCGCCTCTGCGTGTAGGTCGCCTGAGGGCGTCTGTTCCCCGCCCAGACAGAACGGGGTTAAAGGAGCAGCTGCTTCGGGGGCTCTGGCTGACTCAGGCCTGGGGGAGGGAGCGGTACGGAGGAGGCGGGGCGAGCCTGTGGCGGCAGAGGACAGCGTGACGTTGCAGCAGCCTGAGGCGCGCCGTGTGTTTTCCCGGGGAAGTTGTCCCTGGATCACGGGAGCCTGGCAGTGGCGGGCTGCACAGGCTCCCGGGAGGGGCGGTGTGGAGAGTGACCTGTGCTTGCACTCAGGCTTCTTGGTGGCGGCAGCAGCAGCCTTAGCGTCTCATGCCCGTCTCTGGGGTCCGCGCTGATAGCCGCAGCTCGCACCCGTCTCTGGAGCTCCTTTAGGCGGCGCTCTGAATCCCCTCTCCTCGCGCACCAGGAAACAAAGAGCCAAGAAAAAGTCTCTTGCCTGTTCGGCAGCTGCAGACCTTTTCCCGGACTCCCTCCCGGCTAACTGTGGTGCACTAACCCCTTCAGGCTGTGTTCACGCCGCCAACCCCAGTCCTCTCCCTGGGATCCGACCGCAGCCCGAGCCTCAGCTCCCAGCCCCGCCCGCCCTGGCGGGTGAGCAGACAAGCCTCTCGGGCTGGTGAGTGCTGCTCGGCACCGATCCTCTGTGCGGGAATCTCTCCGCTTTGCCCTCCGCACCCCTGTGGCTGCGCTCTCCTCCGTGGCTCCGAAGCTTCCCCCCTCCGCCACCCGCAGTCTCCACCCGCAAAGGGGCTTCCTAGTGTGTGGAAACCTTTCCTCCTTCACAGCTCCCTCCCACTGGTGCAGGTCCCGTCCCTATTCTTTTGTCTCTGTTGTTTCTTTTTTCTTTTGCCCTACCCAAGTACGGGGGGAGTTTCTTGCCTTTTGGGAGGTCTGACGTCTTCTGCCAGCGTTCAGTGGGCGTTCTATAGGAGCAGTTCCACGTGTAGATGTATTTCTGATGTATTTGTGGGGAGGAAGGTGGTCTCTGCGTCTTACTCTTCCGCCATCTTCTCTCTTGGATGTTTTGAAGTTACGGCAAATAGCTATTTGAAAATGATGAAATGGCTTCATTTTTTTACACATCTCACTAATATTTACACATAATAACATGCTGGCAGACACTACCTATTTGTCAGGTGGTCAGTTTGCCAAGTGGTCCTTCTTGTTCTCTTGGAGTGAAGAGAACCACATGAGATGATTCACACCTCTTAGGTCCCATGGTCTCTTATTAAGGTTCTCTGGAAATGGGAGAGTGAATGCAGGGTGTTGGGTCTGCTGAAACATTTTGTAACACAAGATCCATGCTGTGTGGCCCTTGGCAAGTTATATAACCTCTTCTTCTGCAAAGTGGGCAACAATAATTCTAGTTTGTTGTGAAGATAAAATAAGGATGTGTGTATATGTGCGTGTTATATATATATCGCACACATATAGACATATATCTGTGTATATATATGTGTGTGTGCACACATATATCTGTATAGCAACAAACATCATTAAATATTTGGTATAATCAAAATACTTAATGATTGGTTATTTGGTTTAGAATAGGTTGAGAAACCCGAATGGGACTCTCCACTTGGATGGCATTTTATGCCTTCTTGAACATGTGAAGTCTTTGGAGAATTCAGTACTCACATTGTAGGCCATGGGGACTGAAGAATTAACTGGAGGCCACAGAGTAAACTGGAGGTCAGAGTTAACTAGAAATTCACAGTTGCAAGGACTGGGTCGCTTGGAACTGTGGAATACTAGTTAATGGAATTCTGGGGATAATAGAGGATTAACCTTCAAACTTGTCCTCTTCTGCAGTCCTTGTAGGATGTTACCAAAGTTTCAGGAAGTATAATTGATTGAGGACTCTTGGCGTAAACATTATGACCTTCATGACCACCATCTTCTGAGAGCTCCAATACTTCATTTCTTTTTCCTTTTTCTTAAGCGAAAGACAGACTGTAACTGTTTTATGGCTCTGTGTTCTGGTTAGTTTGGATCTTGAAGTATTCCAGAAACTCAATATGTCGAATATATTGCTGCATAAAATAAGGGAAAGATGTAAAAAGAAATTAAATATATTTTAAGAAACTCCAATGAAAAATTATTGACATTTTAACTCAAATTCATGTTGGTAAGTCTGTTCTCTAGCAGCAGCAAAAGACATAAACTCTTTTTATCTGTTCATAACTTTGAGCTATAAAAGAGATCATTATTCACATTTTTTTCTCATACGGTAGCATAGCCTTCAAGTTTAAGAGGTTGGAAAAGTAAAGAGAACATGCAGAGTGTTACAGCCATCATGAAATTGTGTAGGGCTTTGTATATAATGCTTTTTCACTCCTCCAAACATGTTCATACACATTTTCTTATGTGAGACTCACAGCCTGCCTTTGAGATGGGCAGAGAGGGTTTGATTATTCCCGTTCATCAAGGCATGGAGGGTTAAGTGACTTGCCCAAGGTCACCTAACTAGTAAACGTCAGGGCTGCTACCAATAGCAAGGCTTCCTGGGTTGTCAGTCACTGCCAAGTCTTGTCCATTCTGCCCTCAGATGGCTCTTACTCCTTCAAGTCTCACTGCCCTAGCCTGGGTCAGCTACGCATCCTTGGGAAGACTGCATCCTCCTCCTAGTTGAACTCCATCTCAACCCACCTGATCTCTCAGTCATTTTCTTGTTCCACGGTAGACCTTGAGTGCCTCCCCTGTGCCACAGCAAGATGACTCTTCTAAGAGCATCTCCATTGCCACTGGAGAATCTTCAGGGGCTTCCTTTTGCCAACCACATAAATCATCAGGTCCTCCCTGCAGCCACCTGTCTTTCTGCCCTGCCTCTGCCTACTCTCTCAGGCCTCTAAGCGCCAACCTAACTGAGTCACTGTCTTCACGTGGGTCCGGCCTGCTCTGCTCCCCTCCTTCCCTGCGTCATACATAACGTACAGTCCACCTGTACCGTCTCCCACGACCACACTATGGATCTGTGCCTCTAGGCCCCTTCCAAAGGAGACTTTCCCAAAGAAATCATCACCCACTTGCCCCCAATTCAAGGATCTCTTCTCCCTTGAACTCTAACCCTTAGCACCCACATCGTGGCATTGACTGACTTTCTCCTGCAACATTGTAGACTGGCCTAGTTCCCCTTATAGAGTCTGTGAGCAACCCGAAGGCAGGGACCTAGGATGGGCCCCCAGCTTCGGAGTCAGACCTATTTGAGTTCAAGTCACCCTGTCCCCCTACAGCCAGCCGTGGGGACTTCAGTCGGTCACTAGGCCATTGCTGGAGTCACCTGCAGGGCTTCCAAAAAAGGAGGTCTGCACCCCACTCTTAGACATTGTCCCGTAATTTGGGCTGGACCGTGGCCTGGGCATCAGAATACTAAAAGGCCCTCGGATGATTCTGATGAGCAGCACGGTTTGAGAGTCACTGATTAAACCTGCCTAAGCAGACAGGTGAGAACCTTCTCTCAGATAAAACACCTCTTGGGCTTCCCTGGTGGCGCAGTGGTTAAGAATCCGCCTGCCAATGCAGGGGACACGGGTTCGAGCCCTGGTCCGGGAAGATCCCACATGCCGGGGAGCAACTGAGCCCGTGTGCCACAACTACTGAGCCAGCACGCCACAACTACTGAAGCCCACGCACCTAGAGAAGCCACCGCAATGAGAAGCCCGCGCGCAGCAGCAAAGACCCAACACAGCCAAAAATAGATATAAATAAAATAAATAAATTATAAAAAACACAACAAAACACCTCTTGCCCAGAGTTCCTGGCACTGCAAGCTATGGCGTGCGTAAAGCATCTGGGGCAGGGTGCTCTCCTTATGCTGCCAGTAAACGGAGGTCATTACAATGATGATTCAATGTTGTAGCCTCCGCAGCACCTCACACCCTGGCCTGAACAGGGTAGGTGCTCAAAGCCCAGTTGTAAGGTGTGAAACATAAGAACAGTATGTGCTTTGTGACAGCAGTGTGATGTGTCAGTAACCCCTGGTGACCATTCTGATGACAACACTTGTCGCCAGTGGCCTGTGAACTGCCTGCGAGGCTCATCCTGAACGCAGCTGCCCTTGGCCTCGAGGGCCCTCCCTCTGCCCCTGTCAGAGGCACCTGCGATATTTGCACCCCACCCCTGCCCTGAGGCTGCCTCCTGCAATCCCATTTGGCGGGAGTTGACTGGTGCTGATGCTGTTGTTTCCAAGGGGAATTGTGGCCTCTCTCTTTACCAAGTCATGACGGGTCAGTGGCCGGGAGAGGATGCTCATTTTAGAAAAAGCTCTTAAGCATAATGATGGGATTCGGCTTCCAGAAAAGCTAAAAGAACCATGGCAAGATCCATTGTACGCCTGCCCCTTGCCCTGTGTCAGATGCATTGCACAACGTTATGGATGGCTTGTGGCCTCTGTAAAACCTTGGGTAGTCAATGCTGCTTTTAATGGCGAATTTTTGCCTTGAGGACATCAATCAAGGGGAAGATTATGGTTTAGAATTATCAGGCTTTCTTCTTGGCATTCATGTGCTCTCCTCGGGACCGAATAGCTATTAGTAGTCCTTCCTGAAGCCAGAGAAAAGCAGTGACCACTGAAGATTTGGGATCTCAGTGCCATTAAATGAAACGCTTCTAGAATAAATATACCTCTGATTCGGAGGGGTGCTGAGGAGCCTCAGTGCTCTGCAGGGCTGGAGAAAAATGAGATGAGAGGCCTCATGAAAGAGCAGTCAATTATTTTACAGATGAGTTGGCATCTTTTAATTCCTCACCAGATAATGAAATAGCTATTTGAGCCTGAGACTATTGTATCATTTCTGGTGTATTCAACCAGATTTATTCAGCAATCATTTATTAAGTGCGCCTCTGTCCCAGGCCCTGGGCTGGGGCCTGGGGCATGTAGAGGAAGGAGCTACAGTCGCTGGCCGTGGAGAGATGACTGTCTCTTGGGGAGAAGTGTAGGATGGAGAGCAGTGCAGGCTTCTTGGAGGAGGTGAGGCCTCAGCCAGACTAGAAGGAAGGGAAGAGTTTGCCCAGTGAAGGACTTGTTGAGCAAAGTAAGAGGTCTCCGTCTAGGTGAGCTGGGCAGGTGCTCTGGGTTCTGAGCCCACCCATAGCTGCAGAGTGCAGACCAGGCCCACAGTTAGTGGCCTGGGCAGTACTGCCCCTCCTCCGTCAGCAGGCACTGGAGCCAGGAGGACAGGAGACATAGATCCCAGCCCCAGCTGTGCTTCATGCCTGTGTATGACATCAGCCATCGAGGCCCACTGGGCTCCAGGGTCACCATCTGCCAGTGCAGCCTCTGATAGTCTCTGAATCCCTGACCTTAGGTGGTGAAGAGGGTCAGAGAGACTCTGTGTCTGCAGAGGCTTCCTGGAGGAAAGGGCTTAAATGGGGCCCTGAGGGATATTGGAAGGTCCTCATTTATTCTTCTTTCAGGCCCCCTGAAAGCATTTCAGCCCTCTGCTCTTCCCCCACGCTGCAGGCAGGAGCTGCATGAAGAAGGAGGTAACGAAGCGACTATGAGCATCTCTCTGAGGATGTGAATTCCCTGTAAGTTTTAAGTCCAGCGGAAAAGAAAGAGCACAGGCTGTGGATCCTGACGGTGGGCTGCAGACGGCTCCATCACTTGCTGATGACACCACCCAGGTCCTTCCCAGAGCCTAGCATTCTCCTCAGTAAAATGAGGGTAATCCCAGTTACGCAAAGGTTTCTGAGGATTCCAGATTATCAATGAAAGCCCTTAGCAGAAAGCACTGCCCATCGTCAGGTCTCAGTAAATTGTGGTCAGTAACATCCATTACACCACGACAGTTCCCACGGTGCAGGGGCTGCACGATGGGGAATTTGAGGGCGATGCCAGAGGTGCCCCCCACTGCCTCAGTCCAGGGCAGAACGTGAGGATTGTAGAACCACTGCTTTCTTCTGCCTTGGCCCTCAGTTAGCTCTCAGTAGTGTTTATTGAATGAATAACTGGATGAATGAATGAATGGATGAATCAATTAAAAAAACAGAACTGGCCGTCTGGTATTTTTTGCTAGGAATTTTTGTCTGCACATCTGTCTTTATTGTTAGAAATCAACTGTTCCTTTAGTCTACCTTGAAAAAGAGAAAGGATTCCTGCAGAGTTTTATATACGAGTGAGATGTTGGATAACTGGTGGGAAAAGGAGCCCACCCTTATTCGGTGCTCGCTGTGAGCTGGCTTTCCTGATGGGTACCCGGGGCAGGGCCTTGAAGCCAGGGTCCCTTGATTCAGAGGCTGCAGCCCTGAGGTGGGCTCTGGCAGGGCGTGGTCTACCTGGAGCCACGCCCACACCTCTGCCAGGTGTCCACATCACCGAGGAGCCACCTGTCTGTGACTGGCTTTGAGGGCAGTATGTAGCTGAGAAGCAGGCAGGTGTCTGGGCCTCCCGAGCACTGAGTTCCAGTGGCAGCCCCCTTGGTGGCTGTCTCAGGTTAGTGGCCTGGACTTGGAAACTCGGCCGAGGACTTGAGGGCTTACCTCAGATGGTGGCTTCAGGAGGGGAGGCCTGTCCGGCCTAAAGGCATGGCATTGGGGGAAACAGGGGGGAAGAACTCCTCAGGAGGAAGGGGTCGTCAGCCAGCCTGTGACACCTGAGATTAGGCCATGGGGCAGAGGGAGACCAAGAACTTGGGGTTCCGAGCCCTGCCTGGCTGGGGAAGAATGACACTTCCAGGAAGCTGATATTACCCACTGGCAGGTCTCTGGGAAAGGATGGGACCTGTAGTTATGTCCAGAGGAAGAGTTCAGCTTGGGATTTGTGCAGTCAGGTGCCAGGACTGGGCAGGAAGCTGCTGGGTTATCCATAACACCGTCTTTGCTGTTCCTGCCCCAAGTGGCCAATTTTGTGACTCTACCCAAGCCAAGGTGCTTGTAAGCCTGAGAGAAAGCAATCTGATGTAAACATTTTGGGGAAACTTTGCAAAGCAGCGTGAAGCTGCAGGTTTGGGGCCTCAAGATGACACCACCCATCCTGTGAGAACTGGTTTGGGAATGGGAGCCATGGGTCAAGGACTAAAATTTCCTGTCCTTTGGATGAAACCAAGATACCTTCAGCCACAGGACTCTCCCTCTGCACCCCTGCTCTAGACACGGTCCCAGAGACATTGTCAGCTGTCCTGCTCTGGAGCGGGGGGGAAGTGGCACACCTGGGCTGTGTGGACCCCACTCCCCTGCTTCCCCAGAGGTCGCTGGGTGACCTCCACAGAGCCCTCCGAAGCGGAGAGGGGGTGTTGTGGAAGGACAGCAGCATCCTGCACGGACCGAATTTCTACTCTTGCTAAATGTTTTACAGTGTACATTGCACTGGATAAATTGAAATTGGGCAGGAAGGTTTTTAAGCAATTCATCAGTCCAAGTAAACCCCTGTTAAGAGGTAGACGTGAGCTCTTATGGGGATAATAGCCATAGGAAAACAAAGTGCAATAATATTCTTCTCTTTCCAAAGGATATATAAAATCAGTTGCGGGTTCCCTGCTCACGATCCCGACCTCTGGTGCTATTATAATTTATTCTGGGCCTGAGCGGGGTTGCATGCTGGCTGCCCTCTGGCCTTGTACAGAGGCCCTGGATATTTATCTTAGAGAGGCGAGCTGAGGAGGTGATGCAGAGGGTGTCCTGGGTGCAGGGGTTCAGCCGGCCCAAGAGTGGGAGACTCTAAGGAGAAGGTGGGGCACTGCCTCACCCTGAGCACAGGGCCCAGCTCATGCTTTATCTCATTGAATCCCTGGGCCCCTGACTTACTCTGCAGAGGAGGAAGCTGAGACTCTGGGTGAGCAAGTGTCAGGTTGGGAGTGGTCACCTAGCCCCTGGGCCTGGGGAACTGGAGCTTCCGGGAACCCTAATGGGGCGGCGGGGAAGGGGAGGTGTGGGCACAGGTAAGGCCTCAAGAGCGGGAGGTGCCGGAGCCCCGAGCTGGGGGTGGGGCTCGGGAAGTCTGCTAGGCAGAGGGAGGCAGGTGCTGGGGTGTGAAGCGGGAGGGCTGTGCTTGATTGTGCACTCCCTCAGGGCAGAAACCGCAGCTGTCAAGGGCTCACTGGCTCTGGAGAGCACAGAGTGGGTGCTCGTTAAGTGTTCACGAACCAAAGAGTGGTACTATTATTCCCAGTATTAACTGCAAATATGAAATGGTACCCTGAGTAGAGGTCATTCATCTGAATCAGGACTAAGGGACTGATGGAGACATTGCAAAGTGAGATTCAGGAAATCTTGGTTCTAAGAAAGGGCCTGTGATGTCTGACCCTTAGACGAGCAGTGATAGGAGTGCAAAACTTCAAGCTTCTCAATACACAAGGTCATGAAGACCAGGGACCGGCTCCTGGTCATGTGTGGGTCCCTGCATCGAGGCCAGACTGACACAGAGTGGGACTCTGTGAGTGCTTGTCCCGTGAGTGCACGGATGAATGGACCATTCCCCCATCACTTTTCTGCAGGCGGTGCATCCTCAGTGAATCAGAAGGCCCTGCATCACATGTGCAGACCCTGCTCCCTGGTCCCCCGGGAGCCGGCTGAATCATGGCCATGGTCATTGCAACAGCACAAGTGCCGCCACAACCAGAAGTCTTCATCACGCTCTTACAGGGTGTCAGGCACGTGCTCAGGGCTTTGGACACCTGACTCCACATAATCCTCATGACTCAGTTAGGAGGCCACTATTAGGACGCAGGGACTGAAGCTTGGGGTAGCATTAAACTGACTTTTCTGTGCAGCCATGGAGTGAGTTCAAATCAAAAGGCTGAGGAATACAACTCATCAAATTACCAGGACCCCTCTGTGTAAATCATTGGTTTTCAGAATTTATCCCAGACTGTCATCAAATATTTCTGCAGAGCAGTCACAGCTGGCATACCAGCCTGGAAACCTTAGGAAGAGCCTGTCTGCTACCCTGGGACCACCCAGAGTTTAAGGCTTAGCCGGGATGGGCCAAGCCATCTAAATTTGCCACAGATCTGAATATTAAGGTGAGAATTACTAACAGCTGCCACTTAAGGGAACAGCTGCTGTGCTCGGGGCGCTGGGCCAGGTGCTGCACACGTGGAATCTCACAGAATCCTTGAAACGGTGCAGGGAGCAAGTAATACTCTCCTCAGTGCATAGATGAGGGAAACTGAGGCTTGGTGGGGGGCGTCAACAACTTGTCCAAGGCCACTCAGCCAATGGTGATAGAGCCAGGAGTCGAATGGAGTCTGTCTGAGCCTAAGTCCCTGCCTTTTCTGCCCAACCCCGCCCCCGTGTGCCAACCAGCAGGCCTGTGATGGATTCACCCAGCAGACAGATGGCTGGGGCGGGAGAAAGGACGGGGGTTCTGTGTCCTGGTCCAGCATGCAGCGTGCCATGGACAAGTCGCCTCACCTCGCCAGGCCTCTTCTTCCACATCTATAGTAGAAGGGAGCTGAATATGCTGAGGGTTGATGACTGCGGCGGTGTGAGCCTACGGCTGTGTCTATTGATGTGATAATATGTGTGCCCGCATGTGCGTGGGCAATTTAGAGACTTAACCACCCTCCCGAGCAGACGTAATTCCTAGAATCCAAATATGCAGTCTGCTCCTTTGGAGACCTCCAGTAATGAAGCGCCCGCCTCCTCCATCTGCCTTCTCTTCCTGCTCCAGCCACTTATCACCTGGGCCCCAGCCTGGACAGGACCGGCAGCCACTTGCAAATAGGAATCTGTGGGAGAGAGAGGACAAAACCCCCAACCCTCCAGGACCTGCCTGGCAACGCTAACACATGATTTGTAGGTGAGAATTTGGAGTCGATGTGATTCCTGCTGTTTTCTCCCCTCTTCCTGCAGCCTTAACTGACCTCTTATCCCCACCGCATTTCCTTAAACAAAGGGCTGGGCAGTGCTTCAGAGCCCCGCGCGCAAGCGCGCTGGAGGTTTGGACAGGGATGGGAGAGGGACCGAAGGAGGAGGGGACCACCGAGAAAGCCAGCTCCCCAGTGGGGAGAACCCCAAGCGTGGAGACCGTCTGGCCGAGCATCCTTGGGCCCCAGACACTACAAGACCTGAGACTCACCATCTGCCCTCTCTTCTCTTGTTCCTTCCAGAATCCCACATTGGTCTTGAGCAAAATGATGGTGGTAGCCATACACAGTGTCAACTGGTGTGGATTTGTATCCCTGTGCCTTTTTTTCCTCACCTGTGAATCTCCAAGGCACCTGCGAGATTAAGCATCCTGATAGCAGGATTACCAAGCTCCACGGGCATCATTCTAATTCACAGGCTTTGCAGCCTTTCAGGGATCCTCCTTCCCTTGTGCTGACTTTTTACCAGGTCTGTTTGGCCTGGAGGCTGAGATCCAGGCCTCTGACCAGGCAGCCTGGGCATTGTAGGAAAGCCACTGCCCGGCACAGAACAGACCTGCTGTTGTTTCTGTGTCCTGGCCAGGGAAGGGATCTATCGCATTATTTTTTATTCTTCACCTGCTGAGAAAGGTATAGTTTTGGAATCAAGGTTATTTCCCCATGTTCTCTGCTCAGCGTGTTCCGAATGTTTCCCTTGCTGGCCTGCTTCCGTGACATGTGGTGACATGGGGGGCAGGGGCACTGATAGTTCTCGTTTTGACAGTGGGAGGGGCTGATTCTGAGGAAGACCCTCAAACAGAAGCAGCATCACTTTCTGGAGGACACTGTGCTAAGTTCAGACACCAGAGGAAGGGCCAGTGCAAAGTTAAGGGAGGACCGAAAGGGCCATTTTGTCTCAACAGAGTGAGGAAGCAGAGAAAAGCAAGGGACCCTCTGAGCTCATCCATTCGATTGTTCCAAAAACTTGAATCCAATGAAACCCAATACCCGTTGTTGCTGGGTGCTAAGCCAGGCCTTTCCAACACTCCTGGGTAAAGCTCTTTTCTCAGGGGATACTTATGAATTTGTTTTTGAAATGTTGTTCTTGGGCTGCTATCTCCTTTCTCAATGAAATCTCCACGATATCGAGTGCAGGAGGCACAGAGAGTCAGAGAGAGTGAGCTTATAAATTTAAAGTTTACAGGTTTAGATTCTGCTCAGTAACTTAGAGAAAGTGCGTAGAAAGAAGAAAGACAGAAATCAAGATAGTTATTACAAAATGTTGTACTGATAAGGGAAAGTGAGGCATCTGTATGATTTAGGTGAGAATGGCATTTACTTAATCATAGTTGTGTAAACCCTGAATATAGGGCTAACCAGAGTGCAACGTAGCCAACTCCGTTGGGAAGATTGGGGGTGGTGTGTGCACACACACGTGTGTGTGCGTGCCTATGTGTATGCGTATATATGTGTGTGTGCACATGCGTGTGTGCATGTTGTGTTTCTGTGAGTGTGTGTGTGTGTCCATGTTTAGTTTAGTTGTATGGAGTGGAGAGAGAACAAGAACTAAATCCTCTTCTTCCAAAGTGGAAAGATGATGCGTAGAGGTGAAAAATGAGGAAGCAACATAAACACGTTTATTTAGAGATATGGAGGTAAATAATGAAAGAAGCAGCTAACATAGTTAAAAGCAGTTGCTTCTGGGAAGTGGGAAATGGGGCAGAGGGAAGATTGGGGATAGCTGCTGTTTTGTAGCAAGCCCTGCAGAACAGTTTGATTCTTAACTCTGTGTATGTAGGACTTTGATAAAAAGTAATCACACATTTTTTAAAAAGAAAATGTTAAAAAATGGACATATAATACCTAGTGGGTCCCCCTGCCCATGCCCCAGGATGTGGACACCCGCTTCGGAGGCAGCAGGCTGTGCAGCTTGATCTCCTGACTTCTGAGGCCTGTCCAGCAGTGGGCTCTGATCCACGATAAATGGCCAGGGCTCCAGGCTAGTGGTGACCGCCAGGGCTCCCTGCCTCCTCTGTGAGGGCCTCATTAGCAGTGACCTCTGCCCACTGCCCAACACCGCAGAGCCCTTGAGATTTGTCACTTGTTCTCTAAGGGTGTGCAGGGCGAATGTGGGCAATTCTGTTGTCATTTGTCATTTGCATTTCCTTGTTCATGGAACTCAGAATAACAGGTTCAATTCTTTCTCATCATGCAGGTAGCTGAAGACCAGGTTCCTACAGACAGCCCTATGTGGGTTTCTTGCTCGGTTTTGTGAGGACTAATTTTTAACTTTGGAGAACCGAGATGAGCTCTTCATTCTACTACATCATCATCATCATCATCATGCCATCCAATGGCATTTCCGTTTACCCACTTGTCCAGGCCATCTTTTAGTCATCTTTGGCTCTTGTCTGTTTCTCTCATTCCATATCCCATCCATTGCGAAATCCTGTGAGTTCAGCTTTGAAAATGCACCCATGACCCATTCATTTCTCTACCTGTCTAGTCACCACCCTGGTCCAGGCCATCATCATCCCTCCCCTGGGTTACTGCAGTAGACATTTCCCTGCTCCCACCTTGGACCTACAGTCTGAAAAAGGAAATCTTAAAACTCAGATGCCTTCCAGGGGTGCCCAGAGTGGAATCTAAAGTCCTCACGATGATTAGCAAGGTTCTGCATGATCTGCCCGTCTGTCTAGCTTCATTGCCCGTCACTCTGTCCCCAGCTCACTCTGCTTCAGCCACACTGCCCTTCTTAAGGTTCCTGACCGCTTCAAGCTTGCTCCTGCCTCAGGGCCTTTGCACTTGCAGTTCTCTCCTAGACTCTTCCCTGAGATATTCACATGCCTTCATTTCAGATAGGTCTCTGCTTCCATGTAAGCTCATCAGATAGGATTTCCGTGACTATCATGTGTAAAATGGCAACCCTTCTCCTCCACATCATGGTCTCTCCCATTCTCCTGCTTTATATTTTTTCATAGCACTTGTCATTTCTGCTCTATATTATACATGCATTTATTTATCTTCCTCTTTGACTGTAATCTTCTTGAGAGCATTTGTCATCTTGGTTCCCTGATATATCCACAGCCCTGGAACAGTGCCAGCACACAGTAGGCACTAGGTAGATATTTGTTGACTATCCCAGTGAATGAGTTGTGCACCTACTGTGAGCAGAACACTTCCAGGGACTACAGGATATAGAGGCATTGGACTTGTGCCCTGCATTCGATTTGTCACACTCACAGAGAGTTATGTGACCACGGGGAGTGGCGCATACTGACTTTCAGCAGCAGTTGTGGACGTAGCATACTGCTTTCTTAGTTTCCTCCTGTAACTGTCCCCTGGATGTCTGGAATGAATGGTGTGTGGTATTATGGAGGGTGGGGCAGAGAATGGAGCCCAGAATACGCTGCCATCGAGAAACTTTCATGTGTGTGTTTCATTGGGCAGATCAAAGGGATCTCTGTCTATGGGTCACCTGCACATATTGGAGTTTTACTGATGTATCTCAGTGGCATCATCTCTTTTCTCTCAAGCTTTCTGGAAAATGTCATTCTCTCAATGGACTTTTTGAGACGATTTAGCTGTGTGCATTGGAGTGATGTAGCCCTCACTCCCAGGTTGACCTCTTTGTAAAAATGTAGTGATATTTAACAAATATTTCTGAGCATCTGCTGTATTCCTAGCTCTGTTCTAGGAAGTAGAGATATGGATGGAATTAACCTCTTGCAGGGGCAAGAGTGACCCATGGAAAAGAGCATACGTCTATGTGGGTATTAGTGTCCTTTGAAAGTATAGTCTCACCCCCTACCATGTAACTTTTATCATTGCCTATGCTTCAAGGTGGCTATGTTAAGTTTCCATAAATTGGGCTTTCTTCTTCATTGAATGGAATACCAGACGTTAATTAATGGTCACTGACTATTCCTACCAGCTTACTTTTCTGGCTATACCTAATTATTAGAATTAAATGGTGAGACAGGTTAGGCAGACTAAATCAGAGGAACAAAAAAGAGTCCAGGCTTCCAAATTGAGTCCCTGCATTTGCTAAATCAATTTCAGTTAGTTGTATAAAGACATTTGGCTGCTTTGTGAAGGAAGATGGTTGCCTTTTCAGAGAGAGTCTTTGTTCTTCCCAGTTATCCATGATGACTTTGGACCACATAATGGCCCTGAGAGCCCATGTCTCCCTTGGGCTCATGCTGCAAGGTAAGCAGGTGAAAAAGTAGGTTTCCAGGCTGGGACTCAGAGGTGGAGAAGGTAATTCTGTCTGTTTCCAAGGCTGCCACGCCCTGGCCCCCTCCATCTCTTGCTGGTCAATATCTGTCTTCAGTATTCAAAGATGGCTGGTGGGAGAGTTGCTGTGATTTGTGTATCTCCTTCTCTCTATTGGCAGAACAAAGAAGAATAGACCTGAGTGATGAGGAACTTGCTAATTTAGCCAATAATAATTTATTTTCTACTAAGGAGAAGCCAAATGCACTGTGGGCAGCTTTTCCCAACCAAATTAGGTGTTCATCAACAAACTAAATATGCTACTAATTTCTTGTCTCTTTTTGTGTTTGTTTCTGGTTGAGTTTTCGTATTTCGGGGTTATTATTATTTCAATTTATTTTTAGATTATGAGGGGACAGATGAACTTATTGCATGCTCTGGTTACACTTTAGGGAGGTCTTTTTGGTATTAATTTTTAATATGTTTATACTTTTGAATGACAGTGTATCACAGTAATATTAAAATATCTTAAATTTTTTTTTTTTAGTTATAAAACTTTCATGGGTCCCTTAAGCGAATGTAATACCCTTGGTATTGAAATGCTTCTGTAGGGGCTTAATTTCTGCTGAAAGGTAATTGTTTATAGTTAGAAATGCTAGGAGGTCTTTCAACAATGGTTGGAGGGGCTTCTTTATTTGGCATCTGCAACTTACAAGCTTTCATAGATCTGAGAAAAAGCTGTGCACCATGGCAAAGAGACTTGCCAACCCCGCCCCACCACTGGGTGACGGGATCCAAACCCAACCTGCTTGTGAGTAGACATCCATCTCTAGTTTCACTGAATTGCCACTAAAATCCTCCTGTGATGTATTTACATCACGGCTAAAGTTGAAAACCAGATTTTGCTGCATCCTGTGAAGAAGAAATGTGCGTACAACAAGGGTACAAGAGAAAAAAACCATTAAGGACTCGATTAAAATTAATAGGAACTAGACATAACCAGACGCTATTGAGATAAGTTGACTCATGTTGATATTAGGCAGATTCCAGATATTGGTTCAAAGAAAAATATGTATTTCTATGGGTTCCATAATAAACAATACTCTAAACCATCACAAACACTTCAGAAACAAAAGCAACGAATAGGTCCCATTTGTTTATTTTTGTTTTTATTTCCATTTCTCTAGGAGGTGGGTCAAAAAGGATCTTGCTGTGATTTATGTCATAGAGTGTTCTGCCTATGTTTTCCTCTAACAGTGTTATATATGGAATCTAAAAAAAAGAAAAATGGTTCTGAAGAACCTAGGGGCAGGACAGGAATAAAGATGGAGACATAGAGAATGGACTTGAGGACACGGGGAGGGGGAAGGGTAAGCTGGGATGAAGTGAGAGAGTGGTATGGACATATATACACTACCAGATGTAAAATAGATAGCTAGTGGGAAGCAGCCGTATAGCACAGGGAGATCAGCTCTGTGCTTTGTGACCACCTAGAGGGGTGGGATCGGGAGGGTGGGAGGGAGGGAGATGCAAGAGGGAGGGGATATGGGGATATATTTATATGTACAGCTGATTCACTTTGTTATACAGCAGAAACTAACACAACAATGTAAAGCAATTGTACTCCAATAAAGATGTTAAAAAAAAAAAAAGTAACCAATAAAAACCTCAGAGGTGAGCTCTTTCCTATGTAAAATCTGCCTCTAATCTGGTATTTTTCCCCCTGATGTTACTGGAAGAACTTGGGGTTGGTTATGGCATGTTCTGTCTGCATGTTTTGATCAGTGAAACTTGATTATGTGTGTGTTACTCACCTTTCATAAGCAGCCACTCATGTGGAAATTTCATTTCCATTCATGTGGAAATCGGTTTACAAAAAGAACGAACGGACTGAAAAAAAGATGGGAGGGGTGGTTTTTATCTGGTTTAATATAATCTAACCACATTAAAATCTTAATTAGGAAAGAGATTTTAAGCTGTGGGTCTCATCTGGAGAAATATGCCTGAAAGCACTTCTAAGAGAGAAATGAGCTTTTTCCTTAATTCACTGTCATAACTTGGTTCACATATTCATTCCAAGGCCTTGAAATAATCCCCCGTTTTAACCCGACAGCCAAGAAAATCCACATGCCATTATATTATGAACTTGAGGGATAGGAGAAATTATTGCATATTACTAAGACTGTTATCCTTTGGATTTCTAAAAATATAGAATTTTATGCGTAGAGCTCGTTTTTATTAAATCTTCAAATACCCGTGTGATTGAAATTTCTTGGAGAATCAAAATGCCACTTTTCTTTTGCTACACTATAGTATTAAATGATGTAATAATTTAGTATGTAATTTTTAATATATTTTACAGTCAACTCCCAGATTATTTAGAAGATACTGTGTATCTTTTTTTGTGTAAAGTGCTTCACATTTTAAAGGGGAGCTTACCCAATCAATAGCATGTTATTAACTTTGCATATTTGTAATAACATGAAATTAAAATCCAGCAGTATAATGCTTCTGAAAGTGAATATATAAAGCAGTATTATTTTTTAATCATTTGTAATTTGATCCAACCTCCCCAAATGGTCTCCCTTCATTACATTCCTCTTTTCCTCTCTGGGTTCTCTCTCAGAACCAGAAGTAAAACTCACTGGAGTCATTCCATAAATTTATCCATCTCGTTAGTGAGCCAAGCGATGGTTATTGATAACCGTAGTGTGGTCAAAAATACTCATCATGGGAGTTGAGCAGGGAGTAGGAGGGGCCTGGTGGGGAAACGTGTTTGGGGAAGCAGAGGAGATGAGGGGTGGCAGGTACCAGCGCACGGCAACTGAGGAGACTAATAAGTTCTGATCTTACCCAAGAGCTCAGGTTCTTACCCTGGAACTATTCTCCTGGACGACCCATGGTTATGGAGGCTACAGGCGGTCACAAACAAGGAGTATCATCACAGATACTGCTTTAAGAGAGTAAAGCATCATCTACCAAAAGAGACAGAAAGAGACACATCTCATCAGTTTCTCTGCTCCCATTTCCCCTGGATTCCCAAATCCCCAGAGAATTTCCTAGAATTCTCTGCTCCCAATTCTCTGCTTGATATTCCTGCCTGGGTCCCAGTTGAATATCTCAAAGGTCACCAGAAGTCTTGTTCACCTATTCTCCATCTCCACTCTCAAATCTTTTCCTTTTCATATTTGCAGCACATGCTTGCCAGCCGAAATACTTTTCTTTACCCATTACATTCCAAACCGGCAACAATGCCGTCAGCTTTGCCTCCAAAATGTGTCCCAGGTCTGCCCACTTCTCCCTATTTCCACTGCCACAACCAAGTATAAGTCACTGTTGTCTGCCACCTTAGCCTACATCACCTGTTACCTGGTCTCCTGTTTCTGATTTCCACACTCTCTCTACAGTTCATTATCCACAGGCAATTGTCCGCTCAACAGATTTTTTTTTAAGACAAATAAGATCATGTCACATTGCTGCTTAAAACTCTCCAGTGGTTGCCCACTGTATTCTGCCTAAAATCCAAACTCACCTGAGACATATGAGGCTCACAAGGGCGGAGTGGAGTGAACTGAGCTTAGCCTGAGGAGCTGACCATTTCGGTCTAAATAAGGACAAAGAAAGGAACGCCCCAAATAAAGTGGTATGAAACAGAAATAGAGCTTTTTGAGCTTTATTTCTCGTAAAACCTCTTAGGTATTCCTCCCAGCTTTATATCAGTCAACGATTTGATAAACAGGCCTTCTGGGTTGTTCTCTAGATTGAGGTTCCTAATCGGGTCCATGGGTGTGTACCTCCTGAAACTCTGACATCGTTTGCAAAATCGTGTGTGTAGGAGTGTGTGTTTGTGTTCAGATGTGCATTGTTTTTCCTGGAGAGAGAATCCATTACTTTCATCAGCTTCCCAAAGATGTCTATAGCTGCCACTAAAAATAGCTTATTTAAATATAGTGACTTAGGGATACAGTTGAGGAAGAAAAGGCGGTGGAATCTTGGTTGCCCAGAGATTCCTTTGGCGGGGTCTGTGTTTAGGGCCTGGTTGCCCTGAGCTCCAGTTCGTATCATCCAGGCTGCACCGCGGTCCGGTAGGACTTCCTGTGGTGAAGGGAATGTTCTACGTCTGTGCCATTCACTACGGCAGCTGCTAGCAACATGTACACTTGAAATGTGACTAGTGAGACCGAGGAACAGAATTGTTAAACTTTATCTAATTTTAATTAATTTAAATGAAGATAGCCACACGTGGCTAGTGGCTAGCACATTGGACAATGCAACCTCAAGCCTGGTGGTCCAGGGTAGTAGACAGGAGTGAATCACCCTGGTGTCATCTAGCACTTCAGCCCTTCCAACTTCTCAACATCTCTCCTCTCATATCCTAACTCTGGGAGGTAGATCGGACATGTGTTCCTCTCTGATATTACTGAGGAAACACATAGAACTGAATTTTTATAGAGCATGTTCCAGGATGTATTGAACATTCTAAAGGAAGTTATCACACGTGCGTAGAGGTTTTTGTTGTGAATCATCATTATGTAATTATTAAAAATAACATGTCTTTATTACATGGTTTTGTGTTCATGGGTATTATGCTCTGTTACCTCATTACTTTTCACCCCAGCCCTTTGAGGGAGTATGACGGGGCCCATAGAGGCTTGGATCTTGCCCAGTGTAAGTGGCAGAGCTGGGTGTCTAACCTTCCTTTGTCCGCGTTCCTGTAGGCAGCCCCTAGTCCCTGCTCCCCTTCACTTGACACAGGGTTCAGCATACTATGGGGGGGGGGCGTTTGTTCTGTCCACCCTGCTGCCCCGTCTGTGGAGCACATATAGCTTTTTGTCAAGTCTAGTAGCAAAGATTCTGTTTGACCCTCCCTTGCAGCCCAGACTGTTCAGAGCCTAACTTGAACTTTCTCTGTTGCTCTGGGCAGCTCTCCCCAACCCTGCTTTTCTTTATGAAATTGTGCATTCCTGTGCTGCTTGATCGCGCTCAGCTCTGTCCTTAGCAGTAGGTCAGTGTTGATGCGTTCTTGCCTGGCTGGAAGGAGAGGTAGTTCTCTGGGGATTAACGCAGCTCTGGCACCAGAACACAGCACCAGAGAGCTGGGTTTGTAGGCAGCATCTGTTGCACACTCAGGGACTGGCTATGGTCTGGTGTTAACTGGACCATATTTGAAAGACGGTGGGGATGTTGGAGAAACAGAGTTGCTTTGAGGGCTGGGTATCTGCCCAAAGAGATACATCTGATCATCCTCAGCCATTTTTCTTATGTACACTGCTTAACTTCAGGATAGATCATACATGCCTATTATCTAGCTTGATGCCTTTAGTGATGCTTTAGGTCTCCAAAGCAGCATTCCCATCAAGATGTCTTTAGAAAAGTGCCAGTTGTACAACGTTAATACAACTAGAAAAGCTGGAAGCTGGCTAGCACCAGCCTTCCAGTGCTAAATTGGAATCTGGCCCGTTCTCTGTGTCTGAGAAAAAAGAATGAAGTATTTAGGTAAATACTAAAGTATACATTATAGACTACTAGTGCAGTACAAGTTCAGGAACAGTTGCAGCTGTCACACAAGACAGGTTTCCAAGGACAAAATCAAAAGCCACCTCTTTAATTAATTCCAGCTCCTGTAGCTCGGAGGCTGAACTCAGAAGGGTTTGGTGACTCGCCGGCTGCCCTCAAGGTGTGCAGTTTGTTTTGTGTGTGTATGTGTGTCTGGCACCTCAACAAGCCTCACCAGGAGGATAAAGAGTGCTGGAGACAGGAGACCTGGAAACCTTCCACCGCTCGAGGTGGATAAATTCCACCACCAGCAACGACATCTTCGTGCTGTTTGCTGGTGTGCAGAAAAATAGTATTAAGGAAGTGCTTTTCCTTTTCTATAATACCTCAGCTATCTATAAGACATAAACTCCAAACCAATGACATAATGGCAAAGCAGCCCTTGGAGAGCAACCCTGAATGGTGAGAAAGGTGGGATTACATGGGGGTTGAGCTGAAATATGGGAATGATGAGCTTTGTTGGCTGTTTTTAGTGGTTCCACTTGCCATCCAGTGTTTGCTGATATTAGATAATGCCATAATTAACATTTTCAATATAAGTCTATGCCCATGTCTCATGTTCTTTCCTTAGGGTAAATTTCTATGGCTTTAATTTCTGAGTAAGAGGTATCAACACTTTAAGAACAAGTTAATACACACTGTCAAAGCACCAGCAGTTTGTAAGGGCCCAGGCCTGGGCATGGCCATTGCTTAAGATCTTTTCAAGTGGTATAAGTGAAAGGAAAAGGCAGTTGTACTTTCAGGTTGCTTTAATTGGATTATTAAAAATACTTGACTCTCCAGAAGATAGAGCTCCTGCCCTTACCTTCCTGCGCTGTGTTTTCCTCTCAGGGAAGCGCTGACTTAGAGCCACCAGTTGGCATGTCAAACATTCCCTTCATCTTATTGGTCCCAATTAGACTCTCCTTTTCAATGTCATGAATTAAAAACAAATAACAAAGAAACAAGAAAAAAAGAAAAACAAATCATGCTAGTCTTCACAAAGATGGGCAACCTTCAGCTGGGTGGAATTTTAAAGTACAGTGTTGAGAGCAAAGTTGCAACATAATGAAAAGAACCCCCAGTATGGTGACTCCTTGGTCCATTTTCCATAGTATTTGTGGGGCATCTGTAAATAGTCAGTTTCCCCTTCTCAAAAGTTTATTAAGCACAGATACACACTAGTATATATAAAACAGGTAAACAACAGAAACTACTGTATAGCATAGGGAACTATATTCAATATCTTGCAATAACCTAGAATGGAAAAGAATCTGAAAGAAAAAATATATATATAACTGAGTCACTTCGTTGTATATCTGAAACACTGTAAATCAACTATACTTCAATGAAAAAGAAAATATTAAAACATTTTAAAAAGCCTTCCGGGCTTCACTGGTGGCGCAGTGGTTGAGAATCTGCCTGTCAGTGCAGGGGACACGGGTTCGCGCCCTGGTCTGGGAAGATCCCACATGCCGCGGAGCAACTGGGCCTGTGAGCCACAATTACTGAGCCTGTGCGTCTGGAGCCTGTGCTCCGCAACAAGAGAGGCCGCGATAGTGAGAGGCCCGTGCACCGCGATGAAGAGTGGCCCCCGCTTGCCACTACTAGAGAAAGCCCTTGCACAGAAACGAAGACCCAACACAGCCATAAATAAATAAATTAAAAAAAAAAAAACCTTCCAGAAAAAGTTTATTAAGCATCTACTATGTGCTGGTTGCTCTGCTACGTCATGAGATACAAGGATGAATAAGATGTAGTCCCTGCCCCAAGGATTTCGTGGTTCATGGGGAGACTAAGCTGTGGAAGCACTGGGGCAGGGGCAGCTAACCTGGCCTTCCTGCTGGCTTCCTGGAGAGGCAAGGTGATACCGTAGTAGGGGCGAGGTGCAGGGAGGATATCTGAGCAGAGAAAGTTGCAAGCAGTCATCAGAGAGCATGAGGCTTGAGTACTGGGAGGCTCAGTATTATCCCTGTGCAAATGGAAGTCTGCTGCTGGTTGGTGGGGCCTGCCTGTATTTGGATATTTTTTTTTAAATAAATTTATTTATTTTTATTTATTTATTATTTTTGGCTGTGTTGGGTCTTCGTTGTGGTGTGCGGGCTTCTCATTGCGGTGGCTTCTCTTGTTGCGGAGCATGGGCTCTAGGCGTGTGGGCTCAGTAGTTGCGGCGCATGGGCTTAGTTGCTCCACGGCATGTGGGATCTTCCCGGACCAAGACTTGAACCCGTGTCCCCTGCATTGGCTGGCGGATTCTTAACCACTGCACTACCAGGGAAGCCCTGGAGATTTTTATATGAATAAAAATCCGGGCCCTGGGGCTTGTAACACAGGTGGATTTGCGTGGTGATTACTTAGTCACCCTTGGTAAATGTAAGGACAGAGTGTGAAAGCCACGTGCCATCTCATGCATCTAATATGGAAAGGAGTCCAGCGACACTCCATCCTCAGCAGGTGCAGGGAGAGCCCTCTACCCTGGGACAGGCCCTCTCATCTGCTTTACAACTTGGGAAGCACTTGGACTTGTGTTATTTAGTCCTTCCTTACAGAGGCCTTTGAGGGCACAAACAATAGCCAGCCAACATCACACGGGTGAAAATGTTGAGTCCAGGACCTCTCTGGGGTTTCAGCTCTGATGTTGCAGCCCCTATCAGCACCCTCCTCCTCTTCCCATCTTGGGCTCCGGTGTGGTATGGGCCTCATAGGCACCTTTGCGGCCACCAAGGGCCCCGCCTTTCCCCTGCAGGGTTGCTTTTCCGCATCCCATCATAGACCCACACTTCCTCTTCTGCTTACTTTTCTCCAATGCTCTGGGGCTGCGGTTTTCCTCTCCCCTGCCTTTCTGAGGGTTTTCACTCCTGTATGGTTTTCTGCTCTCCACTCGCAGAACGCCTCTGCTCAAGGCTTGTGCTCCTTACCTCCATGTGGCCTGTCACAAAGCTCTCCCACTCTCCACCCTCTGCGCCTCCCTTTGCTCTGTCTGCCCTCATTTCTCCCTGCCTGAAGTAAAGGCTGCTGTCTCCGGGGACCGGAGTTCTCAGAACCTGCACAAGTGAGTGCATCCTGGAACCTCCCTGAGCTTTCTGATTTCTTAGCTCTGAACGGAGGGTGTGAGAATCATCGGGGATCATGTATTCACCAGCTGTGCGCTGAGCCTTTACTGCATCCGGGGTGCTGTCAAATGGCAAGCTCCTTCTCCCCAGAGCACCACGGCAAGGCTTTTCCCACCCGCCCTTCAGTCCACGGTTCTCCCCAATTTCCTCCCTCATAAAAGGAGGATTCCACTGCCAGCAACAGTGTAATCCATGTGCATTGGAATTAGCAGATTTGAAAGTGTGATATAAAAGATTTGAAAGTGTCACGTTATGCACAAATTTGGAAATCGTTTGGCCTGCCCATATTTTTTTCCTTGCAAATTACATGATTTCCAAGCCAGATGGCTGAACTAAAAACTGCACTCACCCTTGAACTGGTAAGCAGAAATACCCCATTCTTCGTCCACATCCTGGGGATCCTTTTGTTGCTTGCATGCGTTAGCAGGCTGTGAGGCATTTTTGGTAACCATTGTGCTGTTACTTTAACATTCACTGTTATTATCACTGGAATCCTCTTTTTTTATACCCTATAGGGGTATAAATGTCATGCATGTGTTTATTAAGAAGCATTGTTTGTCCTGAAAATTGCTTCTGAATGTCAATAGGTTTGGGCCTGATATAATACCAGGAGGAGGCCAGGCCGCTGCCATAATATGTTGCGTGGTAACATAAGGGTGACCACTCTGTGGAATATTATGACCATGCTGAGAAAATAAAAAGCAGCTTTATAAATTTTTTTTTTTTAAACTTTGGGTTTATTTATTTATTTATTTATTTATTTATTTATGGCTGTGTTGGGTCTTCGTTTCTGTGCGAGGGCTTTCTCTAGTTGTGGCAAGTGGGGGCCACTCTTCATCGTGGTGCGCGGGCCTCTCACTGTCGCGGCCTCTCTTGTTGCGGAGCACAGGCTCCAGACGCACAGGCTCAGTAGTTGTGGCTCACGGGCCTAGTTGCTCCGCGGCATGTGGGATCCTCCCAGACCAGGGCTCGAACCCGTGTCCCCTGCATTAGCAGGCAGACTCCCAACCACTGCGCCACCAGGGAAGCCCAAAAAGCAGCTTTAAAATAAAATAGGCAAGAGTGTTTACAGATTTATGTGCTTCTAGGGTTCATCCCCCTGACTTTGTATTTATCTGTAGGTCTGCAAATGTGGCTATTTTAAATTGTCTGACACCTTCAGAAATGCACCCTTTGCTTAAAATTGTCCTGAAAAATCAAAAAGGTCACCCACCATGTAAAAGATGATCCTAATTTTACTGCCAAGTTCCTGATCTATCAATATATAAGTAATGAAATGCTTCATAAAGAGGAGAAGGCTCACTACAGGGAGGTCCAAGGTGGAGGCCCTACCTGGATGCATTACAGACAAACAGGTAGATGCTGTGGGACACAGGTAAGCTCAGGAAGGTGCTAGACAGGATGACCTTGCAGGTCTCACTGGAATGGTTTATTCACATTTCCCCCAAATGTACCTTGACGACCATTGCTGGCACACAGAATGGCTTTAAATGGGTATAGGGATAAACTGTTTTTATGTTAATAGCTATGTCTTTATTTTAATATTGTTTTAAAGCATAGCTAGCATATCAAACTCATGATATAAAGTTTCCTTTTTAAAATAAAATTATTTAAATGAACAATATAGGTCTATTTAAAGAAATATTTTAAGTAAATGCTATGACAGGTGGCACATGGCTATAGGAGAAATCCTGAGAGTATTATGCAAATGATGGAAATTTGGAAAATGTTGGTTTTAGCTTATTTAGGTAAATATGGGTGTCATGTTGATGGAAATCCTGGCAAGCATGTATTGTTCTTTTGGGGCAATATATTGCATAATTCGATGTACTGCTATTTCATATGTGGCTAATTTCAGAAGCTAAAACAACCGTGTCTATTAAATGCTATTTTATTTGATTAATAAAAATGCTAGATTGTTTTAGGATTGAATAAATATAAAATGCTAATTGGATATAAAATGCTTATTTATGTGATCATAGGCATTGCCATAAAATTATAAGGCAGTTATTACTGTTTAATATTGCCTTAATTAGAAGTGCTCTTCCAAAAGTTAGAAGACAATAAGCTTCTCCCCATAGCAATTCCTGAGGAATCAGTGATGTCACAATGAGATCAGAAGTCAAAATAGAACAGGGCGATTTTCTTTTTCCCAAGAAGGCACAGGGAGATGTTCAGCTGTACTTTTGAAGGCCAGGGTTTAAATAGGCTGCCACAGAGTTGTTAGATTTAACTTATCTATAGGATGTCCACTATGTACCATTCTCTGTTAGGTCCCTGAGGAAGTGGTGATGTTTATATGAGCCAGAATTGTTTCAGGAGCAAATAATAGAAAACCTAACTCAGACTGGCTTAAACAAACAGACAAAGGATTTATAGTTTCACACAATGAAAAGCCTAATGGTGGACTTCAGGCATGGCTGAATCCAGGTGCTCAGGAAGTGTTATTAGGACATGGCTTTCTCCATCTCTTAGCTCTGCTTTCTTCTTCACTCTCCAAGGTTCTCTCCATGTGGTAGCCCCTAACAACACGAGCTCCACCTGAGAGAGGATGCTCAGAGACACACTAGCATCTATCAGGGCTCAAGACCACATGTGGTGTAGAAGAGTCATTGTTTCTCCTCTCCCACTTCCCCTGTTGCTCATCGCTCTGTCTCAGGGTGCTCTTGTACCCTTTGAGGTCCTCTCTCTTGCATCCTATTGGGATGAACAGGGAGTTAATAGTTTCATGTTCTCTTCTTATTGTCCTGCCTCTCTTCCCAAGCCCATCTTTAATTCCCCTATAAGGGAGGAGGGCTAATTGGCCAGTGCCTGAGATCCTAATTGGGCAACAGTTCCCGGTGTGTGTGTGGCCGGGGCAGGGGCGGGCTGGCAGCAACCACTGTTGAAAGGTTTGGGCATGGGCCTTCCTTCTCTCTTTTGCTCCCATAGAAAGATCCAGCCTGGTCTTTCCTCCTTTTCCAAGAATACCTCTTTTGGGTAATTTAAGCCAAACCCTTCTTCTGCACCTGGGGGGGTCTCTCTTCCTCTTTTTGTTTCTACCTGCAGAGGTTCTGGAACACACTGGTTCCAAGATTCTGATCCATGTGGTTCTAGATCCATGTGGCCTCTGCCTCACGTCCCAACTCAGCCTGTACCACAGACCTCTGCACTGGGAGACCCTGGAGGGCCCTTTGCTTCCCATTACCGCTGCTTCTCTCCTGACCCGCAAGGAAGAAGAGGGGTGAGTGATGCCAGCGCCCAGCTAATCCTGGGTCTGTGGATAATGAGCAAAGGGGCACCAAAACCTTACCTTAACCCCCAACACGCCCTCTCCTGAAGGGCCTTTTGCCCAAAGAGTATGTCCCCACCTCTCCCACCCCCCAAAAAGAAACTCATATACTGTGCCTGCACCTCCCTGTGTGTTAATTTATTCACACTGATTGATTTATTAACACAAATTCCCCAAACGGTGGACAAAATTGTACACTTTGTGAACAAGCATATCTTGGTTTAAATCCTGACTTTGCAACAAACCAGTTATATGATTTTGAGCCAACTTGAGTCTTAGTTTTCTCATCTGTCAAATGGGGATAAAAATACTGACCTAGTGGGGTTGGGAGAAATTGACAAAAGTGTGTGACAAGTGAATGATAAATGCAGGCCGCTGCACAAAGAGACTTGTGACTGGTGCTGGGAATCTGTAACAGCAGGACTGGTCCCCACAAGCTGCTTGCTGAGGGCTTCCTGGGCAATCCAGGACACCTGTGGCAAAATCTTCACCGGGATTTCAGGAAGGTCTCCCAGTAGAGTGCCGGCTTAGCCTGGCTCAGTCCCCAGGGATGATGGCCTAGCTGCCCTTGTACCTGCTAGGGTCAGGGGCGAAGAGCAAAGCTCACTCACAGGTCTTCAGGCAGACCCAGCACTTTTGTGCTATGCCTGAAACTGTGCAGGTCTTGGGTTTGGGCACTGTGTCTTCCTGCACTGAAGTGCATTTGCCTCCCAGAAATTTCAACTTGACTTTACCCAGCCCTATCTTTGAGCTGGCTTAGAAACTGCCTGTGACCTTTCCTTGTGTTTCTATAATGTTCCATATCATACTTTCACATCCGTATTACCTGATCCTTACAGCACTTTGGTAGGTGTCATACTATTTGACAGATGAGGAAACTGAGATGTGATGTCTTACTTTAGATCTCCTAATTTCTGATCTCATGCTTACTCTATTGCTCTGAGTCACACATCTGGCATTCTGTCTTTATTATTCCGACATGGAGACAATTTTTTGTGAGGTCTTAAATTTTCTGTGACCTCACCTTTTGTGAGGTCTCTTATTATTCTGCCCGTGTTGAGATCCTGGACTGTAAGCACACCTTCCAGAATGTGCTGGTTCCCTTTGCTTCCCCCTTGCTAACCACCCCATCCCCCAGCCTCTGCTCCTATTCAATGCTTATATGATATTAACTCCAGGTGCATCCTTCCTGCATATTTCTTGTTGCTTACTTGAGACTTTTGGATTGGAGAAATTGATTAGGCAATCAACAGCATTTAGTGAGAATATACTCTGCCCCATACTCTGCTAGGAAGTGAAGGTGTTATAAGAATTATGAGATGCTTCTGTTGCCACTAGGGAGTTTACAAGAGAGAGATGGTCCCCTCCTTATGATTTCTTCCCCTTCTTTCCTTCTTTAGAATCCTGATGTCCTTCCTTAATGACTCAGGTCTCAGGCTCAAAAGACTGCCTTTGAACCAAAAGAACACCATGCATTACTGGTGTCTTGACCTTTGTCTCTCTGACATCTGCTGGGTGCCTGTTCTGAGCTGTGGCTCTGACTTTGAGGAGCTTTGGAGAGTTGAAAGCGGGTGATATCAGCCATGCCCCTGGATCTTCCTTGGCATCTGTCTGTCCAGGCTGAGGTCCTGCTTGCAGTGAGCATTCAGGGATGCATTAGAGGAATCACATTTCTTTTTTTTTTTTTTTAACATCTTTATTGGAGTATAATTGCTTTACAATGGTGTGTTAGTTTCTGCTTTATAACAAAGTGAATCAGTTATACATATACATATGTTCCCCTATCTCTTCCCTCTTGCGTCTCCCTCCCTCCCACCCTCCCTATCCCACCCCTCTAGGTGGTCACAAAGCACAGGGCTGATCTCCCTGTGCTATGCAGTTGCTTCCCACTATCTACCTATTTTACGTTTGGTAGTGTATATATGTCCATGCCACTCTCTCACTTTGTCCCAGCTTACCCTTCCCCCTCCCCATATCCTCAATTCCATTCTCTAGTAGGTCTGTGTCTTTATTCCCATCTTGCCACTAGGTTCTTCATGACCTTTTTTTTTTTTTCTCCCCCTTAGATTCCATATATATGTGTTAGCATACTGTGTTTGTTTTTCTCTTTCTGACTTACTTCACTCTGTATGACAGACTCTAACTCCATCCACCTCATTACAAATAACTCCATTTCGTTTCTTTTTATGGCTGAGTAATATTCCATTGTATATATGTGCCACATCTTCTTTATCCATTCATCCGATGATGGACATTTAGGTTGCTTCCATGTCCTGGCTATTGTAAATAGAGCTGCAATGAACATTTTGGTACATGACTCTTTTTGAATTATGGTTTTCTCAGGATATATGCCCAGTAGTGGGATTGCTGGGTCGTATGGTAGTTCTATTTGTAGTTTTTTAAGGAACCTCCATACTGTTCTCCATAGTGGCTGTATCAATTTACATTCCCACAACAGTGAAAGAGTGTTCCCTTTTCTCCACACCCTCTCCAGCATTTATTGTTTCTAGATTTTTTGATGATGGCCATTCTGACTGGTGTGAGATGATATCTCATTGTAGTTTTGATTTGCATTTCTCTAATGATTAATGATGTTGAGCATTCTTTCATGTGTTTGTTGGCAATCTGTATATCTTCTTTGGAGAAATGTCTATTTAGGTCTTCTGCCCATTTTTGGATTGGGTTGTTTGTTTTTTGTTATTGAGCTGCATGAGCTGCTTGTAAATCTTGGAGATTAATCCTTTGTCAGTGGCTTCATTTGCAAATATTTTCTCCCATTCTGAGGGTTGACAATACACTACTTAATAACGAAGTGATCACTGAAGAAATCAAAGGGGAAATCAAAAAATACCTAGAAACAAATGACAATGGAGACACGACAACCCAAAACCTATGGGATGCAGCAAAAGCAGTTCTAAGAGGGAAGTTTATAGCAATACAAGCCTACCTCAAGAAACAGGAAAAATCTCGAATAAACAACCTAACCTTGCACCTAAAGCAATTAGAGAAAGAAGAACAAAAAAACCCCAAAGTTAGCAGAAGGAAAGAAATCATAAAGATCAGATCAGAAATAAATGAAAAAGAAATGAAGGAAACAATAGCAAAGATCAATAAAACTAAAAGCTGGTTCTTTGAGAAGATAAACAAAATTGATAAACCATTAGCCGGACTCATCAAGAAAAAAAGGGAGAAGACTCAAATCAATAGAATTAGAAATGTAAAAAGAGAAGTAACAACTGACACTGCAGAAATACAAACGATCATGAGAGATTACTACAAGCAACTCTATGCCAATAAAATGGACAACCTGGAAGAAATGGACAAATTCTTAGAAATGCACATTTCTTTCCTGAGCTCTGAACATGCAGTTTTTCCTCTGGGACCCCAAATGACCCACTCACCCATGAACAGAGATATTTCTTTGGGAAACTGGTTTTCATTTTAAGCCTCCACACCTCACAGAATAGCATATTTCCTATGTTTCAAGTTAAATATGCTGTTGTCCCTCCTGATTTTCCCTTCCTCTTGGGAACCAAGTAGGCAGGGGCTTATGCCTAGGGCTTTGTCAACCAGGGAGCCACATGGCAGTTTTATGGACTTTGCGACTCGCTCCATCAGCTGACTTTTCTCCTCTCTCTTGCTTGTGATCCCTTGAATTCTTCTTCTCTGAATTGTCTGCGGTTCTGACATCCTTATTGGGCTTCTTTGTACAGAACTCAGCCACTTTTCCACATGCTTCATCCCAAGTGACTATGGGGAGAGCTGTGTGAAGAAGGAGCTTGACGTCTTAGCAGATCCATTACCGATGTCTGTCATGGGCATGACAAGGAAAAGTAGTCATACCTGCTATCTGTGCTAAGGTGTAAAGGGGGGATGGAAAACTTCTGGCTACATCAGTGTGGGATATATAGGTACTTTTTATAGATGACAGTGTTTGGCAATCGCCAATATTCCATTGCTCCCGTATCCCCGATTTTTAAAATTGGACCTTAGGTATACAGAATTGGATTAATCAGAGTTCTTTTCATGACACAGTATTATCAGTGGCCCTCTTTTATTTATTAAAAATATAGCAAACACTATGAACTCACAACTCAAACCAAGAATTGTATATTACCAATAACTTACACCTACCCTTGTGCTCCTCCCCCACCCCAGCTACATGCCTCCCTTACTCCAGAGAGGTGACCATGATTCTGAAGGTTGAGTTTATTACTCCCTTGTTTATTTTTTTTAAAGTTTTTAAAATCACACATGATACCTAAACCCAAATTGTTTGGTTTTATTCATACTGAACTTTATAAAAAAGTGTCTTATTGGATATTGTCTTCTGAGACTTTTTTTTCCAGCCAACTTGAAGATGTTACTGTGTGTATCTGTTTAATATTTCAGTGTGAAATATACACCCTTTATTTGTCCATTCTGCTGTTGATGGGCCTTTGGGTGGGTGACTGTCCAAATTTACAAAATGATGCCAGATTGCTTTTCAAAATACTTGTATCATTTTATATCCCTACTGGCAATGTATAAAATAGCCACATTAAACTGCATTTTCTCCAACACTGAATATTGTCAGCATTCTTATTTTTGCAGTTGAACGGATGTACAATGAAATCTTGTGATCTTGATTTCCAATTTCTTGACTGCTACTAAGGCTTAGCATTTCTTCATATGTTATTGGCTATAAGTGTTTTTGCTTCTGTGAAAATGCCTGGTAATGTCTGTTGCTAATTTTCCTATTGGGTTGTTTGAGTTTTTCTTATCTCTTTATAGGTGCTTTTTATAGTGTTGATACTAATCCTTTGTTGGTTGTCTATTCCACAGATATCTTCTTCCGGTTGTAGCTTGCCCTTTTTCTTTCTTTGAGTCATCTTTTGATGAACACAAGTTTTTAATTTTGTTGAAATCAAATGTATCAATCTTTTCTTTGATTGGTAGAACTTTCTTAATCTTGTTTAGGAAATCGTTTCCTGTTTCAAAGACAGAAATATAGATAGCTAAACACACACACACACACACACACACACACAGGGAGTTGATTTTTGTGAATGATGAGTTACAGAGCCAGTTTCAATTTTTACACACAGAGAACCACATTTTGCAGCTCCATGGATTAAATTACCACTTCCTTTTCCCTGTGATGATCATGCTGTCTCTTTCAGATGTTAAAGTTCCACATATGTGAAAATCTGTTCCTGAGATCTCTGGTTTATTGGTCATTTTTCTAGTCCTATACCAACACTCTTCTGTCTTAATGATCACATCTCTATGTTTAGTCTGTGTAGTCTTCGTATCTGGTAAGTTCCTTCCCTGTATTCTTCTGCAGAAGCAGTGCAGGCTGTGCCTTGTCTATTTCTCTTCAATATACATTTAGAATCCGTTTGTCAAATCCCTTGAAAAAGTTTTTTTGAATGGAGTTGCATCAAATTTATAGGCCATTTTAGAGAACGCTGACATCTCCCTAATGATGAAAACACCCTTTCCATGAATGTGGTATATCTCTCCATGAGGGAGAGGCCTGGAGATGATAGTTTTCTTAGGACCCTGGAATTACAGGGCACGTGTTTAGATGATAGTGCCCCCTGCTTTCTTCTTGCCAGTTAGAGGTTTGTATGGTCTTATGTTAGAAAAAACATTTATAGGCATCTGGTTAAAAAGTTTTCTTTCCTGCTCCCAGGGGGATTGTGAGACTTTAGATGAAACCGTGTTTGTAGAGTGTCTGGTGCAGTGTCTGGCCCAGGGCGATACCTCAGTAATCAGAACGGAGCGTGCTGCTGGGAAATGAGGCTCCCTGAGCTTAAGAATCATGCAGACCTGGCTTTGCATCCCTGCAACTACCAACTAGGAGGCCTGGAGCAGGAACCTCATGTCTCCTAGTGTCAGTTTCCTTTATGGAAACTGGGGATAGTAGTATCCGTAACACAGGGCTCTGGGAAGGTTCTGTAAGGTGTGCAGTTCAGTGTTTGGTACTTGGTGCAGGACGGGAGGTCAGAAAAGAGTGGTTTCCTTCCCTGAACTGCGGCCAGGCCAGGACATTGACCGTCCCCCTTAAGCTTCAGGAACTGACCGTCCCCCTTCCCATCAGGCCGCCTGCCCTGCCCTGCCCCGCCCTGGACCAGAGTGGTCTCAGAAGCTGACAGCCCCATTTCCTCAACTGATGTTCTGACTTATATTCTAATCACACGCAGAGGCTACATAAGATCTAAATAGGTTTCTGGAAACCTTGAGGCCAAGTTTAAAATGAGATTACCTCTGATGGGAAGAGCAGAAGCCTCAGACTTGGCTTTCCTCTTCGCCCTGGACCTTGTGATTTTTTTGTTCTGAAGCCTCCAATGGCCCCATTATGTTTGCCTGTCCCCATGACCTGCCCTGCCTGGGGCACACATGCCGCTGTACCTGCCCTTTGGAGAGGAGATGTCTCTATGCATCAGCCACTTGGGGCAGTCTCTGTGGTGATGGCCCGAGGTGCCCTGAAGTTTTCTGATCCTGACTCCTGGGGAACCTTGGGATGGGGAATAAATCGGCATCCCATACCTGCCTGCCTCAGGCCCCAGGGCCGTTCCTCCACCTGTGCAGCTCTTTAAGGAGGAATGTGAGCCTTGACTGGGGCCCGTGTGGTTATCTGCTCAGTCAGAGAAGGGCAGCTGTTCTGGAAGCCTGAACTGGATCTCAGATGTGCCTGACAGGGATGAGACCTACTAAGGTAGTGTTTCTGATATATCCTGGTAAGGTCTGATGCTGTAGCTGACAGCCCTAAACCAAATCAGAAACAGACATATTTGTTATTTAGTTCACTTCCATTAAATACAGGAAAAAGCACAACGAGAAAAGTAGATGTTTGTAACTTTCACTTTGTATGGGAATTATATGTATGGAACTTTAAAAATTCCAGGTCTTCCCTTTTTTCTGAGCTCTCTGTTATCACACAAATGAAAGGTAAGAGACAGCACATCTAATGAGTGTTGACAATGTGCTGATCACCCTGATGGGCACTTTATGTAATTATCTCCTTTACACTTCACGGCAGTGCTGCGGGGATAGCGATGGTTAACCACAGAACTGCATTGCATATGAGGGGCTGAGCCCCAGGTGTTGCTGTTTGGGTTCAGCCAGCCCAAGTGTAAAAGGTTCCTAACATACTATCACCAGATAGTATCCATCCCTCGGGTAGTAGGTAAGAGTTGACAACCTCATTAGCTGGGTGACCTTGAGGAAGAGATTTAGTCAGTACTTACCTTAGAAGGTTGTTGTGATAAATGAATATAAAGAATTAATTATAAGTGAATTAATGAAATTAATAGACATGTAAAATGTTAGGACAAGTGCCTGGCACATAGTATGCATTCATTCAATGCTAACTATAAATGAAATAATATGTAGTAAGTCATAATAATCGTTAATTAATACAATTGCAAATAATGTTACCAAATATTGGAATTATTGCCTCATTTTATCTATGTCTCAGTCCATAAAACAGGGGTTGACCAAATGGAGAGGGTCAGATAAAAGACTTAGCAGAGAGTCAGGGCCCAGATGAGCATTGTTCCTACTGGAGTCTATAGATTGTCCCATCTCAGTGGTCATCACTGGATAATGGCAATGCAAAGCATCTCTAAGAGCTGAGCTTTTCTCATGTGATCTCTGGGTCCTGGGAAGGGATGGCGCTTGCTCTGGTGGAGCAGCCTGGGTTTCTCATCTTGCTCTTCCCTGACCTACATTATCTCTCCTTTCTTCACTTTCCCATCCTGTGCTCTCTCATTGTGCCTGAGAGATAGGAGAAGCCACTCCATGAGTCTATATCCTTCTCTTTCCATCTTCCACATTGACCAAGGGCTTGTGAGCCTCGGAGTTCTGTATTAAGGCCTTTATTCCAGGGTTCTGCTTGTTGGCATGTGTCTTGATTTGGGGGCAGAGATGGTTAGGAGAAGCACACAGATAAATACTTCAAAATATCCTCCTGCTTCACTTTAAAAAGAGGTACAGTGTTGGCTTATTTGTTCCTGTTTTGTACCTGCAGAAACTGAAACTCAAAGGAGTTAAGTCACTGACCAAGCACACCATTCACTCATCCAGTAAGTGACCCAGTAAGTAACCTCAGAGGAGGGTGAGGTTCAACCCAGGTCTATCCGAAGTCAAAACATATTACAACTTTAATTACAGTTATGTTAGACCACTTGGGTGTTTCCCACATATCTCCTGTACTCTTCTCTATTTTTTTTTTTTTTTAATTTTTATTTATTTATTTATGGCTGTGTTGGGTCTTCGTTTCTGTGCGAGGGCTTTCTCTAGTTGTGGCAAGTGGGGGCCACTCTTCATCGTGGTGCGCAGGCCTCTCACTATCGCGGCCTCTCTTGTTGTGTAGCACAGGCTCCAGACGCGCAGGCTCAGTAATTGTGGCTCACGGGGCCCAGCTGCTCTGCGGCATGTGGGATCTTCCCAGACCAGGGCTCGAACCCGTGTCCCCTGCATTGGCAGGCAGATTCTCAACCACTGAGCCACCAGGGAAGCCCTCCCCTATTCTTTTATCTCTCTGTACATTAGTGTGGCTATCTACTCATCTTGTCTTCTGCTCTGTCCAGTTTGCTGTTAAATATACCTGATGAATTCTTAACTTGATACATTGCATATTTCAGTTCTAAAATACCTTTTTAAATTCTTTCTTACACATTCCAATTTCTGTTACAATTCTTCATTTTTTCATTCATTTTGTTCATCTTTTCTTCTGTTTTCAACGGGTTAATCACAATTATTTTAAAGTCCTTATCTGCCAACTCAAATAATGGGATAGTACATGGGTCTATTTCTATGATCTTTCTTCCCTTGATTATTGGTCAGATTTCCTTGCCTCTTCATATGTCCTGTAATTTTTTATTGTATGCTGGTCATTGAATACAGAAAACTGTAGAAGCTCTAATATAGTTTTCTACCAGGGAGGACTCCCCTTTCTTTCTGTTAGGTAGATAAGGTGAGAAAAGGATGATCCAATAAAACATATACATTTATATATTACACAACAGTCAGTGCTCAGTGCCTCTTTGAAGTTTCCATAGTTCAGGCAGCTTTCCTCATTGTAAAGATGAAGCTGCAGTTTCTCTTACACCAAATAATTAAACAAGCACCTCCATTAATATGCAGTGCTCTTGTTTATTCACATAATTAAAGACAAAAAGAGAGATAGTCAATCAGTTGGAAGGTAGCTTTCTTAATGTAAGCAGATGACTAATCTGACCTTGATTTCCATTTATGACAGGTGCCATCTGGAGAGCCCTCCAGGGGAGGGCAGACATTGATGAGGTGGGATGTGGGAAAAGTCAGTGTAAATCCACCTCTGGCCATCTGGATCCCAACAGGGAAACCCCATCTAGCAATCAGCACTACGAGCCACTCAGAGAGGCAGCAGGAAGGGTGAACCTTTAGAATTATTTGGGAGCCCATTCTTTAGAGACTTTCTCTAAGGCTGGGGCCCTCTCAGGGACCAAGTTTCTTGCCTTCATGGCCTTCCAGTAATTCACTAGCATAATGAAGCTCTTCATCTGGGAGTGAAGACTTGAGGAAGGTGTCCAAATTGGAAAAAGAAACAAATTCCTAGGCAGAAAGAGCTGTTTTCTAGCCCCTCCAAGTAATACAAGTAAAATTTGAGTGTGAAGGGCTTCTTGCAATAATTTGGTTGTGACCTTTGACCAGTTCGTGAAAGACCCAGTGGGTTTATTTGTGAGGGCCCCATGGTTTTATTGGGTGCTGAGCAAAGTATTGAAATCTAAAACTCCATCCTGGAGCAGGCACTGTTGTTCAGTTCTCCACAATATGGCCATATAACATGCCCCTTCTATTGGTCCATTGGAACCAAAGTTTATGATTCATAAACGAGTATCATTACATCAGGTAGCCCTCATCTCCTATGGCCATTGGAGAAGGCTAGGGAAGAGAGAATGGTAACTAGTGGCCAGCCCTGGATATCACCACAACTGGGGAAGGTGGCCCCAGGAACCCAAAGGTAGAGGAGCTAAGGCCTACAGACATTGGCCTGGTGATGCGGTAGTTCTTGGCAGGGCAGCTCTAAGGAGGACAGTGTCCCTTGATTCCTCGGCTATCAGTTGACCCCCAATACCCTCGTGTCAGGCATGGTCTTGGTCCTAAATCACATGCGTGGGCTGTTTTTTGTCCCCCTCCTCACTCCAGATCCTTCCAGCTTGTGTTGTGATTATTGGTTCCCCTGTTTATGGTATTTCCTGTCTGTTCTCACTCTGTGGTGACCTTGGCCTCCCTCCCTGTCTTTGGTGTTAATCCAGCCTCGGGCTACATTTCCTCTGGCTGTTCAAATAGTCGTGTCAGGCTCCTAGACCTTCTTTCACCCTCTGCCCAACAGGACTCGCACACAGAGCCCCACCTACCTTCCTTTATGTCTCCTTTTGGCCCCAGTAAACCTTCTAACTCATAGCTAGTATGTGCTTATCCCACCCATTCTGCGTGCTGTGTGAATAAGTAAAACAAAATTCCTGCTGTTGAACAGCTACATTCTACCTGAGGAGACACAAGTTTCTCAATTCTTAACAAGATGGGACTGTATTTAATTATGTGCTAAATGGTGTGGTGCTGATAAGCGCTGAAGAAAATCTGATGGGAGAAAAGTGAATGTAGCGAAGTGGGAGAAGTAGATCTTGACCTGGGATGTGTGTCGCCCTGTCTCCCCACTTTTGGACTTTGGCTAATGTCATCACCAACTGTCAAGGTAGCTGGCAAACAACTGCGGTAAAAGAAATGAAATGATAAACAGAGTTGTAGCGGTGCCAACCCACACATACCAGGATGGTGAAAACTCACAGCTTCTGAGGTTGACAGCTTAGTTGGAGCAATATTGTATATTTGAACTAGGCTAGAGTTAGCAATATCTAAGTTCATTCATGCTACTGCTAACATTAGCAAAACGATGGTTCAGGAGCCAGAGTTGATATATTGATATTCAGTATAACATCCACATTCTTGGAAAAGCAGCTCCCAGTTCAATCCCCGTGGAGGTTTCACAATTTCTCAGTGGGGTTTCCATGGATCCCTGGGCCTTAATGAGAATGTGGTATTCATGAGCAGTTAAAGAAGCCTGACCGATGGCTTTAAATCAAATTAGACATTTTTCTTGTGAGATATTTTGTTTCCTTCTTTCTGAAAAATTTAAATTTCAAGAAAAAGACTTTTGGCCACAGATTTTATAATAATCTTCCTCCCACAAATCTAAAATAATCTTATGAAAAATTCAAAGCCTGGTTTTTAAAAAACCTACCAGGCTTTCTTCAGTATGTGGATCTTTCAGCTGGGAAGCCTTTCCTTAGTTCATATGCAAATGTTCATCGAAGTGGTTGGTCTCCAAGTCTCTGGAACTTCTGCAGGCACCATGGGATCCATTTAAATCTCTCTGGCTGGCTGTAGAGCACCTCACCACCCTTGCACCATTCCATTTTTCCACTGAATAAGATACACAGTAGGTTGATGTTTTCTAATCAAGCATGGTCCACTTGATTGCCTCCTGAATTTATGTCCTCACTACCTCTCCCCAGGTGTGTGACACTTTCTATGCTGTTAACATTTCATGTCTCAGTTTCCCCATTTGTCAAATGGGAATGTTCCTAAGTACTGATAGGAGTATTGTGAGGCTTATATATAATTTTTAAGTGCAGTGTCTGGTATATGATTGATAACAAATAGTAGGTCTGTCAGTAAGGACTAGGCTGAGATGAGTGAAGTACGCATCTCGGGTAAAACTTCAGGAGGCTCGTGCACACACACACACACACACACGCACACACACACAAAACCTCAGAAATAAAAAAGTTAAATATTACTTTAATGCAACATTTTAGAAAATCAAAATTAATGCAAAAATCCATGATGAAAAAACTGTCAAAATTTTAAATAGATACAAGATCAGTGTCACTGATTTTTCCTTTTGTCTCCAATACAGCTCGGCACAGCACTGGTAGTGATATGTAACTATACATCTATGCCCGTTCCTGCCCTTTTATTCCTGCTTGGCCCACCATGAAGCCCTCTTCATCTGTCACCCACTAGGGAATCGGAAAATAAGATGGAATGGGGTGGGGGATCGTTCATCTTGCTGGATGGCTTCCCCAAGCTGCCGGGCTTGCTGAAGAAACAGCATGCAGAAAAACATAGGTGTGTCCAGGAGCACGCAGGCCTCATTTGGGACTGAATCATTAGGAGTGTATGCTCAGGCCAGGGCCTGATTAGATGGGTGTGGAAACAGGACACAGGGGAGCAGGAGAGGCAGGTGTTCTGGCAGCTGGCGTGGTTAGCACAGCGTGAGTGGTACCCATCGGGGCTGCTGGCCAGGGCTGTCCTCTAAGGTGGCAGCATTTTTCTTCTCCCCATCCTATCTCATCCCATCCCATCCTATCCCATCCCATCTCATCCCCGTTTCTTTTTGAGCTTATGGTAATTCAAGTACAGGAGTATGGTTGAGTCCCATCATCAATGAATTTAATTCCTTCATTTATTTGTGCTTCCAGCAATTTTGAAAAGGAGAGAAAAAGAACAGTTGAAATAATGCTAGGGCTTCCACCATTCCACTCCAAGCAGGTGGGCTGCAGAGTGAGCAGGCCTGGGGGCAGCAGGAGGCTCAGGCTGGCCTAGGTTCCCAAGTACCCCCCGTGGTGTGAGAACCTTGCAATGCCAAATGTGTCCTTGTGTTTGCATACTTCTGTGTGCATATGTGACGCTGTGCACCATGGTAGCTCTCTGTGAGCGGGTAACCACTTCCTCTGGCTTCAACAGAAGAACCAGTGACCTTGTCCAATTGTGGAAGAAGGATGCTGGCTGGTTCTATATACTGTTTGGGCAATTTAAGGGATTTCCTGTTAATCCAGCTTCTGGCTCATTTCCTCAGGCTGCCCCAAATTATCTTACCAGCCTCTTAGACCTTCTTTCACCCTCTTCTCACCAGGACGCACACACAGAGCCCTACCTGCCTGACCACCCATGATTTTCATAGCATGTGCAGACTTAGAACCTAGCCTTGGGGGAGATGCAATTTTTATTTTAGGCATTCATCTACTCATTTAACTGCCAATAGTTACTGAGTTGAAGACTCTTGGTCAGATACTGTGCCAGCCTCAGGGATGCCAGGCCTAATAGGATACAATCTTACTAGGAGCTCATGTTCCAGCGGAGAATGACCACATGTAAATAGCTGATTCCAGCACAGGGCGAGTAGTGTTGGGGGCATGATTCTGTGGGGTGATGGCCCTTCTTCTTTCCCAAGTCCTTGAGTTTGCCCCATGAGTGTCCCATGCTTCTTTAAGGGAGCAGCTATGAGCTGGCCAGCTCCCAGAAGCTACAACCCAGGTCTTTTCAGTGTACCATGTCCCTGGCATCCTTGGCCCTGGCATTGTTTTCCTTTTGGCTAGTGTTCCAAGGCTCAGCTCACTTCCCGCTCCTGCAGTATGCCTCTCCTGACATCTTCAGACTCCTGTGAACTCCTTCCATGCTCTTCCGAGGGAGGAGGTGCAGCCTAGTAGGTGAGGCACCCCAAGAAGTTTGTGGGACCTGGGAGGCCATGTAAGATACAGGCAGCTGTTCCTGCAATTTATAGGGGTCCCCAGGGCCCGGAGCCCCCCATTTGGCAGGCGCTTCATAACACCTGTGGTCGGCTTTCTTCAAATCTGCCAGGATCAGAGCCAGTGCTTTGCCTCTATCAGGACCTCCAGAGTTTCAAATTTAACAGAATTTCCCCAATGATACGAACAAGCGGAGGATTACAATTTGGCTTCAAAAGGACATCAGAGAGTGGGTGGTGTTATTTGCCCAGCACATACTATTAGTGATGGTGACAGTGTAGCTGGCTGTGATTCTACCCAGCCACTGGCTTGGTCGTCTGAGGCCATATTCTCTATTCTGCTAAAACATCTGGGAGAAACATGGGGGGTGCAATCAGTCACCCCAGAAGTTGGTCCCAATGGCATTTGTTTGCAGATTTGCCCAAATATTTAAATGTTTGGCATACATAGACTTTTTTTAAATGATTTTGTTGGCACCATAAAACACAAGCCTGTTGACTTCATTTTTGCATCAATGTAAATGTTTTCCTTTATGACTATTTAACTAATGTGCTGTGTTACAGATTGCTGAATAAATATGAAATATGTCACGGACTTCTGCTAAACAAATTCTGGCTGTGACATTGAAGAAAGGTTTATTTCTCTTCAATGTTTAGAGGAGGAATATTTTCTTATCTATTATGCTTATCCAGCCACACTATTTCCTGATTTGTTTTAAGGTCCCATGTCCTAATTATACGTCTCGATCTTAAAACTGACCTTATTGAGTCATTGATTGCTTTGGAAAGATTTCTTTTCATTCCTTTTTAGTGTGCAAGTAATTCATGTGCACGGTACCAAAAATTAGTTGAGATAAGCAGATCTAGAAAACAATTTAAAATCACCAATAATCCCATCACCCAGAAATAATGACAGCAAACATTTTGTTTGATGTTTATCTGTTCAGAGGTATTTATTTGCCATTCATTCAGTAAATATTTATTGAATTCCTCTTTTGTACTCAATACATGAAATCATCCTATATATAGTCTTTGAGACCTGCTTATTTCTCCTAGACATGTACATCTTTCCAAGTCAATAAATGTGTGTCTACACTGTCTTTTAAAATATCTTTCAATTGTAAGGGCATATCGGTATATTCTGTTATTTTAAAATTTCAGTTATCGTAAGTTTCTGTTGTTATAAATGTTGCTGCAACAAAGGTTCTTGTAAATATTTCTTGGCATGCTTGTCTGATTATTTTGGAAAGATTTTCATATATATTTACATCCAAATTATAAAAGAAAGTGTAGAATCCCCACGGCTCCCACACACAAAAATGCCCCAATATGCATGAGTCACTGGTAATGAAATCGCTGTCTCACCAGTGGAGTTTCACCTATGCTATTGCACCTGCCCAGACTTTGCTTCATGGGGTTTGCATTTGATCATCCTTTAGTTTCAATTTAAATGTGACATTCTCAGAAAGTCTTTCCTGACTCTCCATCAGATTAGTTCTGTATTATTATTGCTGCCACCCCCAGCCCTTCCAGAGTGTCTGTACCTGTCCTGTTCTATTAAGATCCCTGAAGACAGGAATCCTGTCTGTTGGGCTGTCTTTCCAACCAATTAACATGGTGCTTTGTTGAATTCAGATATTCGTTGGATGAGTGAAAGTACCTGTCTGTGGTTGTCTTATGCTTTTCTTTGATTTTCTCTTCTGTCTTTCAGGAGATTTCTGTGCCCTTGCCACCAATTAGGAGGCCTTGGTCTTATTCTTTGTGTTGGTGTAAGAGACTCTTTCTGTCCTAACTAAGATGAGAAGATATTGACTCACACACACATGAAAATTCCAGCGGTGGGAGGGGCTTCAGACATGGCTGGATTTGTGTGCTCCATGATGGTTCCCAGAAATTCATCTTCCCATTTCTAGGCCTGGATTTCCTGTAACCTGGCCTCGTTCTCTGGCAGGCGTTCTTCTGGGGTGGGTGGTGGTACTCAGTTGCTCCAGGTGTATGTTTTGCTGTCTCTTGAGGACTCCATCAAATGTGAATGGAGGATTCTGAGTGGCCTGACTGGGGTCCCAGGCCCTTCCCTGGACCGCCTGCTGTGCCCAAGGAGGTGGGGTTCTCTGGGCCCGGGGTCCCACTGGAAACCAGAAGGAAATTCAGGATGACAATGTTGACTGTTACCACCGTCCACTGCACTCTAAAGTTATTGTGTGGTCCTCAGCACAGCCAGCCTCTTGGGGCCTTGCTTTGATGCTGTTCGTGTAGAAAATTAGAAAAATAATGCTGGCTTGATTGTTGTGAAGACCCGATGAAACAGTGGATATGAAAGCACTTTGGCATTTATAAAACAATTAGAAAAAAGAGGGGCTCTTCGTATTGCAGATTTGGAGATCCCTTTGTCTTTACCCCACAGGTGCAGCTGAGTGGCCTGTGTGTTCCAGAGGTTACAGACGTGTCAGCTGGCGGACTGGTCTGTGCTCAGAGAACCAGGGCCCCTACCCACCTGCCCAGGGCCATTTCCCCACAGTTAGAACCTGAGCTGCCCTGGCAGGCAGGCTGCTTCTGCAGACCCTCTTCCTCAGACTCGGGGACCCTCCCTGGGCCGGCGCCAAGCACTGCTAACATGGCAGCTGGTTAGGGTGCCACATTGCCAACCCTTGATTGGTGGTGTGGCAGTGCTAGAGTCATGTCTGTTACAGCTACTCTGCTGGTGTCTGTGGGTGCCCGGTTCTGGGAAGGTGTCTCAGCAGAGCTGAGGCGCCAGTGACAGAGCATGGGGAGAGGGCTATCCTCTGCTCCAGGACATACCTGCCTGCAACCTTGACCTACAGATCACCAGCTCCTCCAACCCCATTTCTCTTTACCTCACACCATGGATCTGCCCGTTATTTGCTGTGTGACTTCAGACCCACTGCTGAATCTCTCTGAGCCTTGGAATCCATTCTGTATACAACTATCCCAGTTGTGCACTTAAAAATGAGATAATATACCACATCTTCTTTGTCCATGCGTCTGTTGATGGACACTTAGGTTGCTTCCATGTCTTGGCAATTGTAAATAGTGCGCTATAAACATTGGAGTGCGTGTATCTTTTCGAACTGGAGTTTTTGTCTTTTCCAGATACATGCCCGGGAGTGAGATTGCTGGATAATATGGTAATTTTTAGTTTTTTAAGGAACCTCCATACTGTTCTCCATAGTGGCTGCACCAATTTACATTCCCACCGACATAGGAGAGTTCACTTTTCTCCACACCCTCTCCAGCATTTATTATTTGTAGACTTTTTGAATATTACTTAGCCATAAAAAAGAATGAAATAATGCCATTTGCAACAACATGGGTACATCTAGAGATTATCATACTAAGTGAAGTAAGTCAGACAGAGAAAGACAAATATATGATATCACTTATGTATGGAATCTAAAAAAATGATACAAATGAACTTATTTACAAAACAGAAATAGACTCGCAGACATAGAAAACAAACTATGGTTACCAAAAGGGAAAGAGGGGGGTAGGGATAAATTAGGAAGTTGGGATTAACAGATATACACTACTATATAGAAAACAGATAAACAACAAAAACCTACTGTATAGCACAGGGAACTACATTCAGTGCCTTGTAATAACCTATAAAGGAAAAGAATCTGAAAAAGAATATATATATTCATCTGAATCACTCTTCTGTACACCTGAAACTAACACAACACTATAAATCAACTATACTTCAATTAAAAAAAAGAGAGATAATAGGTGGATGCCACCGGCCCAGGGCTTAGCACAGAGTGTACGTTTACTTAGCGCTTGTTACCTTCCTGGCCTGGCCCTTCTGATGACTCCCACAGGACGGTTTGGCTCTGGCTGACGTGCCAGAATGTAACCCTGGTCCTTCCTAAACCCCTGGACCACTGGGCCCCTTTCCCTGGCCGCTGCTGCCCTCACACCAGGGTTTCATAGAGTCCCTGCGGGAAGAGTGAGTGTCTGAGGACTGGAGACAGGCTGTCCAGAGCTTGAGGGATCCCTCAGCCATGCCCCCAAAGTCCCCAGCGGTCTCTTCCCCGCTTCAGCTGTTGGCCGTGTACTTGCTGTGCCCGGGGCCTCAGGGCTGCTGCAGCAGCTCCAGGTGCGCCTCAGTGTTGGGGGGATTTTGGGGGACCGGGAAGCTGAAAGGAGAAAGGGTAGCCGGCTGCATGGGTCCATATTTTCAGGACAGTAAAAGCTTTCTCAGACACCCCAGCAGATGTCTGTCTCTAACTCATTGGACAGAATCGTGTCTCATGACCACCTCCAGATGCAAGGAAGGCGAGTCATTAGCTTTCGCTGCCTCTGTGGTGAGGCAGGCGAGTCAGAAGGGTTGGAAAAGGTGTGCGGTGAGTGACAGCCAGTGCCCTTGATCCCGCGGGCTTATCCTGGGTGACTGAGCGGCCGCAGACTGAATTAACCCAGCGAGGGAGGTCAGGAGACGGGAGGCGCTTTAGAGGGAAGCCAGTGAGTCTGAAATTCCAAGGTGCATCTACACAGAAGCAGAGCTGGCCCTGCAAATGCAGTCTGGAGGTGGGGCCGGAGACAGAGGCATGGAGGGTGGCCGTTACAGCTACACAGCCATGGGTGAATGTGTCCGTCAGGGAAAGAGTGCTGACCTGGTCCAGGCGGCAGGAGGGAGAAAAGCCAGGGGCTGTCAGGGCAGTGCATACTGGTGGAGCCAAGGGAAAAGGGTCTGTCCAGTGGATGGATGGTCCAGGCACGGCTGTGGGAGGGGAACCGCCTCAGGAGAGCATCACTGGGGAGCGTGGTGGGCCCCGAGTCAGAAGGTAAACCACGTCACTTCAGGCAGCCTTTTTGGGAATTGATGAATCTAATTCTGGGTGAGGGAGAACAGTAGAAGGGGCTGCAGCTCTGGGCCCCGGGGCTGAGGGCAGAATCGCAGGCTGTGCTAACCATGGACCCAGCCCACGGTGGGTGCTGAGGTGATGGGAGAAGGCCGACGAGTTCTGGTGGCTTTGAACGAGGGCTTAGTTACTTCACCCAGCTCTGTGTTTGGGCTTACAAGGATATGGAGGGCATCACTGAGTGTGGGAATAGAAAAGAAGTGCATGGAAATAGGTGGGTGATATGGAAACAAGGGCTTTGGGCGCCAACTATTGAAATGTCTTTTTTTTTTTTCTGGGGCTATTGCAACCCAAATATATATAAACGGCACATATGAACACACCGTGGCACATTACAGACAATCTGATGCTTGGGTCTAAAGTTGTAATTTAAGAAAATTTAATCGCGGAACACTAAAAATAATCAGAAGCATAAATAGCGGAGCAAGCCTGTCATCATCACCAAACCCAAAGCTGTAACTGGAAAGAGTATGAGATGCTGTAGAAAATGGACCAGTTGGAAAAATAAGCTGAGTCTTCCAGATGCTCCCAGCCTGTGCTGGAGGTGGGGAGCAGGGTCCACGTGTGCCTGGAACGCCTGAATCACTATAGTCTCCTTCCGGACGCTGGGCCGGAGCTCAGCCCTGGGCCACGTCTCCCTCCTCAAGTATATCTGCAGCTCCTGGGATGCAGACATTTATACCAGCCAGTGCCAGTCACCCCTTGCTCCCTCCACCAGCCTCCAGGACCAGCCAACACTCTGCCCTTTTGCTGAGTGGAGAGCTGCTTCCTTCTCTCTGTTATCGTGTCCCAGGTGCCCTTTCCCTTTCCACAGCTGAGAGAACCTTGGGTGCCCTCCTGTATCATCAGGCATTGTCAGGGGTGGGGCTGTGACCAGGGCAGTTTTGTCTGGGGCAAGGGTGATGTTGAGACTGGAGGAAGTGACCCAAGAAGGCCACACTTGGGGAGGCATCTGTGCAGGTGGGGAGCCCTTTGGGGATCCAGGGCTAGGGAGGTAGCATGGGGGGCCTGCGATGGCAGGGAGGATGCAGTTTTACATAGGGGTTCAGCATGGTCTCGGTGAGAAGGTGACATTGAACAAAGATGTGAAGGAGGTGAGGAAGGGAGGGAGCAACATGGATGAGGGGGAAGAGCATCCAGCTGATGGAACAGGCGGTATAAAGTCCACAGTAGGACATGTGCCTGGCGTGTGTCTGAGGGACAGTGAGGAGGCCGCTGTGTCTGGAGGAGAGTGAGGGATGGGGGAAGAGAGGAGATGAGGTCAGAGGCCTGATGGGGGCGGGAAGTGGGCTTCTGCAGGGCCTTGCAGCCATTGTAGGGGCTTTGCGTTTTCCTCTGAGTGAGATGAGGGTCATTGCAGGAGTTTGAGTAGAGGAGCAACATGACCTGACTTAGATCATAAATGAGCAACTGGACTGCTGTATGTCAAAAATCGTGAAAAGTCCGCTTCCAAGCTAACAAATTCACCTGCCACAGTCTCATAGACGTTGGCAGACACAAGCCTCCTGGTCAGAGATAAAGGATTTTATTACTCACAGGATACCAGGTAGCACAGCCCCTGCCTCTCGTTCACAACCATTCCCCTTGCTCCCTGAGTTCTACCGGGGCCACTTGGAGCAGCCCAGGTGGATACTGTGCACACAGTGGGTCTGTGTCACCGCTGAGGAACCCCGGGCTTAGGAACCCACAGTCTTATAAGGGGCTATTGGCAAAGCTGCCCCAAGTTTGTCCTGGAGTAAGACAGCACCTTTATCCTCTTGTTCAGGAGACAATTTGCCCTCTGCCCAGGAAGGAGATACTATCTCTATCCTCCAAATCTGTTTCTATAAACGTCCTTGAAAAGATAGTCCAGGACAAACACTGTCACAACACACGTGGAAATACCATGGAGAATTTCCACCTTCCCCAGCTGTACAATGACAATAGACTAAGTAGGAGGAGGTCAGAAAGCCAGAGGACCCATCAGGAGGATGTTGCAGTGACCTGAGAAAGAGATGATGGTGTTTGGACCGGGTCATAGCAGTGCAGGTTGTGGAAAATAAAAAGTTTCCTCTGTGTAGAGCCACTCCGGGCACTCTGCCCTGGTCATGCAGGAGAAAGATCAGTCCTGCTTGCTTCCTGAAGCCTCAACTCATCATTATAGAAGAGAGACTGTGTGATAGTTAATTTTATGTTTCAATTTGGTGGGGCCACAGTGCCCAGATATTTAATCTGACATTATTCTGGATGTTTCTGTGAGGGTGTTTTTCGATGAGATTAACATTTAAGTTGGTGGACTTTGAGTAAAGCAGATTGCTCTCCTTAGTGTGGTGGGCCTCGTTCAATCAGTTGAAGACCTTCATAGAACAAAAGAGCAACCTCCCCTGAGCAAGAAGGACTTTTGCAGCATGTGGCCTTCAAACTTGAACTGGCTCTTCCCTGGGACTCCAGCCTGCTAGCCTACCCTCCAGAGTTTGGACTTGCCAGCCTATATAATGTCATGAACCAGTTCTATCTATATCTATCTATTTATCCGCACACACACACATATCCTATTTGTTTGTGCTTCATCCTGCTTTTGGTGGGAGTCACTGAAGAGTTTAAAGTATTTAGAAGAAGGACATGATTGGATTTATATATTAGAAGGATGCTGAGGAGGGCCAGATGGTGGGTTGGGAGACCGGGCATTGGGGGACAATTATATTTATCCAGGTAGGAAATGACAAATTTGGTGGCAGAAGTGGGGATGCAAAGGAGGTCTGGAGTGGGGAGATATTTAGCCAGAGGAACGAATAGGAATCAGAACCCACTGCGTGAGGGATGAAGGGGAAAGTCAGGGTGGGTCTGGTTCCTGGGTACGCTGGGGATGCCAGTGCCTGATGGTACAGGAGAAGGAGAATTGGGCTGGGGCAGTAGGTGATGAGTGTTCTGGGGGGCATGTCAAACTGTGCTCCCTTATGTTGAGGGAGTTGCCCAGGGAGCACAGATTTGGGAGATGTCACAACCTGAGGGGGGTTGAAACCCTGTGGAGTGCGTAGAGCTTGTCCCTGTTGTCCCCAGAGCACCATTCCCACAGAAAACCTGTCCGACTGCCTTGCCCGGCATCGCCAGCCTAGGTCTTCACCCAGGGGCCCAACACAAAGAACGGGTTAATGCTGAGTGGGAAATTCGATACCTGCCACCAGAACTCAGCAAAGGCGTTAAACACCATCTGGTGCCAGACAAGTGAAACAAATGAAAAAAGACTCTGAGGAGACCCCACCCTAGAGGGAGGCGGTGTCTTGCCTGTATTGGAGGGAGTAGGGGAGGGGCTTTCCTTGTGTGCACACATGTGTACTCAGGTAGAACCCTCATGCATGTACACACGTGCGTTTATGAATAATTGAATCTCCGTAAACCTGCCGTCAAGTAGCTCATTTTAGTTTCACAGACCGCCCCCGCTCTGTCCCCTGTGACGGCTGTCTTGTCCCCATTGACACATGAGGAGAGTGAGGGTCCTGGCCTGCAGACAGGCTCAGAGTGCTGCGAGGGAAGGAGAAAGGCAGTGGTTCTGGCCCAAGTCCTCCCCTTGGGTGCCATATGGGCCACATCCCACCCGGGATGGCAGGTCCAAGGCCAGCAGGCTCCAGGCTTTCTGCTGTGACTGGGGGCCTCATCCCTCCTCCCCCAGGGCTGGCTGGCCTCCGAGGCAGGACCCTGACACCAGAGTTATAAGTGTATCTGGCCGGGTGCATTATCTAAATTGTTATGTATCACCCCGCGTAATGGCAAAAGTAAAAACCGCTGTTAGTTCAGTGAATAAATCCTCGGTGTTGATCAGTCATCGCGTGGTGTCGACTCTTTTAATAGGCACTATTTACATGGAAACTTGGCAACCCGCTCCGTCGTCTAATTGCAGGTGGAAAATGGATGCCGGTCTCTGCTGTGCCGTAAAAATGTAAACTGTAAATGACTTAAATGCTCGTGTGCTCCCTTCTCTACCCAGCACTCATTTCCACCCCGTATTTAGATACCAGGTGGAGGAAAAAAACTACTCTCCTGTGAAATATTAACTTTTAAGATGTGGGGCTCCCAGCTTCTGCCATCGGATGCCCCCAGTGCTTCCTGGAGCCGTAGTTTCCCTGGGTCTCTCTCCACTCCACGGGGGAAGCATCGTTTTGAGCTACGCAGACAGTCCCCTGCCTCTTAAGTGCCATGATGTTATTGCATACTCTTAAGTACTCTGAGTTACTGCCCCTGTGCTCATTAATGCTCCTGTGGGCTGAAGGGATCGGAAGCTTCCAGAAGAGCTTAACTCCACCACAGAGCCCTGAGAGGAAGTGGATTCTAAGGGTGGGTGTGTGCTGATGATGGCCTGAAAGCAGGTCAGGAGAGCCAGGTCCACGCAAGTGACTCAGTGATGCGGTTTACCCGCAACCTTGCCAGGAGCCAGGCTTGTTTCACTCTACACTTAGCTCTGAGACACCTGCAAGCCCTGTACTGTTAGAAAATTCCCCGTCAGGGGTGTGTACCTGATGTTCTAATAGGGGCTGGGCGGGCTGTGTGTACATGAGTTTGACTATATGTTCGGGCTAGTTTTTTTTTTTTTTTTCTTTTTTTCATACAAGGGTAACTTTATTAAAGCAAAGAACTGAACATAATTTTAAAGGACATTTTTCAAAGGACTCCATCTCCATCATATCTTCTCCTAATTTTTATCTTCGCTGAGAAATTGTGCAAGGTTAAGTTTACTTTTTTCTAGTGCTGCTGTCTTGGCTCGTCTTGGTAGTTTCATCTTCATTTCTGATTCTGGCTCTGGAACCTCATGATCACTTTCAGAGTCAGCCTCAGCCTCAACAGTCTGACGTCTCCTGTTCGTTCTAGCTGAAGCTATCACTTTTCTCTGTCCTCTGTTGGTCTTTTGCTGAGTGGATTTCGTTCGGGATGCTTTAACATCCTTGACAGGAGTTATATATACTTCTTTATTCTTTTCATCTTCACTTTGAAAAACAGTTGTAGTTGTGTTGTCATCCTGTGCCACTACAGCTTGGCCACCATGTTCTTTATTTCCTTTTTCTAACTGAACCTTGATTTTCTCCAAAGCTCTCAGACACGTTCTATCTTTTACTTGCTCCAGAATCTCATTCAATAGAACTAGAAGATCTTTAGCAAGATTGCTCCTGAGTTCTAAAGAACTCAAGGCTTTTGTATAGACCCGAATTTCTGGTGAATATGGACATGCTAGGATCTCATTGCAAATTTTTATAGCCAGATTGTCATGAACTGTTAAGGCTTGATAATCTTGGGAATTCTTGGCCTGAGGATTCAATCCACTTGGTCTTGTCAAATCTACAGGTAACTCAGCAACATTAGTGACATCTATTTCAGCTAAAGGAGAAGATGCAGGGGCATTGGCCAGTGTTTGTGGAGTTGGAAGAAAGGCTTCTTCAAAACATTCCTGGTTAGTCCTGCTTGCATAAGCAAACATTGGGAAGAACACGCCTAGGCAATGTCGAAGTCAAACATCCTCTTCAGTCACAGGATTGTACCATAACAAGACAAGACGAAAAAGAATCCTACTGCTAGTTTTTAATTCATGTTCCAGGAGCACTAAGGGAGTCCATGGAACTACTTTGGGATGATTGGAGGGGGTGCCATGAAGTCCCCTCTTTTTACGGGTCCAAACACTTTTACCCACATGCCACGGTACCTGCTATTCTACCCATAAGGGGTGCATTTCTTAGGGATTTAAGGCAAGAAGACCCCCCATTCATGTCCAGAATGGAGCCATTCTCCCTTGTTAATACATTAGTTCAGATTACAGTGTGGAACCATTGAAGGTTAACCATGAAAAAAGGTTCATTCTCTAAGTCTGTGAGTCTGTTTCTGTTTTGTAAATAAATTCATTTGTATCAGACTCACAGACTTAGAGAATGAACTTATGGTTACCAGGGGGAAGGGTTGGGGGGAGGGACAGATTGGGAGTTTGGGATTGACGTGTACACACAGTGCTATATTTAAAATAGGTAACCAACAAGGACCTACTGTATAGCACAAGGAACTCTGCTCAATATTCTGTAATAACCTAAATGGGAAAAGAATTTGAAAAAAAATAGATACATGTATGTGTATAAGTGAATCACTTTGCTGTACACCTGAAACTAACAGAACATTGTTAATCAGCTATATGCAAGTATAAAATAAAAATTAAAAAAAAAAAAAAGAAAAGAAAAAAAACCATCCAACACACTTCTGGGGGAGAAGCACAGAATCAGAGTGAGAGTGCAGTGCGCCTAGCCTGGCGGTGGGCAGAGCTGGGACCTGGGCACTGCACTTCTGAAGACAAGTAGCCTGGAGAGATGCTGAGAGAGCATGGTGCATGCCAAGCTGTCCTGATGGGTGAAAGTGGAAGATCATACCGGGAACTCCAGGTCCACTCCAGGGTAGAGGGGTCCCTTGGAGGCAGTGGCAATGGGGCGGAGCCTGTGGCTGGCGTGTAGCCTGGATGCCCGAGATAAGAGAAGCATAGAGGTGCTGGAGGCCCCTGCTGCTCTGCTCATGCCTGGCCCCTCACTTTCCCAGGTGACTCTAGAAGGAGTCAGGCAGCCTACTGGATGAGGGGGGAAGAAGCACAGGCTGCAGAGGCCTGAGCCATCCCTGTGCAGGTGAGAGGCGCCTCCTACATTAATAATGCTTTGGCTCCTTGGTCTGCCTGACTGTGTCCACATGGCCTGCTGTGCTCCAGGCCATCCTCCTGGTGGGGGTGGCTCCTCTGCCCTGCTGCTTGCAGTCCTACCCAGCTCCTTAGCTGTACAAACACAGGTAAGGGTGGGGGAGACCTCAGTGGGCTGATCAGCTTTTGTAGGTGGTTGGGTTGCTCCCCCTGAACTGATGTAATGGTCCATGTGCGATCTCTCAGCAAAAAGGGCTCAGAGTCAGTTCTCTTTTTTTTGGCGTCCCACGGCATGCAGGATCTGAGTTCCCCAACTAGGGATCGAACCCGTGCCCCCTGCAGTGGAAGTGCAGAGTCTTAACCACCGGACAGCTAGCGAAGTCCCTCAGAGTCATTTCTCAGTAAGATTTTTTAATAAATCAAGTGATTGAACGTGGGCAAGTCAAGAAGCATAATCAAAGAAATGCGACAGGATTTCTTGTGCCTTTTATAGATATTACAAAGCCCCACATGTTTGTGAAGCTCAGGTTGTCCTCGGGCCCTGGCCCCTCTGGTCGCGTCAGAGCTGAATGGGGTGCAGGCTGCCCCTGTAGAGGAATGACAGTCGGGAGGGACAGACAGACAGGCAGAGTCAACACAGTGTCACAAGTAGGTGCCAGGACAGATCTATGTGTGATGTGCAGCTCCGCAGAAAAGAGAGATGAGCCCTACCTGGAGACGGAAGCAGGTGACCCAGGAGATGTGCCAGGTGAGCAGAGAACTAGGGGAGCTGTGTGTGCAGAGGCCCGGATGGTGCAGCGGTGTGGCAAATGCAGCTGTTCTGGGGCTGAAATGGACAGTAGGAGACACAGGGTATCAGGGGGTGAGGCTGACAGTGAATTGGGCAAGGGCTGTTTGGTAAGGGTACTCCTTGACATTCAGCCTGGAGGTTACGGGGAGTGCTGAGGGGCTTAAGCAGGGGAGTGACATCATTGCAGAAGGACACGTGGTGTTGCTGAGTAGAGAATGGGATGGAAGTGGTGGAGGCAGGTAGGTGTTACCTAACAGTGCCAGACCCTTGTAAAATAAGGCAAATGCAGGTGTGACTTGTGGAATATTAGATGATTTTGTTGTTAATGTGATGCTTGGCCCCATGGGAGCTAGGTCATGGACCTCTGCAGACAGGCGCAGAAGTGGACCCTCTGAACAAGACATATGAAATGAAGAGCCCCCTTTCTATTGCATGGACCCTTCCCAGAGTTTGTGCCCTTAAGAGCCCATCATGACACCTCCAATATAGGAAAGGCGCTGGGTAGATGAGGAAGGTGATGCAGGATTGGGAGTAAAAAGATTCAGCCTTCTACGGTGACCTCTGCCCTTCACTGGGAGATGTGTGTCCTGGGAGGCCCCTCCCTCCTGGCATGCTGGTCATCCCATCTTGCTCCCTGGGCACCACCACTTGCCCAAAATCAATGGCTCAGTGAGCAGACACAGAATTGAACAGATCTCACCCCCAGGGGAAGGGAACCAGGCCCAGGACAGCAAGAGGAGAGATTGTCCTGCAGGTCGAAGTTACCTTCAGGAAGGGGGACCTCACAGAGAATTACTGGTGCTGTTGTCCAGGCTTGTGATGCTGGTGGCATGAATGGGGGGGAGGGGTGGCCCAGGAAATTGGCCCCTAAGAAGAATTCCAGACTGTGCCGAGAGTCACTGGGAGAAATACACAATCTCAGAAGGGGTCTCTCTTTTTTTTTTTTTTTTAATTAATTAATTAATTAATTTATTTATTTATTATTTTTGGCTGCGTTGGGTCTTCGTTTCTGCGCAAGGGCTTTCTCCAGTTGCGGCAAGCGGGGGCCACCCTTCATCGCGGTGCGCGGGCCCCCCACCATCGCGGCCTCCCCTGTTGTGGGAGCACAGGCTCCAGACGCGCAGGCCCAGCAGTTGTGGTTCACGGGCCCAGCCGCCCCACGGCATGTGGGATCCTCCCAGACGAGGGCTCGAACCTGCGTCCCCTGCATTGGCAGGCAGACTCTCAACCCCTGCGCCACCAGGGAAGCCCAGAAGGGGTCTCTTGAAGAACCACCAGTTTGTGAGATAAATTTCTGGTATGGTTGTGAAAATGTCTTCTTTTATTCAAAAACTATTTATTGGAAGCCTACTGTGTGCCATCTCTGCTAGGCATTGGGGGTCCACCGGTGACTATGGCAGACCCACCCTGGCCTTTCTGGAGTAACTGAGTGGTGGGAGAGGTGGGGCACAAACAGATCCCACAGAAATGATTTAATTCCCACTGGGAATGACGGAGAAGTCCAGGGGCCTGTTATCTGTGAGTCTTAGGTTTCTACCTCAATATGGCCAAAGCAGGGAATCAGGGGGTGGTGAGGAGGCTGGGGAGAACCCTGACAATTTGGAATGAGGACCCAGAGCAAGGCTTAGGACTGGTTCTGTTCCTGAAATGCAAATGCATTGAAGAGAGCAGGTAGAACTCTCTCAAACAGAGGAAACTTGTCATTGTTTTCTTGAGTCTGAAAGAAAAATTGCCGTTTGGCCCTGGACCAGCCCTTGCTTTCTCTGAGGCTGTGTCCCCATTTGTAATACGGAGAGCAGACTGGAGGGTCCTCCGAGGGTGGAGCTGCTCTGTGTCCCTGACAGGCTGGGGCATTGGCCTCCCCAGCTGGGGGTACCTCAAGCCCCCATTCCCTCAGCAGGTCCTGGGCCCGCATGCAGCACCTCTGCACAGGTCAGCTCTGTGGAGGGTGCTGTCCTGCACCCAGCATCCCAGTCCTGGCTTCACAAGGCAGAGGAGACGCTGGTACAGCTTTCAGTGACTTGAGCTGAATCTGCTGCCCTGGGAGCTGCTCAAGCTGGGCGCCAGGGCGCCTTCATGGTGGCGGGGGCCCCAGGGGAGCTCGGAGCTCTGACTCCTTGTTTACCAGGCAGCTCTCACTGAACGCTGTGTGTCTCACCGCTACCGCCCCTACCCTGCTCCTCTCAGGCACTGCTTCTTGGCAGGAGTCTGGTCCCAAGGGAAGAGAGCTCAGGCTGGAATCGCTGAGCCTGGGTGTGGCCTCCACCTGGCCCCAGACCTGGGGTTCTGGTTCCTGCTCCAGGACTCGGCGCTGCCCTCCTCCCCGATCCACAGCGGCATGGAGGGTCCCATGGAGGACAATGGGGGTTGGGGGCCATCAGCAGAGGTTAAGCTCTCAGCCTCTGAAGTCCCACTGCCTGTGTTTGAACCCTAGCTCCACTCACTGTAGAGTATAGCCAATCTGGGTCTCAGTTTCCTCATCTGCAAAATGGGGATAAGTATGGATACCTACCGTGTAGAAGGTGAGGATTCAATGAGGGAGTTCATGTAAAGCTCTTAGCACACTTCCTGATGCAGCATTAGCGCTCATTACACTTTGTGGCTATTTACTAATAAGACATGTCAAGTCTGAGCATGGAGGTGGCAGTGTTCCACATGTGGGCATCCCACGGCACAGGGCACCCCCTGCCCGGGTGCCCACCCTTTGTCTTCCCCTGTGTCTGTCCCTCACACATGTGGGCAGCCTGGGGGAGTGTGCCGTCCTCCCCCAGGGAGACCTGGACTGAGCCGCAGGGCCCACCTCAGCCGTGTGTCCTTTTTCCCGTGAAGCGAGGTTTTGTTTTCCCTGGAGATCACTGAGGGGTTAAAGGACTTTTCTGCAGCCCTCTGGCAGCCTTGGCCTGGCCCCAGTGGACGTTTGGTCACTAGCAGATGCCCTGTGGTTCAGGCAGCAGTCGGGCCTGGATCTTACCCACACCTCACACAGCTGGGTCTGTGTGATGGCTTCTTGTCCCTATAGGACTATTCGTTTTCAGTCTCATGGTGATACTGCGGGTAAAGGAGGCACAAACTTTGCATGTAGAGATGCACACAGACCCAAATGTCAGCTCTGTGGCCTCGAGGCAGTTACTTGGGCTTTCTGAGCCTCAGTTTTGTCATCTGTAAAATGGAGATGATAACCCTTATCTTGCAGGATTGTTTTCAGTCTCAAGATGCTACATATAAAGCATCTGGCACATATCTGCTGCTCAATAAATAATAGTTGCCATTTTTGTTAAATGAATATACCCAATGCCAGGGATTTGGCCCTTTAGAATAAACTTTAGTGATCACTTACAAAATTATTTGAACTACACTAAGGAAATTAAGGTGGAACCATAGTCAACTGCTTGCGTTTGGCAGATGAGAAATTAAGGACCACACAGGGTTGGTCCCCTGTCTAGGATCTCCCTGGTCAGGAACCTTGCTGTTTCTCAAATTCTTTCCCTTCAGCTACATATTATTTGTCAGTAAACAGGAACTTTGAAAGTGACCCCAATGTTGTTCCCCAAGTAGTTTTGTTTCCATTTACTATCTTGGGTACATTCAAATTTTTGGTCAGCAAAATTTTATTCATGAGGACGCTGACCCAAACTAAACCCGTGTCCACCCAGTGGTAGGCCTTAAAATACACTCACAAAGATGGTGGGCGTGCAGAAAGGGGATTCACTTTTTCCCAGGTGTTTACTTTGTAAGGCGGAGGTCACGGTTTGACTCCTGACTCTGCGCCTTCTCTGGCTGTGGGACCGCGGCAAGGTACCCATCAGCTTCCCCATCAGAGGTGAAAACAAACAAAGAGCACAGCCATATAGGGGTTTTGTTATCCTTAATATTACAGATGGTAATTTCTAATCTCCCACTGCTTCCCAGTGGATGTTGGTGGGGGATGTCGAGGAGGGGTTAAATCATTCTTCATGAGCAAAGCCGGAGAAGGAGGAGAGAGCGATGAGGCCGAGGAGATGTCCGAGGAAGATTTAAAAGATGTGCTCGGTACGATGTATGATGCGGCCCCCTCTGAGATCTTCAGTAATAGCCATCTTGCTGGGTGTCCTACCTGAGGCTGGGTTTGCTTTATCGGGGTAAGGATAGAGTTGAGTGTGGGATGGGCGTGGAAGCAGCTCACAGGTCATGCAAGGACATGCTGGATGGCTCAGGGCTGGGCGCTCAGGGGAACGGAGGAGGTACCCTGCGTGGAGCTACATGGGATTGAGGACAGTGACCATGGCTGTTGTTGATAACAGTGAAGGGCATCCCTCCCCCTCCCCCTCCAGGTGGCCCAATCCTGCTTCCCAGAGGGGGAGTGATGGGTGGTGTTTGCGGGTCTACCTCTTCTGCAGCATCTCCCCTCACCCCCTGCATCCCCCCAGGGGGCTGGGAGGAGACTGAATCCCTCATCCCACTGGAGGGGTGTTGATGAGCTCTCTTGAATGAATTCAAGCCTCAGCACTTCAGTATTTTTGACATGAGGCTATATCGCTGTGGAAAAATATTGGAGTTGGGAACTATTAAAGTGTTTTCTGAAGTCCGGCTGTGGACCGCAGATTTATAGGGAAGGGTTTTGTTAGTGGGGGGGAAGGTGCCGAGAGCATAAAAGCTGACCATACCCAATATCTTTCGCAGACAGAAATGATATTTCAGTAGGTAAAATAAATAGTATATGGAAGTGCTTGCAAATACATCACCGCGCCCTTTATGTCCTGTGCGGGGTTTGTATGTGCAAAATGTGTCCCAAGGCTCAGAAAGCAGAAAAAACTAAACAGACAAAAAAAAATTTGCTTTCCCATTAAAGGGCCATCTTTCCTCTGCTTCCTCTCCGTGTCACAGAGTGTTATGGGGCTTGGGGAATGGAAGTGCCGCTTGTTTCTTGTTGGATTGGTCACCAGAATGGGGGCACAGAGTGGCTGGAGTCAAAGTTCCAGCCCCTCAGGGCCCTGAGCCACCCACTGCAAAGTGGCACTCTGGGGCTGGGGGGGCTCGGTGTGAGACCTGTGTCCCCGAGGCCCTCCTGTCTCGGTTAGCTCACTGTCACCTGCCAGGAACGTCAGGGATCCAGAGCTGGCTCTTCATCTTACAGATGGGTACCAGGGACCCACAGAGGGGAGGGGAGACCCCCAGCTCAGAGGCCTCCCCACTCCACACTGCCCGTTTCTGGGGCGCCTCCCTGCCTCCTGGCTGAGAGCCCAGGTTCCTGAGCCAGAGGTGGGACAGTGACCTTGGGAGCCTCAGCACTCAGTGCCTGAGGGGGTAACCTCCCCCCCCACCACCCCAACGGAGCTCTGGGGATTATTGCCAATGGCGTCACAGGGTAGATTTGGGGCTGGTGGTGAGACTTCCCCTTCAGCTGTGTATTTCAGGAGAACCTGGAAAAATAAGTGTCGGTCCTTCTCCTGCAGTTGTCAGCCCAGAGGCTTCGTCAGAGCCCACGTGACTCGGCGGACCGGGTGGAGGAGCCGGAGAGACAGCTTTGCCTTAGACGTAGTAGTGGGTTGACTAGTGTCCGCAGAACCTCAGAAGGTGGCCTTATTTGGAAATGGGATCTTTGCAGGTGTAACTGGTTAAGATGGGGTTCTACTGTTTTAAATTGGGGTCTAAATCCAACTACTGGCATCTTTATCAGAAGAGGAGAGGACACAGAGATTCAGGGAACGCAGCCCCAAGCTGTGAAGGCCAAGGGCCCCCAGAAGCTGGAAGAGGGAAGGAACGGCCCTTCCCTAATGCCTTCAGAAGGAACATGGCCCTTACGAACCTTGATTTTGGGCTTCTGGCCTCTAAAACAGTGAGAAAAGAAGTGTCTAAGCCACCCACTGTGTGATGATTTGTTCCTGCAGCCCCAGAATCTCAACAGGTAGAGAGGGGTTGCTCCTGGATCTGCCTCTTTGAAGAGGGCATATGGGGTGCGGGAATTTAGCCAAGGGGGTAGAGTTTGAGAAAATGAGAATGCTCCAAATTGGGTTTTCTGCCTCAGAAGCCGAATTAGTCAGGGGTCTCCAGAGAAACGGAACCAATAGGATGTGTGTACACACACATGAAGATTTGTTTTGAGAAGTTGGCTCATACAAATACGGAGGCTGAGAAGTCCCACACTCTGCTGTTTGCAAGCTGGGGACCCAGGACAAGCCAGGGGTATAATTGACTCTGAGTCCTAAGGCCTGAGAATTAGGAGCTCAGAGAGCAGCAGACCTCTGTCCCAGCTCAAGCAACCAGGCAGGAAGAGATGAATCCCTCTTTCCTCTGCCTTTTCTGTTCTATTCAAGCCCTCAGCAGAGTGAACGATGCCCACTTGCCCTGGTGGGCAAACAGCTTCTCAGTCCACTGATTCAATGCTAATTTCACCTGGAGTCACCTTCCTAGACACACTCAGAAATAAGGTTTTGCCAGCTCTCTGGGCACCCTGGGGTCCAGTCAAGCTGACACACAGAATTAGCCATCCCAGAAGCTACGGCTAAGAAGAGCGTGGCCCCTGCAGAGTGAGTGGTGGAGCTTCTGTATTACATTTAAAAAGCCCCACTGACTCGTACGGGGCAGGCTGTGCAGGAAGCCGAGGTCTTCCTTCTGAAACTGTGTGATGGGTTCAGTGGGTCACTTCCATATTCATGCTGTTTTGTCTTAAAATGGTTTCCATCTCCTCTTTTCTCTGCCTCTTCCCCAAACTCCCAGGATCTGGGACATTCTCATTCTGAGACTCCAGCACATTTTCTCAGGCTTTCTAGAGGTTTCTCTCCCTCTGTCTGGAGTGAGAATGGAGGTGGTTTGCAGTAAATGGAGGAAGGAAACAATTTTTGAAGAGAAATGAATTCTCTCCTTTGTTGTTTTTTTTCCCTGACTTTTTACATTTTAAGTATAGCAGAAATAATGAGTTTTGTGATTCAAAGTCTGGTGTCCATATGGTAATGCATGTGTCCTTAGCATTCACAGTTGAATTTAGATCTGTAAAGGATCCCGGGGGAAAACAGAACACCGATGAGGATGTCAGGCCCATGCGTGTAAGGCCTGTGCCCCACATGTTGACTTTTAACTTTATTGTTCAAAATTTGAAGCCATCCTCGTAAAAGCATTGCCAAGCCTTTAGAATACTCTTCCCCAAACTATCTGACTCAATGAATTAAGAACTCGGTAGGGAACCTGGGCTTGGGGAATGTCTGTATGTAAGAAATGCACACATGCAAAACACAGAGATGAGACGTGCTATATTTCAGATGTCTAAATATTGTAAATTTTGAAATTCAATTTCCCCCAGAGCTTTCGCGTTTGTGTTATTTTCATCTCTGGTGCTGGGATCATTATCGTTTGATTCTTCTAGGATTCCTCCTTATTTCTGCTCCCCATCTGTTGATCCCTCTGCATCACCTTGGTCAGTCTAACACTGAGATCTCCAGAGACTCAGGTTGGAGACCTCAGTGAATTTCAAAGTTGCCAGAATACAGCGGATAGAGCTCCCGAAGGCCAAGTTCAGAGAAGCCAAAGCTATTTCTGAGAGGTCAGAGGTTCAGCTGGTTCTCTTAGCATTTCACCTTGGCTCTGCATTTTCTGTTTTTTGGTTCAGTGATGAAACACACTGTCCATCACTGCATGCGGCAGCACTGAGAATTGTCAGGAGCTGTGTGCTGGCAAAAACCGTAGAGTGGGGGCAGCAGCAGGATGCGAAGTCACCCTTTCCTGTCTGGAGGGCTTGCTAAGTGCCAGGCACATGGTAGCTGCTTGACATACGCCATGCCACATCATCCTCTTGTGAAGTAGATAATATTATACCCATTATAGGGATGGAAATGAAGAGTTAGGTCACTTCCCCAGTGTTAGACGTCTGGTTAGAGGTAGAATACAAGCCCCAGGATGGCTGCCCACAGAGCCCCTGCTCTTTCTTCTTTCCCTGATGCTGACTCTCTTTTTTTTGTTGGTCTGTTTGGGGTTTTTTAAATTAATTTTTTAATCGGAATATAGTTGATTTACAATGTTGTGTTAGTTTCTACTGCACAGCAAAGGGAATCAGCCATACATATACACATATCCACTCTCTTCTAGACTCCATTCCCATATAGGTCATTACAGAGCACCGAATAGAGTTCCCTGTGATATACAGTAGGTTCTTATTAGTTATCTATTTTATATATAGAGAGGTGTGTATATGTCAATCCCAATCTCCCAATTTATCCCTCCCCCCTTCCCCAACCCCCGGTAACCATAAGTTTGTTTTCTACATCTGTGACTCAATTTCTGTTTTGTAAATAGGTTCATTTGTACCATTTTTTTAGATTCCATATATAAGTGATATCATCTGACATTTTGTCTTTCTCTGTCAGACTTACTTCACTCAGTATGACAATCTCTAGGCCCGTCCATGTTGCTGCAAATGACATTATTTTGTTCTTTTTTATGGCTGAGTAATATTCCATTGTATATATGTACTACATCTTCTTTATCCATTCCTCTGTTGATAGACATTTAGGCTGCTGCCATGTCCTGGCTATTGTAAATTGTGCTGCAATGAACATTGGGGTGCATATATCCTTCTGAATTACGGTTTTCTCTGGATATATGCCCAGGAGTGGGATTGCTGGATCATATGGTAGCTCTGTTTTTAGTTTTTAAAGGAATCTTCATACTGTTCTCCATAGTGTCTGTACCAATTTACATTCCCACCAATAGTGTAGGAGGGTTCTCTTTCCTCCACACCGTCTCCAGCATTTCTTTTTTTTTTTTTTTTTTTAATTGTAGCTGTTTTTTTTTTTTTTAAATTAATTTATTTATTTACTTATTTATGGCTGTGCTGGGTCTTCGTTTCTGTGCGAGGGCTTTCTCCAGTTGCGGCGAGTGGGGACCACTCTTCATTGCGGTGCGTGGGCCTCTCACTATCGCGGCCTCTCTTGTTGCGGCGCACAGGCTCCAGACGCGCAGGCTCAGTAATTGTGGCTCACGGGCCTAGTTGCTCCGCGGCATGTGGGATCTTCCCAGACCAGGGCTTGAACCCGTCTCCTCTGCATTGGCAGGCAGATTCTCAACCACTGCGCCACCAGGGAAGCCCCTCCAGCATTTCTTGTTTATAGATTTTTTGATGATGGCCATTCTAACTGGTGTGAGGTGAGACCTCATTGTAGTTTCGATTTGCATTGTTCCCTGATACTGACTCTTTAAAGCTGGGTGTATGCTGAACTGTATCATCAGGGAGCTAAGAAGTGGACAGAAGTGGGGAGTGCGGGTCACACTTGCAGCCTCCATTTTCCCTGTCTTCTAATGGGTACGGGAGGTCTCCTCTCACCAGACAGGTGGAAGACTCAGAGAACATGGGGCTGAGGGGCAGTGGAGACCTTGTACCCCACATTCTCCCATTGAGGAAACAGCCCCAGGGTGGGAGGACACAGGACTACTCAGGTACCTGACACTCAATGTTCTTTCCTACCCCTCTTCAGTCTTTTTACAAGAAAAATGGTCTTGTCCCCTCACTGGAGATGATGTAACTGAAATCTAAGCTCCTGAATGCACTTTTGGAATTGTTCATTAAAAATGCGTGCCCAACACTATTTTCTCTAAGGACCCCAAATGGCAGATAAATGGCATCTTCCGCCTTGACGTCCCTTCAGTGGCACATGATATTACAGCCAGAGAAACAGGGTAAGGGCTCTGAGGCATAAATTAGGCTGAAGGAAGAGGAGCCCCGGTTGAATGGTGGGCACTTGTCCTTCCTTTTTCATGTCAGCCTTCTGTTGAGGAGACGTCAGCTTGACACTGCCTCTTCTAGATTTTATTCATCTTGGAACATCTTGACAGCGCCATGTCAAAAGGCTAGGATGCCCTTCTGCCAAAGACCTCAACAGCTATGCCTGATGTTTTTTTAAGGGCCTCAAATAAATCCAGGTAAAGGACTGGTATTCTTAGGAAGCCAGTGGGGGTGGGATGTGGTCATGCTTTGCCTCTGTTTCATTTTGCGATAAATCAAACCGATTTTTACACATGGCACATGGAGGGAAGACATTCTTGGACTAGGAAGATGGGCAGAGCCTTGTTTGGTCATTCTTGGCTATTTGCTAATGAGGAGTGACTTAACAGTTGTCAACGGGTTGGGGGAATGTAACCACCATATCCCTGGGGTGGTTGAGGTGTGGGCTGTCCGTGTCTTGGCGGCCACCCAGAAGGGTCCCGGGGTGGCATCCTTACTACCGCAACTCTTGCTGTCCCAAATGAGGAGATTAATCGTTTGGATAAATGTTTTGAGACAGAGCAGGTATCCCTTGCTATCCAAAGTCTTGATGCTTTGCTCTCAACTTTCAGGAACCAAATTGATTCTGGGCTTCTCTATTTGGGAGAAGCATCTAAGTGAATGGGTTTGACGATCAAGGGATATTTGTATAGTTTCCTTATTCCAGGCATCTCTTGACAACAAGGACGGCATACGTGAGTTGGAACTTGGTGTAATGGAGAGGGCACAGACTCAGAAGCTGTTTGTTAGAGCTGGGTCTCTGCTGCTACAGTGAAATGGGGTGGTGTCATCCAAAGCTGACCTGGGGAAGAAATCAGGTGGTTGGCAGCTTGCATGATTTGAGATGAGCTGGGGAAGATTCCTATGTCTTCGAGTAATTCTGTGCTCAGACTGAATTATCCATCCAAAGTCACATGGTTAGTGAGAGACAGAGCTGGCATTCAAATCAGGCAGTCTGTGGCTCTACCGTCTGTGCCTGCAGCCACTCTGCACAATTGACTGGGGACCTTGGGTGAGTCCCTCCTCTTTCTGGACCTCAGGACCCCTCTGTAAAATGGGGAGGTTAGACTCCAGGACCTTCAAACCTCTCAGCTGTCCAGGCACTCTCTAGCCTAGGGGATACTGGGGCATGCTGCTCTGGGCCCAGAGCAAAGCACAAATAGGTGGGAGGACCCTTTGACCTCCTTCTCCCCCTACTGCAGACAAAAGGAGGGTGCTGCCCCTGGACATATTGCATGGGGCTTGTCCTGAAAATTATGTCTGTGCAAAATGAACAGGCTTGCTGGGGAGAACAGGCTCATAAATATACTCAGGGGAAAAATTAATTCGTTAAAAATATATTTCCCATGTAGCCTTTTTATGAGTCTGCCTCAAATTTATTCTTATTCTCTGGCTCTGTCTTTGCTCCCACCAAGCCTAGGTTCCAGGGCCAGTAAGTACCGTTTCTGGGTGGTCCACAGCGGGTACAGGGTGGCAGAAGTGTGGGCACGCCTTCCTGCTTCCTGTCAGCTGGGCATCAGGCATGGTGCAGCGTCGGCAGTGGCCCAGGACCCAGGACCTGGCTTCCAGCCCCGCATCCGCTCTTTGCCACCTGCATGACCTTGGGCAAGTCGCTTGGTCTCCTTGCCCCTCAAATTCCCCATTTACCAAATCGAGGGTAACAAAATACTTCTCTGGGTTTGTTTTCGAGAAATGAGTTGGTGTGTGAGCAAAGTGAAAAGCACTGTAGAGATGAGAGAGACAGCCTGGCCCTTGACAGAGAGCGAGGACACTGGAGTCAGATGGGTCCGGTGGAATCCGGCTTCAACACTTATCAGCCAGTAAGCCAGCATGAGTCCCTTCACCTCTCTGAGCCTCGGTTTCTTTATTTGTAAAATTGGAATCATGACCCCTACTTTAGAGAGTTGTTTCAATATTAGAAAAGAAATAGGAGGCCTGGCACATAGTAGATAGTATATAAAAATTATGATATGCTCTGGGACACAGCTTAAGAGAACACTGAGGCTGCACAGACCTCCTGTGTAGACCAAAGGGACATAGCATGGTGGCAGGGTCAACCTAACTGCATCAAGGACCAGGTTCTCAAAGATAATGACTTCACAATGATAACCAAAGCAACTTTATTTTTAAAATTTTTTATTTATTTATTTATTTTTAACTTTTTGGCCTCTCCACACGGCATGCAGGGTCTTAGTTCCCCCACCAGAGATCGAACCCGCACGCCCTGCAGTGGAAGCATGGAGTTTCAACCACTGGACCGCCAGGGAAATCCCCAAAGCAGCTTTATTGAACACCCACCTTGGGCCAGCTGCTGGGCTTCGGAGAAGAGCCTTCCTCTTCTGCTGTAACTTCCCTGGGGTGCCAGGCATGACATCCCCTGCCCCATTCCAATGGTGCATTTATCTGTCTTCTCCACAGGCCATGAGCACATTCTTAAAGTGCATGCAAAACACCTGATAATTTAGTGTGGGAGCAGAGAAATAAACACAAATACCGCTTATCATTCTGCAAGCGTCCTTCACTCAACACCGGCACTACTAATGAAATGGGCAGCCATCGGTTTAATAAACAGTTGAGTAGACTGAAAAAAGAAGAGAGGCAGAATATTCTTCAGGGTTCCTGGGATCTTAGGTGAGCCAGGAAATAACTGAAATGCTGTTTTATGTCTGTGCAAAATTACTTTTTTTGTGTGTGCATGTGCATAATTGGATGAAACGCTGGGATTTACCAGGGTCCATAGCACTCTTCATATTCTTAAAGGGCTGAAGATCAAAAGGTTACAGCCTATTAATCTACTGAGTCATTATTTTTTTTTTTTAGACAGGAGGAAGTGGAAATAATTAGTTGTATCATAATATATGGGAGAAAATGTCTCTTATTAGCCTTTTAATAGCTTGAAAGGGTGTAAACTTTCAAGACCTCACCGATGGACGTTTTCAGTTAATGTTGAGTAAATTTGCATTTTGTAAATGTGATCAAATGTGTATGACGCTATATTTGAAACATTTCGAGACTCTGACAGAAAGTACAAAGCCAGAACATGGAGGTCAACGCCGATAATCTCAAGTCAACTCTCTATTTGTTTTAGAGATGGCTTTGCAGTGCATAGAAATTAATAAGTAATTTTCTTGGTGACAGCCTGAGGCAACTGAATGAATGCTTAAATCCAAGTCTATGCAGTATGGAAAGGAGCAAATGATTTTTATAGAGGTTGTCTCTAGCAGTAGGGGAGAGGGAGGTACTATGGGGGAGCATCTAATGAGAATTCTCATATTTTAGTCATTAACCTAGAATCGGGATGTCACCATCCTGTCAGAGAAAGAGGAAATAAAAATCCCAGAGGCCACAGGAGTCTCGAATGCCAAATTGGAATCAAAGTTTGAAATGGGGCTTGTCCTCTCTGCAGAGGTACTCTGTGCTGTTTCCTTGGGAATGATCCCCTTCCTGTCATAAGGCATTCCACGTGGGTAGTATGCCTGAAAATGCTGACCCCAGGGGGCTTGCAGATTTAGGGGAGCCTACCCTTACCTGGTTTAGGGATGATTGACACCCAAAGACATTGTTTTCTGCCTAATCATACATATTGGAATTTTTCTTTCTTTTCTTTTTTTTTTTTTTTTTTTAATTTTATTTATTTATTTATTTATGGCTGTGTTGGGTCTTCGTTTCTGTGCGAGGGCTTTCTCTGGTTGCGGCAAGCGGGGGCCACTCTTCATCGCAGTGCGCGGGCCTCTCACCATCGCGGCCTCTCTTGTTGCGGAGCACAGGCTCCAGACGCGCAGGCTCAGCAATTGTGGCTCACGGGCCCACTCGCTCCGCGGCATGTGGGATCTTCCCAGACCAGGGCTCGAACCCGTGTCCCCTGCATTGGCAGGCAGATTCTCAACCACTGCGCCACCAGGGAAGCCCTGGAATTTTTCTGAAAACAACATTTTCCTAGGGAGTTTTAAATTCTGGCCAGCCAGGATGCTAGCTAGTTCTATGGCCTATGTCAGCTAAGGAACTTTTACCAAAGCTCTACCTCCTTTGGAATTCTGATTCATCCCAAGACTGGAAGGGGGCTTGGAGATCCCAGTGGCACCTTGTCAAGGGAATCACTAAGTACCTAGGATGGTCCATTAGTTGGAATGTCTTTCCTCAGTGTACTGTAAGCTTTTTGTGAACTATACAGGGTGATAGGAAATAGATGACTGTGAGAGCCTCTTGGGTGGTCTTCCAACCCCACCCTGCCCCTCCCAGTCATTCCCAACACAGCGGCCCTGTGAACATAGAAGAAATAGAGCATGGTGAGAGGGTGGACTTTGGAGTCGGAGTTTGAGTCCCAGCTCTAAGTCCTACTCGTTGTGGGAAATTGCTCCATCTTGGGTAATAATAGTACCTGCATCCCAGGGCTGTTATGCGAATTAAATGAGAGGATCCACCACCCTCTGCCTGCCTTCCCAACCTCATTCTGAGCTCCCTGGGTTCCAGGCATGCTTGTTTCCTCTTCATCCCTGGGAAGTACCATCTTAAGACAGCGCTTTTCTGCTTTGTGCATCTTCTCCCCAACTCACCTCTCCAGTTGCGTGGGTGCCACGTGCTGCTTTTACATCTTTCACATCTCAGCTGGAAGGCACCTGCTCTGAGCACCAGCGCTGGACCAGGCCCCCTGTCCTATGCTCACAAAGTAGCCAGTCCTTTGGCTTCAGGGAGTTCATCACCACTTGTAATTACAGATTTGTGTTTTTATTGGATTAAAATCTGTCTCTCCCAGTAAACTGAGCTCTGCAAAGCCGGGGACCGCTTCATTTGCCTGTTTTGTTTCCCACTGCCTGGCCTGGGATTTGACACCAACTAGATGCTGGATAGTATCTGGTGAACGAGTGGCTGAACATTTATCTTCTGAAGCCCTGGCAAGCACATACATTCCACTAGTGTTTTGTTTCACTTTAAAGAATGGTTTCCATTCCTCCATTCCATTACAGGCAGACCTCTTTTTATTGCATTTCACTTTATTGCACTGCTCAGATACTGCTGCTTTTTTTTTTTTTTTTTTTAACAAATTGAAGGTTTGTGGCAATTCTGTGTCGAGCAAGTCTATTGGCACCATTTTTCCAACAACATTAGCTCACTTCATGTCTCTATGTCGCCTTTTGGTAATTCTCACAATATTTCAAACTTTTTCATTGTTATTATACTTGTATGGTAATCTGTGATCAGTGATCTTGGATGTTACTACTGCGACTTGCTGAATGCTCAGATGATGGTTAGCATTTTTTAGCAGTAAAGTAGTTTTAATCAAGGCATGTGCATTGTTTTTTTAGACACACTTAATACTTCAGTATAGTGTAAATATAACTTTTATGTTCACTGGGGAACCAAAACATTCACATGATTCGCTTTATGGAGATATTCGCTTTATTGCAGTGGTCTGGAACCGAACCCGCAGTATCTCTGAGGTATGCTTGATCTAAAACATTTCCAGCCCAGCCCAAAATCCATAGAGTGATTTATGCTGCTTTTAATTAGAACCAGCTCTGAGACAGCTTGGCTCAAGTCTAGAAGAATCCCATGACCTTGTCAAGTGTTTGCCCTGAAGATTCAGATGGCATTGTACAGCTGTACCTTTCCTTGTTGATACACCTGTTTGAAGTAAGTGGGAATTAATGATATCCTGGGGTATGTATCAGAATACAGATATGTAGGTAAAAAGTCCAACCTACTGTATAGCATGGGGAACTCTACTCAATACTCTGTAATGACCTATATGGGAAAAGAATCTAAAAAAGAGTGGATATATGTATATGTATAACTGATTCATTTTGCTGTACGGCAGAAGCTAACATAACATTGTAAATCACTATACTCCAATAAAAATTAATTTAAAAAAATATCCAAATCTGGGCACAACTAAGACATTTGGAAATGTTTGGATTTTCACTTTCAGAGTCTACTTTCCTTCCCCATTGTGCATGAAGTGGACATAGTATTAATGTCCAAATCACAGCATCACATCGAATGCTCTGCCCACTCCCATTATTCTTGTCCCCTCAGTGAGGATACTAGATCTGTTTTTATAGGAGGTTGAGCATCAGATAAAGTGCAAGACATTCTGTCACTCATCAGAATGTTTCCAACATTTAGCATGTTGTCATTAATTTTGACCTACATTTTACATCATATTTATTTATAGATGGGAATATATTTAATCAAATTCTTGAACATTATGTACACTGTTAGAGGTAAAGAGCAATAATACTTTTTAGATTAAAATGTATGTGATAACTATAAAGAAGTACAAATTACAGAAAATAAAAATATAAAGGAAATAAAAGTCTTACATAATCCCTGCACTCTAAGATAATTACAGTTTGCATTTTGGAGTGTATAATTTTAGTCTTTTCTCTTGTGTTATACGTATATATTTACATACCAATTTGGAATCATACAGTACATGCAATTTTGTAACATCCTTTTTCTGAAAACAAATACATTGACACATTTTAACAATCTTAATGATTATTTTCAAACTTTTAAAGAACTTTTTTTTAAATAAATTTATCTATTTATTTATTTATTTTTGGCTGTGTTGGGTCTTCATTTCTGTGCGAGGGCTTTCTCTAGTTGTGGCGAGCGGGGGCCACTCTTCATCGCAGTGCGCGGGCCTCTCACTATCGCGGCCTCTCTTGTTGCGGAGCACAGGCTCCAGATGCGCAGGCTCAGTAGTTGTGGCTCACGGGCCCAGTTGCTCCGCGGCATGTGGGATCTTCCCAGACCAGGGCTCGAACCCGTGTCCCCTGCATTGGCAGGCAGATTCTCAACCACTGCGCCACCAGGGAAGCCCTAAAGAACTTTTTGAGGCTGGAAAATTTCAAACAGATATGACAAGAAACACACCACTGTTATAAACCTTCATGTACAGTTCCCCAGGTTCAACACTTTTGATTCATCTGCCATGGAGGTATTTTGAAGGACCTCTTAACCATCATATGTCTTTTATCAATACGTGAGCCTGGATCTCTAAAAGATAAGGGCTTATCATTAAATACATACCCACAGTGTCATTATCTCACCTAAAAATTAATAGTAATTTCTTATCATCATGAAATATTCAGTCACTGTTCAAATTTCCCCAATTGGCTTATAAAAGATTTTTTACGGTTTGTTTGAATAAGGTCCAAATAAAGTCCATAAACTGCAATTGGCTCATATGTCTCAGAAGTGTGTTTTAAGTTAAAAGTCTCCCTGCGTGTGCACGCGCGCACACACACACTTTTTTTTCTTGCAGTTTATATGTTAATTTTTTCTGTAGAGTTTCCCACAGTCTGAAATTATGTCCCCGTGGTATCTTTATAACATGTTCCTCTCTCCTCTGTATTTCCGGTAAATTGATAGTTAGCTCTAGAACTTTGCTAGGTTGTGGTTTGAAGTTTTGGCAAGATGACTTCATGTGGTATAGCATATTTCCATCAGATGGTATGTAATATCTGATTGTCCTTACTTTTGTGGCATTGGTAGTCATTAATGATTATTGCCTAAGTAATTATTTCACTGGGGCCTGTGGAATAGTGATATTCCAAGTTTATCATTCCTTCTGCACTTATTAGCTGAAAGACTTTTATTAAGATAAACTTCCCTTTATTAACTGTTTGGCAGATTTCAAACTAAGGAGTTGGTTCCTTAATCTTCCTTACTTGAAGGTAACTAATGTGTGTTTTGTGTTCTGTGAAAACATGGATTGAAGTACATTTGATGTGCTTTTCAGTAATTATTCAGATAATAATGTTTCAGTTAACATTATTATTGATATTCAAATTGACCCATCTGTGGTCAGTGGAAGCCTCTTTAGGCCGGCGCCTGGGTTCTCTGAGACACAATTCCGTAGTCTTTGATGACATCCGTGCTTTCTGTCGTGGCAGAAACATACACAGGCTGCACATGGCTCCTCTTGTTCATCTCCTGTCCCAGACCTAGAATTAGCCATTTCTCTAAGGAGTCTTTGTTCCTTTTACTGAAAAATGTTTTTTAGGTAGTAGGGGTGCCATTGCTGCTGGGTTTTTCATTGTTTCTAGTCTTTTCATTAGCTAGAGCTTGGGAAAATGTATTCGGTTAAGCTATATGAAATTGTCATGTTATTGGTTAAAGTGATCCAATGTTGGCAATTTCACATGGGTTAACCTGTTTTTAGAGAAAACACATTATGAGTTCAAACTGATCTGTTCCAGTGAGTTTGTCTTTACTTTACTTCATTGATCCCAACAATCTGAGCCACTTATCCCTAGATACCTGGTGAGGCCAGTTCATACTGCTCTTCTTCTCTTAAGGGTTTCTGGGCTAGTGTTGATTTGGAACTTCATTCATTCATTCATTGTGTAATAGATGCAAGTCTGTCCCTTGCATCCACCATAATTTATTTAATCCATTCCCCTTTCCTGAATACTTTGATTCCATTTGTTCTCTTTGTAAATGTGGCTGCGGTGAACATATTTGAATATAAATCTTTCGTGTGTATTTCTGATGATGTCCTTAAGATGAATTCTTAGAATGTGGAATTTTGAGGCCAAGGGGTAGAGACCTTTTAAGGCTTTTGGGTGCATTTTGCCAACTTGCTTTCCTCTCCTGCTTCCACCGCTGTTCACTGTTAGGATTTTGGTCAAATTCTTCATTCCTAGTCACATGGATCTTTCTAGTTTGTATGTCCATCGTTTGCACGTTAATACTTGTGTTATTAGTACTGACAATATGAAAAACATGTGGAACTATTTGTAAATAAATTAGAGTTTTTAGTTTATAACCATGCATGATATTCCTATAGCTAATTCAGATTTAGAGCCTGTGTTAAAAACACTATTGATTTCTTTCTCCGCAACAATGCCCTATATCTCTCCCCTGCCACCACGTTATTTGTGGGGCTGAAAACAACTTGAGGACTGGGATTCTAAGTTCTGGGGGAGAATTCCATTTGTTATGTGTAAATGTATATTATATGTGTATATGTGTATATATATATATGAAGTATTAATAAATGCATATGTATTTTATAAAGTAATTTATTAAATAAGTAGGAACAGACAAACAATATGAATTAGATTAAAAGACAACAGTAACAACTTCTAAGTGTCAAAAATGTCAAACTCTGCCTACATTATTTTGAGTTAGATAAATTGGAACTTTCCTTCTTTTACTTTAAGCAGTTTTAAGAAATCAAAGCTCCAGCATTCAATATCCCTTTGTACAAAAAATTCATTGTTTGTCTCCTGTAAGCCAGGCATTGGAGGTGAGCTTGTACACTTCATACCATTGCTTACTAAGCTGCTAAAGCTACCAGATTTTGAGCTCACCTGGTCAGTTTCTCCTGTGCCCTGCACATCAGCTGTTTTCCGTAGCTGCGCCTGCCTTCCTTTCCTCATCCCCTTTGGTGCCTTTCTTATGCGTTGCCCTCCTGCACACAGCTGAGGCAGTCCTGGCCCTCAAGCTGACCGCAGTCCTCAATCTGCGTGCGTCCTAACTTCTCTGTGTCATTTATTATAGAAACACATTGTAAGTTTTAGTCGACACCCTTGGGTGCCAATGTGCAAAGAAAGGAACATCCTGAACCTTTTCAAGTTGCCAGACCATGCCTTGCATATGTTAAATAGAGTCAACTTATTCAACAGAAGCGTTACAAGGTGTGTTGTACACGGGAGGAGATTTCCACCGCTAGTATCATTCTCACATGCTGTTTCTGTGCCTGGGACGTGGAAAGAGGAAGGCCAGGGACTAATGTCGCCCTACTTGCGAGCGTTAATAATCCTCTCTGAGCAGACTGATCCGACCTTATCCAGATGCTGCCAGGGGTCTGAATGTTTTATTCAGCACTGGTGTCTCTTCCCATTGGCAAAAAGAGAGTTCGAGTGGACAAGCAATTTGAAGAGATTAAAGAAAATGGACCGCTTCTTTAGAAATGTGCTTTTACTTCTCTTTTCATTTGAACCCAGTGGCAAGAGGAAAAGAATAAAGTCTTGCCTGTTGATAAGGCAGTGAGGGTGACAGTCCCGCTGAAGGGGAGAGAGTATTTTTCATGATTACAAGGTGGAGTGTGTGGGATCCGGCTGTTAGGCAGGCCCAGCCATGAATCAGTCATATCTAGCATGACGGGGGGATGAGGGAAGAAAATGGGGCTTTGACATCCAACTCCCGTTGCCAGTAGCAGTGATAAATGAAGGAACTAAGCACTCTCCAAATCAGGCGGCCCTTGTGGAGAAGAGGCAATGTAATAAAGATTGGAGATACCTTTCCCCTGTGCCTCGGTGAGCTCTCCATACGATATATTACCCCTGATATTTATCACGTTAAATCCAGAGAGCAGTGGGGAGACATAACAGCTTATTTTTTATCATCTTGAGATAGACAAGATGTGGTCGTGACTTTAATTAACCGACTCAAAGCAAGTTTATTTAGAGTCTCCTCCCAAGGCCGTGTAAGTGCTGTCTGTGAGAGTGACTTGGCCACGTAGAGCTAGCTCCTGGCTGAGACGGTCATCTACTCTGCACAAGGGACCTTCTGGTTCATGCACACAGAGTTCATTTTCCAGAAACCAGAGGGGTCAGCAGAAGAAGATTCTAGGCAGGCTATGGTCTCTTGTCTGGGAAGTCTGGAGCCAACAGAAGAATTCAGCACCATCTTCGACAAGATCTTTGTAGAGGACAGTCCCAGAGGAAATGGAGTTTTCCTTCTACACATTGTGGGGAGGGGTGTGTGGTGCAGGAGGAAAGATGGGAAGCTGGGTCTTGTCGGAGGTTTCATCACGTGTGTGTCCAAGGCTCTTCCACCCCTGGCCTGTCTCTTTACAGCCATCTCCTTTCAGTGCTTACATCCTGCCCAAACTCCTTGCAAAGCCTCAGTCTCTCTTGCTTCCACACTTTTGTACACATCATTCCCTCTGTCTGAACGGTGTTTCCCCACCTTCCAGATTTGATGATTTCCTACAAAGCATTTGTTTTTGTTTTTGTTTTTTTAACAATTTTTATTTTATTTTATTTTATTTTATTTTTTAACAGGCAGTGAGTCTTTTTTTTTTTTAATTTATTTATTTATGGCTGTGTTGGATCTTCGTTTCTGTGCGAGGGCTTTCTCTAGTTGCGGCGAGCGGGGGCCACTCTTCATCGCGGTGCGCGGGCCTCTCACTATCGCGGCCTCTCTTGTTGTGGAGCACAGGCTCCAGACGCGCAGGCTCAGTAGTTGTGGCTCACAGGCCCAATTGCTCCGCGGCATGTGGGATCTTCCCAGACCAGGGCTCGAACCCGTGTCCCCTGCATTGGCAGGCAGATTCTTAACCACTGCACCACCAGGGAAGCCCATCCTACAAAGTTTTTAAGGCATCTCTGTATCACCTTAGACCATCAGAGTGATTGCTTCCCTCTACTCACCAGGCAAGAACCTGCACGGTGGCACGGGTCCTGTCTGCCTGGGTCGTTACTGTGTCTCAGCATCCCAAGCATAGATTGTGCATAGCGGGAGAGAGAAGGCTTTGCTGAAGTAGGGAGATGGGCTGAGCTGTTTTCAGTCATGATTCCTCCTGCTCCATCACACCCTATCCTGAGTCTTTATTTTACTTTAATATAAAAGCCTTTATTGAAATAGAATTCACAAGTCATAGGATTCACCCGTTTAAAGAGTGTCGTAAAGAGATTTTTAGTATATTCGCCGACTTGTGCAACCATCACGACAATCAGTTTTAGAACATTTTCATCAACAAAACCCCATGCATATTAGCAGTCAACACACAGTGCAGTTCATTTGATTCGTTATGCATTTGAAAACAAAAAGAAACCCTGTACCCACGAGCAGCCTCCCTATTACTTCCCCAACCTCCCTTTCCCCCAGCCCTCTGCAATCGCTAACCTACTTTCTTTCCTTATGGACTTGCCTATTCTGGCCGTTTCGTAAAAATTGAATCGTACACTCTGTGGCCTTTTGTGTCTGGTTTCTTTCATTTAAGCACAACGTCCTTCAGGTGCATCTGTGCTGAGGGATGTCTCAGTACTTCATTCCTTTTTACTGCCAAGTAACATTCTATCGTGTGGATGTATCACCTTTTACTTTTCTGTTCATTGGCCGATGGATCCCAGCCCCGATTCTTAACGACAGCTCTGGTGTTGCCTCCTCCAGGAGGCCTTTCCTGGCTCACATCTGTCACAGATTTGGGACAGTTTCCTTTCTGCTTCTACCACTCGAGTATGACACTGTGAGAACCAGGACTCGACTGTCCTTTTCTCATCCTTGGAACTTGGCAACTGGCCTAGCTTGGTATTGCCACCTCCAGCTATCCTTTCTGGGTGATTTTTTGCACATCTTCATACCCTCTGTGTTATTTATGTTGAGAGATTTATAAAATAAAGGAAAAGGCAAGAATATTTGGTAAACATCGTGTTGTTTCCATCCAGAATTTTAGCATCATATTATATTTCCTTCAAGTCACTTTGTCTCTTCTTAAAAAAAAGGATTTAAAACTCTTAATACTTTATATCCCCTTTGATCATCAATCTTGGCCATACTCCTTCCTCTCTTTCCCCTTTACCTTCCACAGAAAACACCATTCTGTTAGTCAGTGTTGTGTATCTTTACAGTTATATACATGTAGTCATGAATAATATCAGTAGTCCTCTTTGGGGTATGTTTTACGTTTTCTGTAAACGATGCCACAAATTGCATATTGAGTCTACAACATTCTTTTCATTTCAGCTTATCTCTCTGTGTTGATATGTAGATTAGTTGTTCATTCTTTCTAACAGCCATGTAATATTCCACCTGGGCTTTTCATTTACATAATATTTTCTTTTAACTAACTCACTTCTTATGGAAATTAATTTAAGAAGGAAACTATGTCACCCCTATAAATGGAAAATGATTATTGCTTGCCTTAAATAATGTTACCAGGAAATAAAGAAAAGTATGGCTATTAAAATTGAAGTATAAAGCATAAAAAATTGACCAGAAGGATATTGTTGCCATGATGACTGAGGGGAGACAGGAGGGGGGGGGCGAATAAAGCTAAGAATCATGATCTAAAGGGAGGTACCTTTATCTGAAATATTAGCATTGTTTATTTAAATGGAAAGCTGATAGAGCTTGCCTTAAATATTGATATGAGGAAATTAAAAGTATACATGGCTATTGAAATTAAAATAATACCCTCCAGGGTAACCCCTGCTGTCAACTTGTATGCCACGGTTGTACTGGAACATACTTTGGGAAATCCAGCTTAGTTCAGAGTTAAATGATTGAATGAATGAACATATCCAAGAATGAGTGGTCTGCAGTGGAATTTCAGGCATCATGCCCAGGGCCCAGGGGTGATCTGTGGTGAGACTGAAGACTTCCTCAAGCCCTGCCTGCACACAGAATGGCCCTCAGACTTGGCCAGCGTCCTGCCAACCGGAATGACAGCCGGCCCAATATAGCACTCATAGGGGCCAGCACTGTTGCACGTGCTTCTCATATATTAACTTATTTCTCACAACAACCCTATTAGATGGATACGTTTATGATCCCCCTCGTTGTACAGATAAGGAAACTGAGGCAAAGAGAGGTTAAATATCAACAGATTGCCTAGGGTCACACAGCTAGTGAGTAGAAGAACTGGGTGTGAACATGGAGAGGGTGACTTCGGGCTCCGGATCCTTCCCCCTGCCCCATTGGTGCCTCTGTCCCCAGCTGGTGGGGCTGTGTGAGCCCCTCCTCTGGGGGTGGTCCTGTGTTCAAGGCCTCAGCGTAGGCTGGAGAGGGAGCCGGCAAACTCAGCGTCCCCTCCTACTGAGGCCATAGCCCTGCCGCTGTGTGAGGTGCCTCCAGCCCCACCACACCCAGGGGCGAAGGCCAGACTCAGACCCTGCCCGCGGCTCCAGCTCACCCAGACTCTCTTGTCTCCTGGTCTCCGGCCCCACCTGGTTCACCGTCTCTGTTCCCTCCTAGTCTGACCAGCTGTACCTCTCTGGCCGGCACCAATGAGCCCCAACTGTGTGGTCCTTGCAGACTCCTGGGGAAGCCCAGGCAGGTGGCACTGGCTGGAACTCGAGTTTGAGCCAGAGAAACAATCAAAGGGACCTGGCATCATGGGGAGCAGGGAGTTAACTCTGGCCCAGGCACGAAAGGCGTCTCCACGGAGGACACAGTGACCAGCACGCCCTGCAGAGGGCCAGCCCCAAAGAGGAATAAATCGCCTTCAACTCGCCCCTCTCTGGGTGGCCTTTGACTGACTTCTTTGTCTTCCTAAAGGCCGTTGCCAAGGAAATCCTGAAATTTCACGGTAAAACCAAGAAAACCATCTTTTAAGGCAAGTTTTCTAATCCCAGGTACATAAAATCAAAGTGTGATAAACAGTTTTAGCCTCTCTTTTTAAACCAGCAATTATAATCTCCAGACTAGAACGATTATTTCCAGAAGGAGGGACCGGAACCAGCCCTTTATCAAATGCTTGTAGGTTCTACATGTTTTACCTTTGCTATCTTACTTTGTCTTCTTAGTCTCTCTGAGCGGGGGAGGGCCCTGCCTCCCTGAAGGGGAGGATGCTGTGTGCAGGGGGGCCAGGTGAGGGGTCCAGGGCACGGAGTTAGGAGATGCTGGCGCTGGGCCGCGGTCTCTGTGGCTCCAAAGCTTCCTGTCGACTGCATCGCTTTGGGAGGAGTGCAGTAGGGTCTCAGGGGCTGAACGTAAACTTAAAAGAGTCAAGGGAAGGGGAGGTGGGCTGTGCCCCAGTGCAAAGCCTCAAGACAGTGGTGACCCTGGTGGCCCTGGGGCAGTGAGCCACTCACTTGGCATTCTCCAGGCTTAGTCACTCTCACCTGTGGTTCCATCGCCCCCTACAGCTGTATGATGTACCGAATCTTGTACTAAGTATGTCAGGGGCTGCCGGCGGGAGGGAGCAGGCAGAATGAAGAGAGTGGAAGGTCCTACAGTTCAGCTCAAAGGAACTTGGTAGAAGCAGCACACGGGCTCAAGGGATAAAAACCAGGCTGTGATTAAGGGTCTGCAGTGAGGCCACCGGCCCAGTGCTGGGCCCACACACTCTCTCCTTTTATCTGAACCCAAAGCACAGGACCTTGTTAATCCCTTCCTGTCCCTTCGGGCGTCCTGTCCTGTGCCCTGGGGGGCCAACCTCTGGAGGCTGCTTCCTCCAAGCTTCCTTCCCTCTTGCTTCTGGCTGAGTTTGGCCAGAAGGAGTTACCTGCTGTTAGCTTACCCAGGCTTCGATGTCCCCACTGGGGACAATAGCAGTCTACAGTGGGTAGAATAACAGTCTGTACCTCAGAGTTTTGAGGACTACATGAGATCACCTGTATGAAATGTTAGCGCAGCGACTGACACACGGTAAACTCTCAACTTTACTATTTTCTCAGTCTTTCACTTGACCTGGGACGATTCAGCAAAGGCCTTTGGGTCTCTGCTCTCACCTGTGAATGGATCCTAACAGCATCTCCCCACACCTGCCGTGTGGGTTGAGCAGGACACAGAGGCCCACTTGGAGGGATTAACTGAAGAGAGTTAAGGAAGGGACTCTTTACTAGATGAACCATATGGAACTGCCAGTGATTTGACCATTTTTGACCTACAGACACAGCAGTTTCACGTGGTTCCAAAGTGTGGGCAGTGTTAAAAGGGTGACACTATTAAAGGAGATTGAAGCGCCCAGGCCTGGCAACATGGCAGCCGTTGGCGCCCAGGCCGCAGAGGCAGGGGGAGAGCAGTTAACAGGAACGGCAACTGGGCCCTGCCCAGACCTGTGGCTGTAGAGACAGGATGGTCTGCAGCAGCTGAGACCCTCTGTAGGTGAGCAGGGACCACGCTGGGACCGATGGAGAGAGCCAGAGGAACGAACATCCCAGCCTGTCACTCCTCCTGCCATTTCTGTTTTCTCCTGGTGCCTTCCTTTGGTTAAACCCAACCAGACAGACGACAAGGGAGCGTGGATGAAGCAAACCATAGACATCAGCCTCCCAGACATGGAGGAGAGCTGGAGAATAAGTCTGCAGGGACGAGAGGGGTGTCACCAGCTCCCATGCTTTTGGCTCAGATGAGGGCCCTGCAGTGGGCCTGGTGTGTGTGGTAGCTTCCTTGTCATCCTTATTGCTGCTGCTGTTGAGGGGTTTGAAGGCCAAGCAGGGGTGAAGAGGGATGCAAAGGTTCAGTAACATCAAAGAAAGAAACACGGCGCTGGACCGACCACAAGAAAAGCTCCCACAGAGGGGCCTTCGGCGGCTGTCCTGGATTCCACGCAGCCTCTGGTATTCCCTGGCTGGGACTCAAGGCCAAGAGAGGCAAGAAACACAGCATCTGATTCCCACTCAAAGTCCAGGCCAGGCTGATGGTGTGAACAGCGTCAAGGTCTTTGGTAGAACCGAGCTTTAAATGACAAATTGCTGCAGGGAGAGGCTGTTGGGGGAAGCCATCAATTTTAGGGCCTATGCAACTTGCACAAGTTTGCAGACCTTCAGGACTTTTTCTGATGAATGAAAAACAGTTGGACCTGGATGGAATATCACAGACTTCTATGAAACCCCATTATAGTTCACAATCCATCCTCAGCATGGCCACTGCGCATCTTCCTAAAAGCTCTTTCATAGTTCATCCATACCCCACCTGCACACTTGCTGGGCCTTGCCCAAAAGGCAGGGGAAGAGGGAAGAGGAGTGGGCCATCTGCAGGCCACAGGGGCCAAGATTAGGCCTCATTCACACTTGTGTTTCTCCATCTGTGCTCTTAGACCCGGCTCTCCACTTCCTGCAAGGACTGTGTGATCATCTCCAGAGAACAGGCATCTGGCATCACCAGGGAAGCTTCAAAATAGTGTTGAGGCCCAGGTCTCACCTCATTTACATCAGAGATGGTGATGTCATTGGCCTGGAGTGTGGCCTGGGTTCTGGGACTGCTGTAGAAACTCTCCAGGTGACTCTAGTGTGTACCCAGCATAAGGGTCATGGCCTTCAAGCAGAGAAGGTCTTGAACTGCATCAGAATCCCCAGGAGGACTTGGAAACACAGATTATGGGACCCCAGCCCCAGAGCTGCAGGTGCAATAAATGGGTCTGAGGTGGGGACTGAAAACGCACGTTTCTCTTAAGTTCCCAGGCAAAGCTGATGCTGCTTGTCTGGGGACCACACTCTGGAACCCCTGCCTTAGTGGGAACTGAGGCTCAGAGAGTTTAAATGATTTGCCTGAGGTCAAATGACCCTCAGTGGATAGAGAACTGAAGTCTGTTTATCCCCCTCCAGGCCTGGCTGGTTGAGCCTGTGCAGAAGGCCGATATTTTCTTCAGATATTTCTGGTATCAAGTTATCACAGAAATCCAAACCTGCTCCCACTCCATTCTAGGTTTATTCTTTTAAGTCTGTGTTTATTAGACTTGACAGATCAGAAGAATCCCAGGCTGGGCGGGGGGAAAGCACCTGTTTAAAATATTTATTTCTAACCAGCCAAATCTCCCACCTCCATGAAGTGGGTTTGGCAATACCCGCTAAGGGAAGCATTGGCCTCCCTGAGCTTCTTTTCTGAAGTGCAGCCTTCTCTTCCTGTTTGGAAAACCCTTGGCATGTGCTCGGAGCCCAACAAACCTGGGTTCCAAGCACAGCTTGTCAATGTGTAGGTTGTGTGGCCTTGGACATGTTACCTAACCTCTCTGAGCTCACTTTCCTTCTCTGACAGCCCCACTTCTGCACACTGAGGATCTGGGGAGGATTAAATAGCATGCCTTGGGTGTGGGCACAGCACATCGTTTCTCCCTTCCCTAGGCTGTGTGGTAAGGACAGACATAGCTGCCATCAGGAAAGCACAGTCAACCATGGGTCTGCAGGAGTGAGCACAGACCCTTCCTATGGGTGGAGCTGGCAGTCAGGTCTCCCAGAGCACCCGTGTGGGCTCCCAGAGCATCCACGTGGGCTCGCTGTGACTCCTGGGTGCAGGGAGGATGGGCCCTGCCCAAGAGCCCAGCCCTCCCAGTCGGCAGCCCGGCTGTGCCCTCGCTGTGCCTCTGCCATCCTCTGGGCTCTGGGTGGGAGACAGTTTCATGCCCCTGCCTCTGCACCCTGGTGATGGATGTGTGTAAGTGACCTTAGCTCCTCAGCCACCGTTGGCACACACGGTGATGTAATTGAATTTGTATACACCGTAAATTTTATTAGAGGAAAGCAATCTAGTTCCAATTCTGGTTCTCCGGCGTTACTGGATTGTACAGAAGATAAACTGGCTGGTCAGCTGGCCGGGGACAGAGGTCAGGGCCACGGTAACTCTCTCACTAGCTTTCACTGGGCATGATAAACAGAAGTGTGTGGCCAGTGCCAAGAGCACCAAACGCCTCCCGTGTGGTGGGGAAGGACTTAAGGGAAGGGGCGGGTATGAGGCCAGCTCAGAGCTGCTCACAACAGGGGCTCACCAGGGAGGGGTCCCTCCTGGCTGACCCTCTGTCTCTGTCTGCCCCACTCTCCATCACCCATCTCTCCTTCTTCCCTTCCTCCCTCATGGTTCTGCCTCCATTCCTGCCCCTCTGAGCCTCATGGCTTTGGGGAAACAATTAGCTCACCTCTGTGAGCCTCAGTTTCTTCATCTGTGAAATGGACTCCATAATCCTTGTCTCAGAGGGATGTGGTAGGATAGAGTGAGATGATTACTGTCAAGTGCTTGGGCATAGTCAGGGTTAATGCACGTGAGGAACCTCTCTGTCATTGGAAACCCCTCTTGGGTGATTGAATGCCTTGTCTGTAGACACAGATTTACTAACTGTCTGCTTGGAAGGAGGCTTGGGCCTGACCCCAGTGGGTGACCACAGTTGGTTCTCAGGCAGCTCAGTCTGGCTGGGGGTTCCCAGCACACAGGACAAGGTGGTGAGTGACCACAAGGGGCTGGTTGTGACCAACAGTGCCACAGAGCTCGTGGGAGGGAGTGGTCCTTGGGGACCCGTATAGTCAGGGAATGCTTCCTGGAGGAAGTGAGGGTGAGCTGGGCCTTTATGTAGAAAATAGACTTATGGTTACCAGAGGGTAAGGGGGCAGGGAGGGATGAATTGGGAGATTGGGACTGACATATACACACTGCTATATATAAAATAGGTAACTAATAAGGACCTACTGTGTAGCACAGGGAACTCTACTCAATGCCCTGTAATGGCCTATACGGGAAAAGAATCTAAAAAAGAGTGGATACATGTATATGTATAACTGATTCACTTTGCTGTACAGCAGAAACTGACACAACATTGTAAATCAATTCTACTCCAATAAAAATTATAAAGAAAAAAAAAAAAAAAGAACGGGCCAGGTTCGGGGAGGGTGAGCCAAGTAAGGAGGCCAGACATTTATCAAGTGCCCTCCCTATGCCAAGAGCTTTACACTATCCTTTTAAGTTCTTACTTTAAGCCAAGAAATAGGCATGCTTTTTCCTCCTTGACAGATGCTGAGACATCAGGGATAACAAGAGGTAAGGGATTACACCCCAAGGGCTGGGTAAGGAAAATAAGATGCACAAATCCAAGACTGTGTAGCCAGTAAGTGGTGGGAATGACTTTCAAAACTAGATCTGTCTGACAACACAGACTTTGCTGTAACCACCTCTTACACCACCGACACCCACATGTCCACTGTCTCTCCCAGAGGCCCTTACCTCATACCAGGGAAGGAGACAAAAGCACCCCCTCTTGACTAGTAAGTAGGGTGCGAGTGGGTCTGTCTGTAGGAGACCCTGCACTGTGTGTGTGTGTGTGTGTGTGTGTGTGTGTGTGTGTGTGTTCTTCATGGACAAATTTATTAGCAGAGGTTGATTCACTGAGCACTTGCTGTGTATTAAGCGTTTGTCGACTACTGTTGACTCCCTATCAAGGATGGCCCTGACTGGGGAGGAGGGCGCTTAGGAGGAAAACTTAAAGCTGATGTCACGAGAGACACTCCTTCTATTCCATCCTGCAGCCACAAAGGCAGCTTTCCCTCACACGATTAGCAGGGACTAAGGTCCCCCTAAATTTCATTTCCACCCAACTTCTCAGAAACCTGGCTATTTCTGGAACACACCTGGGAAACGCCTGTAGGTTTATGGACTGTTGTTTCTGAACTTGACAGAAAAATTGGCTTGATTTTGTTGAAGGTTTTCTGTTTTATTAATGTTGGGTTTTCCCTCTAGATAGGAAGGCAGCTCAGTGATGTGTAAACCTCCATTTTCATCTTTTTTGTTTTCTCTCAGAATTTCATTCCACTTCATCACCTGCTGCCTCCTATGTAAGGCTTCCCAGAGATGGATGGCAGTGTCCAGAAACCTTTTTCTTATTCTTTTTATCTTGTTTGCTTAAACCCTGGCTCGGATGGGCTTAGCTCTCCCTTGAGCAGACCCTGGATTTTCACCTGATTTCAAGCCACCATAATCATACAGCAAACAAGTTCTGTGTATCTTTCCAGATTGCAGCATTTAAGCCGGTCTTTGGAAGTAGAAAAGGGCATGTGTTCCTGAGAAAAAGCTTGGTGGAGGAAGAAGAGCTTAGATTTCAGAATCGCCTAGAATCGCCTAGCTGTGTTTAAACCTCAGTTTTGCCCCTTACTAGTGGTGAGACCCTGAGCAAGTTAACCTACCTCCGTTTTTTTTTAATCTTTTGGCCGAGCCGCGCGGCATGTGGGACCTTAGTTCCCCGAGCAGGGATCAAACCCGAGCCCCCTACACTGGCAGCGCCGAGTCAACCACTGGACCACCAGGAAGGTCCCTAACCTACCTCCTTAAACCTTGGTTTCTGTATATGCAATAAGGAAATAAAAATGCTTGCCTGCAGGCTTGTGGAGGGGGTTAAAAAGGGGTGAAATGAAAGCATCCAGCACAGTACCCAGCACGTAGTAGATATTCAGTAAATGATGCCTTTTTCCTTCTGACACCTCAGACAAGAAAACAAAACATGCCCTGGTTTAGTGCTAATCTTAGGAAGGTGGTAACAAGTAAGAGGAAACATCTCATTTCAGCACCCTGTTAATCAGTCTCCCAGTCTGCCCGGCGTCTAGAGCTGTCCTTGGCATGATAAAGTATAAAAGAAGAAGGAAACAAGGGCCCCCGCTCAAAGGAGTTGAGTTGGGGGTGTGATATACGTGGAAGTGAAATAGCTGGGGTGCCTCTCATGCCGGCCCCATCAGGAGCAGATGTACACGGGGGCCTTTGGCATCAGTATAAAGAGAAGGCCTGGGAAGAGGCCAAACTGGAGAGTGCCGATGGCTTTGGGCTGAATTTGGGTGCAGGAAGGGAGTCTAGGATGGAGGGGCATTCTGGGAAAAAAGATGCTTGCTTGCTGGGGTTGGGTGCCAGGCCACAGTGGGGAGGTCCTGTCAGTAGGGCAGAACGGTATAGAATGAGCACTGCAACGAGTGGCTAGAGTGAGCCATTGTGGATCTGTTTTTTTTTTTTTTTTTGCAATTTTTATTTATTAAAAATTTTTTTCTTTTTATTGAAGTATAGTTGATTTACAATGTTGCGTTAGCTTCTGGTGTACAGCAGAGTGATTTGGTTATACATATATATTCATATTCTTTTTCATAATCTTTTCCATTATGGTTTATTACAGGATATTGAATACAGTTCCCTGTGCTATACAGTAGGGCTTTATTGTTTATTTTATATATAGTAGTTTGTATCTGCTAGTCCCCAAATCCTAATTTATCCTTCCTCCACCCCCTTTCCCCTTTGATAACCGTAAATTTGTTTTCTATGTCTGTGAGTCTGTTTCTGTTCCGTAAATAAGTTCATTTGTGTCATATTTTAGATTCCACGTGTAGGTGATATCATATGGTGTTTGTCTTTCTCTTTCTGACTTACTTCAGGAGTATGATAATCTCTAGGCCCATCCATGTTGCTGCAAGTGGTGTTATTTCATCCTTTTTTATGACTGAGTAGTACTCCATTGTGTATATATACCACATCTTCTTTATCCATTCATTTGTTGATGGATATTTACGTTGCTTCCATGTCTTGGCTGTTGTGCTAATGTGCTGCTATGAACATTGGGATGCATGTACCTTTTTGAATTAGAGTTTTCTCCAGATATATGCCCAGCATTGTGGATTCTTGAGGTAGGAAATGACATGGTTACATTCAGTGTTATAGCCTCAGCTTCGAGCAAAATGCCTCATACACAGTAGGTGCTCAATAAATAGCTGCAGACTGCTGGTTGGATGAATGTCTGGTTGGATGACCAAGGCTCAGCTTGAGCATCACCTCCTCCAGGAAGCCTTTCCTAACCCTGCCAACCCCCTCTCTGCCTGCGGGGTCCCTGTGCACTCTCTGTTGTAGACCATGACCCACCCGGTTGGCCTTGTCATTCTCTGGTCTGTCACCCCCACTGGACTCCAATCTTCCTGAGGACAGGACCGTGTTCTGTATCCTCAGCCTGGCTCATGGAACACGTGTGTTAGATCAATGCCCACAGACATGGTTGGAAAGATAGGGTGTAGCTCCTGAATGAAGACTGAGAGAGAGAGAGAGAGTTTGCAGAACTTAGAGGCCCTTAAGGGCTACAAATTGGACTGTTTAATTGCAGTGTAATTCTGGTCACCAAACTGTGGACCGAAACCCAAATAAGTGTAGAATAGGTCATATTTGGAGAAATTGAGGCTACTTAGTCACAACCTATTTGGAAAAAAGTGTGAACTATTTTGTAGCATTGGACAGTGCTGGGTTCCTAGAACAGTGTCTTGGAAATCACTTAGGGAAATGCTGTTGTTTTATGGATGTTGAAAGAATGACAACAATGCCCAAGATCACTTGGCTTGAACTTGAAGGGCAGGGTGGGACCCAGTATCCTGACTCTTGAATCATCCTTGCTAGAATCCCTACCTCATGCCAGAACCTCTTCCTGGAACAGGGGATTTCTGTGCCCTCCCCACTCAGCAGCTTCGATAGCAATTTCTCCAGGACACATCAGCCTGCTAATCTCCGTACCAAGTGCTTTACATGCATTGGCTCATGGAATCCTCACCCGTCCGTGAGACAGGTATCACAATCTCCATTTCACAGAGGAGGAAATCAAGGCCCAGAGCAATGACATGGACCATCCAAGGCCACTTAGCTGTAACCGGTGTGGTGCTGAGATTTGAACCAAGTGTTCCTGACTCCTGAATTAATGCCATTCTAGCGGTGCCATGTTGAAAAGAATTGCTCAGAGCAGCACACATGCAGGAGCCACATGGGAGCATTTGCAACAGCATCTGTTTCATAGCTGAGCAGATCAAGCTAGAAAGAAGTGGGTACTTTTCATGCCCTCCTCAGCCTTCCCTGACAGTAGTAATGTCTTTTCTTCCTAGATCCCTTTGGTCACTGATGCCATCAAACTGAACTGTTTAGCATAGAAATGTTACATCCCAGGAATTGATTTTCTTGCATAATATTTCTAGAAAAGTTAATCGTCTCATTAGTCATATTTGCATTCTGTTTTAATTGCATCTTGAGAGCAAATATATTCATTTTTCTCCCACGTTATAGTTCTCACTTTAACAACCTTTAAACAAAGCAGAGATCAGAGCACATGAAGAATACCTTGCTTTCTTAAAATACTCCACCTTCCAAAAATGTAGGGCCCAATTTTCACTGCAGCTATAAGCTAATTATCAGATACAAAATATGGATCACAACTCATTATCAGGAGCTGACCTTATTTTGAAGCCATAGGTTCCCATAAACTAGGTTACCATTACTAAAGGAATAGAAATTTAAGTAGGAATTCAAGAACTGCAATAATGAGTGGGTATGAAATGTTTATATTGTTAACAAATGGCAAAGGCAAGAGATCATTTTCCTAGGCTTATGTCTGGTGAAATTTTCCAGAAGTCCACCCTTTGCAGGGCCTTATTAGTGGGACAGAGATGATGAAACATCCATTTCCATTTCATTAACATCCTAGAATCTTCTATTTGGAAATAAGGATGGCTGCTTCCAGTTTTCAGTTTTTTCAAAAAACGGACACTATATGCCTGCTGTCTACAGAGCTCTGTACTGCATGAGGTGAAAGATTGTGAGACAGCTAAGCCAGCATCCTTGCCCTAAAGAGGTCCATTGGAATAGGTAGAAATGAGGTGTGGTCCCAAATTCCAGGCAGGGAGCACTGAAATCCCATGAGGGCAGCTGGTGGTGAAAACATCAAGGGAGAACTCTTGTCTGACCTAGTGACATTGGAGCTGGGTTTTGATGGGTCACGAGGATTTCATTAGATGGAAGAGAGGAATGGAGGAAGCATCTGGGGTGGGAGAAAATGTTGAGAGGGAGATGGAAAGACACACTTTTAAGGAACTGAGGAACAGTAATAAGATTTGTGTGTCTAGGGACTTCCCTGGCAGTCCAGTGGTTAAGACTTCGCCTTCCAATGCAGGGGACGCAGGTTTGACCCCTGACTGGAGAGCTAAGATCCCCCATGCCTTGGCTGCAAAAAACCACAACGTAAAACAGAAGCAATATTGTAACAAATTCAAGAAAGACTTTTAAGAAATTGGTCCACATCAAAAAAAACAGAAAGTCTTTAAAAAAAGAAAAAAATTTGTGTGTCTATTGCCGGGGTCTTCATGGTGGCATCGTGACAGTGCAGAAGGCACGTGCTAACTTTGGGAAGTGTTCATACATGTTTATTTTCCTGGGGAAGGATGGTCCATAACTTTCTCAAAAAGGCCAGCGATTTCCCCAAAAGTTTAGGCTCTCTGGCACGGAGGATAGTTTTTGTGAACTGAGCATTGGGGAGCAGGAAGAGAAATGCAGAAATGCATGCTAGAGCAGACCGTGGTGGGCCTTGAGGCCAGAGCTCTATACCTGGACTCTTGGGGACTCAGCTGGGGTGGGAGGCAAGATGGAGTGGAGGTGATAGAGGCTACGTGGGAGCTGGGCAGAGGCTAGAAGAGGCAGGAAGGCTAGAGGGAGACTGCTGTGCTTCCAGGACGGACGAGGGCCTGGGCCACAGGGAGGGGGCTCCCAGAAAGGAGAGCAGGAGAAGCTGCGGAGGAAAAGGTGAAAGGGTTGGAGACAGAGGGAAAGCAGGTAGAGACATGCGGCAGCAGAGAGTGATGATGGCGTGTGAGCTCTGGCTCCAGAGTGCGCAGTTCAAACTCAGCTTTGCTGCTTCCCACCTGTGCAACTTGGGGCAACTTACCTAACCTTCTGTGCTTCGGTTTCCTTAGCTGTAATGCTGGCTCCTCCCTCGGAGTTGCGTGGGCGAGCATCATTGGACTGAGGTGCACCAGGTACCTGGAACAGCCATGATGAGTGCCCCAGGGGCGTGGGCTTTCATCCCCAGGAGGCCGGCAGCAGCTCCACGTGGGCAGTGCTAGCTAGTCCACTGCTGTCTCCCCAGGGCCTGGAACCATTGCCCGGGGCACAGTGGGGACTCCAAAAATGTGTGTTCAGTGCTGAATAGATGACTCACGGTGACGTGCCAGGAACTGGGACATAGGCCTGCTCTTGCTGGAGGTACGTGTGATCATGAGCAGGGCACCGGTGAAAGCTACATGAGAGGGTGCCAAGGGACCACAGGACCTCACCCCGGCCTCCTTCTCAGGCCTGTGTGTCGAGCCCTTGCACACTTACCATCATGTCCAGTCCTCCCGGTGGCCTCCTCTGAGCATGGCGGGATGGATATGATTATCCCCATTTTTCAGGTGAGAGGCTGAGGTCCGTGCAGTGAAGGAACTGGCCTTTTTCAGCTACTCGCTTGGAGGCAGCTGGGCGGGCCTGCTCCTTGGCCCTGTGTCTTCCCATCTCTGCTGCTTCGGTGGATCCTCAGTCTATGCTTTCCCAATTTGCAACAGAAGTGTTTAGCTTACTAAGAAAACAAAATGTCCAAAGAGAGTACGCATTTTAAACAACAAAAATTAGGGACTCTTAGCAATGCAGAAAGAGCTTATTCAGGATATAATGGTTTCACTTAACGATGGGGTTAAGAATAACATCATCACAGGCAGATTTCAGGAGCAGCTGGCACCATGCCCTAGCCCTGCCCGACCAGCTCTTGTGGCTTTTGGCAAACTGCTTTATCTCTCTGAGCCTCGGTTTCCTCATCCATAAAATGAGGATAACGAGACTCCTTCACGGCTGTTAGGAGAACTAAATAACATGTTTATAAATAACTCAGCAAGGTTCTTGGCATATAGGAAGAGTTCAATAAAGGGTTGTTATCCTTCTTTCTTCTGTTACTATGCCTTATTTGTGCAGATAGCCTAGCTTCGAGGGAATAATGTAATATATGTACTGTTGTGAAAGCTGAAAGGCTAGTCCTCCAGATGCAGGAGAATAAACTTGTCAGTGAAGGTCAGGTGTGATATTACTGGGCAAGAGGTGTGTGAGGTGGAGGAATGGGGTCAGGGGAGGCAGGCATTTTACGACTATAACCAAGGCTGTCCCATGGCTAACCTGCAAAATTGACGAGGAGCTGCCTTGATACAATCCCCAAAGTCCTCTTAGAAGTGAACTTGGCAAGGGCAAGGGCAGCCTCGGCTTTCCCAGACATGTGGAAACCCTGGATCTCAGGGGACCTAGCTCTGCCACACCCTGACTGTCTGAGTGACCTGAGCCTCACAATGGCAGGTCCAGATGGGGTGACTGATGTGATAGGGCCTCAGGGATGCCTGGTCCAGAAGAAGTGCTCCCCATCTGGCCGTTAGAGCAAGCCCTTTAGAGACTGGGCCCATCCCCAGTGGGCTGCCCTCTGTGGGATCTGGGGTAATGAGACTTGTGGTTGACCTGGGTAACTGGTTAACCACAGTGGTGGGCAACACAGGGAAACATTTGAGTTTCACAGACATACATTCTGAGTGCTGGATCTGAGTTTCATGGGTGTGCCATTCTTGTCCCTCATTCAGCATTTTCTGAGCATCTCTTAGGGCCAGGTCTGTGCCAAGGGAACCTGAAAAGGATGAACCTTGATCCCTGTCGTAGTGAATTTCCAGCCTGGAGAGAGGACAGAGGAGGAAACAGACCAGGACTGGACACTGGCCCAGTGCTCTGGCAGAGGGAAGCCCTGAGCAGAGGCAAACAGGAGGAGACACCCCTTACTCTCTCTGCCTAGGGACCGAGAAGCAAGATTCCCTGAGGGAATCCCAAGCTTTCCCCCAAGATTCCAACCTTCTCAATTCACATGGAAATAGTAACGTTGATCATTTTCTCAAAGTGAGCTTTTCTGGATCAAATTCTATTTTGTAAGCAGTGCCGTAGTTAAAACTTCAAAGGTGAGGAATTAAAAGACATGCAGATAAATGCACATGAATGGACAGTTTCCTTTATCTGGAGCATCAGTTAGTTGCTAACACAGGTCCACAAATCCACTTAGCCCCCACTCTCTGTAACCACGTGGAAATGAGAAGCTCACTGCAGAGACTGAATTTGAGCATTCCCTTCTGGATGTTCCTGAATTTATAGGTCGTGGATCTCTCCAGATCGCCCTGAGTAGGGGTGGGCGGATGGTTCCATGGTTGTGGACAGCACACAGGAACCTGGTTTACTCTAATCCCCACCAGCCCAGCTTCTCTCCAGGTCTGGGGCAGGTGTTCTCCTAGAGCTGGAGGTGGGAAGTCCCCTGCACCACTCTTCTGGGCTGGAACCCCCTCCAAGAGTACTCTCGCCACCTTTCCTCTGAGACCAGGATAAAGTCCACCTTTCCAAGAAATCCCATCCGGACTGTTATAGCCTACTGGGACATGACACAGTTGCATTCTGCACCAGGCAGATGGGAAGTCCTGCTGAGGACTGAATGGGCCATGCTATTTCTTGCCACAGTGCCTTTGCATGTGCTGTTCTCTCTGCCTGAAACTCCTTTGGTGCCTATGTTGCTTCTTCGGGACTCAGCTAAGTGCCCAGAAGCCTTGTGCTCCCCGCTCCCGACACTGACCGCACAGTATTTTAAATGGTTGTTTATGCAGCAGCCTCCCTTACAGACAGTTCCTGCCTGCTAGCAGTCCTCGAGCTGTAGCAATTGCTACCTTATAATAATAACAGTGATAATGATGAAAATAATAACTATTACTATTATTGTTATTGTTATTACTAGTGGTAGTGGTGAAGTGTAGAGAAGGAATGCCAGGTGAGGGCTCAGCATGAGGAGATGAGTCAGGTGTTTGGGGAAGGCCAGGAGATTGGTGGCTGTGTGCCAGGAGTCCCAGGCACCCAGTTTGCAAAATGCTGGGTACAGTGACTTAGTCCCCACTAAACGTGTGTACACTGTCCTTTGAGAAGCGCCTTCTTTCTGATTCCAAGTTACTGACCTCAGCAAGTCTCAGGTAGTGGGGTAAAGGACCATCCTCTAAGTGGAGGGCTTCCTAGTCTACAGGCAAGCACGCCCACCCTTGTGAGGTATTATATTGAGGGATTATATTCTCTCCCTAAGCTGCTCAAATACAAGTATAAAGAACGCATGTACGTGATGTGGGTTTTAACTGCAAAGACAAATCAAGCCCTACCACCCTCTTGTGTGGCCACCGAAGGATCATCTAATCTATTACTTGGTTTAATGTGAGCAGACTTCGGGAAAACAAATAATAAATACTTGTAACTGCTGCTTTGAGGGCCTCCCTGGCTGAGCAGGCAGGACTGCGGATGGTGCAGTCTTCCCTTTACCCTTGCCCTGCCTTGGCTGAGCCTCACCCTTCCTCCCACAGCTGTCACGAGTCCTCATATGACTAAGCTGTGTCATATGATGACGCACATACCCACACGCCCATGTCCTCCTTATTGTAAACTCATCCTGTGCTAGTGGGGTTGGAAGATGGAGTCTGGTCCCAACTCTGCTGTATGACCTTGGGTGGATCACTTCTCCTCTCTGGGCCTATTTCCTTGTCTATAACCAGGGTTCTTCTTTTTTTTAATTCAAGTTTAGGTGATTTACAATATTGTGTTAGTTTCAGGTACACAGTGACGTGATTCAGATATATGTATATATATAACTGAATTATATATATATACATAATTTTTTTAGATTTTCCATTATAGGTTATTACAAGGTATTGGATATACTTCCCTGTGCTATACAGTAAATCCTTGTTGCTTATCTATTTTATGTATAGTAGTTTGTATCTGTTAAGCCCATACTTCTAGTTTATCCCTCCCCCCTCCTTTTCCCGTTTCGTGACCATAAGTTTATTTTCTATGTCTGTGAGTCTGTTTCTGTTTTGTACATAGATTCATTTGTATTACTTTTTAGTTTCCAAATGTAAGTGATATCACATATTTGTCTTTCTCTGTCTAACTTACTTCACTTAGTATAAAATTCTTTAGGTCCATCCATGTTGCTGCAAATTGTAATATCTCATTGTTCATTATGACTGAGTAATATTCCATTGTATATATACACCACAGATTCTTAAGCCAATCGTGTGTTGATAGGCACTTGGGTTGCTTCCATGTCTTGGCTGTTGTAAATAGTGCTGCTATGAACATTGGGGTGCATATCTTTTTGGATTAGAGTTTTCATCTTTTCTGGGTATATGACCAGAAATCGGATTGCTGGACCATAGAGTAGCTCTATTTTTAGTCTTTAAGGAACCTCCATACTGGTCTCCACAGTGGCTGTATCAATTTACATTCCCACCAACAATGCAGGAAGGTTCCCTTTCCTCCACACCCTCTCCAGTATTTATTATTTGTAGACTTTTTGATGATGGCCATTCTGACCAGTATGAGGTGATACTTCATTATGGCTTTGATTTGCCTTTCTCTAATAATTATATAACCAGGGTTCTTAAACATGTTTTTGTACCATGGACCTCTGTAGTAGTCTGGTGAAAAATATAAACCCCTTCTCAGAGTCATGTTTTTTAATTAGTAAAATAAAATACATTCGATTATAAAGGAAACTAATTATATCGAAATAGCTATCAAAAGATTTATAAATTGTGATAGTGTAATATATATGCTTATTTATTAACACATTAAGTGACAAAACCTAGTTGTGGGTGTAATACCTATCCTTATTCTGAAGTAGCGATGGATGTAAATGATTTCTGAGATGTCTGTGATAACTGTGACGTGCCACGCAAGCACCTGTGATTTCTGTTGGTCACAAAGTCCCAGGTCCTAGATCCACAGCTAGGACTGCTGTGGTCTGCTGCCTACATACATAGTAAAGGAAATCCTGAATTGCTGTGAGATTAGGGAGGATAAAGATGCGTTTCCTATCCAGATTTTAGGCACCCCCTGAATTGTACCCGTGAACCCCAGTAGTGAACCCCTGGACTTCATGGTCCCTCTGGGCTCTGCCAGTCCTAGCACTTTACTGGTGTCAGACTCTGCAAAAGGTAGGCCATGACCTTCCAACTTGAGCCCCAAGCTAGAGTGGGAAAGGGGTGAAGGAACCTCCCAACCCCACGTTAACTGAGCACCTGCCATGTACGGGGTACCACCCTAAACCTATAGTACCCAGGGCTGGGTAAAGTACCCCCTCATCTTAGGGAAGGAGTGTTGGAAATAAATCATTTAAAAATTAAATACATAAACAGAGGCTCAAAACCCTGGCTGAACTCCTGCCAGAAGCCTGCTCTGAAATAGGAATGTCTCAACCACCACCATGTTTTCCTGCCATGTCTTGTCACCCTTTGAGGAAGTGCCATCTTGCACCATCAACCCTGCCCTGGATGTGTTCCCTAACCTCTCTGAGCCTTGGTTTCTTTATCAGTGAAGGGGGCTGAGAACTACTCCGTAGGATTAAATAACAAGCACAATGAGGGAGTAGCACACAGGGAGTGATGTGGGCACTGGCCCCATTTGGACAAGTCTAGTTGTGGCCTCTGGGTGCTGGAAGTCTTGCATCTGGGGCACTTGTGTACCAAGACTCTCCAGGGCCTTCCTGGACCTAGTCTGGAAGACGGAACAGCACCACTCACCACCTTACCGCCTGCTCAGTGATGCAGCGCACGGCACTCTGGGGGGTGTCTTCTCAGCGTCACTGAGGGATGACCTCCATGCCCTGCTAGAGGCCTTGTCTCTAGCTGCTGAAAACCCTTCACGTCCCTCCCCAACCCTGGAAAAGCCCACTGATGGTTGTGCGCGTTCCCTGTTGCTGAATAAGGATCTTGGAGATTGTCTTCTTACGCAAAAAGTTTTGGTTCTCATTTCTGGTTTTATTGCTTATTATCTCAGAAGCTCCAGTCTGGTTGCTTAAGCTCACCATGCTTCAGGTCCTTCTCTCTGAAAAGTGGAATAAGAATGTCATCCCTGCTGATGGAGAATCATGTTGCAGTACTTACCGGGAAAATCAAAGCAAAATAAAACCTAATCACACGGAAAGAAAAAACGGAACTATCTTAAACAACTTTTGTGTACAAAAGAAAATCAAAACCACAATTACAAGCTATTCATAGAGCAACACTGTACACCAAAACTTATGGGATGTAACCAAAGTTGTACTTAGAAGCAAATCCATAGGCTTAAATGCTTAACAATCAACAAGAAAGAATGAAAATAAATAAAGCATTCAACACAAGAAATTAAAAAGGAGAAATCTGAGGAAATTAGGAAGCAATAAACCATAAATATGGTAGGAATTCATGTATTAGAAAAATAGAAAAACAATAGAATTTATAAGTGAATCTAAAAGCTGATTCTTTGAAGAAACCAATAAAATAGACATGCTCTTCTCAAATATAATCAAGAAAATAAGGGAGAAAGCAGAAATACCCAAGATTAAAGATGAGAAATGGAATATAACCATGATTTTGGAAAAGATTAAATTAAATTACAAGAGCATAAAACCTACATCTCTAAGCTAAGATATTGGGAAGCTTCTGAAATGTATGGCATCCTGAGGAATGTATATGATCAGATTTGACTCAAAAAGTTAACTTGGCTAATAGCCATGGAAGCAATTTAAAATGGTGTTTAATGAATTACCAAGAAAAAAATAGATGAATTTTCAGTGGAGGGTCAAAACAGACTGAGTCAGGGTTTTACTGGAGCAGGTGAGTAGATGGGGCAAAACAATGAGCAGGGCATGGTCAGAGGCACAGGGAGATTAGAATGAAGTCAGGTGGTCAAGGCCAAGGGCAAGTGTGTGGGAAGCAAGGGTAGGTGAGCCAGGGTCTGGGACAGATTGGATCTAGAGACCAATCCACAGTTTCCTACTTTTGAGGCTCAGATCTGGCCATCTGGGCCCTGCATTTCTTTATCTTCATGGTCAGCCTGGGAGCTAGCCCTCACCACCTACTCACCCTTGAGTTCTGTGACTATCAATGGGCCAGGGTTTTGAAAAACTTGAGCACTTGTACTGATGCAATTTTAACAGTAACTTGAGGGAAAGGACTGCCCTCATCATGGTCAAGAAGTTTATTCCTACAAAGCCATTGTGTTGATAACTTCAAGACTTTAGGTGCTTCCCATGGTCTTGAATATGTTATCCTGAGAGGTGATGCCAAGAAGGCCGGGGGCAGAGGGAGATGCCCCGGAAAGCAAATCTTCTTTCTCTCTGGGTCACCATCCAAATTTAACTGGCATCCCAGACTCTCCATAGAGTCTCTCTGGAACCAGAAGGTCCGAAGATGTTTGGATTTTCAAGGTTCAATTCCCAAGGATCATTAAATGCATCATCATGCTTTGCTTCATTCATTTAAAGCACGATGTTGGCAAATACAGCCTTGGGAGTGAAGGGCACTAGACTCATGAGTGATAAAATGCCGCATGGAAATATTAGATCTTAACTGACTACTTTTACTATCCCGTGGAAGAATTACTCTTATATGATCTGCTCAACCATGGTGGAGAGAGAACGGGAACTAATGGTTATCAAGTTCCCATGATTTGCCACCCATTTTACATTCACTATCCCACATAACGCTCACCATCAACAACTGATACGCAAATATTATTATCCCTATTCAACAGAATGGGTAAATGAAGGAATTAAATAACTTGCCAGTGGTCTTTCAGCTAGAAAGTGGGAGAGATGAGATTTACACCTTGATTCTAAGGTCCCTGATTTTTCTACTCCATCGTCCTACAATTTTTCAGGTAGGTACAAGCCCAGAAAGGATATTTTCTGAAATGTTCCACCCTGTTCTCCATGGTGCCTGTCGGGAGCCCCACAGCAGCCTGTTTGTCTGCAGGAACAGATGGGAGCTGAAGAAGCAATCTCCCACTTTCTGCTTCTATAAGGAGGCTACATAGCCTCTGTCCTAGTGTTTCTCCAAAGCTGTCTCTCCAGTCTTTCTCTGATGCCTGAAATATTGTTTGCAGGCACCAAACTTTTGTTCCATAATGAGACAAAAGGCCAAGGGAGGAAATGACCCTTTGAAAGAAGACAAGTGGATGTATATTAACATAAAATTGTGGCTGATTTCTAGGAGATGCTTTCCTGGAAGAAGGGCTAGACAGGAAAGTGAATAGGGCTGAAGGCACCAAAACTTTCATCAGAAAGGAATAAGCACAGGGCTTCCCTGGTGGCGCAGTGGTTAAGAATCCATCTGCCAATGCAGGGGACACAGGTTCGAGCCCTGGTCCGGGAAGATCCCACGTGCCACAGAGCAAATAAGCCCACACGCCACAACTACTGAGCCTGCGCTCTAGAGCCCGCAAGCTACAACTACTGAGCCTGCATGCCACAACTACTGAACCCCGTGAGCCTACAGCCTGTGCTCCGCAACAAGGGAAGCCACTGCAATGAGAAGCCCACGCACCACAACGAAGAGTAGACCCTGCTTGCCGCAACTAGAGAAAGTCCATGTGCATCAACAAAGACCCAACACAGCCAAAAATAAATAAATAAAAATAAAATAAATTAATTAAAAAAAGAAAAAAGAAAGGAATAAGCACAAACAAGAGAGGCTGATGATTGTCAGGACAGACTCTTTCCATTTTACAGCCCTGCTACCTTGGGGGAAATAATCCTCTACTTAGGCTCCTGTTACATTAAACCAAAGCAGTAGGTTGTTGATTTATGTTCATCTGTGACCACTATGACCTCCAGATTCCCTTCTAATGCATCACCTTCATTTCCTTTCACCCACAGACACTCACAGATGCTTAGGAGTCAGAAAAGAGTGGCAAGGAGGTAGGCTATGCATGACAGTTCTTTCCGCTTCTGTGACGACCACCCTGAACCAGTTGTCAGTGGCACTCCTATCATTCACATTTCCACGTCAAGGAGTTTGGTAATTTATCATCCATGTGTTTTAATCAGAGAAAGAGATGCCTGGAGTGGATTTCATCAATCTTGGGGGAGAAGAGGTTTGGCCCCTGACCCTCCTTGCACCCCCAGCCTGTGTGACTCCCTGATGGATTAAACGAGGTAACGTAGGGTAACGGGAAGTTGTCTTACCAACTCAGAGAGGGAGGCAGTGATATTACACAAGCTCACCAGGCCTCGGCCTCCTCCTCTCTAAACTGGGGACACAGTCACCTACTTGTAGGCGGTTCTGAAGATCATTGAGTAAAGCTCCCAGTGCAGGGCCAGCACACTCTTGGGGCTGAATGGCCTTGGGTTCTTACCTCTCTCAATTTTTGTTTTTAGAAGTGATTGCTGTCATTCTCTGCAACTATCAACATTTTTTTCTAATTAATTTATTTATTTTTATTGAAGTAGTTTCAGGTGTACAGCAACGTGATTCAGTTATACATATATATATATATATATACACTTTTTTCAGATTCCTTTCCCTTATAGGTTATTACAAAATATTGAGTATAGTTCCCTGTGCTATACAGTAGGTCCCTGTTGGTTATCTATTTTATATATAGCAGTGTATATCTGTTAATCCCAACCTCCTAATCAAATTCTTGCTCTGTTGATGGGGCGAGGCACAGCCTTCATCTACTTCCTATAGCTTCAGACAGTTAATGTGCCCGGAGTCTCTGCAGTCCTAGGTCGATGATGTTGTTTCAGTCCTGAGGAAGAAACCACCACATCGAAAACCTCTTTGTGGCAAGCATGTTACATAAATGATCTTACGTGAACCTCCAGAAAGTCCAGGAAGGTAGGCATTATGCTCGTTTTAGAGAGGAAAAGATGGAGTCTCAGAAAGTTGAATGATTTCCCAGTGATCACACATAGTCACGAGGGATGTAAATTTGAGTGTGCCTGACGATTAAATGCTCGGATCGCAGGAGCTGTCATCCCTCCTGATCACAAGGGCTCCCCTGTGGGTGGCCATTTGAGGAAGGACACTTTCCTGGGAGAAATGGGGCTGCTTCCATTGTTCTGAAGTTGGTATCTTCGCCTCACTGGCTTCAGGAAATGGAGTTCTTGAAATAACCAATCTCATCACCTCAACCTGCCGCCTCCCTAAAAAGGATAAAAATTAACGTTGTGTGTTACCTTCTCTCTGATTGACACGAAGGCCCACCCTCTTGGCAGAGGTTGTGTCTGTACAGTCTGGATACTGTGTGTATGAGTCTTTGGTTCTATTCCAGGCTCTGTGCTGGGCACTGCAGACACGGCTCTATCTCTCTAAGATTCCCAAGCGCACAGCCGTGGCAAACAGGTACAACCATACGCCCCTTGGGAGGTGATTTAAAGTGAGGCAAAGTGTCTGGTCCAGAGCAAGGCCAGCCTTGGTTTAGTTAAGCAAGAGGCAGGGTTTGTCCTGGGCATATGCCACTGTTTTTGTGGGGACCCGTTACAGCCAAGTGGAGGGTGGCCCTGAAGTTTGGAAGAAAGTGTCTGGGGCCACTTGCTTTTGACTACCTCTTTTAAGCTCCAGGAATCCACACAATTCACTTAACCTCTCTGGATCTCAGAATCTTCATCTACAAATAGGCCCAAGGAACCCTTTCAGAGTTAAGGCCCTGATAAACTGATACCAGGAGCTTCTTGGAGCTTCTTGTTGCCTGACACTTGGTAGACTGCCCTCAGGTTCCATATGGACTGTTTACCTCGAGTTTATGCCTCTTTGTTCTTCTTCCCATCCAGATGGACTTTAAGAATCCCTGGGTACTTGGATTTTAGATGCATTTGGTAGCAGTGTGCTTCATTTCTCTTTCCACCAAAGAACAATACATGTTTGTTGAATTGAAGGCTACCTTGTGATACTTTGCTTCCTGGGCAGGCTTTAGCTGGAACATGACCTCTTTAAATCATCCTGATGGAATGACGAATTTCTGATGATGACATCTTCTGATGGGATGTCTAATTCCTGATGGAGTGGACAGTGAAGATTTGGCCAATTTCTAATGTGATAGCCAGTTGGTAAGAGGCCAATTCCTGGTGTGAGGGTCAATTTCTGCCTTATAAAAGGGCAACTATCATTTATTGAACATCTGCTATAGACCTGACCCAGTGCAGGGAATGTATGAATTGTATGTAATTTAAAGCACTCCAATGAGATTAGCATGTAGATGACAGCAATTAAGAGTCGGTTCTAACCTCATATTATGTGGCTCAAATATCATTTTTGCCACTTTAAGCATATTACTTAACCACTGTGTGTCTCTGTGATGATAACAGAATCTCCTATCATAGGGTTTGGAGGAGGAATTATCTCCTGCCACATAGTAGGTGTCCATTAATGTTTAGCTGCCCTTATTTTTATCCATATCTTGCAGACAGGGAAACCAAGGCTTGGGAAGTGACAGTGAGCGAGTCTTCCTTTCCCAAGAGGAAAACTCAAATTTAAATCTTGCCTTAAATTTTGTCTGAGATCCAATTCTGGATCTCAGAATTGTCCTATACTCATTTCCAGTTCAGGCCAGCTTTTTGCAATGTGAAGACATAAGCCTCTCACTTGTTGGGAGTGATACCTCCAGGGGCATCCTGGGTACACGATGGCACTGAGACATCAGGTTAAAGGCAGGGCCATGGTAGACCTCTCCTAAGTATAGACTGCTGAGACCCCATAGAAAGTCTGCCCTGCTGGGGGGAAGGGTAGAGTTCATAGTCTCCAGAGGTTTCACAGGCAGAGGCTGAGCCTGATTGATGCCAGTTGGCTGTATAAGAAGTGAGTTATGACCATCCCATTGCTGAACAGCAAGCTCCATGGTAAGAGTGACTTTCAGCTCTTATGCATTATCTCTTTCAATCTCTACAGCCATGCTCGGAGGCATGCATGTTGCCTTTTACTTCTCTGAAGTCAGAGAAGTTCACATCTTGCCTTACGGCACATTTTGGCAAAGGCCAGATTTGAACTTGGGTGTGTTGGACCCTTTAGTCTGTGCTCTTTCTCCTCCTGTGCTGGCTTTCTCCATGAGGATAGGACTGCAGGGCTAGACAAGGGCCAGGAAAGGATCCTGGCAAGGCATTAGGGGGCAGTTGGCAACAGACAGTTCATGATCCCAGTAAACAGTTAAGCTGAGCAAAACTCCATAGGAAGGAGGTGAGATTGGCCATGGTATAGAGTGTCTAAAATAAGAGGAGACCTCAGCCTGAAAGTCAAGGAGAGTTGGATGTGGGCAAGATTGATGACCACAGGCCCTCTGGGCTATCTCAGCCCTGAGGCAGCACTGCCCACATGGACAGCGGTAGGAAACTGCTGCATAAACCTGGCTATCACTCCTACCCCCAGAGAGCCAGGGCAGGGGGGGGTGGCTCTTACTCTCCCTGACTCCACAGCCAGTATGTTCCTGGTTACCTATATTTGGGTTCCATTTCAATACCAAAGCCCTGGCCTTTACCCATCTTGGGGCAGGGCATCTCTAATTTGGGACAGGAGAATGGATGGCGATCTTGAGCTTCTGATGAAAGCTATAGACTCTTCCCAGGAAAATATGCAACATGTGTGACGGTATCTAGGTCCCATGGGATTTCTCTGTCAATCCCAGAAAAGTCTATAGATCTGGTTATAAGCCTTGCATTAAACTTAGTAGGTTGAACCAGTGGGTTGAACAAAAGTCAATGGGTACAAATAATTTCATGTGCAGTAACAAACATAAAAGCAGATAAAATACCTCACAGTAAACAAGAAATGTGCATTAGCTAGGAGGAAAACTTCACAGTCTTATTGAGAGCAAAAATGAAGCTGTGAATAAGTGGAAGGAAAGAATGTGTTCTTGGATGGTAAGAGTCAACGTTTAAAAATGTAAATTCTCCCACTTTAATCATTAAATTCTAAGCAATCCCAAACAATAGTCCAAAACTGGTTTGGCTGCTTAGGTGGGAAAACTTTCAAAAATGATACTAGGGTTCATTTAGAACAGAGGTTGGCAAACTAGGGCTTGCTGAAATCCAGACCACTGCTGTTTTTGCAGATAAAGTTTTATTAGAACACAGCTACACTCAAAATTTGTTTACATATGACCTGTGGCTGCTTTCCAGCTACAAAGGCAGAGCTGAGTAGTCACTATACAGAGACTGTATGGCCCACAAAAAACCGAAAATATTTACTGTCTCTTTAACAGAAAGTTTGCAGATTTCTGACCCAGAAAATTAAACACATGAAAATATCCATGTAAACATGAAAAGATGGATATGGGCAGACTAGCCTTACCAAATTTCAAGATGTTTGATAAATACACACTACTTAAATCAGTTCGGTATTGGCACATGAATAGAAAATTGTTCAGTGCTATGAAAGAGTACAGAAATAGGTCCAAATATTGGTAGAACTTACATCTAGTATAAGATAAGATGACATTTAAAATCAGGAGGAATAGATGGACTATTCAGTAAACTATCTGATATCTAGAAAAAAGTCTCAGTACTTTGCTTATACCTTATACGAAAGAAATCATGGATGAATACAATATTTAATAATAATCAGTGGAATCATCTGAAAGCTAAAAGGAAACAACGGTACAAAAGAAAGAAAGTTGATATATTTTACCTAAAAAAATTTTTAAAGTCCAGTAAATTTACTATAGCAAAGCCAGAAGACACTTGAAAAACAGAATATCCTCACCATGAGGGACAGAGGTTGTAAGCAAAGAGTGCCAATGAATCAATGAGAAAATAATAAAACAATCTAATCAGCAAAGAGCGTCAACAGTCAGTTCATACGTACACAAGAAAGAAATGAAAAATATCAAATAAACCATGGAAAAATGCTCATTCTTCCCCTGATTGAAGAAGTGTAAACTGCAACAACTCTGATGTATCTTTATTTATTGAATACCCGTCAGATTGAGAGCTTGGCAAAGACATAAAAAGTGTCAAGGGTGTGTGGAAACAGACATTTACATACATAGTTTGGAAAGAGCAATTGCAGTCTCGCTCTAGGGTAGTTTGACTGCTCTTATGAACATCGTAAATTCATCTACACTTTGACCTGTGTTGCCGCATTTAGAGGTTTATTCTCCAGGTATCCTCAAACACGCAAAGATACTTGGAAAAGATTAAGTGCACATTGTTTGTATTAGTAAAGTAACAGGAAACGACCTAAATACCCATCATTAAGGTTTCATTGTGTCAGTGTTTCTCAAACCTGAGTAGTGTATCCATTCCATTTAAGGGAAAAAGAAATTCTCAGGAACCCGTTCTATTGAATTTAATTATTTTTATTTTGAGGCTTCTCTAGAATGTGGAACTGCTGAACTAAGTATAAACCTCATAGTTTTATAGTTCTTATAATACTATAACTTTAAAAAATGTATAAATCATATATAAACAAATACAAAACCAATAAAATTCAAGTTAACACTATCAAGCTTATAAGATGTGTGTATTCTGAAACTGAAGGATGGACGTTTTAAACAATGGGGTTGTATAGACACGGATTCAGTTTTATATATAGAATCTATGCTTTCGGTTCAATAAAAGGAAGGCCTGCTAACATAAATAGGCTTTTAAATTATATAAATACATTTAGGTTTTGCTTGTTAGTTCAGGCTATTCAGACCCATGAATAATCAAATGAGCGGTTTTAATGAGCGGTCGTTGATAATCCTGTGAAGCTATCCAGTTTATCTGAAGATAAGGTTAGCATTCTTGGCTTATTGAAATGTGTGTTAAATAGTAATAAATCTAATTATCACTGGAACTGAGACCAGAAACATTCTTCCTGGGCTGTTTACTGTCGTGCTCATTGCTATTGAGTTCACGTGCACAGGCGCACACTGCTGTGGACGGCCTGTTTGAGTTCCGGTTTTGCCTATTCTACCCAGAGGACTCAATTTCCCCACCACTTTTCCCTTTTCAAGTTACTTTGAAATCTTTATTTCCAGAGACTGCCATGATGTCATTTGATCTTCATTTGCTATGACCCTGCAACACAAACGATGGGGCTGCATCTTTGAGCAGTTCTTGGTTAAAAGATGGCTCTCCAGATGGTCCAAAAGATGGCTTTGACTCCTTGACCTAGGAGATATCGTCAAAATGAAAATGCAAAATCACCAAAGGCTGAACTCCTGACCACCAGGCTCACTGTAATGTGGTGAAATCGGAGAGTTACCCGGAAGGAGCTGGAAGAAAGGGGTGAGGGGAGAAAAAGTAGTCCCAGCTCCAAAGTCATAGTCACAGTTACCACCTGGGATGTGTTTCCTGGGAGCCTGTGATGTGCCTGTTGAAATCGTGCCTGACCTTTGGAGCCACAGGACACACGGGCTTGGATCTGGGCTAAGCCACTTACCAGTCGACTGATTTAGGGCTTGCGGAATGGTGAGTGCCAGAGCTGGCACTGGGACAGATGGCCCCACTGCTCAGGGCTACCCACCTCCTTCTGCCAGGCTTAATTGACCCCTGCTCCTCACTCATGATGTCACCCAGCATCCCACAGTCAGGGTCCCCTAAGACAGCAGTCAGGGGCAGTGGAGGGAGAGGTATGCTGGCTCACTTCAAAGATCTGGACCATGCAGCTCTGGGCGGTTAAGTAGATGTTGGCAGAGAGCACTTAAGCATTTAAAATCTTTGCATCAGATGTTTTCATGCACTTCACTGCCAAGAAGTGCAAAGGGTGCTTGGTTTAACTGTGGTTATTTACAGCCCAAAGAAAGTGGCTGGCAGTTTGCTGGAAGCCAAGGGTTTTATTTCTCACTCCTGTTTTCCATTTCTGAGATTTATGGTCCTTGGATCTGGCAGAACTGGCCTGAAAAGCTGTGAACTCAGTCCACTCCTGCCTCGCCCCACTCTCTAGAGGCTCTCGGAAGGCACAGGCTGTGTGCCCTTGCGAGGGGAGGCCCGATTGCTTGTGATGCTGCCAGAGGTGGCTGGTCAGGTAGGCCGTCCTCCTCCACTGTTGGCACCGGGAACACCAGCCCCAAAGCTCTTGACATAAAAACTGAGGTCAAAGCAACAACTTGCTGTTGGGTTTTTTGGGTTTTTTTTCCCCATTTGCCATTTGATTTTCCTTAAGTAAAATGTGTATTTTCGAAAAATTGCCCGCTTCTGCTCAGGGCTATAATCAACCATTTTTGACTTGATTCTTTGGCCCTTTAGTATCTGAGAGAGATTTCCTCATCTTGCCTACTCCCCGCCCATGAGGGTGTTGCACAGGAGGCTCAGTTGGGAGTGTGCACTGGCCCAGACAGTGACCGACGCTGCCCCTCCCTGGACCACCTGCTGGAAACCTTAACTGGTCCTGGCACATTGGAGGTGCTTCATAGGTGACTGCTGAGGGCATGGAGGGGAAAGGGGTCCCCGGTTATCTGGGCCTGTCCACAGAAGTGCAGTTTTGCCTCCCTGCCCAAATTGGTACATTGAGCTCTGTTCATAGACGTGTAAAAACAATAATAATATTCATAGTAACCCTCAGTGCAACTGAGCATGTCCTCTGTACCAACCTCTTCTAATGCTCACAACAGCCTTGTAAGGGAGGTACCCTTCTTTTTTTAATTGAAGTATAGTTAATTCACAATATTGTGTTAGTTTCAGTTATACAGCAAAGTGATTTCAGTTATACTTATAAACATAAACTTAAATATATATATATATCTCCTGTTCAGGTTCCTTTCCATTATAGGTTATTACAAGATATTGCATATAGTTCCCTGTGTTATACAGTAGGTCCTTGTTGTTTATCTATTTTATAGATAGTAGTATATATCCATCAATCCCAAATTCCTAATTTATCCTTCTCTCCTCCCCTCTTCTCCTTTGGTAATCATAAGTTGTGTTCTATGTCTGTAAGCCTGTTTCTGTTTTGTAAATAAATTTGTATTTTTTTTAGATTCTACACATAAGTGATATCATATGATATTTGTCTTTGTCTGACTTACTTCACTTACTATGATAATCTCTGATCCATCCATGCTGCTGCAAATGGCATTATTTCATTCTTTTTTATGACTGGGTAATATTCCATTGTATACACATACCACATCTTTATCCATTCTTCTGTCAATGGACACTTAGGTTGCTTCCATGTCTTGGCTATTGTAAATAGTGCTGCTATGAACATTGGGATGCATGCATCTTTTTGAATTAGAGTTTTCATCTTTTCTGGATGTATGCCCAGGAGTGGGATTGCTGGAACATATGGTAGCTCTATTTTTAGTTTTTTAAGGAACCTCCATAGTGGCTGCACCAATTTACATTCCCACCAACCGTGTAAGAGGGTTTCCTTTTCTCCACACACTCTCCAGCATTTATTTTTGGTAGATTTTTTGATGATGGCTGTTCTGACTAGTGTGAGGTGATATCTCATTGTGGTTTTTATTTGCATTTCTCTAATAATTAGCGATGTTGAGCATTTTTTCGTGTGCCTTTTGGCCATCTGCATTTCTTCTTTGGAGACATGTCTATTTAGGTCTTCTGCCCATTCTTTGACTGGGTTGCTTGTTTTTTGGATATTGAGCTGTATGATTTGTTTGTATATTTTGGAAATTAATCCCTTGTTGGTTGCATTAATTGCAAATATTTTCTCCTGTACCATAGGTTGTCTTCTAGTTTTGTTTATGGTTTCCTTTGCTGTGCAAAGCATTATAAGTTTGATTAGGTCTCCTTTGTTTATTTTTGCTTTTATTTCTTTTGCTTGGGAGACTGATCTAAGAAAATATTGCTACGATTTATGTCAGAATGTTTTGGCTATGTTCTCTTCTAGGAATTTTAAGGTGTCATGTCTTATATTTTAGTTTTTAAGCCATTTTGAGTTTATTTTTGTGTATGGTGTGAAGGTGTGTTCTAACTTCATTGATTTACATGTGGCTGTCCAGCTTTCCCAACACCGCTTGCTGAAGAGACTATCTTTTCCCCATTGTATAATCTTGCCTCCTTTGTTGAAGATTAATTGACTGTAGTTGTGTGGGTTTATTTCTGGGCTCAGTATTCTGTTTCATTGACTCATATGTCTGTTTTTGTGCCAATACTATACTGTTTTGATTACTGTAGCTTTGTAGCATTGTCTGAAGTCTGGGAGGGTTATCCCTGTAAAGGAGGTACTCTTATTACTCCCATTTTACAGATGAAGAAATAGAGGCACAGAGCGGTTAAGTAATTCGCACAAGGTCACAAAGCTAGTTAGTTGCAAATGTCAACTCAGTTCCAGTTGACTCCCTGCATTTGTGGCCACTATGATATGCCATCTTATTTCACATCATTTGAGCCCCTTTGGCATTAAATGATCTCATTGTAGGACCCAGCAGGGGTTCTGCTCTCACCCCTGTTGGAGTAGCTTCTCTGGCTTCCCAGTCAGGGGCTCTCTCTCCTCTGAACCTCCTACCTGGAGACCTCACTTGCCCGAGATCTCTTCCTGGTACTTTTCATGGACACATGTCTTGTCTCTCCCCCACACTGTCAGCAACCTGTGGTAGGTAGAGACCTACTCTGGGGGCAGCAGTCACACCTAGCAAAATCCTCCACTAGTCATCCTGATGCTGGTTATTCCCTCCTTCTTTATTTATCAGCCACACCAGAAGTTGATCATGCTCATTCGCCTTTTCAAAGAACCTGCCATTGGCTTTCTTGATCCTCTCTAAATTACGCTGATTATCTTATCAGTAGTGGCTTTAATCTTTTTTTTGCTTTCTTCTACTTTCTTTGGGTTCATTTTACTCTTCTTTTTCCAGTTTAGGAAGATGGATGTTTTAACATATTCATGTTTGTCCTTTTTTCACTTAGGGCTGAATCCTGCAAGTTTTGATGGGTATATTTTTTATGTCACTGAATTCGAAATATTTTCTGTTTGTATAATAATTTCTTTTTTTGACTCACGGGTTATTTAGAAGTGTGTTTCTTAACTTCCAAATAAGTGGGGGATTTTTCGGGTTTATCTTTTGATGACTGATTTCTCCTTAAATGCTAATACTTTTACATTTAAACAGAAACACCCTCCAGTTTATCATTCCCGACCCTGGGGCAGGAGCTTACCCCTCCTTATTGCAGCTCCTTACACCCTCCCTGCTCAGACAGTGTCAGTGTCTCCATCCCACAGATGAAGACACTGAGGTTAAAGACTCTGCCTGATGTCGCACAGCTATGATGTGTGAGTTGGAACTGTGGGGGCAGTGAGAGGAAGGCGGTCCAGTGAAACTCAGCTCTTCCTGGTTCTGAAGCTCAGCTCTGCCACCATCTCATCTCCAGTTCACAGTCACAGGGGACATGAACAAGTGAGGGCTTCAATGTTGGCAGAGGGATGGGGGGTCCACGTCATCATCACTCGGGTGGGTACCAGCGTCTGCTGCCCGGCAGTTACCCTTTTACTTCCTGCCTTGCACTCATTTTCACTAATTAAAGTGCTCCCTCCAGACTGCCTGGGTGACTTTTGACAAACTCACGTTGTGATCACCAGCTCTCCTCATTTCAGCCACCCACAGGAAGAAGCAAGGCTTCTACAGTCAGAGCAGCAGAAAATGAGTTCTAAAAATGCAAAAATAGCTTGGAGGGAAGGAGCTGCCTTGGGCTATGAGGGTCATGTCATCTGAGCAGCCTGTGGTTGTCAGTACTTGCCTCCCACACGCCACCTGATGAGCAGACCTGCCGGCAAGCAGCTCCCTTATGATCTCATCATAAAACAAGTCCATCCGGGTGGTTCATCCTTAGTAAATATTAAGGAGGAAAATGAGGACTCTGGTCATTATTTGGCACACGGGTTTTCATTATTGTCTTGTCCCCCGGCCCCCCAGCCTGTTTTTTTTTTCTCTGCCCTCCTGGAGGTAATCTCTTTGCTGTCAAATTATTCAGGGCAGCTGAAGAGAGAATTTGCTTCTGCACAGGTCCTTTCCAGAGATCATCAGTAAATAATAAATAAACTCAGGAGTTTCTAGAGCCTTCTGTTTTATGATGAGGTCATTTGAGCTTGAGGTTGTAAGAGGGTAAATTCTATAAGGAGAAATGCAGAGAGGATATGGTCCAGGTATTCTTGAGTGTTAGGGATCTAACCTGCTAGGTGTTAGTTCTTTAAGAGCCTTTAAATGATGGAGTTAAATACTGTATTCACAATTGACCAAGAGCTGGGGCAGGCTTGTGGCGGCTGATCCCAGCCACAGGGCTATCCCCAGGGAAGATGGCCCTGAATGCCGTGGAATCTTCACTCACTTGACATGAGCTAGATGGCCAGTTTAGTCTGTGGTGTTGTTTAGTGTGTGTATGGGGCAGGAAGGACTGTTCATTGTTTATTAAAATAACATTTTTTCCTTATACAAAAGCAATGCATGTTCACTCTGGATAACCCTCCTATAATCTAATCATTTATAGATAATCACTTTAACTTTCTTGAGTACATTTTTTCAAACGTTTCTTAAGGAAAACATATACTTGTGAAAAAATGGATCTTACAGTATGCATTTTCTTTGAATCTTATATTTTCAAGTAAGTATATACTGGAGACATAGTTCTGTGTCGATGAATATTCTGGTATAGTGTGTTAACGGCTGCATTGTATTTCATTGTCTGAAGGTATCACAATTTATTTAACCAATATTTTTGATTGGACTCTTTTTCTTTCTGCTATACACAGTGCTTCAATAAACGACCTTTGAGTTAATTTGATAGGCACATCTTTAATCTTTCTAACCCTGGGATAAATCCCTAGAAGAACTGTTGGGTGTAGGGCTGGGCCCTTCTTTCTCATGCTTTTGATCTGCACTGCCTAAGAACATTGCACTAGAACTGAACCCATTATGCTCTCACTCCCATAGTGAAGCCGAATCCGGCCTCTATACACCAACACCGAATTAAATTTCGGAGACAGAGTTTTGGGTGAAGTAGAGAAGAATAGCTTTATTGCTTTGCCAGGCAAAGGGGGCCACAGCAGGCTAATGTCCTCAAAACTGTGTGTCCTGACCTGGAGTGGGTAGTGAGAAGTTTTATAGTAATGGTTCAGAGAGGGTGTGATCAGCTCGTGGACATTCTTCTGATTGGTTGGTGGGGAGGTAAGTGGGAGTCAGCCTCATCAACCTTCTGGTTCCAACCGGTCTGGGGTCTACATGCTTATGGGCAGCATACTGTTACTTCTCCCACCTGGAGTGGGTTTCAGTATCTGCAGAACAGCTCAAAGATATTGTTGTGTGTACCCCTTGAGGGGGAGCCAGGACCCTGCCCCAAAGCCGCACTATTGTTTCTTTTAACTGTTACTCCCCTGCCTCTCCATCCCCTCCCTTCTCTGATTAGCAACTGTTTGAACCTGCCTGTTGGAACTCAGGGAAGGTCATGGAGGCTGAATGAAGCCTATTTCCTGTAATCAAGAAATGGGGGACACAGAAAAGTCTTTTGTGCCCAGGAGCCCCACAGGGTCCTGCTCGGTATCAATAGTTCAAACGTGAGGGCTCTCTATGTCTTTTATTCCCAATACAGGACACAACAGACAAACTAGGTGAATATTCCCAGGCCTGGTGGTCATGCATGTCCTGAGCACAGCTTCACAATAGCACCTAACACTCTAAATGAGAATCATTTGCTTAGTCTTCTGTCTGGACTAAAAGCCACTGGAGTGAAAGATTCTCATCAATCCCTACAACCCCAACAACCCAGTACCTAGTGGGAGCTCAGTAAATATTATTGCATTCATTCACTTACTAAATATTTATTGAGTGCCAACTCTGTTCTGGGTGTTCTTCTCAGCACCAGGGAAACCTCAGTGAGAGAAACATGTTGACAGCCCTGTTCTGGTGGAGCTTTCGTGGACCTGAGCTATGTGGCCCGTGACTGGCCACTCACTGCCAGTGGTTTCTCCACCCTTCCAGGCCCAGCTTCTCTCTGAAGTCTTCCCTGACCCCCTGTGCCTCCTGTGAACTCAACAGCAGCGAATGCCCGCATGATTTATTTGACACTTTGTGTAGTGTGAATTGTTTTCTGTATTTTTACAGCTCTTAGCCTTCCCGGCTTGACCGAGGACACCTTGAAGGGTGAGGACACCATGAAAGTGGAGGCCATGGTTTCTGCACCTGTGGGTTCATGGCTCCAAACACTGCCTTGCCCAAAGCTGCTTCACAGGGTGGTGCTCTGCCCACCCAGCCAAGCCCAGCCAGGCCCGGCCAGGCACCGTGCTTCACAGCTGCTGGTTACCCCTCCTCTCCACTTGGTTCCCCAGCACTAATGCTTGAATTGCATTTTCCACCTCTGAACTTACAAGGACAACTATCGCGAAGATGACTGGGAAAGGCCAAATTCTCTCAACGAAATGGAAAGCTTATCACACTTATTAGAGGCAAACTTGAGTAAAAAGTGAATTCTGATCAACTACATGTGATGCCTAAGGAATCCTCACTGTCAGCCTGAAGTTCTCTTAGACAGTCATGGCTGCAGCTGGGTCTTTGGTCATAGCTGTGTTCTGGGCCTGTTCTGTCCTAGCACTTCTCTGCTAACTGCTGACTTTTCCTTCATTCTTTGCCAGGATGTCTTCTCCTCTTATCTGTTCCAGGTCATCCCAGGCTGATTGACTGGTTTCTTATCAGAGAGCTCTCATACACATCGTCAGGTTCTCCGTCTTTCCCTAAGCACCTGGTCAATGTTAAAAGCATTGTTTAAATGCTTAAACATTTAAAGCAAGGTTCTTAAAGAGCCTAAGAGTTCTACCAGTGTTTCTATTGCACCAGTTATTTGTGTTTCTGTTGGTACCATGCAGAAGTTTTCAAATATAAAAAATGGGGGAGGGACACCCTCTGCTCAGTGGAAACAGGCCCTGCTAATGCCCTGAGCAGAAGGGGTCCGCCCTGCCCTGCTGGCGGGACCTACCTACAAAACCTCATCCTGCCTGCAGTGGGAAGGGTTTTGTCAGCATCCCCTTCATTGAGAGGAGAGAAAAAAACACTCAAGTCTTATGGCGTGAAACTACTCAACCCTAGAATCCTCATCCACCCACTGCCCACACAGCCCTTTTTTCCCGTGCCCTTTCATCCAATATCAAATGTCCACCTGGCTGTAGCTGCCAGTGTTTGGAATGGCTGACTCGCTCCTCTGCTGGAATATAACTGTTTGATGATTTACGTGCGGACTCTCCTGGAATCCAGTCCAGATTTGATCGTGATTATGAAAGCTTGTAGCTCCATCTCAGGGAAAATGGTTGAAACTGGAGGGAAATGAATCAACCGTGAGAAGTTGCTGGGATAGGTGGAAAAATTCCTCTGCAAAGGTTCAACTAAGAAGCTTAATTTAGGGTAGCAAAGGAAGAGAGGAAGGACAGAAGACAAAAGTTGAACCGACCTCCCCCCCATCCTTCTTTGGATCAATGTTAGGAGATGCTCAGACCAGCTCTCCTATGATAGACTTTGCATCGGTGTTTGGCTTATTTTCTCAATGAGGTGGTAGGCACAGAAGCACCGAACTAACTTCTGCTGGTGGATTGTTCAATTAAAGAATTGGGAATTTGAATCTGGAGCTGTCCAATGCATAGTGTTTGTCACTAAGGTCTAGGGGAGATGGTTGAGGCAGAACTGACCCACTTTTTACCAACATGGAACCAAGTGTGATGCAATATACTGCTGGGAGCATTAGAAAATTAAAGGTGACTTTTCAATCCAGGATTGCAAGCTGACAGCAGCTTGAGGAGTTCTATGTAATGAGTATATTGTCTCCAACAGGAGCCTTGATGACTGATAGGTGAAAAGCTGTGTCACAGCCTAGAATTATTATGCTCCATCACAAAAAAGGGCGAGAGTGACAGCACAGTGATCTATTAGTGCTGTCTGTGGGGTTAATGGTGAGTTTTCCTGCTGCTGGTGGTCTATAAAGATAGCAAAGAAAGGGAAATGGTGTGGGGGAAAAATCAGTAGTATTAGCAGAGTTATGATAATAAATGTAATCGTTTATTTCTGGGATGTTTTTTATTGAACTGGTTATGAACTTGATACTTTTTCCTTTCAGTTTATAATTTGGAGAAAATGAGAATTCGGGAAAAATATCCAACTTTCTGGTAGACACAGCAGCCATGTTGGGTCGAATAAAGCTGGAGTTTTCATAGTCGTTGAAAAGGAGGACTGAGAAATGAATGTCTGTGCAGACAGAGGAGCTCTGGGGATGCTGGGGGGAAGAGTGTGATCTTTGATGTCAGAAAGACCTGGGTTTTTTTTGTTTTTTTGTTTGTTTGTTTATAATTTATTATTTATTTATTTGGCTGCATTGGGTCTAAGCCGCTGCATGGGGGCTTTCTCTAGTTGTGGTGCACGGGCTTCTCACTGCGGTGGCCTCTCCTGCTGCGGAGCACGGACTCTAGGTGTGCGGGCTTCAGTAGTTGTGGCGTGTGGGCACAGTAGTTGTGGCTCACGGGCTCTAGAGCGCAAGCTCAGTAGCCGTGGTGCACAGGCCCAGCCGCACTGCGGCATGCAGGATCCTCCTGGACCAGGGCTCGAACCCATGTCCCCCTCATTGGCAGGCGGATTCCCAACCACTGCACCACCAGGGAGGTCCCGAAAGACCTGTTTTTGCATCCTGGTTCTGCCTGTTATTAGTTGCATGACCATTGGCCAGTTACTTCATCCGTAAAACAGGATAAGTATATCTCCCTAGCCAGGGTGGTTATGAGGCTCAAGTAGCATCATGCGTTATTTGTAAAGGTGTTTAGTACAGCTCCTGGTAGGAAACAGCTACTCAGTAAATAAGCCATGGCTCTGGTTTGCTGATGACATCACCATCTTGGAATTCATATTTCATTATAGTCACACAGTTCAGTGGCCTCTCAGCCACAGGCCAAGAAAGAATTGTGTGATGTATTTGACTTTTTAAGTCTGTTGATTAACAATAATCACATTAGTCTCAATTTTAAGGAGCAAGCTCTAGTCTCTAAAAGATATAGAAAGTTCCTCCAAAAGATAATAATAAGCCTTGGAAATACCCAAGCAGAAGTGGAAGGGTCAGCTACCATGGACACTGTAGAAAAAATTACCTGGGTGGATGGAAAGGAGGAATGAGTCTATATGTAGATTTTTTTTTTTCTTCCAAAGTGAGGTTCAAATAGTTATTTTTAAAAAGCTAGAAAAAATTCTGAGGAAGAATATGTTGGTTTTCAGGTTTAGCTTTTTAAATGATCCAGTGCATATAAGTTTGATTATTCTTGATTATTTGCTAGGGAGGAATTAATACATACCTACTTTGCAGCAGGTGTATTCATATACATTATTTTCACAATTCAGTGGCATGAGGTATTTTATCCACATCTTACAGATGAGGAGATTGAGAATAAAATATTTAACGTAGACTAAAGTTGTACTGCTGGAGTGAGGCCAGGGTTCACATTCCAGTCTCACGGTCCTCCTGCTGCTTCATGGAAGGGAGAGGATATTGGCACCTGGAAAACCGTCCTTGAACCTCCTTCCCCTTCTTCCGCTCCCAGACCCAGTGGGTGCCCTTCCTTAGGCTCTGACAGCAGTTGGGTCTCTGCCATCACCCTGAGACAGGAAGGGGACAGGACACAACCTTTAAAAGAATGACAGCCATTGAGGACACGACATAAACTGGTTAGAACCAACTGGATCCAAGATGGCAGACAATTGATTTTCACTAGACTTTGTGCTTCAGTATACACTTATTGTAATACATTAGCATATGCTAAATGACACACCCACAGGCACCATGACAGTTCTGAGTCCGACCACAAAAGGCCAAAAGTGGGCGGTGGCCCAGTTCCTGGAAATCCCCATCCCTTCCCCCAAATAGCTGGAATACTCCTCCCACTCATTAGCCTATGAAATTACCCAGCCCTATAAAAACTGACAACCCCATACCCTGGCACCTCTTGCCTTCTGAGATGGCCCACACTCTGTCTATGGAGTGTGTATCTCCCTGAATAAACCCTCTTTCACTTTACTGTGGCTCGCTCTTGAATTCTTTCCTGTGTGAAGCCAAGAAGCCACACTTGGTGGCCATCCCAGGGACTCACCTGAGACCTGGGATGTGACCATCCTCTCACGCCCCACTCTCTTTTGCACAACAACCCCACTTAACTCAACTGTACTGCGCTCATCTCTTCACTAGTCTTTATCTCTAGAGTGAATTCCAAAATTGCAAAAAAACTGTGTGCTGTTCACCTCTGAACCTCCAGGACCTACCTGTGGGTAGCTGGCACATCATGGGTGCCTAGGAAATGTATGAATGAATATCGGAAGATAGTACCCAAGTGTCTGGCTTCCAGTCTTTTCCTTTGAGCCACAGTGGGTCCCAGCCTCATCTATTCAGGGTCCTGTTTGGGTTCATACTTATCCCAACTCCATCTTCTTTCCCTTGTCCATGGGTCTTTTTCCATCAGGACAAAAGCCCTCCCAGCCCCCGACTCCTTTGGTCCCCTAGGATCCTCAGCTTCCCCAACCCCAGCTTCCCTCTGGTTGTTTCCACTCTGTCCGAAGTTCTGCCCCCTTCATAAGCTTCCACAACCCCACCTGCAGCTCTAATTCTTGGCTGTGTCTGCTCATCCCCCCGTCTGTGAGGACACTGCTCCAGATACCCTCAAATCACTGCTCTCTCAGGGGCTGGAGCTCTGTGAATCCACACAGGTGAGGCAACATCCAAGGTCTGCTATAAGAATGAGATGATTTCAAGGTGTGTAACATGGATAAATGCAGTTGTTGTTGAACTTGAGTTCACGTGCCCCAAATCACAGTGAGGCCAAATAAACCAAAACATCGAAGTTTTGGAGAAGAGAATGGTTTATTGCAAGGGCAAAGCAAGGAGTATGGGCGGCTCATGCACAAAAGACCCATACTCCTTGAAGATTTTTAATAGGGAAGAGTTTTAATAGGGAAAGTTTGGGGGGTGGGCTGCAAGGTGTGTGACTTTCTTCTGATTGTTTGGTGGGGAGGTAACAGGGTGATGTTCCAGGAATCCTGTGCTCAGCCTGGCTGGGGTCCTTAGTTCCTGTAGAAACACTCAAAGATAAGTTGTTATGTATATTCCTTGAGGAGAAACCAGGACTCTGCTTTACTGCTGCACTATTGTTTCTTGACTGCTTTTCCTTTGTTTCTGCATTCCCTCACTTGCCTAACGAGTAACTGTTTGAATCTGCCCTTTGGAACTCAGGGAAGGTCTAGGAGGCTGAAGCCTTTTTCTTACAAACCATAATTGGCAGACAAGGAAAGGCTTTTGTACCCAGGAGGGCTCCACAGGGTCCTGCTCAGTAATTGGGGAGATTTCAGTCTACCTCTGTCACCTATCAGCTATGCGACACCTAATTCTCTTAGCCGCTTTCCCCTTATCTCTACAAGAGGGCTAAAGATACGTATTACATAGTAAGTTTATCAAAGCGCAGGTTTGTTTCTGGCACTGTGAGGATGCTGTGTGTGAAAGACAGTGTCACTGAAATGAAATGGAGACGGAGGCTGGCTGACCTTGCACATCCTCAACTCCACAACATACACAGCGATTCTAGGGATGACATAAACATGCTATTTCTTTGTGGAAAATGGATCTCCAAAAGAAAAGAAGATGATGACAGGATAGGACAAGAGGTGAAGCTGTGTGAGAAGTTGAGGGCTCTCTTCGAGTAGAGACACACTGAATGGGGGGAGTTTTGTCCTATAGTGACATTTGTCAGTTTGGGTTTATTCCCCCCGCTTAGGGCAAATCCCTCACAGATGTCAAGATACTACTAAAAATGAACGATGAAGAAAAGATAGACAATACGAAAGAATCAAAAGCTTGGGGAAGTTTCATTTGTTCCTTTGTTTTGAAAGATTAATTTCTTGGTGCCAAGGTTGATGTTCCTCCTTTCTCAAGTTTGCCATTAGTATTCTGAGTGAAAAGTTAAACACTTGAAATGGATAAAGATTACCTGCCAATGTTTCCCCATGAATCAGATTGAAAATGCAAACTGTGACGTGAGGCAGAGACATTCATTTTATTTAGTAGGGAATGGGGAGAGGAGATTGCTGGCTTTTGCACTGCAGCCCCAGGTGCTGGTAGGTCATGCTGGCAAATTCCTCAGCCCCCTTTCCCTGAACCCACCCTGACTCTGGTTCTCCAATTCCAGCCACTTCTTTCTTTCCTCTTCCCTTTTCCAAGCTGCCCCAGCATCCTGCCACCCATACGTCCTTTAGTAGCGCTTCTGAATGCTTCAGAGAGGAAGACTCCAGGAATCTGTCCGGTGAGAGGTAGAGCTTTGCTCATTTTTTGATGTACTGAATTTAGCCAGCATTCTGCTCTAGAGATCGAAGAGAACTTGGAGGTAAATTATCAAGCTCTGCAACTTAATAGCTGTTTGGCCTTCAGCAAGTTGCTAAACTCTTCAGGATTTAGCTTACTTATTATTATTTTTATATAAAACGCAGATCAAACTACCTGTTGGCTGATTCATTTAACTAACTGTAACCCCCTCTGTTGTTCACCACCCTCCAGCTGCCTGGAGTTAGTGTCAGGCAGGACATTTCCCCCCAGCTGTTTGTAGATAACAAGCCTCTTAGGAGTGCTGCAGTGACAAAACACCTTAACTGGAGCAGCTGCGGGGGAGCAAGTACAGTCCAGACTCCCAGCAGGTGGGCGTCCAGAGAGAGGATTGTGAGCGTTGTTCTGTGCCCAAGGGTTGGGGAGTTACGCAGGAATGTTAATGCTTTCTTGTGATCTTTCTTCTGACCTTATTTGAGGGCTCTAGGTTCCTCTCCTGTAGCTGGCTTTTTTTTTTTTTTTTTTTTCCTTCTCTCCTATTCCTTGATTTCAGAGGGCTGTGTGCTATATCCGGAGGACTGGCAGGGGGAATGATGGGAATGCACGTTGCTTTTTGCACTGGGGTTTACTTATTGAGAAACTGTTCAGTGGGCCATGCTTCTAGGCTTTGCTTTGCAGGTGGCAGGCAGAGTCTCAGAAATGCATCTTTGAAATGCATGTGTCTCCACTCTGCCTCATTTCTGGTATCAGAATGAGTTAGGTTCGCCCTGGATTTTAAGATCCTCCAGAACTTGACCTCTGTTTACTTCTCCAAGCCCCTCACAACAGTTCTAATGCTTCTACACAACCTGCTCCAAGTGGAGAAGAGGCTTCCTTGTCCCTATCATACCCCACATGCGTGACTGCTTTCAAGCCTTGTTACCATCCCTTTTCTGGGGTGCTCTTGTTGCTTTTCTGTACTACTTCCAATCGTTTAAATTGACCCATGAACCTTCTCATGATCTACCATAGTTTCCTACTTATTATTCATTCTGGGGCTTGACCTTTGCCAGGGGCTATGTTAGGTGCTGGAGATATGAGGGAGAATTGAATATGGTCCCTGGTTGCAGTGAACTTACATCCAGGCTGTATCTTTTATACATTCCGCATGTTTGTCTCAGTAGCAAGCACAGGGCTTGCCATCAGGAACGTGCAGAAAATGTGCTTTCTCTCCAAATCGGTGTAGCCATATACAGCATCCGCATTTACACCCCAGGGCCTTTGCACATGCTATTTCCTCTTCTTTGGACTATTAAACTCCATTAGGTTTTAGCTGAAATGTTACTTCCCCATGGAATCCTTTTGATCACTGAACACTATATCAGGGTCATTTTTATAAGCACTCGTGAGTTGGACTCTTCTGTCATAGCATTTATCACAGTTTTTACTTATCTGCTTGCATGGTGATTTGACTATTTTCTGTCTTCTTTTCAAGATTGTAAGTTCTGCGGTAAAGGTGATCTAATTTGTTCACTACTCTATGCCCAGGACCTGGCACAGTGGTAAATCCACTATGTTGCTATTCGATTAATCTGTATCAAATAAACGGCAGAAAAGATGGATGGATGGATGAATGGTTAGATCAATGAATGATTGAAAGAATAAAACCAGGCCTTCCCAAACAGCAACCCTGGCCATTCAGAGACATCTAGATATCTGCCTTTCTTTTCCCCTCCTACCATGCTTTGTCCCTCCAATCTTTCATCACCCTTGGACCCCTTGATCTTGAGTGTCTTTGTATTTCCAGGGGCAGACCCTGGTTCTTGTGTTGAGTGGCATATGGTGAGTCTGTGTTTTCAGAGTAGGGTTTTTAGCCCAGCTATCCTCGGGAGTCCTCACTCAGTACAGAGATGCTACCCGGTTCTAGTGGTAACACTGCCTAAGAGGCATCTGTGGGCAGGACACAGCCAGGGTGAAGAACAGGAGGAAGAATGTCAACATCTATGTGTCCTAAGCTCAGCGACCTTCCTTCCTCCCTCCCTTCCTCCCTTCCTTCCTCCCTCCCTCCCTTCCTTCCTCCCTCCCTCCCTCCCTTCCTTCCTTCCTTTCTTAAGAACTTTGATCCTCTGCCTCCATTCAGTATTCATCAAAGGTGAACTCAGTACTTATATTTTTGATGTGACACATAAACTAGAGATTGGTAGGAAACATTCTTCATTACCTTTAGAAAGTTCTTACCAAAGAGAAGTAATAGGTTCTCTTGGTCTGGGACTGTAGATGTTTCCTGATGTTGTACACATCCCCAGAGGAATGGGAGGCCAAATCCCAAGGAGTCAGCAGTTCTACTATGTTCTTTGCCTCTCTTATGGCAAATTGGGCATGTGTGCATCTCCCATCTGCCTTCTGAGAGGCACCAACACATGCTTGCAGCATACTACCCTGTGTTGGTGACCTAGAGACGGAGAAGTGTGTGTACGGGATCACATATTAAATAAATAAGGGCATCCTCCTTTCTTACCAGCCCAAGAAGTGGCTGGAGTACCAGGCGGGGAATGGGAAGATGAGGTTCCTGTTCAGTGAAGCCTCTAGCCAGCTGCGTGAGTTCTGGCAAGTCCTTTAATATCCGTGGGCTTTCACTGAGGTGAGGAGGAGAGGTGTGTATGGATGAATATTCATTCATTCACACGTATTCCAGATGCCTGACAAAAATCTAATTTCCTGCAGCAGCTGAGAGTCTGCCAACGTCTGTCAGAAACCAAGCCTACAGACAACTGTAATAGAATATGCTGCTGTCTTGTGGTTATTTTACCCAATTCACAGGTTCAAGGAGACAATATTTGAAGGTTCTCTGATTACTACACAGTGCAGGGCACACTGATTTAGGATACAGTCTATTGCTGAACTTGAGCAAGCTCCAGAAGCAGAGATTCTAGGGGCTTGGGGGAAGCCTAGAGGCAGTCCTCCCATCAGACCCTTGAATCCTCTCTCCAGCATCTGCAGTAAGTGTTTTCCTTCCCTGCCTACCCCCTTCCAATGACAGGGAATGCAGTGCCCTCCTAATGAAGCCCTGTTGCTCTTTGAAATAGGACTCAACCAACCTCTTTGTACATGTGAATGTAAGTGTGTATATGTGAGCGTGAGTGTGATTATACTCTTTTTTTACCTTATAATGATTAAATTTATTGATCACTTGTTATTAACCGAATTGTTTACCCAGCCTATATACAGACAATATCATTTCTTTTTTTTTTTTAACTGTCTTTATTGGAGTATAATTGCTTTACAATGGTGTGTTAGTTTCTGCTGTACAACAAAGTGAATCAGTTATACATATACATATGTTCCCATATCTCTTCCCTCTTGCATCTCCCTCCCTCCCGCTCTCCCTATCCCACCCCTCTAGGTGGTCACAAAGCACCGAGCTGATCTCCCTGTGCTATGGGGCTGCTTCCCACTAGCTATCTATTTTACATTTGGTACTGTATATATGTCCATGCCACTCTCTCACCCTGTCACATCTCACCCCTCCCCCTCCCCATATCCTCAAGTCCATTCTCTAGTAGGTCTGTGTCTTTATTCCCGTCTTGCCACTAGGTTCTTCATGACCTTTTTTTTTTTTTTCCCTTAGATTCCATATATATGTGTTAGCATACTGTATTTATTTTTCTCTTTCTGACTTGCTTCACTCTGTATGACAGACTCTAACTCCATCCACCTCATTACAAATACCTCCATTTCATTTCTTTTTATGGCTGAGTAATATTCCATTGTATATATGTGCCACATCTTCTTTATCCATTCATCCGATGATGGACACTTAGGTTGCTTCCATGTCCTGGCTATTGTAAATAGAGCTGCAATGAACATTTTGGTACATGACTCTTTTTCAATTATGGTTTTCTCAGGGTATATGCCCAGTAGTGGGATTGCTGTGTCGTATGGTAGTTCTATTTTTAGTTTTTGAAGGAACCTCCATACTGTTCTCCATAGTGGCTGTATCAATTTACATTCCCACCAACAGTGCAAGAGTGTTCACTTTTCTCCACACCCTCTCCAGCATTTATTGTTTCTAGATTTTTTGATGATGGCCATTCTGACCGGTGTGAGATGATACCTCATTGTAGTTTTGATTTGCATTTCTCTAATGATTAATGATGTTGAGCATTCTTTCATGTGTCTGTTGGCCATTTGTATATCTTCTTTGGAGAAATGTCTATTTAGGTCTTCTGCCCATTTTTGGATTGGGTTGTTTGTTTTTTTGTTATTGAGCTGCCTGAGCTGCTTGTAAATCTTGGAGATTAATCCGTTGTCAGTTGCTTCATTTGCAAATATTTTCTCCCATTCTGAGGGTTGTCTTTTGGTCTTGTTTATGGTTTCCTTTGCTGTGCAAAAGCTTTTAAGTTTCATTAGGTCCCATTTGTTTATTTGTGTTCTGATTTCCATTTGTCTAGGGGCTGGGTCAAAAAGGATCTTGCTGTGATTTATGTCATAGAGTGTTCTGCCTATGTTTTCCTCTAAGAGTTTGATAGTGTCTGACCTTACATTTAGGTCTTTAATCCATTTTGAGTTTATTTTTGTGTATGGTGGTAGGGAGTGTTCTAATTTCATACTTTTACATGTACCTGTCCAGTTTTCCCAGCACCACTTATTGAAGAGGCTGTCTTTTCTCCACTGTATATGCTTGCCTCCTTTATCGAAGATAAGGTGACCATATGTGCGTGGGTTTATCTCTGGGATTTCTATCCTGTTCCATTGATCTATATTTCTGTTTTTGTGCCAGTACCAAACTGTCTTGATTACTGTAGCTTTTAAATGTAGTCTGAAGTCAGGGAGCCTGATTCCTCCAGCTCCATTTTTCGTTCTCATGATTGCTTTGGCTATTCGGGGTCTTTTGTGTCTCCATACAAAGTGTGAAATTTTTGTTCTAGTTCTGTGAAAAATGCCAGTGGTAGTTTGATAGGGATTGCATTGAATCTGTAGATTGCTTTGGGTAGTAGAGTCATTTTCACAATGTTGATTCTTCCAATCCAAGAACATGGTATATCTCTCCATCTATTTGTATCATCTTTAATTTCTTTCATCAGTGTCTTATAATTTTCTGCATACAGGTCTTTTGTCTCCTTAGGTAGGTTTATTCCTAGGTATTTTATTCTTTTTGTTGCAATGGTAAACGGGACTGTTTTCTTAATTTCACTTTCAGATTTTTCAACATTAGTATATAGGAATGCAAGAGATTTCTGTGCATTAATTTTGTATCCTGCTACTTTACCAAATTCATTGATTAGCTCTAGTAGTTTTCTGGTAGCATCTTTAGGATTCTCCATGTATAGAATCATGTCATCTGCAAACAGTGACAGCTTTACTTCTTTTCCGATTTGGATTCCTTTTATTTCTTTTTCTTCTCTGATTGCTGTGGCTAACACTTCCAAAACTATGTTGAATAACAGTGGTGAGAGTGGGCAACCTTGTCTTGCTCCTGATCTTAGTGGAAATGCTTTCAGTTTTTCACCATTGAGGACAATGTTGGCTGTGGGTTTGTCATATATGGCCTTTATTATGTTGAGGAAAGTTCCCTCTATGCCTACTTTCTGCAGGGCTTTTATCATAAATGGGTGTTGAATTTTGTCAAAAGCTTTTTCTGCATCAATTGAGATGATAATATGGTTTTTCTCCTTCATTTTGTTAATATGGTGTATCACATTGATTGATTTTCGTATATTGAAGAATCCTTGCATTCCTGGGATAAACCCCACTTGATCATGGTGTATGGTCCTTTTAATGTGCTGTTGGATTCTGTTTGCTAGTATTTTGTTGAGGATTTTTGCATCTATGTTCATCAGTGATATTGGCCTGTAGTTTTCTTTCTTTGTGACATCTTTGTCTGCTTTGGGTATCAGGGTGATGGTGGCCTCGTAGAATGAGTTTGGGAGTGTTCCTCCCTCTGCTATATTTTGGAAGAGTTTGAGAAGGATAGGTGTTAGCTCTTCTCTAAATGTTTGATAGAATTCGCCTGTGAAGCCATCTGGTCCTGGGCTTTTGTTTGTTGGAAGATTTTTAATCACAGTTTCAATTTCAGTGCTTGTGATTGGTCTGTTCATATTTTCTATTTCTTCCTGGTTCAGTCTCGGCAGGTTGTGCATTTCTAAGAATCTGTCCATTTCTTCCAGGCTGTCCATTTTATTGGCATAGAGTTGCTTGTAGTAATCTCTAATGATCGTTTGTATTTCTGCAGTGTCAGTGGTTACTTCTCCTTTTTCATTCCTAATTCTATTGATTTGAGTCTTCTCCCTTTTTCTCTTGATGAATCTGGCTAATGGTTTATCAATTTTGTTTATCTTCTCGAAGAACCAGCTTTTAGTTTCATTGATTTTTGCTATTGTTTCCTTCATTTCTTTTTCATTTATTTCTGATCTGATCTTTATGATTTCTTTCCTTCTGCTAGCTTTGGGTTTTTTTTGCTCTTCTTTGTCTAATTGCTTTAGGTGCAAGGTTAGGTTGTTTATTCGAGGTGTTTCCTGTTTCTTGATGTAGGCTTGTATTGCTATAAACTTCCCTCTTCGAACTGCTTTTGCTGCGTCCCATAGGTTTTGGGTCTTCGTGTCTCCATTGTCATTTGTTTCTAGGTATTTTTTGATTTCCCCTTTGATTTCTTCAGTGATCACTTCGTTATTAAGCAGTGTATTGTGTAGCCTCCATGTGTTTGTATTTTTTACAGATCTTTTCCTGTAATTGATATCTAGTCTCATAGCATTGTGGTCGGAAAAGATACTTGATACGATTTCAATTTTCTTAAATTTACCAAGGCTTGATTTGTGACCCAAGATATGATCTATCCTGGAGAATGTTCCATGAGCACTTGAGGAAAATGTGTATTTTGTTGTTTTTGGGTGGAATGTCCTATAAATATCAATTAAGTCCATCTTGTTTAATGTATCATTTAAAACTTGTGTTTCCTTATTTATTTTCACTTTGGTTGATTTGTCCATTGGTGAAAGTGGGGTGTTAAAGTCCCCTACTATGATTGTGTTACTGTCTATTTCCCCTATTATGGCTGTTAGTATTTGCCTTATGTATTGAGGTGCTCCTATGTTGGGTGCATAAATATTTACAATTGTTATACCTTCCTTTTGGATTGATCCCTTGATCATTATATAGTGTCCTTCTTTGTCTCTTGTAATAGTCTTTATTTTAAAGTCTATTTTGTCTGATATGAGAATTGCTACTCCAGCTGTCTTTTGATTTCCATTTGCATGGAATATCTTTTTCCATCCCCTCACTTTCAGTCTGTATGTGTCTCTAGGTCTGAAGTGGTTCTCTTGTAGATAGCATATATATGGGTCTTGTTTTTGTATCCATTCAGCCAGCCTGTTTCTTTTGGTGGGAACATTTAATCCATTTACATTTAAGGTAATTATCGATATGTATGTTACTATTCCCATTTTGTTAAATATTTTGGGTTTGTTATTGTAAGTGTTTTCCTTCTTTTGTGTTTCTTGCCTAGAGAAGTTCCTTTAGCATTTGTTGTAAAGCTGGTTTGGTGGTTCTGAACTCTCTCAGCTTTTGCTTGTCTGTAAAGGTTTTAATTTCTCCATCAAATCTGAATGAGATCCTTGCTGGGTAGAATAACCTTGGTTGTAGGTTTTTCTCCTTCATCACTTTAAGTATATCCTGCCACTCCCTTCTGGCTTGCAGAGTTTCTGCTGAAAGATCAGCTGTTAACCTTATGGGGATTCCCTTGTGTGTTACTTGTTGTTTTTTGCTTGCTGCTTTTAATATGTTTTCTTTATATTTAATTTTTGATAGTTTGATTAATATGTGTCTTGGCGTGTTTCTCCTTGGATTTATCCTGTATGGGACTCTCTGTGCTTCCAGGACTTGATTAACTATTTCCTTTCCCATATTAGGGAAGTTTTCAACTATAATCTGTTCAAATATTTTCTCAGTCCCTTTCTTTTTCTCTTCTTCTTCTGGGACCCCTATAATTCGAATGTTGGTGTGTTTAATGTTGTCCCAGAGGTCTCTGAGACTGTCCTCAGTTCTTTCATTCTTTTTTCTTTATTCTGCTCTGCAGTAGTTATTTCCACTATTTTATCTTCCAGGTCACTTATCCGTTCTTCTGCCTCAGTTATTCTGCTATTGATCCCATCTAGAGTATTTTTAATTTCATTTATTGTGTTTTTCATCGTTGCTTGGTTCCTCTTTAGTTCTTCTACATCCTTGTTAAATGTTTCTTGCATTTTGTCTATTCTATTTCCAAGATTTTGGATCATCTTTACTATCATTAATCTGAATTCTTTTTCAGGTAGACTGCCTATTTCCTCTTCATTTGTTAGGTCTGGTGTGTTTTGACCCTGCTCCTTCACCTGTTGTGTGTTTTTTGTCTTCTCATTTTGCTTATCTTACTGTGTTTGGGGTCTCCTTTTCTCAGGCTGCAGGTTCGTAGTTCCCGTTGTTTTTGGTATCTGTCCCCAGTGGCTATGGTTCGTTCAGTGGGTTGTGTAGGCTTCCTGGTGGAGGGGACTAGTGCCTGTGTTCTGGTGGATGAGGTTGGATCTTGTCTTTCTGGTGGGCACGTCCACGTCTGGTGGTGTGTTTTGGGGTGTCTGTGGCCTTATTATGATTTTAGGCAGCCTCTCTCCTAATGGATGGGGCTGTGTTCCTGTCTTGCTAGTTGTTTGGCATAGGGTGTCCAGCACTGTAGCTTGCTGGTCATTGAATGAAGCTGGGTCTTGATGTTGAGATGGAGATGTCTGAGAGATTTTCACCGTTTGGTATTACATGGAGCTGGGAGGTCTCTTGTGGACCAGTGTCCTGAAGTTGGCTCTCCCACCTCAGAGGCACAGCCCTGATGCCTGGCTGGAGCACCAAGAGCCTTTCATTCACACAGCTCAGAATAAAAGGGAGAAAAAAATAGAAAGAAAGAAAGAAAGAGGATAAAGTAAAATAAAATAAAGCTTTTATAATAAAAAATAAGAAAAAAAGTATTAAGAATAAATTTATTAAGAAAAAAATTTTTTTTAGTTTTTTAAAATAGATTTATTAATTTTTTATAATAAAAAATAAGAAAAAAGTAAGAAAAAAGTTATTAAGAAAAAAAATTTTAATTTTTTAAAATAAAAAATATGAAAAAACTTATTAAAAAAAATTTTTTAAGTAAAAAAAGAAAAAAAAAAAAAAAAACGGATGGGCCTAACCCTAGGACTAATGGTGAAAGCAAAGCTATGCAGACAAAATCTCACCCAGAAGCATATACATATACACTCACAAAAAAAGGAAAAGGGGAAAAATTAATATATCCTGCTCCCAAAGTCCACCTCCTGAATTTGGGATGATTCATTGTCTATTCAGGTATTCAACAGATGCAGGCACATCAAGTTTTTTGTGGAGCTTTAATCTGCTGCCTCTGAGGCTGCTGGGAGAGATTTCCCTTTCTCTTCTTTGTTCATACAGCTCCCAGGGTTCAGCTTTGGATTTGGACCCGCCTCTGCATGTAGGTCGCCTGAGGGCGTCTGTTCTTCACTCACACAGGACGGGGTTAAAGGAGCAGCTGCTTCGGGGGCTCTGGCTCACTCAGGACGGGGGGAGGGAGGGGTACGGAGTGCTGGGCGAGCCTGTGGCGGCAGAGGCCGGCGTGACATTGCAGCAGCCTGAGGCGCGCCGTGCGTTCTCCTGGGGAAGTTGTCCCCGGATCACGGGAGCCTGGCAGTGGCGGGCTGCACTGGCTCCTGGGAGCGGCTGTGTGGATAGTGACCTGTGCTTGCACACAGGCTTCTTGGTGGCGGCAGCAGCAGCCTTAGCGTCTCCTACCTGTCTCTGGGGTCTGCGCTGATAACCGCGGCCCGCGCCCGCCTCTGGGGTCCGCGCTGATAGCCGCGGCTCGCGCCCGTCTCTGGAGTTTGTTTAGGCGGCGCTCTGAATCCCCTCTCCTTGTGCGCCGCGAAACAAAGAGGCAAGAAAAAGTCTCTTGCCTCTTTGGCAGCTGCAGACTTTTTCCCGGACTCCCTCCCGGCTAACTGTGGTGCACTAACCCCTTCAGGCTGTGTTCACGCCGCCAACCCCAGTCCTCTCCCTGGGATCCGACCAAAGCCCGAGCCTCAGCTCCCAGCCCCCGCCCGCCCCGGCGGGTGAGCAGACAAGCCTCTCGGGCTGGTGAGTGCTGGTCGGCACCGATCCTCTGTGCGGGAATCTCTCCGCTTTGCCCTCCGCAGCCCTGTGGCTGTGCTCTCCTCCGTGGCTCCGAAGCTTCCCCCCTCCACCACCCGCAGTCTCCACCCGCGAAGGGGCTTCCTAGTGTGTGGAAACCTTTCCTCCTTCACAGCTCCCTCCCACTGGTGCAGGTCCCGTCCCTATTCTTTTGTCTCTGTTATTTCTTTTTTCTTTTGCCCTACCCAAGTACGTGGGGATTTTCTTGCCTTTTGGGAGGTCTGACGTCTTCTGCCAGCGTTCAGTGGGTGTTCTGTAGGAGCAGTTCCACGTGTAGATGTATTTCTACTGTGTCTGTGGGAAGGAAGGTGATCTCCGCGTCTTACTCTTCCGCCATCTTGCCCCTCCTCCCTGATTATACTTTTTGTGTAATCCATGAGTTTGTTTCCAATGTGTGTGGCTGAATCTCCCACCATTTACTCCCCCCAACAATTCCAAAGTGAAATAGAATATTTCTAGGTTTGTCAGATATTTTGGATTCTTGCAGCCTCTCTCCACCAGTACAGTTAATTGAGGGTCGATTCTGTTGGCAACTGTTATGCGTTACTCATCCAGGGTCTCTGTGGACACCTCATTTCCTGCCTTCTGTAAAAGAAATCAACAAACAGATGGGTGTCATTGCTGTTGCATTGTTGTGCTGAAAGAAAAATGGTGGATCAGAGCATTTTGTTCCCCTCTTTGCACAAGGAGCGTTTTCCTGCCAGCAACTGGGAAGCGTCACAGTCTCCTAGGCACAGTCCTTCTGATCAGCATTAGATCCACTTACTTTCCTTGTTATAGCTATGCAGGTAGGACTGTGGTATGAGCTGATATTTGACACACTATGGACACTGCTCACCATGCTACCTCCTGGGACCACCCTGGCCTTGAAGTGGGGAGGGGTCGGTTGGGCTGTACGTATCTTTCATGAGAATGCACGTCCTGTGGGGTCAACTACTCTGCGCAGAGAGTGGACATGACCAGTGATCTGTGGCTGGGTGATGGGGTCTGTCTGATGAGAAACACAGGTGCCACTTTGATACACCTGGCTCTCAGCATCCTGACTCTGCTTCCTCTTGTGCTCTTCCCTCCATTGCTGCCCCAGGATCTCACACAAGCCTGGGTGGATATAGGCTTAATAGAACTACATCTAGAGACTGAAAACTTGGCCCCTGTGGACACCCTAGGATTTATAGCTTCAGAGGAGGTTTTGAAGTATGATCTCCTTTGTGACTCAGTTGTGTATTTGCCAGATACTGTGCTTTAGCCCTTTGTACAAGTACTTGGTCAATCACGTTGCATAGAGCCAGCTAAGGTACAGATCATTTGGGGTAACTCCTGGAGAGCCCCTCAGATGAGCATTGACCCTTTAGTGAGATGTATGAAATTATTAGATGTGTTCAACCAACTGCAAATCTATCTTGGGGCTTTTCCCCCACCTAATTCATAAGACTATCATAATAGACTTTGCTGACTACCCTGTGGACATTTGGACATGTTATGCCAATGGCAGAAATGGCAAAGGGATTTCCTCTGGTGTGACTATGCCTACAGGTTAGGTGTGGTCCCTCTGAAGTATTACTATCTTGAGAAGAATGTTGGGGCTGTATCTTTGTTCAGTGACAATGAATGCAGGGATTGATTAGCAATGTCTGCTACGGGAATGTGGTAGCAGAGTAGTAGTGTGTTTGTTGGGTTTAGTGTAATGCATGGAACATAGGCTCTGGAGCTGCACTTCTTCAGTTCAGATCCTACCTCTGATACTTCCTATAATTGTATGATCTTAGGCAAATTACTTAAACCCTTTGTGCCTCAGTATCTTCAACTGTAAATTGAAGATACTGATAGTACCTACTACCTCACTGAGATTTCCTGTGGATTGAATCAAACATATAAAGTGCTTAGAATGGTTCCTGGGCACATGGTAAGTGCAACATAAGTATTTGCTATTATTGTAATTATTAATGCATATCCCTGACCATCAATCCAGTAAAAAATTTGGGTTAACCTGATGTATTTGTCATTAATAAGTCCATTTGGAGTCCTCAGGATTACTGTTTTGTTTTTTAAGAGCTTATAAATAATCTAAGATGTTTTCTACAATTTTCTTGGGCATCACTGTGTGTCTTATGACAAGTAGTTTTGGATTCATGCTTTCTCATTTCTTAAAAAATAAGACTTTTACCATTGCCTGATCTTTAGGCATTGCTCTCATTCCGTGTTATTGCATAGCTGTCTTTGACAAATCCTGGTGACATATTAGGTGTCACTGTGTACCACACATGGTTCTAAGGGCTTCTCTTTCATTGTCTCATTTACTCTTCACAACAGCCTTTTCAGGTTGGAACTGTGATCGTCTCCATTTTACAAATGGCTTAGAGATTTTTAAATATAGCTACGGTTTACGGAACTTCAATATCTTGCCTATGATTGCTCAGCTGGCAAATGGCAGAACCCGAATTCAAACCCAGATAAATGGCTCATGTGAAAGGTGATTTGAAGACCTTTTGTCTGGTGGAGAAGATTTTTAAATGGAGGGAAGAGGATCCCAGCTGATATCCGAGACAGGATTTGGGAGCTGGGGTAAAGTTCTGGATCAGGAACCAGTGTCATTAAAGACCAAGCAGATTGGAGTTGTGATATGCCCATTTTACCTTTGTTGAGTTTAAGGGAAGGAGGTAGAAAGAACATCTGATTAAGATTAGATTAAGTTTCCTCAGTAGGTCAAGGGACAGGTCATTGAGATTAAGACAGAGTCCAGGTAGATGGATGGTCAAGGATCAGGCAAATAAGCCAATTAACGATTAAAAATATGAATTGTGGCCATGCTTTTAATTGGATTTATATTTTTAATATCCTAGGTAAATTTATAATATCCCCTGCCTTTATAGGTGTCTCTTAGGGTCATGCATTGGAAGAGTCCATTTTTCTACCTGCCAGAATCAATCTCTCAGGATGAGTCCACCCTTCTACCCACCCTAGACTTCCCTGAGCTGGGTCTTTGTGTTGTGGATAAAGAGGTGAATAAGATAGACCTATGTGTTTGAGGAATGTACTTTCAAAGTTAAGCAAAGAAAATAAAAAAGTAAACACACCTGCACAATAAATTGAGGCTTATATAGAGACCATCATTAATTTCTGTGGGGGTCCCCAAAAGAAATACCTAACCCAACCAGAGATGGGAGAAGAAAGTCACTGAAGGCTTCTCAGAAGAGGTGAGTTTTGAGTTAACCAGATAAGGTAAGTTCTTCGTAGGTGGCAAGACAGGGAGATATGGTAATGTGTGAAATATTTGGAAACTTCAAAATGTTGGCATGGCTTGTGTGTAAGTTGCAAGAATGGCAGGACCACGGGGCAAGACTCAGGCCATATCCCTATGGGTCTCAGAGTCCAGCTTAAGGAGTCTGGATTTTAAGGTGTTTGGAGCTACAGATCTCTGTGGTTTGGATGAAAGGATGAAGGCAGGAGAGTTTGGTTTCTCATCAGCCCTTCATTATGCTGACATCTCGGATTCATTGGGTTTTTTGTGGCCCGTTATTCTTTTTCCCCTAAGAAAACCAGATGCAAATACAATAAGATTAAAATAAGATTTAGAACACTTTTATCACAGAAGAGATGGTGCTATCATAAACGTCTCTGTCCCACAGGCAACATTTGCTATTAATAGTGGAAGATTTAACAGATGCCTATTATCTGAGAATGGGATTTGTTCTGATAATGGCCAGACAATGAGTTCCAGACACAGTTTATAATCCAGAGTCTCCTTTATTCTTGTACAGAACACATAGAACAAGGTTGACTTTTATGTGACACCTGGTCATGCCATAACTTGTTGGGGGAGACATTTTTCTGAAAGTCTTATATTTTTAATCTAGAATATAGCTGAGCCCACAACCCCACCCCATTTCACATTTATGTCCACCAAGTCTACACCGACATTCAAGGTAATTTGAACTGACCTTCACAGAATTATAACTGCAGAAAAACAAAGGAAGCCAGCTCTCCATGGCAGCTGTCACTTGGCCCCTTCCTATCACTTCCCCAACCCCAAATCTTCTACCCGAATGTCTCTGAAGTGTCAGGGAGACCTTCAATACCAGGATGACGTGGCCCACCACAATGGATGTGGTGACATCATACATCATCCCTGGGGCTCTTCCTGGGCTGCTGGAGAGGCCCTCACAACTTGTAGTAGGTTATCTGAGGCAAGACCCACAAACAGGATTTCATTGGAGCTTGATGCATTCTCCTTATTTTCTCACCCTTTTTAGTCTGGTCCTAGCTTCCTGAGACCCGTTAGCATAGAGGCTAAGGCTCCTCGTGTACCACTCAGCCTGAACTCAGTTACACAAGCTGGCTGAGCCCTGGTCCCCACTCACCCCCTCACCTCCTTTTCCACTTGCTCAGACCTCTTGGGAGTCTTACTTGGGGGCTTGTTTTCCTACATGTGGCCTTGTGCACCCTTCAGAAATCAAGCATGGTCATTCTGCTCTTTTGGGGTTGACCTCTGGCTTCCTTTCTTGGCCAAGGTTCAGATTTGACCTTGGACTTTGTGGTCTCTGAGTGCCCTGGTTAAACACTTAAGTGGTTCCCCTCAGTGCAGGCCCTCAAGTCTAGGCCCCAACCCTGGCATCTTCAGGAGGGCACTGTCCCAGGACAGCCCTCTGATGTGCCCAATGGAGAATGGAATGTATCTGTTCAACAGGCTCTAAACACCCAAGAAATAGAGAGAGAAGTGAAGCCCTGGGTGTTCAAGGCCATCCCATTTTGGTGGTCTTCCTTTTCAGCTTCTTTATATCCATCAATCTGCTCCATCCAGGAGGAGAACGCACGGCGCGCCTCAGGCTGGTGCAACGTCACGCCGGCCTCTGCCGCCACAGGCTCGCCCCCCATTCCGTACCCCTCCCTCCCCCTAGCCTGAGTGAGCCAGAGCCCCCTAATCAGCGACTCCTTTAACCCCCTCCTGTCTGGGTGAAGAACAGATGCCAGAGAGCAACCTACACGCAGAGGCGGGGCCAAATCCAAAGCTGAACCCCAGGAGCTGTGTGAACAAAGAGGAGAAAGGGAAATTTCTCCGTGCAGCCTCAGGAGCAGCAGATTAAAACTCCACAATCAACTTGATGTACCCTGCATCTGTGGAAAACCTGAATAGACAACAAATCATCCCAAATTGAGTCGGTGGCTGTTTGGGAGCAACTGTAGACTTGGGGGTTGCTGTATGTGACTGACTCGTTTCTGATTTATATGTTTACTTACTTTAACTCTTAGCACTTGTTATCATTGGTGGATTTGTTTATTAGTTTGGTTGCTCTCTTCCTTTTGAAAAATTTTTATTACTTTTTAATTTTTTATTTTAATAATATTTTTTATTTTAATAACTTTATTATTTTATTTTTTCTATTCTTTCTTTCTTTTTTTTTTTTTTTTCCTCCCTTTATTCTGAGCCATGTGGGTGACAGTGTCTTGGTGCTCTGGGCAGGTGTCAGACCTGAGCCATGGAGGTGAGAGAGCCTCCTCCAACCCCCCATCTCCACTCGGCCCCATGGTGTGTCTCTGACCATCCCCTGGGAGGGGTGAGTTGGGCGCTGCCTGGTGGGGGGACACGCTCTGAGCCAGCTGGTCAGGGGGCCAAGGACCAGGAACGGGGGGTGGGTGGGCGCCATTCTGCCCTTCTGGAGGCCACCAGCTCCATCTGTTCTTCCCCACGGTGTGTCTGCACCATCTGGATTCCTGGGAGGATTTAAGCCCTTTGTTACCCAAGGTGTTCTGATGGGAGCTGCAGAACTGGAGAGAGAGACAGAGAGACAGAGACAGAGACAGAGAGAGAGGGAGAATGAATAAAGACCAGGCTACAGGCCCATTCTGCTACCTGACTCCTTCAACCATGGCCCAGCCAGGCTTCCTCAGGTGAGGGGAGCATGGGCATTGCCCTCTGTGTTGCTCCCTGAACCGTTATTTCACAGATATGATTATTACTTAAGCCAGAGTCTACTTATAAAGTCAACTAAGTGACAGTTGAAGTAATAAATAATGGTGCCAGGCCATCAAGCCAGGAGGAGGCCCAACTCCAGTCTACACCCTCCTTGGCCTGAAGGTGTACTCTCTGCCTTCCTACTTGCCAGTTTTCAGTCTTTTAATCTCTCTCCCAATGGCCCCCTGGCCCACTTCTGGCCTCCTTCTCTCTTATCCTCAAATAATGGAGTCCAGTAAAGTTCCCTCCAATCCCTCTGGATTGTGCACATTTCATATTCTTGGGTGCTGAGTTTCAGTGTCCCAAGGCCAATGACTGAGGCTCCTCAGAATGCAGGGTGGGCTCTGACTCAGCATCCACAGGGTGCGGTAGAGGGGCATAGATCTGGTCATTTTAAAGATGGGCTGGGAAGAAACCATGGCGATCTTCCACTCTCACTCTCCCCTCGAGAAATATTTCCTAACGAGCAGAGTGCAAAAGGATCTGGAATGGTGCAGGATGAACATGACTGATTTATAGTTCTGCACTGATTTCATTGGATATTAAAGCACATGCAATGAACATGTCAAACTATTTCTCAGATGGAAGTAATAATATCTTAAGACAAGGATAACTCAGTAAAGTGAGTTGATTCAAAGTCAAGTCAATAATAAGAACAAGGAGCAAATAAAAGTATCAATAGTGTCCAGATAGGGCAAGAACCCGAGAAGGGAATCTGGGAGGGGCTTAATTGTTGGAGGCACTCCCCAGGGGTATCTACAGTAAATGGCCTCACCCCTGAGTGGGTACAATTCCTTCTGAAACCAACCCATCTGTTCCATAGGAGAAATTCAAACAATTAACAGAGCTTTGACTGCATTTTCCATCGCTAATATTCCTGGTATAAGAGAGACACCAGGTCCTAACCCCCAGCACCAAGATAGAGCAGAATCACCTGCTGCATGAACTTGACAGTCACACTTAAAACCTCTTCCTAATCCAGTGGGTGGGGAGCGGAGGACCTTGTCCAAGGTCACAGACTCAGGCAGAGTCAGAGTCAAGCATCAAACCCGCGCCTATCTGACTTCAGAGCCCATGCCCTTTCTCTTACTTTCCTAGAGGAGCTGTAAAATCTCTTCAAACTCTGCGAAATCTATGACTTGAATTAAGGGTATTTTAATTTCTCCCCATGCCCTTTGAAAAATAAAATTGACCTTCTATTTTCCTGGGGCTGGCTGATTCCTTTAACTCTCACAGGCATTTTAATTAGCATCAATTCCATGTATTCAGGGAAATGAATTTTTATTTCAAATGGTGCAAGAGCCTCTGTGGGGAAGAAAGGAAAAACATATTAGCAAATGAACTGTTCAGCCCTCAAAACTCTTTCTAAATTATAAAGGCAGCATCATAAGTGCCAAAATTAAGTGGCTAAAGTGCTGTGCAGTATTAATACTATATCCTTCAGTCTTCTACAGCAATGGCAACAAACATTGAAAAAAAGCAGAAAAAAGCTATGCCCCCAACAAGGTCTGTGTCCCCAAGTTATACTGTCAAGAAGCTCTCTTTGAATATGGAAATTGGCCATGTTCTGAGGTCCTCGTCAGCATACTGTCTTTTCCTTGTGGCAGGTTTCATGTGTAGCATACTAACTTTGCATGAATGATGTTCTAATACATCAATGATTTGACTGCAGCCAGGACTTCAGAGTCATTGCCAGGACCCATTGGACAATCAATGCCCTCTTGAGGCCTTGAAGTACCTTCAGTTAAGACCCAGACAGATTCTAGAAACTTAAGCAGATTTTATTGACTGCATGAAGCCACCACATTATAGGTGGCAAATGGTGTCTTCAACCCTACAAGAGACTTTCACAAAGATTTTATGAGCTCAATTTCTCTATCCCTTTCCAATTAGTTCTTTCCCCCTCCCAACACCACACTCTAGCTCCTCACATATTAAGGGTATTTGGGATTGGGAGCAACCATGGTGGAGAGAATATTAATGGAATACACAGAACTTGCACCATTGCATTTTGTTCTGAAGTTTCTCCGTGAATTACCACCATGCAGGGAGGACGGTCTCTGAAACTGTCTTGTCATGAGGCCCCGCCCCTTATTTTGGTGCTTGACTGTGCTCCCCAGTGCCCTCAAGCCAAATGTCAAACATGAAAAATTATTTAGATCTTACATATCTCCTGCTAACAGAGACAGTGGGTATGGATGTAGAAGACCAGTGACTCCAGAGAATGGGCAGAACCGGTGGGCTGTTTACAACTATTCCATTCCTGAAAGTGTCAGCTGATGGAGGGCGAGTGACATGCATTTTCTGCCTTACACAATAATTAGCATCAAGCCTTGGCATGATTATGAATAGTATTCCACTTCAGCTACAGACACCCTCAATTCTCAGAAAGTGTTCGGACACCTTGCTTGGTCTCCTGGTTATGAGTATTGGTCATGCTATACTCAGATTTCTGCAGAAATGAGAGAGGAAAGGTGAGTGGCTGAAAGAGAACACCTGGGAGACAGGGATTGTGTTAGTGATCAGTGACAAACATCCGTGTCTCTTTAGTGCTCTGCGTTTTCCAAGGGCAGCGACAGCTGCTCGAAACCCTGTAAATTAGCTTTAGGACTTGGAAGTAATAGAGCTACAAGCTGGCACCCACACTGTGGGTGAGTGGGTTGCCGTTGATTTGTCTGCGATGGGCTCTTGTGTCTAATGCTTGTGCAGTTGTGTCAAGCTGCTCTCCTAGGAGATAAAACACAATGGGTAGATGAGGAAATTTAAGGACGCTGGATGACAATTTAATCAGCTTCTTGGAAAAACAAAAGCGCCTTTCCCAGAGAATAGATTCTAAGGGAAAGTCATTTGATTTTACCAAATGACTCCAAAGTGTAGTTTCAGAGTTCTCAGACCGCATCATATTTCCTCCTGCCTTCCTGCTCCCGAAATCTCATTTTCCATCTGGTGGTCAGTGGTTTCCTACTGTCCCCAGCTCCCCGAATAGCTCAGGACATAACTAATTCTGCTTCTATCTCCTGCCCCTTTTCCTCTCAAGCTAGTGCTATCTAATGAAGATAGTGTTTTACTTAGAAGTTTCCCAGCTTTCCCAGTAGAAGGTTTCTGATATTCCAATTGACATTAATGGCTTATAGGATATTACATCTCCCCAAAGCTTTTGTGATGTGCCAGAGGATAAATGTCATAGCTGGAAGGGACGAAGCTCTGATGGTAGACTGTGATATTGGTGCTAGGGTGCTGGGAGAGTCTTGCACAAGAATACATTCCTGGTATTTTGCTCTTTTGCTGAATGACTGGCCCCCATTCCCATGGCTTCTTCTGGTGGTGATTGGTTGTGGGAAGTCTTCTTAGTCATGACCCAGGACCATATCAGTTAGGGTCATTAGCTGGTGTGTACTTCAGTACAGGTGGAGATCCATCAAAGCCTCCTTTGAAAATGCCCAGAGATAGATATGGCCCATGCTGGACATTGGCCAGTGGATCAAAGCTCTGGATTCAGAGTTGCTTCATCTCACAAGGGATCTGTGGTCTCTTGCCTTGACTGGTCTGCTATGCTGTGGGGAAAACAAGAGAAGGGACAGTTCTAATCCTCTTGGACTTGGTGTTCTCTTTGAAGAAGCATGAAATAAGAGGGGCAGTAGGCAGGGGTAAATAGAGCCAGCATCTGGGTGCAGGACACAAGGGTTCTATCGTTAACCCTGCGTAGTCTAGTTCCTGGTTAAACTTGGGTGGTCCAACTCCTTTCTCTGAGCCTTGCTTTCTTCATTTATAAGGTGGGAGTTTGGACCAGCTGAGCTCTCAGACTTCTCCCAGCCCTAATATTGGGTATAATATTATAGATTTATCATCTCAAACGAATGGACACTTTTTGAGTACCTATAAAGTGCCAGGGACTCTAAGTATATTTTTTCTAATATAAATAACAACTCTGCTGTTACATATATTATTACATATGTAATAATAGCAACTCTATTATTTCCTTCACTTTATACATGAAGATGCCAAGTCTCAGAAAGTTTGGGTGGTTTACTACACGAAGGGGGTTGCACTTACAGTGAAAGCCACTCCAAACTTTGGGTTTGGGTGGCTTATCCAAGATTACAGAGTGGTTTGGGTGACTTCCTGTCTCTAGGCCCAGCAGTCCTTTCCTCTCTCCACTCCATCCTTAAACTGGAGAGATATACCAACTGTCTGATCTGGACTTTCTGCTTTTCTGCTTAGGGGTTTCTTTGCCCAGCCTTACTGAGGGGCTACTATTTCTCTTGGGATAACTAGCATCATAAAAATGATCATAGCAGCTAATATTATTCAGCCTTTACTATGTGCGCTTAAGCAGCTTACAGTCAAGTTGAGGAGATAAGGCATGCTAATATGAAATATGTAGGTAAAACCACACAAATTATTCAAAATGATACATAGTTGCACATGTGCTTTCAAATTCTAGAAGAGAAATAGATGGGGTGGGCCAGAGAGCCCACACATACCTCCTCTTCCAACTATCTTCAATTCCAGTGCAATTACAGGGCTGGAAGATGCTGTTATTAAAGTTTCCAGATGGGGTTCATTGACTAATTTGTGGAGTTGTACATTTTCATTGTCACAGGTGTTGGAGGTTTTCAGGAAGTGATTTAAGATCAGAAGATAAAGAATGTAATTATTTCCCCCAAATGCAAATGGCAGCTTTGATTACATTGGATGGGAGTCCTTGTATTTTTGTTCCCTGTCTAAAATACAATGAAACTTTATTTCCTGCTACTCCTCTTAGAGAAGTGAATTTCCTAAATGCTTAGCACAATGCAGTGATATAAGACTTTGGGCAGACTATTTCTGAAAATGGCATTGGGAAGACAATATAAACTGAATAAATTTGCCTATTCAGCTTAAAGGCCAATAATGGTGAAGAGGGTAGGGAGAAGAAGCAGAGACCAATGGGAAACTTTATTCTGTGCAAGAGTGAGAGCCAATGGGAGGTTTCAAGAACTCCAAAAAGCGAACCACAGAAGGATTGCAGTTTGGTGGATACTGACTTCTGAAAACTCCTGTCATTATTACAACTGTGCTGGCCTTCCACAAATCCAAACTGATATTTTCTACCAACTCCCACAAAGATGGTACAATCTGCAAAGTTAGAATAAGCCTTTTCCGCACCATTAAATTTTAATATTTCACATTTCTGAGTATTTGGCTACTAACACAGCATTACTTTTAATGAGAAATCTCAAAGCTGATTTCTCTCCAGCTGTCACTGTTGAATTACTTGATGTTAAATCCTTCAACAAGACTAAGGGAGAGAGAGAAAGAGCTATAAAGTGACATTAATGACTTAATCAAAATAAGTTTGCTTGGAAATATACAGACACAGCATACTTACTATTTTGAAGGCAGTAAAAACTTTTTTTTTTTTTTTTTTTTTGCTGGAGATTTTATTCATTCCCCTGGCTTTGGATGCAATTACAAAATACTCAAAAATATGTAATCCTCTTTGGATGCAGTTCACTGTTTTATAGTAGACATGAAGTCCCTTGTTTTTTTCCTATCTGGCTTCCAAACAATTTATTTGATGCCCTAAGTTACTGAGCTATAGACTCTGTGCTCCTGAAAGTATTATTATTAATTATTACTGTTTTATATTATGCAAAAGCATTAGGAGTTGAGTACCCACTCAGGAGCAGGAGGGAGAGGTGAAATTCACTGGACTGCCATGCCAAAAAAAAAGAGCAAACACTTTCCAGCCCAGATCATAAATCTAGGATTAAACCACAGGTTCAAGCTATATATAGAGGTGAGATCCTATGTGAACACTTGAAGCATTAAGAGTCACGTGTTGGGACAATTAGCCAAGTGAGGGGCGTGCCAGATGCCACAGCCCAGAGACGGACACAAGAATCCACTGGTCCACACATGGCCCAATCTCATCCAATAGCAACTTTCTCCCCTTGGGCAGATATTAATGAACAAAAGGGTGAAAGAGTAACTGCTAGCTTTTAAGGAGCTCTGCTGGAAGTCCCCCTAGATTAGTTTCCTAGGGCTGTTCTAACAAATTACCATGAACTTGGTGGCTTAAAACGACTGAGATTTGTTCTCTCACAGCCTGGAGGCTAGAAGTCTGAAATCAAGGTGTCCATAGGGCTGGGGTCCCTCAAGCTTCCAGGGGACAAGCCTTTCTTGCCTCTTTCAGCTTCTGGAGTCTCCAGGCATTCCTTGGCTTGTGGCTGTATCACTCTCATCTCTGAATCCATCTTCACATGGCTTTCTCTTCTCCCATGTGCCTCTCCTCGGTGAGTCCTAGTAAGGACACTTGTCATTAGATTTAAGGCCCACTTGGATAATTCAGGATTGTCTCATGTCTAGATCCTTAACTCAGTTACATCAGTGAAGACCCCTTTTCCAAATAAGGTCACATTCACAGGGTCCTGGATGTGGACATATCTTTGAAGATGTATTCAATCCACTACACCCACCAGATTGCTGCTTCCATCTCAATGGCAAGAACTGGGTCCCACGGCCATCCCTATCTGCAAGGGAGGGGGAGAGATGCACATTTTTAGCTGTCTAAAGCATTTCTATCATGAATTCCTCTCAGTGTGATGCTGCAGGTTCAGTTGTGCTGACAGAGTAGATGAAATCTATTTGCCAACCCTGAAGAAAATGGCTGTCTCAGGTTAAGGGGTAAGATGAACACAGGAACAAAAGGTGGATTGAGGATACTGGGGCAGTTCTGTTGGTTGCACTCTGGGCCAGCCTGTGGGGAGACGTTGCCGAGGCAGTAACATGCTTCTCTTGCTCCTAATTTTTTTGACAGTTGATAATCAGATGTTGCAGAGACCTGTCTAAAGACTGGCAGTGTCGGACTTTACCCCTCCTCCTGAGAGGTTACACAAAGTGTTTTTCCCTCCTGTTTCCCAAAGAAACACATACTTGCATACACATGCCGAATAACTCTTTCTAAAATCCCACATCACCACCTTCTGTAAATTGCATTTCTTTTTATTTTTAAACTATGCAACTTTCATGAGCTCTTTTCTGCAAAGCCCTAGCTCTCTTTATTTACCCTAAGAACTCCTCTCATCTTTTGCTATGAACTCATTTCCTTTCTTGACCTGACATGGGGCCGTTTCCTGTTATTTCTCTCCTCCCCTCCTGTGATGTGGCAGTGGCTCCCCGCTCAAGGCCCTTGGCTGTCTGTGGACTGTACTGAGGTATTAAAATGACCAGCTGCCACCGTAAGGCAATGTACCTCGTCCTCCACTTACTAACTTCCGGCAGTGATCAAGGCGGGCAGCTTTTTCTTAAGCAAAAGAAAATGATTTAAAATGTTGCTTTTAGTCACTTTTAAACTCTAAAGACTAGAAACTATGAGATCCTCTTAAATTCTCTTTAAAATATGACCCTGTGATAGGAAAGTAGGAATCTGTGTCACTGAAGGTTTTCCTTTCCTTTTCTTTAATAAATGTACTTCTCTGATTACGCAGCCTCCCACGCAGCCCAATATACCACTGAGGGTCCAGGCTGGGCATGAGGAAATGGGCACAGTCCTATTCATGGGCTGGGGATAATTTCTTGCATATGTACAACGGAGGTGGGCTGTGAGGCTTACAATCTAACAAGATAGGAGAGGCATCTTCGGGCCACTAGGTTGCTACAGAGAGTTGGGAGACTACCGTAAACCCTGAAGTGATGCTTCCTGATAGCACCAAGGCCCAAGTGCAATTATAATTACCTTCTGCCCTCACCTTGTGTCCTTGGTGCTCTTAGAGAGGCTGCCAAGGCAGTCTTTACTGGGAGCTTTTGTGATGCCCCTTGTGGTCAGGATGTATCACTACAGGCCCTCATGCGGGCAAAGGCAAGATTGTAGGGAACCTGTTAGGAAGAGGGTAGCAGATGTGCAGAGGTCAAACCTGGGTTTCCCTCTTGATGTTGGGCACTACCCATCACGTGTCCTTGAGCCTTTTTTTTTTTTTTTTTTTGTAAAATGGAGCAGCTAATATCTCCTTTATCATTAGGATTTTTATAAGGATCAAACAAGGCAGTGTTCCTGGTATGCAGTAAGCACTCACTGGGTAAGTGTGAGTTTCTATCTCCCACCCTCCCCAGTGGACTTCACTGCCTCATGCTGGCCACAGACTGACCTTGGTTGCCACGTTATCAGTTGATCACCAAACAGTAGTAGTAATATTAGCATTAATATTGGTCGTCATTGCATTTGCCAAGCTATTCCAGTGTGCCAGTGTACATGTGCTTTCTCCTGGGGGATGGCCTAGGGATTCAGGTTAGTTCTATCATATAGCTGTGCCATCTGGAACATGTGGCCAAGGAAGGGAGCAGAATGATGGAAAAGGCACAACTGCTTTAACTGCATTGACCCAGAAGTGACACCACTCAGTTTTGCTTGTAGTAATCCATTGGCCAGAACCAGTTCATGTAGCTGTAGCAGCTGGATGGAACGCCTGGAGAAATCTCCTTTTTTTTTTTTTTTTTCCATATGATACTGCTTATATGTGGAATCTTAAAAAAATGATACAAATGAACTTATTTACAAAACAGAAAGAGACTCACGGACATAGAAAACAAACTTATGGTTACCAAAGGGGAAAGCGGGGAAGGGATAAATTACGAGTTTGGGATTAGCAGATCAAACTACTGTATATAAAATAGATAAACAACAAAGACCTACTGTATAGCACAGGGAACTATAATCAAGGTCTTGTAATAAACTGTAATGGAAAAGAATCTGAAAAAGAATCTGGAATTTGTTGTACACCAGAAACTAACACAACATTGTAAATCAACCATCCTTCAATTAAAATAAATAAATAAATAAATGAAATATATGAACAAGAACAGAAAAAATGCTGGTCTGTCCATTTAGCCAAGCCAGGGGATGCTAATTTCTGCATTGCCTTCACACTGCCTGCCGCATCCCCTGCTGCAGAACTGAATGAACGTGCACAGCTGACCTGCTGTGATGAGAGGAGAGTCAACCATACCATCCACTGTGAGCTCTCAGGGGAGACAGGAAGCCTCTATTCACAGTGTTCCCTCAACCTCCCATGCCTGCCATAGTGCCTCCAATTCCATCATCCCAGGCTCTCTGTAGCGTCATTTAGAGATTGTATGCTTATCTTTCCATCAGCAGCCTGGAGAAGTGAATTATGCATTCATGTATTTTTTAGGGTCCTTTTGGAGAAAGCGTTTTAGCTGTGATCTCAGAATCCTAGTCACAAGATATCAAATTAAGTCTGAACCAGGAAGTATGCTCAACCATGTCTAGGTTGTCAAAAATAAAATACAAAGCAATATTCTGGAGGGGCTGGGGGAGATATTATTTTCTCTTGTTTTCCATGGCTTTGCTAAATTCTTGGAGAATCACACCCAATGGGACAGGCCTTTATAGAGCACCTACTGTGTACTCAGTCCCAGTTGGGCTCTCAAGGAGTGTTTGAACTAGTTGGGGAGGGAAGATAAAGACAAGAAAAAAGGCTTCACAATACCAGGGCCGTGCAACAACAAAGAACAAAATACCTGCCAGTCCTTGAAAAACTATGGTGTTCTGATCTTCAGGGAACCGGAGCATGATGGATGGAGATGGTAGCGGGAATTGCGGAAGCTGATTAGAACTTTATCTTCACCTTGCTCTTATCAGGGAACAAGGAGATACTTGTTCACAGTAAAGGCTGGTCATTTTAGCCGGAATGGAAAGAATTGTACAGCTTTAATCAGAATATTGCCAACTTGCACAATTCACTCTTGTGCGGTTGGTAAGAATATCTTTCCCCCTGCTGACCGGTTCTGTGGCCCCCTTCAAAGGATAACCTGGATTCTTCCAGAGACAATCCCTCCCTCCTGCCCTCTTCTTTACAGAGCAGCGAGCTAGGGGCACAGGAGAAAGAGAGAAACTCACTGCAGTATACCACCCACACTTGGAAAGTCATTGTTCTCCAAGTGAGAGCTGCCAGCAGCAGACATTTCTATTCTGTTCCCAGCACAATATGAGAAAAGACCCAGGATTCTTTCTTTGTTGCCACCTAAGCAATGTCCAGCTGAGAGGGGCCCCCTCTTTTCTTGCTTCCCACCCCAAGCCTGCTGACTTCACAGTAGAGCAGAGTTCTTTGGGCTGACTTTACATCCTCAGCAACTGTGCAAAGTGTAATAATTCTATCTCATACCAAATGCCCCTTGATTGACCCCAGAAAGAGTCGCTGTTCATAATTCAGGAAAAACCCAAAGCCAGGATGAAAAAAAGAAGCTGTTGCTGAAACAGAAAACTAAAGGCAAAACCTGAATTTCTGGTGGTAACATGGAAGGAATCTTATTCCAGGGCAAGGACTTGGGTTGGCTTAGAAAGAAGTGTTCTATTCAAGTCTTGAGATAGCTCCAGGTTTAGGTTAAGCAGTGACTAATAGCAGTTAAGAATGAGTGAGAGAAGTACCAAGTTTATTCAGAGGCTTATTTCTTTAAATTCATCCCTCTTAAGATGCATCACCTTTAAATATTTGATCCCTCTGACTTAGCTATTTTACTAAAGTACCTGACAAAGTGCATTCAGGTGCCTTTTAATAACCATGCTCATGACCGACCCTGGCTGAACATTGGGTTTTTGTCAAGGTTCATTCCCCGTCCTAACAGAGTTCCAGGAATGAAGGCATCATATCCTAAGACAGCTCGAAACTCTCTCAACCCTAACATTTAAAGGGCCCACACATGACACACATTTTGGTAATTTTATTCATAGCTAGCCATAGACGGTAACCTCCGTTCCTCTTCTTCTAGGCCCGGGGTCCCTCAGTGAAGGAGAGAACACATTACTTTTTTCCCAAGTGACTGAGCTTCAATCCTCTCCCCTCCTCAGAGCAACAGTTTGACTGCTGACTCCCGGCATCTACACCAGGCAGATTTCACAGAGTCATTCATCAGACAAACATTTACTGAGCATCTACCTTGTGCTGGGCTCCTTCCACGAGGCAGGTGCCTTCCCCAGGAAAGGCAGTCAGTGTGGATGCTGCTCGATCAGAGCCCTGGCACCCTGGCCTCCCACTAGCCCAAGACTAGACGATGTAGCAGGACTTATAGACACCTGGCATTGCACCTCTGTGTCCTGGGACAGGACCTGCTTTCCCGTTATTCCCTGGCATCTGTACTACCACCCCTGAGAAAGGGCAGCTCTGGGTCCGTTTGCTGCTGTGCACACATAGGGTCCCCTTGGAGCACAGGTCATGCTCGGTGACCTAAGACGTGGTGGGCCCCGAGTCCAATCTCCTTCAGTGTAAGCCCCCAACCCCTTGCTCAGTCTGTGGGGACCGAGGTGGTGGGCCTGGTGTCACCTGCAGAGCACCTTCGGAACACGGTCACTCCCCTGGGGAGGACCAGTGGGGTTCCTGCTTTTTCAAATGGCCATGTGTAGGGCAGGCGTTTGAGGCTGCCTTACCGTGTCAGATCTGGTCTGCAGAGCCTCCATCCTTTCTTTCTTTTAATACGGTCCAACCCTGAGCAACACAGCTTGCAGATGGATAGATTCTCTGAGTGATAGATGACCAGGCCCATCTCTGCTCCAGAGAGAGGTCCCCCCTGGGACCCACATCGTCCCTAGCATGTGCTTCTTCCAGAGAGCCAATTCCAGGAAACCTCCCCAGAGCCTGCCGGAATTCTCCCAGGAAGGGGCAGATTGATCCGAAAGGGCTTTCTTCGCACTGGCAAAGTGAGCCCAGAATTGTGTCTCAGTACTCCTCCTGGGCCCTGCAGGCTGGACGTCCACTGGCTGTCACCCCAGAGGGCAGCTTCCCTGACACATGAGAAGGAGCAGGAGGTCAGGCCTCAGTTGTCCCAGCATTCCGTCTCCTCCCCTGTGTCCACATGCCAGTTCCTGCCTGGAATTCTAGAAAACAAGGTCCCTCTCCAGGATGACCCACAGGGAGATGGGAGGGTCAGTTAAGTCTTCCCAAACCCACACATGATGGTGGACAGTGCACAAGGCCCTTGTTCTTTACACGTAATTTATACAGAAGAAAGGCCACTTGCAAAATGAATCTTCATAAAAGCAAGATAGCAAAATTTCACAATAGATGTTTAGAACACTGTCATGAAAAATAGAATGAAGAAGTATAAACGCATGTTCATTTTACCTTATGTTTACCAAAAATGGTGTTATAACTGCACCTGTGTGCTATTTTATGCTAAGTCAAGTGTTGAGTATTTTTCCCCGACACTCTTGTTAAGCTGTAAGCAGGGGGAACATTTGAGTGGGAACTCGCTGTGTAAATGATCATTCAATTAATGGTGTGACAACTTTTCCTTTTTTACACATTCTCACTGTCGGGCATTGATGAGAAAAATTCTCTTTGAGAAGACTAGCAATCTGGATGGATTCTTTAACTGAGTGCTAGGACAGCTGGGAAAAGACAGGCAAGAACACACTAGAATTTCTGCACGGCCCACAGGGAACTTCCAGAACGATGTGGTCCTTGGTGATGGCATCTGCTTGGAGGGTCCCCACATCCTGCCCTGGCTCCCCAAAAGTAGGCTGCCCTTTGGGCTCTTTGGTTTTGACTCTCCACCCTCTTCTCAGAGTCTTTCCTACCCTTTTCCTCTAACACAAGGAGGTGGCTCTTTCCCTGGATTTGCCCTCTTCCCCTAGCTCTTCCCAAGTCTCCCTCCTTCAGACAGGAGGAGCTCCTGGGGTTCCTGTTGTTCTGTGACATCCAAGGACAGCTCCAGGGAAGAGTCTTGTAGGACCGGTTTTCAGGAGAGGCATTCCCTGGCCTTGAAATGTCAGACTCACCCGGTCCTTTAAGCAGGGACTCTTGGAGCAGACATCTGCATATCCACCTCTCCAGGGTGACAAGAACATTCTGAGTACACCTGTATCTAAACCCACCAGCAGAAGGAAACGTCCCTGCTTGTCTCACTAGCCAGTGACGCCCCCTTCAGTCAGCATCGCTGCAGTCCAAGGGCAAGGCAGGGTTTGTTTCCTCACCTCTTCACCTTGGAGTGGAACCCAAGGGAAGATGCAGGAGCCAGAACTCTCTTTAAGGCTTCTCCCTTGTTACCCCGAGAGGAAAGGATTCACCATTCTACTGGGGATTAATGAAATGATTTTTTTTTCTCCTCGTTCTTTTAATCCTCACAAGACTGCAGGGACATAGGTGTCCATCTCCCAGTTTGAGAGCTAAGAAAACAGAAGTTCAAAAAAGTTAGGGGACTTCCCTGAGGAGAGACAGCCAGTAGCAGTAGGGGACCTCAGACTGAGCCCAGCCCACTGTTCCCATCCAGCCGCTGTGCCAGCGCAGGGAAGAGCGGATAAGGGAGCCCTGCGAGAAGGGCGGGAGGGTGGTGTACACCAGGCATTGGGTGTTCCTCTCCGGAAAATATAGAAATGGATTTTCCAGATGGGATCTTCTTCTGAAATTTTAACATTGACTCTTCCAGTAATTATGCACATACAGGTAGAACCACCATATCAACAAGTCAGGGAGTTGACATGGGCCATCTCAAACCTTCAGTCTTAGCTCGCGTGGGGAAATTGGAGTGTGTTTGGCATACACTATCCTTGCTCTTTAAAGTTTTAAATCTCAGTGCTTAATACCATATTATGTGCAACTATTTAGAAATCAAAGTCTCCATCATACTTGCCCAAGCCTTAGGGAGAAAGCTCTTGAGGGATTCCTGAAGCCAATGGAACCTGGGCGGTTGCAGTGGGGCTAAGCCACCCCCACCCCCAGCCCCGCCTCTCTCCAGCCTCCCTTTTCCAGGCATTTCTCTCTCCTGCTGGCTCAGTGCTGCCCCTGCAGCTAGGAGTCCCGTCTCTTCTTGCAGGGAGCATGCAACTGAACACATTCACTACGTTCCCTCTTTGGACGTACTGTAGAAGATGTGCCCAGAAAGGGAAGCCCTGCAGCCAAAGGGAAAGGAAGGGACCAACATTCGTTGTTCTCCTGTTGAGTGCCAGGGGGAGCTCCCCTTAGAGCTCCCCATAGAGCTCTCATCCTGGGGACAGCTCTATGAGCTGGGGATCATGATCCCATTGTAAAGGTAAGGAACGTGTGCCACAGAGGGGTCCAATAACTCGCTCAAGCCAGGCAGCTGTGAAGTGGTAAAGCCCAGATTGGAACACAAGAGATGGGCACAGGTGGAATTCCTATGGTAGAATCCTGGGCACTGTGGTTCATAGCTAAGGGCATTAGTTCTGGGCATGTGGATCTTTCTTGGGTCTCAGTACATTACATATGGAAATGACTCCTGTCTCTTCCTTGCCCAAATAGGACATGAGAAGACCACCTGCACCATGGCCCCTTCCCTGGTGTGAGCTTGCTGGCCCCAGTGGTGAGTTCTCTGCTGTCCCAGAAATCCAGGTGTTTCTGAGAAAGATCACATCACCTCCTGGCAGGTCATCTCTGACTGCTTCCCGAGAAAATCTGGAACTCATGCTTGGGGGAAGCCTTAGCTGGACCTGTGCCCTGAGGAGCCTTGATTTGCTCTCACTGGGAGAAGTGCTCCTGCCTGACCAAGGGGATATTTGGCTCTGGCTCAGGTAGAAATGGGTGGGCAGGCTCCTTCCTGCTGCTTCTGGAGGCCAGCGATGGTTGTGGTGAGGGCATGAGCCTTTTCTGTAGACTTCTCCTTGGTCTTTCTAAGGCTACTGGACTTTTTAGGGAAGTCCCCCTGGTGGCTTTGTTCTATTAAAGCACTGGGACCCATACAGCTCTTCAGAAGGGCTGGGAGAATTCTGAGGGAACCGAGGAAGTTCCCAGGTTTTTGGAAAGACCCTCTATTTCCAGAAGAAGAATTTCAAGGCAGCACAGAGACAGGAACTGAAGAATCAGCCTAGAGCAAAAGTGACAGTGAGGATTTGGGTTGCATGTGACTCATCATGAGGCCATGCGCTCCAGTTCTAACTTTGTAGTCAACACCCAAGGGACCTAGGTAAACCATGCTTTTCTCTGGGGCTCATTTTCCTCTGCAGTAATTAAAGGGAATTCATTAAAGCTTTCTAGATTTCCTCCCAGTTTGACCATTTGATCACAATCATCCCGCCAACCCCATTGTCATGTTAACCCTCATCTGCTTTCCCAGAACCGTGATTCTCAGACTTCTGTATGCCAATTTTATGCCCAGATTTGCTAAAATATTTCTTTATGTTAAAGGGCTGACAATTTCAAGTCACTATCACCACTCATCTTAAAATCTGCAAATATCAGAATAATTCCACCTTAGTAGTCAGGTTTTGCCTTGAATTTATCAATCCTTTTATTTTGAAAAGCATGGTACATGGATCTGTGCTTCCTTGGGCTTTTTAATCAGGATGAACTTCTTGAATTCCAAATGGATGTTAAGATGATCAACATCTTCCTTAAAGAGCTGCTCACTCCTGACCATTAATACAGGAAACGCAAAAGACTGGGAAGTGGGCCATTTTTCAAGAGTAACCTCAGAGCATATTTGCACAGTAATATCTCAGCAATAAGCAAAAAGGGAAATGTAAACATTAAACACGATGGGACACCATGTTATTGAATTAAGAACTTAATTCCTACACTTCTGTAGAGAAGAGAGAACCTTGGTTCTAAGGTCAGGGATTTTCATTTTGCTATTCTTCCAAATGCTTTTATTTGTTCTTTATTATTAGAGAAAAATTTAAAAGCTAACTACGAATGGTCTAAAATAATTCCATTGGAAGGTAAATATGTTGCTGCAATCACTGGGATGATGGTGATGATGATGGTGATGATGATGATGATGATGATGATGATGATTTCTACTGTAGATATAAGAAAACCAAGGTTCCTCAAGGTTCATTGACCTCAATCATTCAGGGAGTAAGGGCTTGACTTTTATAATTCTCAGTCCTGAGCTCTCTCTGCTGCCCCTCAACCTCTAGGGTGACTCTGGCTGCCCACCTGCAAGCCCTGCTTCCCAGCCAGACAGTAAACTTCTGGGGGGCTGGGTGATGGTTTCTCCTCCTGCTCCCCTGTTAACCCCCACACCAGGATAGGACTTACAATCGGATCCCAGGAAAGAAAAGCAGACTAGTTGGACAGAACCATTCTCCAGTTTCTACAGGGGTCCTAGGCTCCTCAACCCCATTCTCCTATTGTCCTCAGGGGATGAAGCTGCACATTCAAGGCTTAGGATGTGTCACTCTATGCTCCCCATCTCATGGGCTTTCTTTTTGAGCTCATTGCTTCAAGGAGGGCCAGTGATTCTAGTGGACAGTCTGAAGTAGTCTGTGCCCAGGGATGACACCTCCCTTTTTATGCTTTACATTTACCCCCATCCCCACAGACACAGTTCCTGTGCTGTTCCATGTATCAGTTCTTCTTGCCCTGCCCTCTCCATCTGAGATTATGTTTCATTGTTCATCTCCTCTGGCCAGATCCCCCCAGTCCATGGTGACGAGCTCACGGATGTGGCTCAGAAAGAGCCCATCTTTGTTAGCCAAGTCAGAGAGGTGACCTCCCTAGTGGAAACTTGAGTCACCAGGGACCTGGGGAGGTCCCTTCAGCAGAGGCTACCATGAGACAAGTCTGAAGCCACATGGTGAAGGAGCAGGCTTCTTGCTCAGGTCTGGGATGTCTCAGCTAAGCAAAGTGCCACCATCTCCACAGAGGAGACACCCTCTTCCCTCCCGCAGGGCTTCCTTCTTTCCTGGGCCCAGCTCTCTTTCTTCTTGCCTCCACGTCCTGATTCAAAAACATCTCAGTCTGCAAGACCTTGCTTAGCACCTATACTCGGTGTGTTCCTGGGATCTATGAGACGAGAAAAATGGCCCATCCCTTCAAGCAGTCAAAGTATAGTTGAAAGACAAGGTACATGTGTTGGAGCAGCTAGACAGAAGCAGCAGCAACATTTATGGAGTGCCTGCTCTGCACCAGCAGCCACTGTGCTAAGGGCTTTATATGCATTGACTTGTTTATTTGATCCTTAGAACGGCCCTGGATCTTTCCTCTACAGCTGAGGAAACTGAGGTTTAGAGAGTGCAAGTGACTTGCCCAAGGCCACACAGCTTATGGGATGCCAAATTGGGCTTCAAAGTCTGACCCCAAGACCTGTGCTCTTTTTTTAATGTGTCTTTTTTTTAAATTGAAGTGTAGTAGCTGTACAATATTATATAAGTTGCAGGTGTACAATAAAGTGATGCACAATTTTTAAAGGTTATACTCCCTTTATAGTTATTATAACATATTGGCTATATTCCCTGTGTTTTACAAAAGTACTTATAGCTTATTTTATATCTAATAGTTTGTACCTCTTACTCCCCTACTCCTATGTTGCCCATTTCCCTTTCCCCACTGGTCACCACTACTTTGTTCTCTATATCTGTAAATCTACTTCTTTTTTGTTATATTCACTAGTTTGTTGTGCTTTTTAGATTCCACATATAAGTGATATCATACAGTATTTGTCTTTCTCTGTCTGACTTATTTCACTTAGCATAGTGCCCTCCAAGTCCATCCATGTTGCTGCAAATGACAAAATTTCATTCTTTTTTATGGCTGAGTAGTATTCCATTACACACACACACACACACACACACACACACACACACACACACATCTTTATCCATTTAACTGTTAATAGGGTTTCTTCCATATCTTGGCTATTGTAAATAGTGCTGCTATGAACATTGGGGTGCATGTAGCTTTTTGAATTAGTGTTTTTGTTTTTTTCAGATATATACCCAGGAGTGGTATTGCTGGGTCATATGGTAGCTGTACTTTTAGTGTTTTAGAGGAACCTCCATAGTGTTTTCCACAGTGGCTGCACCAATTTACATTCTCACCAACAGTGTACAAGGGTTCCCTTTTCTCCACATCCTCACAATACAAAAGTGTGTGCAAAGCATAGGAGTAAAGATGCAGAGTGTCACTGGCAAGGCTTAGCTCAAAACGCCAGTGAAAGAAATGGAAGGAATTCTTTAGTTTGTTGAATCCAGTGTCTTTCTTCAAAATAGAATCTGCTTTGATTTCCTGCTTAAGAAGAAGAGAAAGCACCATCTTGATGGGATTTTCATTTCTGTTCTATGAGGGGTGGCAAAGAAAAGAGAAAGATTCCTTTAACGGCTTGTCTTCTAAGCAATTTCAGGACCACCTGTATTTTGGAAGGTTATTTTGCTTTTGAAATCACAGATGAATTTGCAGTAACAGGAAGAGGACCAAATATTAAAAGTGTCCTTTTCACTACACTCCAAATTATTACTTTTCCTCTAAATTTCTTGGTGTAACATATACATTTTTAAAACCCACAATAATAGGGAGCCTTATAAGTCATAGGAGTGCATCTTCATGGGGCAATTTCAAGGAGAAAGTGGCAGAGATGCAGACAACCACACACTGTATATTATACACAAGGCCATGATTTCCTTTGTAAACTCACTAAGTGGGAAAGAGTTATTCATCCCTCTGTCAAATACAGATGAATCTGAGGGCTGCGATCACTCTCACCTCTGGCTTCTCATGGATGCATACAGACCTGGGGAAGTGCTGGGTTCTAAGCAAAGGCAAGATGAACTTGAGCTAAGATTGTACATCTGACTCAGGAAGCACCGTGAGAGAAAGGGGACTCTCTGCCCCTTTAGGGCTCTGGGCAGATCCCTACTTACTGATGCTATGGAAAAGACACGGTAGAAAGTTCTCTTTGCAAACATGCCTTTGGAGACAGAACAGGAGAAAAACATACCATAAAAGATCCCTTTGAGGCTGATTTTCATTTAAACAAAGTGAAGTACAAATGCCTACCACAGAAAATAACTCATAATCTGTTGATGGTAATTTTCTGGAGAGGCCTTGAGATGCCAACTCCATCCTTCTGATGGCTGCCTCAGTGTTCTGCTGGAGCCGGCTCTGCCAGCTTGGGGGAACCAATTGTTAAATATTCTGGAATTTGGGGAGCCAATTCTTAAACCACTGGTGGCTTGAAATTGGCCAAGTTTGGAGTTTTTACGCTGTGGAAAGCAGCCAACGCTACGGATTGAGATTTTTGCTCTTGTCTTCAGGAGGGCTGGCTCCCTGGCACATCAGTGGGCCACCTGACATCAAATTCAGAACATCCAGCAGCACCCCGACTGTGTTTCTCAGTGGTCTGTTGAGACCCTGTGAACCTGGGGGTCCAGCCAAAGAGAGCCTGTGGGGCTTCCCTGGTGGCGCAGTGGTTGAGAATCTGCCTGCCAATGCAGGGGACACGGGTTCGAGCCCTGGTCTGGGAGGATCCCACATGCCGCAGAGCAACTGGGCCCGTGAGCCACAACTACTGAGCCTGCGCGTCTGGAGCCTGTGCTCCGCAACAAGAGAGGCCGCGACAGTGAGAGGCCCGCACGCCGCGATGAAGAGTGGCCCCCGCTCGCTGCAACTGGAGAAAGCCCTCGCACAGAAACGAAGACCCAACATAGCCAAAAATAAATACATAAATAAATAAATTTATAAAAAAAAAAAAAGAGAGAGAGTCTGTGGACGGGGTGCAGACCCCAACTCTCTCCCTCAGTGATACAGGCTCTCGGGGCTTCACTGCAGCTGCTAGTGGGAGCTGCCCCCCGTCAGCATGGCCAGGGGTGCTCACACTGCATTCACCCGAGCTCCCATTTCAGGGCCGTGCCATTCTGGCGCCCTGATTCCAACCCACATTGCTGCATCATTCACACAGGTGAGAATGGAGCTGTGGTTGTTAGAGTTTCAGTCACATAATTCCATTAACCTGGGGTTAAATTTTTCAAAGTTTCCTGAAAATATATCTTATTTCCCTTCATAATAACCCTCCAAGTTAAGCTGGGTGTGATCATTCCTGTTTTGCAGATCAGGACCGGAAGGCAGAGAGTGGTTGGATGTATAGATTATGCAAAATTATGCCACTCATTGGTGGTAGCGCAGGACTCAGATTAATTTTAAAAATAAAATGAATGAAGCAATTGAGTGAGTGTGTGTGTGTGTGTGTGTGTGTGTGTGTGTATCATGCATGAATCAGTGACAGGAAATGTGGGAAGTTATCTGCAATCCTAGGAAGGCACCAGTTGCATGGGATAACTGTGGAAGGTCAGGCCAGTGAACATGGGATGCTCTGGGGACCTGTGATGGCCTGCAGTTACTTACAGCTGCCTTTGAGCAGATGTTGATATAGTCCATCCAAGTCTCCTTGCTGGCCTTCAGGATAAAGCCCAGATTCCTTGCCCCTGCCCACAAGCCTGGCCCAAACACCCCCTCCCTGGCAAATCTCATGTCATTCTTCCTCGCCTTAGGAGTTCCCAACCCAGTGACTGTGTTCCCCCCACCGCCTGCCCCATCCCCAGCTCTGTTGAACTGCTTAACTTTAGAACTTTGCAACTGTTTTTTCTTTGCTGAGGAATCTCCCCACTAGACCTGTCCTCACCTGTGGGCTGGGATAGGTCTGCCCCATGGTGCTCCTACTACCCCCTGCGTCTGTCATGACCCTCATCATGTAGCATCCTGTCTTCTCTCTCTTCTGTTTGTGTCCATCACTAGCCTGTAAGCTCTGGGGAACAGACTTGCATGAGGCTACTCTCTAAAGTTACATCCCTCAGCCCAAGCTACTCAATATACTTCGTGTTGGGAGAATAAAGGGACGGTCTTAGACAAAGGGATAATAACTCTTTCAATAAGATTTGTCCAATTTCCACAGCAGAGCTTGTGCATTCAAGTGAGTTCATGCCTTCAAAGGGCCACTGGATTCTAAGGATCTTGGAGGCAGGATATCATACGGCTATCATTTCTATTCCTGGTGCCTGGCACACAGTAGGTGTGCCACTCAAGTATTTGTTGGATGAAACTAAATGATGAATGTCTAACAAATGGGTTGATATTGTTTTCACCATCCTGGCTGCACGAAGACCTTCACCCTCTGCCCACAGTTTATCCATCGTTAATGTGGTGAACATCTGATGCCTGATGACCGCTTTTCCAGGAGCCATCACTGGAACCCTCTTGGTGAGAGCAGCTGCAGTCTCCCCTCTCCTGCCCTGATGGGACTTACACCTTGACTTTCGCAGACCCACTCCTGCGCCTGGATACTATTTGTTTTCCTTCTTTATAATAAGGAAAGTGTTGGCCGGTTTGGCTACCACATCTTCATTTCCAGTATGCTTTCTGATGATGATATCAGTTGTTCCCGGAAGGGAGGAAGCACCAGCCCATTTTACAATTGAGGAAACTGAGGCTCCAAGAGTTGCAAGGCTCATTCGAAATCACATGCTCTGAGCAAGTGAGAGGTGGATCTGGGAGCTGCACCCCATTCTTCAGCCCCTAAGCCTATTTCTTTTGTTTTAAATTTTTTATTTTATATTGGAGTATAGTTGATTTACAATGTTGTGTTAATTTCAGGTGTATAGCAAGATGATTCAGATATACATATTCAAATATCCATTCTTTTTCAGATTATTTTCCCATATAGGTTATTACAGAATATTTAGTAGAGTTCCCTGGGCTATACAGTAGGTCCTTGAGCCTACTTATTTTCCTTCTGTGATTCTGTCTGATTCTGTCTTTGTCTTCTCAGTTACAGGACTCTGTAGTGGGGTGCACAGCATTTCCCTAAAACATACATTGCTTTTCTCTCTGTGTGTGTTTACAGTATTCAGAGGTATAAAGTCATGAATGCTGGGCAGCCTCATCCTTTGCTTCTTTTGAGGGGTCATACATTTCCTGGAGCTTCACCCCTTCCTCTGCTCACCAGGCTAGAAAGAGAGCTCATTCTTCACTCCCACTGGCGCAGGGATAGAGCAGGGAAATGTGAACAGAAGCTCGTCCGCAAAGGGCAGGCAGAAAAAGTTCCTGCTTCTGATTAGATTTTTCTCCCCGAACCAGCTTGTCTTTTTCTGATCTCTGCACCTTGGCAGGGCTGCCTGGGACAAAGGCTTTTGTGTTTGGGATTCTTTCAAGGGATGGCACCAGAGCCATACCCTCTTTGGTCACCAGGGTGTCATTCCCCAAGAGATGCGCTGAAACATTAAAGAAACCTTTACCAAGAAGCTGTTTCCATTGTATTGTTCTCAATGAACAGTGACTGGTTCAGAGGCTCTCACTCTTCAGGAAAGAAAAAGTAGCCTGCCAGCTTTGATCAGAAATCTTTTGCGTGGAGAAGCTTGCTGTAGTGACTGAGAGCGGCCCCGGTGGTTATGCTGAGAAGTTCTGGAAGCAGCCAGCTTCCTGCATCATTTGCATGGGAGATGTAAACCCAGTGTCATTGCTGGACCAGAAGCCTGCGTTCCCCTGTCCTGGGCAGTTGTGGCTTCTTCAGTGGACTGAGTGTCTGGTGTGTTGGTGCTTAATTCTGGGACGTGACCTTTCCTTGCCTCTGGAAGACTACCCATTCCATCTGAGGAAGAGCTGAGTGGGAAATCCTGGTGTTTGCCAGCTGCAGTCCCACAATCCCCACCTCATGAGATTTCCCCATCCGCAGATCCCCTGCTCTGTTATTGACTTAATAGTTTTCTTCAGAGGAACTTACTTTTTTTTACTCAAATTTATTTTTCAAGGAAACTTTCTATTTTGACCACGAATGGAAACTAATATCACTCTCTGTATATCTGTGAAAGTAAATATGGTGAAATCAGAGCAATAGTATTAAATTCTAGCCAGATGCTGTGGCCTGCAGGAGGCTGTAAGCATGAGGCCCACTCAAAGCCAGAGAGAGGGCAGCCAGGTTTAGAGACAGAGAGCAAACAGAAGGATTTGATCCAAACTGAAAAGAGACTGACTTTCTCCCTTCCAGCGGGGCCAAGAGTCAGGTGAGGTCAGTGCAGCTCCTGGGCGCATAATTAAGAAGGCACTTGGTCCCAGGGATGGCCCTGCACTTGCGCCAATGCCAGAAGGGAGCGCCTCCTTAAATTTTGCACCTTGGGCCCCTCACTTTGTCCTACTCTGATCCAAGCCCTTTGTGAGTCAGTCTCACTCATCACCAGGTCCCCTTACCACTTAAGTTCATTCCTGGAGGACCAGACGCAGCCTTGGGAAACACCAACTCCTTCCAACCTCCTGCCGTATCAGAAGAGAGTTTGGGTTGGTGTGTTTGTGCTCAGGTAGCTTTCTTTTAGCTGTGGTTGAACCCTCTGCTAAGTCCTCACTCAACCCCGTCCCCCCATTTAATATAACACCGGCAAGTGCATGGAGTGCTTTCATCTGCTTTTCCAGCATCTACCGTTTTGCTCCTTTTGGAACCTGGGTGCTATTTGCTTTCGGTCTGTCTTCTGGCATTGCTGCTGTACTCCTGACCCCTCTTCTTCCTCCCACCCCAGAGTCCCACGCAGGCAGGGGACCGGTGTTACTAGGATGGTCCTGAGTACACTATGCTCTTCCTGTGTCTGAAATGCCTTTCTCAGCCTGCTTCCTTCTCAGACCGCAAAGCCCTGCTCAGGTGTCCCTGCTCCCTTGATGAGTATTCCTCTGCCACCGCATGATGAAGAGTAATTCTTGCTCCGATTCTTCTGTACTGGGCATTACATCGCGGTGGCCTCTGCAGCCTGGGGCATCCTTGAAGGTGGAGTTGTGTCTTACACAGCTCAGCGCCCTCAGTGCCAGTAACCAGGGCTCGGTCCAGCAGGGGGCCAAGAGCACAGGCTCTAGAATCAGACAGCTGAAGTTCTGCATGCTTGCCCCACCTCCACACTCCCCCCCCAAAGCCTGCCTTTCCTCACCTGTAGCGCAGAACTAGCGGTACCTCCACCAGGGAGATGATGAAGATGTTATGAGGCAAAGCAGGTGGATCCCTTGACCTGGAGTCTGCCCATGACAACTTCCATGACTGCTAACTCCCCCGGAAGGGCGCTTATTGAAGAGCTGGGTCTCTGGTTAGGGTAGGGAGGGGCAGCAGAGATCAGCTTTCTGTAAACCACACTTATCACCACCCCTCTGCTTTTTGGAAATTTTATTATCAACCACATAGGTCCAATGCTTCTAGCTCCTTAAAGAGCTTTCATAGTCACAGATTTATAGGATGAGCAGAGCAGCTCTGGGACAGGAGGGAAAGTGGAGAACTGCCCATGTTACAAATGGGAAAATCATGGAGGTGAAACAACTTGCCCAAAGTCACAAAGGGAGCTCGGGGCAGAGTCAGGCCTGAGACTCTGTTCTCCTAACTGGGTTCCATGTTCCTCTCATTTGGTCCCTTTGCCTCTAGGAAACCTTGTAATTGGGACGTCCTGCTGCTAACTGCTTCCTTCTTAGGCCATGTTATCGGCTGAATTGTTGAAGTCCTAACCCCCAGTACCTCGGACTTTGACTGTATTAGGAGATTGGACCTTTAAATTGGTAATTAAGGTAAGAGGAAGTCATATGGGTGGGCTGTAATCCAATGTGACTGGTGTCCTTATAAGAAGAGGAGATTAGGACACAGACAGAGGGACGACCATGTGGGGATACAGCAAAAAGAGGTCCATCTGCAAGCCAAGGAGATAAGCCTGAGAAGAAACCAAACCTTCTAACACCTTGATCCTGGACTTCTAGACTCCAGAACTATAAGAAAACTAATTTCTGTTGTTTAAGCCACCCAGTCTTGTTATGGCAGCCTGAGCTGACTAATACAAGACATACGCTGGAATTGAAAGACAAAAAATAATAAATAAAAGAATGGGCTATCTGGGCACGGAGAATGATGGAAAAACTTTCCAATTCCATGGAAGAGCCACAAGCCATCATTTGGACTCATCACTGCTAGGACTTTCTGAGGTTGTTTCAAAGCTGAATGCTCTGGAGGATCTGGCAGTGCTGAGGTTTGGGGAGGACACTCTGGGTTTTTTCTGAATCGACAGTGGTTAGAAGAGGCAAAGTGGACATAATTCAGTGGAGCAATCTGGGCCCTGTCATGGAAGTCGGGCCAGGTAAAAGGACGGGGGTGTACTGGGCCTCAGAATGAGTTCTGTTGGGAAGTTTGCATGGGGGGACACTGGTTAATTTCAGATACCCCTAAGTTTGAAATCAGACACTGGCAAGTTACTTAACCTCTTCGAGGCTCAGTTTCCTCATCTTTAGAATATGGACAATGCGTTCTCTCCTAAGACAGAAATAGATGTCATGTCTGGAGTAGGGAAGAGGTTTTGTAAGCGGTGGTGCAGTTATTACCATCACTTCATTTGCTAACAATTCCTCTGGTGGTGCCCCTGCATTCCTAGGACACGGAGCAGGAGTTCTGGGGCTAAAGGTGGAGAAGCAGCCCCAGAGGCTGGTGGAAACAGGTGGGTGGGAGCCAAGGAAGGCATAAGGGAGGGAGAGAGAAGACCCAGCCCCCCACTAGTTACAGGGCTGGAAGGGGTCAGATGCTGGCTCAGGAAGTGAGGGTGTCACAGCTCAGAGTTTCCACAGGTCATGCTCACGTTCCTTCCCCTTCCCATTGCCTATTTCTCCGTACCGCTTCCTCCTGGATGGGGAGCAGAAAAGACGTGCTATGGCTCCATGGCTTCCACTCAGCAGAATCCCATCATCAAGTCAACCCAGGGTCAATCAGTCACTAGTAATGAGCCCCATGGCATGCCCTGAGTTCTCTTTGTGACTTTGGGCAGGTCATTTTACCTCTTTGATTTTCCCATTTGTAAAATGGACATAATCCCACCTTCCCCTCCTGTCCCAGAGCTGCTCTGCTCAACAAATCTATGACTGTGAAAACTCTTTGAGGAGCTAAAAGCATTGGACCAATGTGGTTGACAGTAAAATTTTCACTGAAAGGAGAAGGGGCAGTGATAAGTGTAGTTTATAGAAAACTGGTCTCTGCTGCCCCTCCCTACCCTAACCATCTCTTCAATGAGCTCCTTTCCGGGGGAGTTAGCAGTCATGGGAGTTGCCGTGGGCAGACTCTAGGTCAAGGGATCTGCCTACTTTGCCTCATGACATCTTCATCATTTCCTTGCTGGAACTCTGTGATACAGGTGGGGAAAAGCAGGCTTCGGCGGGGGGGTGGTGGTGGAGGTGGTGTGAGCATGCCTAGCGCTAGACATTGAGGAGTGGAAGGAGGGAGAAGCCTTGGTCCCTCCCGTTACCCCAGAAAGGTGGGTGAGATGCCCAGACAAGACACAATTCAGTGAAGTAGTGGGTGTGAACCAGCCAACACATAGTAAATGCCGGGTTCATGTAAGCAGCACATAGTAAATGCTGGGTTCATGTAAGCAGCACATAGTAAATGCTGGGTTCATGTGAGCCGCAAGTTAGAGCACAGTGATTGCTGGAACGCATGGGCAGCAGCCTCCTGTGTCTCAGAGAGAGCACTGCCTTTGGGGTCCTCAGCTGCCACCTGGGTGCTAAGTGGAAGGAAGCTCCTATAGCCTCGATTTGCTGGTACCAAAAATGGGTGCCTTCAGGGTTTCCCTTCTGGACTGGGAAGCGCTCCCAGTGGGGGTGCTCTTCCCCTTCGGGGCTGGAGAATTCCTCTGGGAGGAGCACTGTCCCCAGCAGGGGAAGGCTCAGCTCTGCAGCTCACCCCCGAAGAGTGAGGCCGGGGCATTTAGGGCGAGGACGGCACTGCCAGCACGAGGGGGCAAGCGCAGGAATCCTGCAGCTCATCTCACCTTCCCTCCTGAGAAAATGAATCGGTGAGAAAACACACAAGTCTGCTGTTTGAAGTTAACACCAACTTTAGAGGGAGTAAAAACACAACTGTAATGGGGGTCATTAATTATAGTTCTGATCCAGTCAGGAGCAGAGCAAAGCTGAGCACGGGTCATCTCCGTGTGGTTCTCTCTCCTGTTGTCCTGCAGAGCAGCAGGTCCCCAACCTTTTTGGCACCAGGGACCGTTTTCGTGGTATTCCAAGGACTGGGTGGGGGGAATGGTTTGGGAATGATTCAAGAGCATTACATAATTGTGCACTTTATTTCTATTATTATTGCATCAACCCCACCTCAAATCATCAGGCATTAGATCCCGGTGGTTGGGGACCCGTGCTGCAGAGGACACTTCTCACACACCCCTCAGAAGTGCTTAGGTGTGACTATAATGCTGATTTTCATGGGGGCGCACCAGCCTTCAGTGCAGGTTTTGCAGCCGGAGGATGCCTCTCCCCACTGCACGAGCTTGTCAATGCATCCTTAACAGGATGAATCTATTAGCTGTGCAGGGCTGGCATGTATGAGGAGGCAAGCCTGGGTGACCCCTCTTAACTTCAAAGCCACCAAAACACAGTGGATGGATGTGAGGGGCAGAATGTTGGGTCCACAACAGAAACCAAGTGGGAAGGAGTGGCCGTTACTGCTAATGGGATCACGTTAGCTGAATCATGGGCTCCTGATTCACAATACAACTATTTTATTAGATAATAAAGAATGCTTTTACTCCCAAGAAATGGATTCCTAGGAAATTCCCATGAAGAGCCCTCTTGAGCATGCTGCCCTGTACCACATTATCTCCCCAGTGGGATGGAAACATGAATTAACGGTGCAGGGAGAGCGTGGACCACTCGGGATAATGGGGGGACAGTGTCTGTCTGAAGGGTGGCAGAGCAGTGGGCACAGCATGCTCTTCAGAGGGCCCCAGAGGGACAGGGAAACACACACCAGTCACTTTGGTCTCCTAGTGCAGGGGTCCACGCACTTTTTCTGCAACAGGCCAGATGTTTTAGCCTTGGCGGCCCATCGGTCTGTCGCATATTCTTTTTATTTTTTAATGATGACCACAGTAAGTTTACTGAACATCCATCATCTTATATGGATACAAAATTAAAGAAACAGAAAAAAATTTTTTTCTCCTTGTGATGAGAACTCTTAGATTTCCTCTCTTAACAACTTTCATATGTAACATACAGGAGTGTTAATATATTTATCACGTTGTGCATGACATCCCTAGTACTTATTTTTATCTTATAACTGGAAGTTTGTACCTTTTGACCAACTTCATCCTATTCCCTCTCCCCTCACCCCCTGCCTCTGGTAGCCACAAATCTGATCTCTTTTTCTTATGAGTTTGTTTGCCTTTGAAGAGTAATTGACCTACAACCCTTGTTCCTATGTTAGTTCCTGTAACACAACATAGTGATTCGATATTCCTTGTTGTTGATTACTGTTGCTGCTGCTGCCTTTTCTTCTCCTCTTTTTCTTCTTCATCCTCTTCCTCTTTCTCTTCTTTTACAACTCTTAAAAAATGCAAATACCATTCTTAGCTTATGGGCTGTACAAAATCAGGCCACGGGCTGGGTATGGCCAGTGGGAGGTAGTTTGCCCGTCCTTGTCGTAGAGGTTGGAGAGCCAGTCGGTTCATGAGCCTCACAGATGGGGGACATGGTACCGAAGGGACCCTGGGTGGAAGTCAGTCGCTCAGGCAGTGCATTGCTGAGTGCCTTCTGTATGCCAGGCACTGTTGTAGGACATGTGGGATATGCCAGTGGGCAAAGTAAACAAGGACCCCTGCCCTTGTGCAGTCACATTGCAGTGGGGAGAGAGAGACAATGAAAAAACATAATAAGTAAGTAGGAGGGTGATAAGTGCTAAGAAATAAATATAAATAGAACAGTAGGAACTGCTGGAGGAAGGTGGTAGGGGAAGAGAGATTAGATTTTTGTTTCAAAATCTAGCTTGACCAATTCTTGGCTGTGTGACTTTGGGTCATTTTGTTAACCTCTCTGAGTCTCACCTGTCTTTTCTATAAAATGAGGATAGTCTTTAAGGGCAGTTGCGAGAATTAGATGAGCCTATGAGCCTATGAAGCACAGGGCCACAGCAGGAGACATTCAACCAAAAGTTCCAGATATTGTCATCATCATATTATAAGCAGTATTGGCAGTCACAGGGGTGGTGGTATTACTAGTACCTACAACACCTGAGGTAAGCTTCCAGATCATCCACCCATTTATGTCAAGGCTGCCAAAACAATCACGGTTATGGACCCTCCGAGAGAGGTGAGCTCCCTTAAGGTCACACAGTGGGTCTTAGAGCACCTTCTACTCCTAACCTAGGGCACATTAAACCACTTCACTCTTACACTAATGACTTCTCTTTAGCGTTATCCCCTACCAAGAAGGACCCCTGGAAGGCATACACCCCAATGCCTTCACCTGAGTGCTAATCCTGGCCCTGACATATACCAGATAATAGGACCTTGGGCAAGTAACTTAATTTCTCTGTGCTTCAGTTTCTTCATCTGTTAAAGGGGGATAATAATAAAACTAATAGCATGTGATTAGCATGAGGTTTAAGTGTGTTGATATTTGTAACACACTTAAAGCCGTGCCTAGAGGGTGGTAAGTGCATTATAAGTGTTTGTTAAGTGTTATAGAGAAAATAAATAAGGGAGATACCAGGAGTGAGTAGTCAGTGAGGGCTTCTCTAAGGAAATGGCACTTGAGCTGAAAATTGAAGGCTAAGATACCAACTGTGAAAAGACAGAGGGTATAACATCCCAGGCAGAAGGAACAGCACATGAAAAGACCCTAGGTAAAAATTTGTTCAGGGTATTGAAAAATAAGCCTGTTCATATTTGGGGATGGCTGGACAATGAGATGGAGAGGAAAGCCAGGGTCAAATCAGGGAGAGCCTCATTACAGCTAATCTTTATTAATATTACCATACGGAGCTGTCAGGGTTGTAAGCAGACTGCTACAGAGGAGTTGAACCGCTATATACAGTGATGAAAGTAGGGAGATCAGATGCTCTCTACTGCAGTAGCCCAGGCAAGGGGTGCTAGTGACTTGCACTATGGTAAAAGTAGTAGGAGATGGTAAGAAAGGGATGAATTTGTGGAAATTTTTGAGGGTAGAGCCACAGGCCTTACTGATGAATGAGATGTGCAGGCAGCATGAAAAAAGGATGACTCCCCAGTGTTTGGTCTGATCAATTGAGTGGATAGAGGTGCCAATAACTGGTTGGGGAAGACTGGGCAAGGAACAGGTTTGGGAGAGGCAATCAGGAGTCTAGTTCTGAGCATGTTGAGATGCCCATGAGACAACCAAGTGGAGATGCTGGCAGAGTTGGCAATTGAATATTCAGGTGTGAAGTCAGGGGAAAACTCAGGCCTGGGGATGAAATGGTGGCATCATCAGCATACAGAAGGAGGTAAAGTTTCCTGCAGGATGAAAACATGTGGGAAGTGAGTGCACATAGAGAGGACGGCCAAGGGCCAATGACCAAGCCCTTGGCCAACACTGAGGCCAGGAGAGGGGACTCAACCAAGGAGACGGGGGACAGCAGCCACGAGGTAGGAGGAAGCCCGAGAGACTGTGGTGACGCATAGGCCTAGAGGACACAGTGATTCAGTGTGACCTTCTCTGAGGCTGAATAAGGTGAGGCCCGAGAACTGACTATTAGATTTAGCAGGACAGAGGTGACTTGTGACCATGGAGGAGTGGCTTCATTGGAGCAGTGGGGACAGAGCCCAACTGGAGTGGGTTGAGGGATGATGAGGGGGGAGAAGTGAGAACCATGAGTGTTGTCAACTCTTTTGAGAAAGGTTGCATGAACAGGCACATGGAAATGGGGCAGAGACTGAAGGGGGGAGTGGAATTGTAGGGTGGGGAATGTTTTCAGAGAGTCGATGTCAAGGCATGTTTATGGTGAGAATGAAGTTGACTGTTTGGGAGACAGAGGGCCTGAGTGGGCAAGAGGGACATGTCTAAGGTCTACAGAGAGGGCTTGACCTTAGGAGCAGGGAAGTTTCTACTGCGATAGGAGGGAAAGCAGAGTATGTGAGAACAGATGCCAGTAAGCCAGAGAATTTGGCAGTGGGAATATGAGGTAGTTCCTTGATTTCATCTGTTTTCTTTATGAAATATGAGGCAGAGTTAATGGCTGAGAGTTAGGAGGGGGAGAGAGAGTGTTGGAGCTTTAAGTAGAGAAGGGAAGGTGTGAAATAATCAGATGGGGAGTGAGACAGTGAATTTCCTGCGGAAAATGTTGTAGCACTGTCCACGGTGCTGACCACTTACTGGAAATTTGAACTCACGCATAGGCTGAGCTAGAACTGTTTACTTGATCTTCTCTAAACACATTTACACGGTGCAGAATCTGAGAAGGGGGGTACTTGGGTTAAACTGGGATTGGAGTAAGGGAGGAGAGAAAGAAGGAGAGAGAGCCAAGGCAGTTAGGCAGGTTTGTGAGAGAGGGATTAAACTGCTGGACAGTGGCCTCTAAGAAGAATAAGGGTGGAAATAAAGACACTGGGACATGGTTGACAGCAACAAAGTGGCAGCATCAGTGGGGTCAATGCAGGGCCCTGTGGGGGGGTGTCAAAGAATTGTTAGTGCATTTATGCCAGAGTGAATGAGCAGGAGGGATGGGAGGTGATGGTCAGTAATGGGTGCTAAATAGAAATTTTGTAGTTGGTTCAGTGATTGGTGATGATGTCTGACCTTAGGACTGGGTGCCTGAGGTGGGAGGAGGAAAAAGATTGGGTCAAGGAGGTCAAGGAACTCAGAGGTCATGACTATGGACAGACCATTGCCATTGATGTTCAAGTCCCCCCACATGAAGACAGGGAGGCAGGTCTGAAGTCATTGGTGAATGGCAGGGCACAGGGTGACTGGGAATTTGGCAGATGATAGCAGTGGGATGATATGCTTCAAAAGAACTGACAGTTTTGAACGAGGAAGGCAGCGACAGGGTTTGGAAGTGGCAGTGAGGATCTAAAAGGCACATTCCCACTTCTCTGAGCTGCAAAAAATTAACCTCTACCACTAGAAAGTCCTGCTTGAGTGCCCTAGGGACTTCTGGGTTTCCATTAGAATAAGAAGGTAAAGGAACTATCCAAAGCTCAGCCCTGGGTGAGGGATTGAGGTGAGTTTGCTTTCGATATTCTCTGAGTTTCACAAGGACTGGCAGACAGATGGGTTAGAGAATCAGGAAGGGATAGTAGGTGACATAAGAGGAGGAACAGGCTAGTATGGTCTCTCCATCACTTGCTTCTCCTTCCAATCCTTTTGCAATTTTTTTTATTACCTGACCTTTAAGACTTGAGGGTCATCCTTTCCAACTTCATTCATTCATGCACTGTTGCCTGCTCTCATTTAAATGACGAGGGCCTCAGCTGTGCTGGGGACACAGAAATGGTCATATTTGGATCCTGCCCAAAGTAGTGAATCCCTGACATTTTGTGCAGATACACAAGTAGGCTGGCATTTGTCAGGAGGTGCAAGTGCTATTTTCCTGGCAATGGTTAAAATAATGCAATTAGCAGATTGTTGAATTCAAAAAATTCAGAGCAGGTTCAAGGTTATCATGATAGTGTCACTCTTCTTCAATTGCATACTAGGATGCATTCTTGAGTGGGGGAAATCGGGGTGATGTTAGGGTCAGCGGGCTGGGATATATGGGAGGGCCCCTCAGTATTATCTCAAACCCGGAAGGCAGTAATAATCTGGGGAAACCTGCCAGGGTTCAGATCCCAGGTCCAGGACTTATTAGTCACTTGACCTGGTCCAAATTGCTTAACCTCTCTAAGCCTCTGCTTCCTCATCTGTAACATGGGAATAGTAACACTCCTGATGATAGAACTGTCATGAGAATTAAGTAAGGTGCAATGCCTATAAAACTCTTACAATGGGGTTAGTCCTGTACATAGGAAGGTTTCAAAACACAGTAGGTTTAATTATTGTTGGTAACATGCTGCAGTTCTGGATCAAGTGCATCACCATGGGAAAGATGTTGAAAACCACTGGTGTGATGGCAGGGACGGTGCACAAACAGGTGACCATAATGCAGATGGCTGAGTGGAATGACAGTGCTGAGGGCAGGGGTCTATGGAAGTAGGATGAGTGGGCTGTCAGGAATCATGGCTCTCAGATCCCGCCTGAGTCTAATTTCCTAGTCAAGGGTTACAGCTGTAGAAAATAAACTTATGGTTACCAGGGGGTGGTGGGGGGAGGGATAAATTGGAAGATTGGGATTGACATATACATATTACTATAGGTAACTAATAAGGACCTGCTGTGTAGCACAGGGAACTCTACTCAATACTCTGTAATGGCCTGTATGGGAAAAGAATCCAAAAAAGAATGGATACATATATATGTATAACTGATTCACTTTGCTGTACAGCTGAAACTAACACAACATTGTAAATCAACTCTACTCCAATAAAATTAAAATATTAAAAAAAAAGCAGTGATTTCCCTGACCCTTACGAATGGAAACAGCCAGGCTAATATCAAGGGCTTGAGAAGACTGGGGGAGATGAGAATAAGACTGACTATTGGGCTATTGTGAGCATTAAATGAGTCAATATTGATAAAGCAGTTAGGACAGTGCCAGGCACAGAGTAAGGGCTATCTAAGTCTTTCTGTTTTTATTTTTCTCTTTTGTCGTTTATAAGAGTTTAGAATTTTCGAGCTTCATCCCAGATCCTGGGAATACCACACTGACTTGTAAATCCAAGTGCCATCCCCATTTTAATAATAATAATAATAATAATAACAACAACAACAACACAGTAATAATAGTAAAACATTTAGAATTGACTGTGTCTCAGAATTAGGAAGCAAGTACTCACATTGCAGTAGGATATTTGCTTTAATAAATAACGGATACATTGCAGGGATTCTTGACCTGTGGTTTATGGACTGCCTGAAAATTTATGCAAACATTTGCAAAAACATACATTTGTATGTTTTTCTAGGTTGAAGGTCTATAGATCATCAGATTTTTTAAAGAGATCCATGTCCCCAAAATAGATTAGGAAACATTGAGCTCTCCCAATTAAAATAGAATTTCATTAGCAAAAAAAAAAAAAATCAATTTAAATAAATTTGCCACTAGTCCAACTCTTAAGTGAGTGAGGAGATATCCAATCAGGTAATTCCCCCCCACTGTGGGCCTGACTCTGCTCTGTGGTTGATACCATAGGTAATGAAACAACGCATTAAATATGGTTTCTGTTCTCGAAGATGGCGTCAGACAGCATCCTGGCAGGAAACAGATGGCACATTCAAATTAGATAGTTTGAAGAAAGGCTAGTAAAGGGGTTATCTACAAAAGTGTGGGCAGGATGTTGTGAATGACAAGAGATAGTGTGGTACCCTGGTCTAGACATGGTGGAACACGTGACAACAAACGATCCCCACCACCGCCCCCGCCCCTGGCTTGAGGCGGGACTCATTACGGAACCTGAAAATAAAGCTGGGAAGGGAGTGTCTCCTAAAAGCTGTGACTTTCCTTTCAGTGGAGGAACTAGGCCACATTGTCGGAAGCTAAGGGGAGATTGCTGGGGCAGTAAATACCCCAACCTCTCGCCTCCCTTCCTCAATCCCTGCAGCAGCCCCTGTTTCTGAACCCAACCACAAGTGGGCGGTCACGGGAGCTCACTGATATGGTCCATTGTCTCCCGGGGCACACAGCTGGTCTGAGAAGAGAAGGTCCATCTGGAGGGGAAGTGGAAGATGTCCAGCCCAGGGACCTTGTCAGGAAAAGGGGATGGGCTGAGTGGATCATGTGAGATTAACACATGAGATAATCAGAAATGCAGACACAATGCATAATTAAATTCTCAGCAGGAAGAGTAGATAGTGTTTCCACAGTTAGGGTTAGAACATGAAGTCATCACATTTTAGGAAATGTGAATCTTATATCTAAAAACTTGTGATCCTAGAAACTGAGTGGCCATGTCAGTTTCCCCTGACAGCAGCAAAGAGTTGATCCCAATTTCAGTGTTTAGTAAGTGTTTGTCAAATTGAATTGATTCCTATCACTTAAAAAAAACTTTTCTTTTGAACTAATTACAGATTTTTAAGAAGTAAAACTAGCACAGAGAGATCCCCCAGCCTCCCCTGTGGTGACAATATGTTATCAAAACCAGATCCCTACCACTGTGTAAGATATAAGGGTCACATTTGGTGAGAGTGTTTATTCAGATGCACCCACTTTGCAGACCAAAGGCTGGTAAACACCTCTCCTGGCCACTCCCTTGGCAGCCCTGTGAGGCTCTTGGAAGAATTTGTGATGCCAGCATATAGTTTCCAACCCCTTAACAAGCTGTGTGTCCTTGCTCAAATGTCTTAACTTCTTTGAACTCTGGTTTCCTCATTTGAAAAATTGGGAAAATGACATCTTCCTCATGAAGTTGTCATGAGAATAAAGATAGTCAAAGCATGAAGAATGTCTGATATAGCCCATAGCTACCGTTGTCTGCATCTCTGCAGAATAACTACTAGCAAGGGCTCCTGGAGTCAGTGGACCTGAGTTCCAACCCAGGTTTTTTTCCCTAATTAGCTCTGACTTGGGATGGTTAGTTAATTCTTCTTCATCTTAGTTTTCCCATTCTTTAAAAGAGGATTATACCTACCTCATAGGGAAGTGGTGAAGATTCAAGGAGATGAGGCACGTGTAGTGTGTGGTACACAATAAATGCTCAATAATCTATGCTCTCATTATTGGATGGTAGGGAAAGACCACACCTTCCTTCTCTGTCTGCAGCATCTGGCAAGCACTGGCTCAGACAAGGTGCTCAGTCAATTGTTGACAAGCAGAGGGTATATGAATGACTGGGTCTTGAGCAGGTTGGCATTCTGGAACCCCTAATCGGGCACCACATCAGCTGAGCCTGGTGTGTTGAAGCTCGGCACCGTTCTGAGCCCTTCGTCTTGCAGCCCTATTCATCACTTCTGACTTGTGCACACCAGCACAGCAAGTGATGCATCGCTCAGCCCCTTATCACGCCTAGGAAGCCCGCCCTCATGTAAATGCAACCCAGACCCCATTCATCAAGGGGACGCCGTGTTCTCCTGGTAAACTCAGCTGCCTAATGTACAGTGAACACAAGTTCCCCAGCATACTGAGCGAGGCACCTGGTGGGACAGATGCCAGGTTTGGCCTGCTGACATTCAGGAGATAAAAGTCCTGTGTAGCATAATGTGATCGTCTCTAGCACAGGTTTCCAGACGAGGGCTAGGGCGGGGACTTCACAGCCAGAGAGACACAGTCAGCTCCCATGCACCCCTCAGGATGTGCACTTGGGAATGTCACACAAGCCCTGTGAGTCTCCGTTGCCATCTTTGCCTCTCGGGAGTAGCAATAACAGACTCCAGAGTGCTGGGGAGAAGCACAGCGTTCCGTGGGCCTCTGCACTTGCACTCTATACAGCCACTGTGGGGCTCGCCGTGTAAGGAGCACCCCCACTGCATTTTTTAGGGAGACATTGAGGGAAGCTCCACTGATGCTCCGAGGAAGTATTAGATGCATGTGCCACGAAACCCTCACTGAAGTCCTTCCGAGAATCAGAGATCAAGTCCTTAGGGAAGGTTGCCCGGGGGTATAATGAAGGGACGCCATGTTTTTCCTCATTCATTCCTTCAACAAACATTCACAATTACAAACTATATGCCACATGGCAGGGCGGGGTGGTGGGGTCACAAAAAAAATAGCCCCTGCTCTTAGGGGCTCACTTTCTAACAGTAAAGAAACAAACATGAAACAAGTGTGGGGTTAAGTGCTGTGACAGAGGGAAGCGCAGGGGCTGGGAGGAGGGGTCCTGAACCAGCCTGCAGGAGGTGGAGCTGGCGATGCTTTTCTAAATGCCGATTTTATATTTTGTATCTTTTTTTTTTTTTAACATCTTTATTGGAGTATAATTGCTTTACAATGGTGTGTTAGTTTCTGCTTTATAACAAAGTGAATCAGTTATACATATACATATGTTCCCATATCTCTTCCCTCTTGCATCTCCCTCCCTCCCACCCCTCTAGGTGGTCACAAAGCACAGAGCTGATCTCCCTGTGCTATGAGGTTGCTTCCCACTAGCTATCTATTTTACGTTTGGTAGTGTATTTTGTATCTTTGATTTCAAGAAGTTTTGACATTTGCAATTTTTTAGCCCGATTCCAAGCAATGTTTGGATCCTGTGTTTAACTGTTTTCAGCACTGACAGTCCTTTTATACCGTATGCCTGAGCTCTTAATTTTACTTCCCATTGATTTGATTGGACTGAGTTCATTCCCACAGACGTACTTCGATACCGTCTCCCTCAAGAAGCGCACATCGGGGCAGGCTTTCTGAACCTTTATGGACCAAAGGTAATCTTTCCACTTCCTTCATACATGAAGGACAACGTGACTCCTGTTCCTCTGTTGGGTCTCAACAACTTTGTCCCTCACAACTTGATAGATCTGGGACTGGCAGTTAGTGAATCAAACGAGAAGTCTCAGGAAACCTGACACTATTTCTTTGGCAGCAAACGTTTTTCATAATTTTTTGCTCAGGTATTTCTTAGACCATATTTTGTCCTTTCAAATCCAAATTTTCTCAGGTTACTAAGAGTGAGTTTCTTGGAGGAATTTTTTCTTTGTAATACAATGATCTTCTTAGGTCATTTTTTGGCTCAGGAAATGTTCTCTTTTTGTACATCTTTATTTGTTGCTTCTATAGTGTATACTATACCGGTGTTTTCTTAGGGAATACAAGTTATGTATGTGTTTGATGATTGTAGTCATCTGTATTTATCGTTTTCTCTGTCTTGACTTTTACCTTTTTGTCCTTTCTTTCTGTATTCTAAGAGAGGTTGTCAAGTTTGTGGTTCACATCCAGAATATCCACAGTCCCTTAGAGGCAACAGGCAGACCTGGCTCCTTCTGGCAATTTTTAGCCCAATGTTAACTATTTCTGGTGTTGTCTTTAATTCTGCTTCTGCTTGAAGATGGTAGAGGTGTGAGATGGGGGATAGGGGCAAGTGATGGCTGGATGGTGAGAGGTTTTGTGTCCTGTTGATGATGGGGAGTCATTCAAGGCTTTTGTGCAGGGTGTGGCCCAGGTGGTTTTGTGTTTTGGGAAGCTCACTCTGACATTTGTGTAGAGGAGGACGGACTGGAAGGAAAAAGACAGAAGTAAGAACATAGCACAGGGAGGGCCCTAAACTTGCCCTACAGTTGACCAGTGTTTTGTCTGAACCGGCTGGCAGATGGAAATTAATGTAGACACAGGCAGCAACGTTTAAAACATTGAAGACTAAATAGATCATTGTGGCTATAGTTGTGTGTGATTTAAAAGCAGGTGATACAACACCCCCAAAGTGATAAGCTTCTCTCAGAGATGAATTGAGATTCAGTCTGGCAATTACATTAAGGTTTCTGATACATAGCTCACATGGAGAGCTGCAATTATGATGCATATCGCTATTCTGCATGGCGGGCTCACATAACACATCACGTTGGTTGAAGTTTAACAGGAGGAAAGAATGTAAAAGATGTCTCACTTTAAGGGGAAATGTCTTCCTCTGACTTCTATGATTTTTACTGGTAGCACTTAAAGAATTCTTTTTTCTGTGTTTGAAGGTGAATAATAAATAGACCCATATGTCCCTTCCTTCTTAGTTTTTCAAGCTAATACAGGTAACCTCAGTTAGAATGCATAAATCTAAAAATACTGTGTAAACCAACTTCACCTCCCCATGCAGGAAAAGAAGAGAAAATAATTCCCCTGTACTGTGAAATGTAGAGGAGAGGAGGCATGGGGTAGGAAAAATGCCTGGACCCTGGGCTTTGGTAGACCCAATTTCCAGTCCCAGCTCTATCACTCTCTAGCTGTGAGAAGTTGTTTAGGGTGTCTGAAACTCAGTTTTCTGGCCAGATATTGAGCACAGTAGGGTGTCTTGAGGATTGAACGAGATGACATGTGAAAGTATAGTGCAAAACAGGTGCTCCAGTGAAGTGAGCTCTTTTAAAATATTTTTGTATTTCTTAAAGTTGAAATACATGATTAATAGCAGAGGGCATCTCAAACAGTTCTTACGAGAGCAGCTCAACTCAATAGCTAGAAAATGATTAGTCCCTTGTAATTGCATCTGTGTCCCTGTGGGGATAGCAAAACCCCTTAGGCCTTCCCAGGGAAGTCCCATTTCGAAGATACTGTATTGAAAGGAATGTTCAATGTCTTTGGAAAATGATAGATTTTTGTCATCATTTTAAAGGATGTTAAAATGGAGATGAGGTACATTCTTAAGATGTTTGCTTAATGGAGCAGCCTCTATCTGTTGACCTGGAAATCACACAGAGGTCTAATTCTTCGGTGGAATCAAAGACAAGGTCTTGATCCATGCCTAAGCCACTGTGTTTATAGCCAAGGTATTTCCAAGAGTGACCTGGGGGCAACTGACACTTGGTACATCAATAACTAGGGACTGGGTAGAAGCATGGCCAAGATTACATTTTGAAAGGCCCAGATCACTCCCACAGCGTCTGAAGGTTGACTCCTGGAGAGGGGCAAAGGTGGGGCAGCCAGGAGCCCACCTTCATTGCCAGGTTCGAGAACATGAACAGATGTTACTGGGAGGCCAACCATATTACACTCTACTGGAAAAACTTGGGAGGCAGGAATCCAGGTACGCCATGCAGGGCATTCAGTGCCGCATAAAAAACCTGGGGTATTCTCCCTGGAAATGCGGGAATAGTATCCTTCCCTACTAGAATAGCCACAGCCCACCATGGAGGCAATAGGACACTTCTGGCTGCAATTTGGACCTCAGGAGGTCAGAGCTTTGATGGGATATCCCCCTACCCATGTCCCTTGGGTAACTGACTGCAGTTAGGGTAGAAAGAGCAACTGACTTGAAATTAAAGCTCTCACCTAGCTCGGAACCACCCCTCATCATTTACCTGTGATATAGCTTTACTGACTTTGAATCTCAGTTTCCTCAATTTAGCACAGAAGATGCCTTTATTTTTCCCTTTTGCTTGCATGCATGTCCTCTGAGCTGGGTGTTCCTCTTCTGGATGTAGAAGAAGTCATTCCACTAGAGTCGCACAGCTCTCACAGCCCGAGTCTGTCTGTCTCCTGTTTGGATGGCTCTCTGCTCTCTGGCCAACATCAGACAGGAAGGCTCTTCTCCATGAGTCAGGACAGTCCCAGCCCCACCCCCAGACAACTGACTCCTTGGGAAAAGCAACCGTGCACGGGGCTCGTAAGACCATCCAAAAAGTCGGGACTCAAGACATTCCCCTTAAAATAATGTTTTCATAGAAATGTGGACTGTGCTAAAACTGAGAAAGCTTAGGTATTTCATCAGGTCTCTTTGGGCAGAGGGAGTTATCACTTGAGCATCAGTTTAGGAGAAGATAGTTTGACACTTGCTGAACATCGTCTTTACGGATTTCTCCCAATGCAGCACACAGACCACCAGACAACACACTGTGCGATGCAGATTATCACTGCTGAGCTGGGCTGGGGCAAGGAAGGGAGGGGGAGGGAACAGCTGTTACTTAGTGCCCAAAATGCATGCTCTGTCATTCCACTAATCCATCAGGGAACATCATATTCGTCAAAAGCTCTAAAATATATAAATACATTCAGCAAACCCCTAGATGATGGCTTGTGAAGAGTTTCCCAACTGGGTTGCAAAGAATAGGTTGGAAGGTGCATGTAAGAACATTTTAGAATGGAGAACACGTGGAATTTCTTGCCCCAGGGTGTGATCACTTTGCAAACAAGAATGGGTTCAAGAAAGGTTTAGACAGCATTTCCAAGAGGGTATTCCTCATAATAACAACAGTCCGAGGTGATGCTTTTAAAAAGATATATTGGGGATATACCGGGTATCATGGGCATCCTTTGGAGTTATACAATTCCTATTTACATATAAAAGTCTCTGAGATCTGTAGTAAAGATACCTGTTTAATTTTGTTTCATTCCGAGTTTCCCAAACTTATTGATTCTGAAAACTTTTTGATGTCCCTAATCACACTCCCTCCCTCTTTGGGGGCACACACTTGGGAAGCCCTGGAGAGTTTCCATCACAGTTTTCCCCCGTGTCATCCTTGTGGCCATCCTCAGAGGTGGAATCTGGAGCTGAATGGAGAATGAGGTTGATCTGATGTGTTCTTTCTGATGTGTTTCTAGTTTCACATTCTCTAAACATAGATGAGTTTGGGTAGGAGAAATTCACGAGCACCTAAACTTCTAGGAACATCAAAGAAAATCATCTGAAGGGGGAAGATGAAAGCAGATATTACAGGGCCATGTGGGCAGCCCGTGGCACTGTCTTATCCTACCCTGAGAGCAGAACCATAGAGGAGCACCCATGATCACATGTGGAGCATTAATAAGATTTGGCTCTTTGACAAATGGACATGTTAATCTGGTAGAGCATATGTCGCTTTTTTTTTTGATAGCTGAAGTCAGTTTATAAAAGAAATGTGTTGTGTGAGTCTCTTCCTGTCCGGAGCCCCTCCATTTTAGGAATCTGGCTTAAACCCTAATCTCTAAAATCATATAACCCCAAACCAAGTCATATTTCTGCTCTTTGCCTTGAGAACCCTGTGAATGCAGGCGTACGCTTGGGAGATTTACATCTCTATCTTAGAACATTAATATGGGTAAGTCATTGCTTATCTTGGTCTTAAGAAGATTCAAAGGTTTTAGATCCAGGAAGACAGAGTAAGGGTCGCTGTCATTCTTAATGAGCAGTTTCTTCAGAGCTTATCAAATAGAGTGAGGCTGATTATGCCTATCAGCCAAGCTTCCCTGAAATGATTTGGGTGGATAATAGTGCTCTAGTAATTAAAAATATATATCACTCTTCGTCATCAAGCCCCAATAGGATCTTGGATTCCTACCGAAAATAGACAGATCTCCCCCTTGAGTCTTGCTGTGTTTGTAGCTGGCACTAAAGGGATATTGTGGGAAGAGGACGGACTTTGGAATTAGGCAGAATTAGTGCCACAATTTAATAGCTGTGTCTTAACGAAAGTTACTTAGCCTTTCTGAACTTCAAGATCCACAACTGTAAAATGGAACAATGGTGCTTATCTCAAGGGAATTATATGAACTAAGTAAGATGACAATTAGTACCTTGCTTTGTCAGTGAGAGGCATGAGACTCAATACATAATTGTTATTTTTGTTGCTATTGTTATTATTATTTGGTCCAAAGGCAAAAAACACAGGTTTTGGGGGTGAAAGCGACTTGAGCTGGACTTGTGACTCTATTGTTTAACCAGCTGTGTGACTTTGGGAAAATCACTTTGCCTCTCTGAGCTTTAGTTTGTGCATCTGTAAAACATGGTGACTCTTAACTGCCCTGCAGGCTTGTTGGGAGAACTGGATGGGAAAACTTAGGGAAACCCATGAGCACAGTGCTGGCAGGGAGCAGGGGGTTGACGAATGACTGCTCTTCTTACTCTGCACTTGGAGGAGGAGGAGTTGTGGGTGGATAGAGTCAGGGTAGCTGGGTTTACTGTCAGATATGGACTGTGGAGATTGAGTAGCAGAATACATGTCAGGTCACTGTAGAGATAGCTGAAGTCAGTTTATAAATGATATGGCTATAAAAATGTAGGACTGTTTGATACTCTATCATAATAATCATAACCTGCTACCTCTAGATTATATTGGAGGTTGAAGATGCATTTATTCAACAAATGCTTATTGAGAACCAACAATGTGCAGGGATTTGGGCTAGGTACTGGGAGTGCATTGATTTATTCTGAAGAAGGAATCATTGATGAGGGCTAGCTCTCTAATCAGGGGCAAGGGGAGATTCATCTTCCTCCGGTCCTAGCCTCAATAGGGCTCAGGAACCCAGTGATATGAAATCACTTAGGCAAGAGCTGGGGTCCTTTGCAGATATCAAATTACTGACATCCCAAACATAGTATACTTGTTCTTTTTTCTGTTTCATTGTACATGCTGTTTCTCTGCTTGCCTAGAAAGTTACCACCATCCCCAGCCTCCCAACTTGCATTGCTCTTATACATCCTCCTGGACAAAGCTCAGGGGTCACCTCATCCATGAAGCCTTCTTGGACCACAGTCTAGGTCAGGTGTCCCTCCTCTGGAACCTGAATTCCCTCCCTGTGTTCCCTTCTGACTTCTTTAGCACCCACCTCTCCTTGTCCTCTGGCTGGGAACCTCTTCCTCCTAGACCATAAGCTCTTGATGGCAAAGACTGTACCTAACCCAGGGATTGTAATGTGTTAGGGGCAATACTGATATGATTTGAATGTGTGTGGCATAGCATACTTGCAAATCACAAAGAGATGTAATAATGGTAGCTGTTATTGCAACTACGGCAATATTTACATAAAGCTTTGTAGTTTCCAAAACACTGCCTCAGTCTTTCTTCACTGAGTTCTCACCCAGCACCATGAGACAGACAACTTCAGAGCATAATCTGCTTTCCTGTCCCCTGCCCTGCAAATGAGGAATCAAGGAAGGACTGACTGTGTGGGCTGTGCCATGTCAGGCCTAGAATTGCAATCCAGGTCTGTGTGGTTCCACATCCTTTTGTTGTCTCTATTGCCACTTTATTTGTTTGTTAATTTTCTTGCTTAACAGAAGTTCTTAGGAAAGGACACACACACAGGACATATGCACGTGGAAACGCAAAATCCAGTGACCAGTGCAGCGAATGATGGACTCTCCAATAAAGAGTCTCCTAGCCGGCAGCAGCTCTCCTTCCTCTAAATTACTTACCTTTGTCTAATTTCCTGAGACCTGACATCTCTCCACAGGGACCAGAGTCTAACATAATAATACAATAGGGTATGGGTTGTGAATATTGCAAACACCCAAAATGGCAGATAGCAGATTTCTTCCAAGACTCTGTGCTTGAAGGGAGGACAGAGTGCTATGTGACAAGGGACAGGGACAGATAGAAAAGGAAACCAGCTTTGCTGTCCCCACAGTGCTGCCTGGCAGGGTCCTTTGCTGTTAGACCACCTGTCTGGCCCTTGTCCAGCAAATGGGGACCCCATGCAGCCACTGGGCCAGTGCTTGGGGAGGAGCATCCTTCCTGGGTCAGACTCACCTGAGGTAGGTGCACTGTCCAGGTGCCCTGAGGCAGCACGGCTGGGGTGTGCTGAGATCAAGGGTGAGTGAACAGGAAGACATGGGAACCTCTGTCTGAACCTCAACGCTGAATGACAAATTCACCTTGTGGGGCATTGGAAGATATGTCAACACCTTCTCCTGGATCCTGGTGGGCCCTGGAAGCACATGAACACTTGCTCTGAATGGCTTTCTCCTTGAACCATTCAATCCCTGGACTACCCTCTCTTCTCACCCAGGTCAGTACAGCCATCCGAGGTCCTCTCTGCTCCTGGTTCATCCAGGACTTGTAGAAAAGGTAGAGGAATGTGCAAAACTAGAAAAATAGATTCGCCTCTTTCTGGTTCTGAGTTGCTTTGTTGTGATGGCTCCAAATCAAAGTCCATTTTGAGAGGCTGTGTTGGCATTTCTCATGTCTTCTCTCCCAGACATGGAAAGAGCACTAAGAACAAAAAAGATCCAGGTCCTACCCCAGCTCCATCATTTACTATCAGTATGATATCGGGCAAGTTAATTACTTTTCTGCACTTGGGTTTTCTCTTTATACAATATGAATCATCATGTCTTGTCTGGCAGCATGGTTGCTAAGGATTAAGGATGCACCCACATGGTAGGTGCTCAGTGTGTGGGCACTTTCTAGGTAGAAGCTGGAGAGAGCATGTCACGGTAGAGCAGACTCTTGGGAGGTAGAGGACCACGCCCAGGGGTCAAGTCTCAGCTCAGTTCTTTCTTTCCTTTTTTCTTTCTTTCTTTCTTTCTTTCTTTCTTTCTTTCTTTCTTTCTTTCTTTCTTTCTTTCTTTCTTTCTTTCCTTCCTTCCTTCCTTCCTTCCTCCCTCCCTCCCTCCCTCCCTTCTTTCTTTCTTTCTTTCTTTCTTTCTTTCTTTCTTTCTTTCTTTCTTTCTTTCTTTCTTTCTTTCTTTCTTTCTTTCCTCCCTCCCTTCTTTTTCTTTCTTTCTTTCTTTCTTTCTTTCTTTCTTTCTTTCTTTCTTTCTTTCTTTCTTTCTTTCTCTTTCTTTCTTTCTTTCTTTCTTTCTTTCTTTCTTTCTTTCTTTCTTTCTTTCTTTCTTTCTTTCTTTCTTTCTTTCTTTCTGTCTTTCCTCCCTCCCTCCCTCCCTCCATCCCTCCCTTCCTTCCTTCCTTCCTTTCCTCATTTATTGATTTACATCTTTATTAGAGTATAATTGCTTTACCTTGTTGTGTTAGTTGCTGCTGTATAACAAAGTGAATCAGCTATACATATACATATATCCCCATATCCCCTCCCTCTTGTGTCTCCCTCCCACCCTCCCTATCCCACCGCTCTAGGTAGTCAGAAGACACCAAGATGATCTCCCTGTGTTATGCAGCTGCTTCCACTAGCTGTCTATTTTACATTTGATGGTATATAAATGTCAATGCCACTCTCTCACTTCGTCCCAGCTTCCCCTTCCCCCTCCCCATTTCCTCAAGTCCATTCTTTACATCTGCGTCTTTATTCCTGTCCTGCCCCAAGGTTTTTCAGAACTATTTTTTTTTTTTTTTAGATTCCACATATATAAGAATCCTTACATTCCTGGGATAAACCCCACTTGATCATGGTGTATGATCCTTTTAATGTGCTGTTGGATTCTGTTTGCTAATATTTTGTTGAGGATTTTGCATCTATGTTCATCAGTGATATTGGCCTGTAGTTTTCTTTTTTTGTATCATCTTTGTCTGGTTTTGCTATCAGGGTGATGGTGGCCTCGTAGAATGAGTTTGGGAGTGTTTCTCCCTCTGCTGTGTTCTGGAAGAGTTTGAGAAGGATAGGTGTTAGCTCTTCTCTAAATGTTTGAGAGAATTCGCCTGTGAATCCATCTGGTCCTGGGCTTTTGTTTGTTGGAAGATTTTTAGTCACAGTTTCAATTTCAGTGCTTGTGATTGGTCTGTTTCTATTTTCTATTTCTTCCTGATTCAGTCTTGGAAGGTTGTGCTTTTCTAAGAATTTGTCCATTTCTTCGAGGTTGTCCATTTTATAGGCATATAGTTGCTTGTAGTAATCTCTCACGATCCTTTGTATTTCTGCAGTGTCAGTTGTTACTTCTCCTTTTTCATTTCTAATTCTGTTGATTTGAATCTTCTCCCTTTTTTTCTTGATGAGTCTGACTAATAGTTTATCAATTTTGTTTATCTTCTCAAAGAACCAGCTTTTAGTTTTATTGATCTTTGCTATCGTTTCCTTCATTTCTTTTTCATTTATTTCTGCTCTGATATTTATGATTTCATTCCTTCTGCTAACTTTGGGGATTTTTTGTTCTTCTTTCTCTAATTGCCTTAGGTGTAAGGTTAGGTTGTTTATTTGAGATTTTTCTTGTTTCTTAAGGTGGGATTGTATTGCTATAAGCTTCCCTCTTAGAACAGCTTTTGCTGCATCCCATAGGTTTTGGGCCGTCATGATTTCATTGTCATTTGTTTCTAGGTGTTTTTTGATTTCCTCTTTGATTTTTTCAGTGATCTCTTTATTTAGTAGCATATTGTTTAGCTTCCATGTGTTTGTATTTTTTACAGAATTTTTTCCTGTAATTGATATCTAGTCTCACAGCATTGTGGATGGAAAAGATAACTTGATACGATTTCAATTTTCTTAAATTTACTGAGGCTTGAGTTGTGACCAAGATATAAGCTATCCTGCAGAATGTTCCATGAGCACTTGAGAAGAAAGTTTATTCTGTTGTTTTTGGATGGAATGTCCTAGAAATATCAATTAAGTCCACCTTGTTTAATGTATCATTTAAAGCTTGTGTTTATTTTTTTTTCAGTTTGGTTGATCTGTCCATTGGTGAAAGTGGGGTGTTAAAGTCCCCTTCTATTATTGTGTTACTGTCGATTTCCCCTTTTGTGGCTGTTAGCATTTGCCTTATGTATTGAGGTAGTTCTATGTTGGGTGCATAAATATTTACAATTGTTACATCTTCTTCTTGGATTGATCCCTTGATCATTATGTAGTGTCCTTCTTTGTCTCTTGTAATAGTCTCTATTTTAAAGTCTCTTTTGTCTGATATGAGAATTGCTACTCCAGCTTTCTTTTGGTTTCCATTTGCATGGAATATCTTTTTCCATCCCCTCACTTTCCATCTGTGTGCATCCCTAGGTTTATAGTGGGCCTCTTGTAGACAGCATATATACAGGTCTTGTTTTTGTATGCATTCAGCCAGTCTATGTCTTTTGGTTGGAACATTTAATCCATTTACATTTAAGGTAATTATCGATATGTATGTTCCTATTACCATTTTCTTAATTGTTTTGGGTTTGTTATTGTAGGTCTTTTCCTTCTCTTGTGTTTCCTGCCTAGAGAAGTTCCTTTAGCATTTGTTGTAAAGCTGGTTTGGTGGTGCTGAATTCTCTTAGCTTTTGTTTGTCTATAAAGCTTTTAATTTCTCTGTTGAATCTGAATGAGATCTTTGCTTGGTAGAGTAATCTTGGTTGTAGGTTTTTCCCTTTCATCACTTTAAATATGTCCTGCCACTCCCTTCTGGCTTGCAGAGTTCCTGCTGAAAGATCAGCTGTTAACCTTATGGGGATTCCCTTGTATGTTAATTATTGTTTTTCCCTTGCTGCTTTTAATATTTTTTCTTTGTATTTAATTTTTGATAGTTTGATTAATATGTGTCTTGGCATGTTTCTCCTTGGATTTATCCTGTATGGGACTCTCTGCACTTCCTGGACTTGATTGACTATTTCCTTTCCCATATTAGGGAAGTTTTCAACTATAATCTCTTCAAATATTTTCTGTCCCTTTCTTTTACTCTTCTTCTTCTGAGACGCCTATAATTCGAATGTTGGTGCGTTTAATGTTGCCCCAGAGGTCTCTGAGTCTGTCCTCAATTCTTTTCATTCGTTTTTCTTTATTCTGCTCTGTGGTAGTTATTTCCACTGTTTTATCTTCCAGGTCACTTATCCATTCTTCAGCCTCAGTTATTCTGCTACTGATTACTTCTAGAGAATTTTTAATTTCATTTACTGTGTTGTTCATCATTGTTTGTTTGTTCTTTAGTTCTTCTAGGTCCTTGTTAAATGTTTCTTGTATTTTCTCCATTCTATTTCTAAGATTTTGGATCATCTTTACTATCATTACTCTGAATTCTCTTTCAGGTAGACTGCCTATTTCCTCTTCATTTGTTTGGTCTGGTAGCTTTTTACCTTGCTCCTTCATCTGCTGTGTGTTTCTGTGTCTTCTCACTTTGCTTAACTTACTGTGTTTGGGGTCTCCTTTTCACAGGCTGCAGGTTCATAGTTCCCATTGTTTTTGGTTTCTGCCCCCAGTGGGTAAGGTTGGTTCAGTGGCTTGTGTAGGCTTCCTGGTGGAGGGGACTGGTGCCTGTGTTCTGGTGGCTGAGGCTGGATCTTGTCTTTCTGGTGGACAGGACCGTGTTAGGTGTTGTGTTTTGGGGTGTCTGTGAACTTAGTATGATTTTAGGCAGCCTCTCTGCTAATGGGTGGGGTTGTGTTCCTGTCTTGCTAGTTGTTTGGCATGGGGTGTCCAGCACTGGAGCTTGCTCGTCATTGAGTGAAGTTGGGTCTTAGCCTTGAGATGGAGATCTCTGGGAGAGCTCTCGCCGATTGATATTATGTAGGGTCAGGTGGTCTCTGGTGGTCCAGTGTCCTGAACTCAGCTATCCCACCTCAGAGGCTCAGGCCTGACACCCGGCTGGAGCACCAAGACCCAGTCAGCCACACAGCCAGTTACGTGGGGAGTTTTTTGCCTTTTAGGAAGTCTGAAGTCTTCTGCCAGCATTCAGTAGGTGTTCTGTAGGAGTTATTCCACATGTAGATGTGTTTTTTATGTATTTGTGGGAAGGAAGGTGATCTCCACGTCTTACTCCTCCGACATCTTGAAGGTCCTCTCTCAGATCAGTTCTGACCACCCAACAACCCAGGCAAAGTACTGAACACATCTCAGAATCTCACAGGAGCAATGTTGTTTATCTATTCATAAAACTGAAATAATAACATTTGCTCTTCCTTTCTCCAGAGGTTTTTGTGAAGTCCATGTGACTTCTTCCAACTCATGAGCTGGCTTTCTGCCTCTGCAGTGAGAATGGCTGAGTCTGTGAGCTGAGGGTGGGGACCAAGAGGTGGAGGGGTGGGGATGAAGAGAAGAAGGGGCTGGCCTCTGCTTCCTGCCTGCCTGCAGGTTACCAGCATTGCAGGCTGACCCGCCTGGTTCAGTGGTTTGTATCCCTGTACTGTACAATGCAATCACCTTGGGTGCTTTAAAAACTACTCATGCCTGGGTCTCACCCCCTCCCAGAGATGCTGATGTGAGTGGTCTGGGCTGTAGCCTGGGCATCTGGATCTTTCAAAACTCCCTACATGATCCTTTTATAAATTAATTAATTAATTTATTTATTTTTGGCTGTGTTGGGTCTTCGTTGCTGTGCACAGGCTTTCTCTAGTCGCGGTAAGCAGGGGCTACTCTTTGTTGCAGTGCACAGGCTTCTCATTGCAGTGGTTTCTCATTGTTGTGGAGTACAGGCTCTAGGTGCACAGGCTTCAGTAGTTGTGGCATGAGGGCTCAGTAGTTGTGGCTCGCAGGCTCTAGAGCACAGGCTCAGTAGTTGTGGTGCATGGGCCTAGTTGCTCCATGGCATGTGGGATCTTCCCGAGCCAGGGCTCGAACCCGTGTTCCCTGCACTGGCAGGCGGATTCTTAACCACTGCGCCACCACGGAAGTCCCTCCCCATGTGATTCTAATGTACAGCAAGGGATGAAAACGTCTACTTTCCAGGGAAGCAGATCTAAAGAAATATAAGTGGCAGCCCATATTTAACTGGCTCTGACTCCGTCTGTGTGTATTGAGTGCCTGCTTTTAAGGTGAGTTCATTACTCTGTGTAATAGCAACCACTCAAGTTCTTATTGGATTAGATTGAGTTGAATGTACTCTTGACTCATGTTTAAGTGTAGGTACAGGAACCACACTCTCGTCCTGTACCCAATGACTTGTCCCAGATGATCACCGTTATGTCATGACTGGTCTGTCCACTGGCCACTTCCTTCCTTTGGCTCTGTATCTGAAAGTCATTACAGATGAAGATCATTCCTTCATCTCTGGCTGTGGACAGACTATTTACTGAGTACATACAAAAGTTCTTAAGCCTTTAGGTGTATGAAAATCACCCGTGGGGCTTGTTAAAACACATGCTAAGCACGATCCCTGGGTTTTTGATTCAGTGAATTTGAAGTAGGGTCAAGAATCTGCATTTCTAACAAGTTCCCAGGAGATGCTGTTGCTGCTGGTCCAGGGACCACACTTTGAGGACCTCTGGTCTAGGCAGCCTAGGTTCTTTTATTATTTATCTCTAATCTCCCAAAACTACATGAGTAGGCACGGCCACCTCCATTTCAGAGAGCTTAGAGAGTTAAGCAACTTGTTAAGAGGAACATTCTTTTCAGTGGCAGGGTCAGGATTGGAACTCAGGGCTGCCTAACTCCCAAATCTGCCTCTCTCTGCTTACCACTGTGCCTCCTGATAGGCAGTCATTGGCTTCCTGCAGTGACCTCAACCATGTCTCAGGCACCATGGAAGTGACTGGAGACCCCTCCCTAACTCACTTCAAACCTTTCTGTGGTCTCCATCAAAGAAGAAAACTCAGAGATACCACTCAGGTATGCAGCAAAGCAGTAGCAATAGGAGACGGCCAGTGACCCAGGATCCAATGGCTCCTTTCCACAGAACATCTCCAGGGTTGGGGAGGGCTTTGTGCTGCAGGGGTCCAGAAAGACTCTTGGAGGAGGAGGTAAAGTGGGTCCTGAAGGACATGGGGTTCTAGGTTCTGGCCCTGCTTCAACTGCGGCTTTTATGACAGGGTGAACCTCAGAGGATGTGAGGTCTCTGCTCCAGTTTTAATGCCCGGTCCTTGGACTATGTCCCCAATCCTGCCTCATGCCTTCTGGGTGGAGTCCCGGTGCTGGCGTCCCTCCTGGTCCTGTTCAGTCTTCCTCTGCCTTGTGCTTTGACCAGGTGGGCCCTGTTTGCCATCAGCAGAACTGGACTGTGCCAGGGGCCATACTGGAGCTCCCCTGGGGAAGGCACAGCAGGAGTGACAGGGACAAGCTCACCATAAGGGCTGCTTTAGAGGAAGCATAGCTGATGTTGGGTCTTCAAGAAGTCACTATGGTTGAGTTTCTGGGAAGCTGCCTGTCTTAGGAGAATAATGGCAGTAATAACATGTGGGAGAACTGCTGGCCTGTCCAGCACAGGAAACAGCTGCTAACAGAATCCCCCAGGACCTCCTGAAGGTGGTCTTCAGGCTAGAGCACATGCACGGTCACCGAAGTGGGGTCAGTTAGCTCCTGGCAGCTTCTGCTGCCTGGAAACCCAGCCGTTAGCCCTGCTTAGACTTGGCAGGTGCCCCTCACGTAGCATATACTCTTCACACAGCTGATGGGGCTTCACCCACACCCCCTGAGGATGAGGAGCAGCCTCTATGCTCCATCCAGCTCTACTGTCACAGAGGACCTTCTCTTGACTCCCTGGTGTGAGTTCTGTGGCCCTAAGAGCCATGCTTATCCCAAGAAGGGGGTCTTTTCCTATAGTTTCCAACCTTGCCTCCCTTGATTAAGGCAGAAACCAAAACAAAGGAGAGCTGTTCCATGGGGGTAGAACAAGATGGGACTTGGGTTCTAAAGCACATGTGATGGCCCTGAGGTTTGGGACACCTCACTTCATTCTTCTTGGACTCGGTTGCCTCATTCGTCTGATTGATAGAGTCATTTGGGATTTGCCTAAGGAGGTGGATAGGTTAAAGAGTACATATCCTTCAGTCAATCTTGGCATCCAGGTGTGTGTTTGCAAAGTCTCAACTTGGCTCCTGTTACTTCCTGTGTGTGTACACTGAGGATGGAGTTCATGGTTTTGTTGAGAATATCATCAGGACCAGTGGAGGTAGTTTCTGGGGACAAGAGACACCTAAGAGCATGAAGCTTGCTCACAAAGGACCCCCAGCCTGAGGTGAGCCTGGAGGACCACAGGACGGTCCAGGCTGCCCAGGCCGGGGAGGACCTCTCAGTGAGAAGGCTCCACCCCAGGGGTGTGAGGGAGCTGGATGTCCTTGGAAAAAGCCGAGGAGTTGTCCAGAGCTAGGCCGCCCAGCCAAACCCACACTGGGTGCTAGACGCCCAGGTTCCATTTCCATAAATTACAGGAAGAGTCATGAGTGACCAAGTGATACACCTGAATTTCTGTGATCGTTTTTCTTCTTATTTTCAAACCCCCTTTCATGTGTTGAGACTTATCATCATCCTGTCTTTGTGTCTGGACATTCTTGCTCAAGTAATGACTGGTCTAATGTTCTGGGGCCCTCATGTGACCTGGAGAGGAGTCCTGAGAGGCAGGAGGTAGCATCCTGATCCTGGTTTAGCCCATTGTGACCTCAGATAATAAGTACCTTATCTCTTTGGGCCTCAGTTTCCCTAGCTGTAAGATGGGAATAACACCTGTCCCATCCACCTCATGGGAAGTCAGAGGTGATGATGCCTTTGAAAGGGCGTTGGGATGTTGCAGAAAACTTTAAACTCTACAAGTGTAAAGAGCAGCCAATCAACCTGAACTTGAATGCACCTCCACTTTTTGCTAATATCGTGACCAATGAGCTCCCAGAGCTCCATATTCTCATCTGTCTGATAAAGATAATAGTCCCCTCTCACAACAGGACCATTGGGCTGCTATGAATTATGATAATGTGTGTACAGCATCTAACAAGTGCCTGACATACAGTCTACAAACCCAAAACAGCAGCAGCTGTTATAGTGATTATAATCATTAGACTGATTATAATCTTCACAGATATGAATACAGATAATTTTGCCAGGTAGACCCAATTCTTTCATGGAAATCCCTTCCCTTCCCTTTCACTATAATGGTTCTTAGTACCTCTGTTTAAATCTAGAATCAGCCTTGCTAAGCCTTCCTGGGCCCTGGATAAAGAGCATCTTCTAGAGCTCGATGGCTCACTCTCTCTGCATTTCACCCTGTTCTGTCATTTGGGGAAAGAAGTTTCTGTGTGCTGGCTGTGCCTGTCACCCCACAAGGCAGGACAGGCTTCAGTCAGAAAGCCTAATGATTTGTGTAGGAATTCAGGATGCTCTGATAGCATACTTCCAATGGCTTCTTTGCCTGAGATCTTTGAAGGAAGCTTGCAGAAAGGCATGTTAGGATTCCAGCTTTCCTAACCCACGAAGGCTCATGGAGGGTGCTATGCTAATTGGCATGTCTGCCGTGTCCCTCCCAGAGTGCCTTTGTGCTGGCTGTCAGCTTCCGCTTGGTAGATACTAAACACTGTGAAAGCGAATGATATCATGACTGACAACTTAATAGATGTCTTTTTGAGCTGCACGTGCTCCCGCCAGATAAAATTAACAGAAGCCTTCAAGACCGCTCTTTTCAGGCTGAGTCTTGAGAGAGAGTCTTGTTAGCAAGAGCCTCCCTACTCACGTGAAAGACAGGAAACTCAGTCTGATTGGAGATTAGGGGCTTGGATGCTTGTCAACAGGGCTGCTGCCTGACTTGCTGGATAACTGACATTTTCCCAGGTCTTTCTGATAACAGGTAAAAATTATGAGGGGTGGAGACAAATATGACTCCTGTTAATGTGAGCAGGCCCCCAGATGAGGCTTGATGTTAAAAGTCATCACCTTAGGAGATGGCACACTTATTCTGATTACATTGGAAGTACTTAAAATATCTTTTCATTTTTTTTTTTTTTAAAGGTTGTTTTCAGAGTCCATACAACCCCAAATCCCAAAGTAGTGCAGGTTGGCTAGATTAAGCTCAAAGTGCTACTTGTTCTGGAAGTTGGTGATGCTGGGCTCTTTTCTTTTTTTTTTTTTTAAGCTTTATTGAGATGTAATTGATATACAAAAACATCACACACATTTAGTGCGTACATCTGATGAGTTTGGACATAGGCACACACTCATGATACCATCACCACAATTAAGGTACTAAATACATCTATCACTGCCAAGAATTTCCTTATGTTCTTTTGTGGACTTTTTTTTGTAAGAACATTTAACTCAAGATCTGTCCTCAACATCTCAACATGTTTTAAAGTGCACAGTACAGTATTGTTACCTATTGGCACTGTGTTGTACAGCTAATCTCTAGTTCTAGAGATTGCTCATCGTGCATAATAGAAACTTTCTACCCACTGAAAAACAAATCACCATTCCCCCTCCCTGCAACCCCTGGCAACCACCATTCTATTTTCTCCTTCTATGAGTCTGACTAATTTAGACACTTCATATAAGTGGAATCAGTCAGTATTTGTCCTTCTGTAACTGGCTTATTTCACTTAGCATAATGTCCTCTAGGTTCATTCGTAGTGTCACAAATAGCAGGATTTCCTTCCTTTTTAAGGCTGAAAAATAGTGGATAAAGAAGATGCACTGGGCTCTGCCCCACACTACCTTGCATCACACTAAGCCATTTTTATTCACCCAACAGGCTGCACATTCACCTGCCTCTGGACCTTTACATGTGACCTTTTTTTTTTTTTTGCCTGAAACAACAACTTCCCTTTCTTTGGGGGCTTGATAATTCCTTGTCATCTTTGAAGGGTCATTTCAACTCTTATCTTCCATGAATGAGGTTCTCAACTCCAGTTTTCCCCCAGGAAGACCATTTCCTGCCCCTGCACCTCTGCCGCTCCATGTCCATTTCTTGGCAGTTGTGTCATCTTGGAAGAATTGAGTTATGGCATCGTTCCCCACACTGTGATTTCTTTTAGATCAGAGGGCAGATCTTTATCAAAACTCTATAACCCAGCCTCCAGTGGAGCATCCATTATGTGGTGTCAACTCAGTAGATATTTATTCAAAACTCTAGACAGTTAGCGAGAAGCATGGGTAGGTGGGAAGAGTTCAGCTTCTAATATGAGGCAGTCTTGATTTTGAAACTGCACACCTCAGACTGGAACTTGAACCCATGGGCCAGGAGTTGAACCCTAAACCCAGATTGGGACTTGAACCCACTGTCTTTTAATTAAGATCACACACCTGGTCTCAGGACTTAAAGAAGCTCAGGTTCTTGCTGCCTCGTCGCAGAAAGAATTCAGTGAGAGACAAAGTGATAGGTACGAAGTGGATTTATTTAGAGAGATTCACATTCCTTAGACAAAATGTGGTCCATCTCAAAAGGCAGGAGCGGCCCTAGGGAATGGGGTCGTCTCAGAAATTGAGAGTGGCCAAGGGAGAAACGCACTACACAGGGAGAGTGTGGGCCATCTCAGAAGGTGAGAGGCCCCGAAATATGGGGTGGTTAGTTTATGGGCTGGGTAATTTCTTCATCTAATGAGTGGGAGGATTATTACAACTATTTGGGGGAAGGGGCAGGGATTTCCAGGAATTGGGCCACTGCCCACTTTTTGGCCTTTTATGGTTGGCCTCAGAACTGTCATGGTGCCTGTGGGTGTGTCATTTAGATGCTAATGTATTACGGTGGGTGTATACTGAGGCTCAAGGTCTACTGGAAGTTGAATAGTCTGCCATCTTGGACCTAGTTGGTTCTAGCCCGTTTATATCATATCCTCAAGACCTATGTCATTCTTTTAGAGGTTGTGCCCTGTCCCCTTCCCTCCTGTTTCAATTTCACCTTCCTTCCTGGCCCATAGGAGTGGGGAAGCCACAGGGAAACCCTCAGTGTCTCTGAGCCTAATGTCTCCTGATCCATAGGAGAGAAAATGATTCCTAAAGGTGTGGGGTTTCTAGGAGAAATCAATAGCATGGGCCAGGTGCTCTGCACAGCACATACAGGCTGTGTAAAGCATCTGCTGGAAGGATCATAACTTCTCAAGGCAGTTCTCAGAAAGAAGCTCTCCAAATGGTTCCGGCAAGGCTGAAATCTCTGGAATAAGTACATAGGCTCTCGAGGGACTACTTAGAAGAAATCTCTCTCAATGGTCTGAGCAGATGCTGGTGTGTGGTGAGAAATGCAGCTTTGCTTTCCACTAGCCAAGGCTCGTGATCAAACAGCGTCCTGCCCAGGGCTGCACCAGGTCTCAGCCCAAGAGCCCCGGTGGCAAATTCTAACACATTTCCAGCTTCATCTGTGTGCCCTGTTCAGCCTTCTGCAGTTTAACAAGTTCCAGGAAAGATTCCAGTGCCTCTTCCAAGCATAGGAAAGTTTCTCGGGTTCAAAGAATATCATTCCTGGAGCTGGCAGAATGATCGTTCCAACACGTCCCGCCCATGTGGGACAGATGGTGTTACAGAACATTTTGTCCGATGAAAACCATTGCCCATGAATGAGATTGCCTGCCATTTGAAAACGCGTTTCCACAAGAAGCCTGCTTTGTTTCTGGGAATTAGTTAGAGGGGCTTGGACGTGCAGTGCCAGAATGCTTGGAGCCACAGTGCAGACTCTGGGAAGACCTTTCCCCAGGACCCCCTGAGCCCACCTGTCACTCCCTGGTGAGGTATAATTTCCTGTGATCCCTGCTGGCTCAGAAAGCCTATTGAAAAGTATATGCCAAGGGGCACAGACTCCATTACAGAAAAGAAAATAAACAAACCTGGAGACAAGTGGAATTCAGTAAGTTCAACTAAGCATATAATACCTTACAATAGCTGGGATGCCCTAAAGTTGCTGAACACACGATAAGGGAGGAAGGATTTAACTGCAGTTAAGTGTGCGACACAGGTTGTTTTTATTAGGAAAGGGGTATTACAGAAATAGCAAAAGTTCAGCAGAGTGTTGTTAGGATAGTGCTGAAAAGCAGAAGGATGAGATAGCTCAAAGCAAGAGGGTGAGCCGCAGCACAGCACCCAGGAAAGTGAAATGAAAGGGTTTCGTGGAGCAGACAGTATGTGGAGACAAATGGGCAGCACTTCTCCTCCTCAAAGGCTCCTTGAGGTTTTGCTAAATAAAGCAGGTAGGTAATTCAGAGGAAGTTCAACTGGGGGAAATGAAAATTCGACAGGAATTGCTGTTGCACCTACAAAGTGGCAAAAGTAATCTAGTAAACATTTTACTGGCAGCACACAGAAGAAAATATCTTAATCCAAAAGAGTGACAGTGCTGGCGTGGAAGAGTTTTCGCGTGCTGGGATGGAACAGTGAGGGAGACACTGCTGGTCAGCTGGGATATTTACGTCAGTCTCGAATCTGAGACTTTACCCACAGGGATATTATCCTCGACGGTCTCCTCCATCCCTCCAGCAATAGGCCCACCTGGGAATGCAGCCCCCTTAGCAGAACAAGTCCTCAGGCACCTGTGCATTTATTCATCAACATTTACTTAGTACCTATGCTGTGCCAGACTCTGTTTCCGGTGCTGGATGTACAGAGACAAGGTAAGCACCTGGCACCGTGAAAGGAACTTGCTGATTGTCAATCTTTTGAGTGAATTAATGATTGAATGAATGAATGGATAGATGTATGGGTGGATGAGTCAGGGCATCTGACACTCCCCTTCACTAGCGGAGGCCAGGGTGTAATAGATGGAAACAAGGAAGTTCAACTGAACTATTTCCATGTACTCAGATAAGAGTCTGTGCAGGACCAAGTGGGTACCCTGGGGAGGCGGTTGCTCCCCCTGGGAAGTCAGGGAGCGTGTCCCACAGGAGGATAGAAGGAGTCCTGAGGCAGAGCCTTCTAAGATGACCCTCCTGTTCCCTGGCCCCCCTTCAGAGGGCCCTTGGTCTCCAGGAATGGTTCAGCTTCTCTGCTTGATCCTTGGCCCTACTGCTTGCATGGGTTGCCCCTTGCCCACTCATTCAGTCTGTTTCTGCCCACTCTGGGGTGACAGACACACCAAATCCTGCCCTGGTGTCAGGCCCATGGGATTGACCCACACTTCCCATGGACGTGGCAGGGTCCCCTGCAACATGACGAGGGGGTAACTTGCTCACTTTATTTTTTTTTATTGGAGTATAATTGCTTTACAATGTTGTGTTAGTTTCTGCTGTACAATGAAGTGAATCAGCTGTATGTATGCATATATCCCCTCCCTCTTGGACCTCCCTCCCAGCCCACCCCCATCCCACCCATCTAGGTCATCACAGAGCACCGAGCTGAGCTTTGCTTTATAGCATGTTCCCACTAGCTGTCTATTTTACACATGGTAGTGTATATATGTCAATCCTAATTTAAAATCATCCTGTGTTAAGGGGCAGTGAATGTAGCTCATTCCAGAAGCATCTAGAACTCATAAAAGAGGATCACAGTAGAAACAAACAGATGAGTGAGAAAGGACAGGATTAAAGAGGGGTGGAGGAGGGTCCATCACACTGCTCACGTAGCGGCTCCTTGTGGCCCTGAGGGACCCCGGGGCTGCCTGGAACCCTGTGAGGACCACATAAGGTCTGCTTCTTCCAGCTGGAGGCTGAGTAGGAGGGTAAAGAGTGAGTATTGTCACAGGTCACCAAGGAACGCCCAGAGAACTCTCACTTAGCTGGAGAGGTGGGGTGGACATCGTCTTTTTCCTAAAGCCTTTAATTGCTAATGACTTTGAGTGGGATTTGTTCAAGTGATTCTTTGTGTTCAAACTCTTTTTGTTCAAAGTCATTACTCACTGTGGTTCCTTTGGATATTTGAGACAGCTTAGCCTGGCATATTCCCCATCATGGCACTTTATAAATGTTTATGCTGATTAGAACTTTTATTTTTCATAATGACCCTCTAATGTAATGATAACACAAGTAATAGTCCATATCTAATGTCTTCTTGTCCAAAGGTTGAGGGAATTCATTTCGTGTATTTAGTGCCGAACTCCTAAAGGAAAACTGTTTAAGCTGTTGCCTTCACTTATGCATTTCTATGAATCTCTGGATAATAAAAGGGAATGGCTTGTCTGGAAAGTCGGGAGAAAGGGAAGATGTTCAGGTCATTTGTGATGGCCTTTTGGATGATCTAAACACCGTTTCCTTATCACAGAGCTGCTCAGAAACATTAGGTTCTAGGCCAATGACAGGACGAGGAGACTCTGAGTGGGAAGCTGGGAGTTTTGCAATACCTGGGTCTGTTTCAGATGCAGTGACACTAGGCCACTGGACTCTGGGTGGCCCATAAGCAGGTCATGGGTGCAGCTGGTTGCTAGTGGGCAGGGGTTTATTGTGAGGGTGTGAAAAGAGTGTCCTCCTCCAAGCCAGAGAGAGGAGAGCCCAGGAACCCACTGAGCAATCCAAAAAGACTGGGACCCCCCTCAGGGAGCCTAACTGAGAAAAATGGAGACTGCCCATTTTTCACCAGGCTGCCCTGCACATCATGAGTCTTTTCTTTCATCCTGAGCCCTTCACCCCTTAGGGATGCCCTCTCCTGGCATCCCTCTTCTCCATCTGTGTCATTTTGTGTGTATTCCCCAAAACCTGCTCTCAGTAATACCTCGAGGGTGAATAAGTGTAGCTCATGGGTCCCCTCTCCCAGGGGTGCATTCACGTTAAGTGTGCAATGAAAAACTTTGGGTGCAGGAAAATGGATTGCAGACTGGGAGAGAGCTTGGTCTGAGGAAACTTTCGTGTCACTGGAATCATCTTGAGGATAAGGAGGCATGTCTTCCACTTCACCCATGAGAAAGCTTGACAGATAAAATACCAGGCACCCAGTTAATTTAATGTCAGATGAGCAGCAAATGACCTTTTAGCAGAAGTATGTCCCAAAGATTGCATGGACATACTGATACTAAATTAATCATTTGTTGTCTATCTGAAATTCAAAATTAACTGGGCTTCCTGTATTTTTATTTAAGTTAATCTCATCCATGAGTCCTAGACTTGGTACAATCTCCTGGGGTCCTGAATGTGGCTTAAATGCTACCCGGTCCCAGCAACAGAGGTACAGGTGAGTACACATAGTGGTCCAATCCACTTGTGCCCAGACTGATCCGAAAGTGGTGCTTCTGCCTTCATCCTCCTGGTTATTTCAGTGAAGAGGAGGTCCTTCTGGTCTATTGTAAACCCAAGAGGTGGTAGGAGAGGGGGCACACTTTGAGCCCCTACCCACTTGCTTGGGAGGCATGAACATTGCACAGTGACACAAGCATAAGCTGTGAAATCAGAACTGAGTTCAAATCCAACTGTAGAACTTTGGTCGAGTGATACTCTCTCTGTGCCTCTGTTTCTCATCTGTAAAATGGAGATGACATCTACCTCTCGGGTTGTTGTGATTTTCCAAAGTAAGATATGGAAAGCAGCTGTGTAGTGAACCCCATGATGTGCCCCAGCTGCTGGGAGAACTGGTGGCAGAAACAGCTTCCAGCTGTCATTCCCTTCAGGCCCTGCCTCAGCTGTAAAGAGTCATACTGCCCAAAGTTAAATCCCTTCCAGGGGCCTTCATCCAGTGATTGATGAATGCAAGAGCCTAAAGGCCTGTCCATCTCAGCTCAACCCCGGACAATGCAGAAAAGGCCATTCAAGCTCTAGAGCATCGCTGGTGGATCACTGAGCCTGCATCACTTTTCCCTCTGCCATTCCTGCTTCCATCCCTTCTCTTCCACAGCTGTGATCCCAAGGCCACTGCTAACGAAATATCCTGCACAGTAAACTCTGTCTTAGAGTCTGCTTCCCAGGGAACCCTGCCTGCCACAGCCTGGTACCGTTCCCGGCATGTAGGATAGGTGCTCAACCCATGGAAAACACGGACGACAACAACCCAAGAATGGCAACAGCAGAGTCAAATATACAACATGGATCTAGTTGTACATGGCAGCTCCTGCACCTTCTTAGAAAGGGCTTCCTTGCTGGCGGTGATGTCATTTGACATTAGATTGTGATCAATGCAAGGCCCATGCCTGCCCCTGTGCCTCTCTTGGTGGTCGACATGGGCCTGGAAACACAGCAGGTGCTCAATAAATGCTTGGACAACATTTAGCTGCTTGGCCTCAGAATATCCGATGGAGCAGTAGACTTCTATGGGACAATCATTTACAGGTATAAATAGCTTCAGGAGGGTTTGCTTATTAAGTGTGTGTGGAAGAGATACATGAGTGGTTGCAGTAGAAAAGTGTGGGGTTTGGGGATACCCTTGGTCCATGAAATAAGGTCATGAAGGAAGAGTGATGGATCCCCCAGCAACCCTAGGAATTGGTGGGAGAGAAGCTCTGGGTTACAGGCAGGGCTGGAGAGAGAGCAGGCTACACCCAGGAAATGGGAATTTTCTCTAGGTGTCCAGGGGGTTAGGCAATGAGCAGAGGTCAGAGGCACATGGAGATTATAGAATGAGAAGCCTGTGTGCCAGGCTAGGGAGTGTGATCTTTATTTACAGAGCGACGGGAGCTACTAGAAGGAGGGGAGCAGGGGATGGGGTGGTCCAACCTGCATTTTACAGGCCACTCTGCCCTCAGTAGGGAGGATGCCTAGGTAGCTGTTTGGCCTAGGTAGTGGGGGTGGAAAGCAGACGCACAGGAGACTTTTCTGTGAGGGACGGTATATACAATATATACGGTAAAAGATGAATTAACGGATGAGAGAGAAGGGAGCCATGGAGGTGGATATCCAGGGTTTTCCCCTTCCCTCGCCATTCTGTCTACCCAGCTCATCATTGCAGGACCCAGCTGAGGTCCAGCCCTCACCTCCTGAAGGTCATTATTGACCTCCCCTTCCTCTGAAGTTACTACAAAATTACATCTGAGCTACCCAATCACACAGTGAGAATTCTGAATCCTGTTCTCATTTTCTTATGTTATTGGGAGCTTCTCCAAGCGGAAGCTGCCCTTATCTTCCTAAGCACACTCGATTGTCTCTTCGTAGTTCTTTCTCAAACGGACCAGCTGTGCCTCTCTCAGAGTTTTTCCCCAGTGTGATTCTCTCTTCTTGGAATGTTCTTCTTTCTCAGCTGTCAGATCTCAGCTCACCTGTCACTTTTGAAGAGTGGGCCCTCCAACAACCTCAAAAAGGTCACGTCCACTTGACATGTATCCTCATGGGATCCTGTATTTCTCCTTCTCAGCACTGATGCCAGTTTAATTACCAATGTACTTACTTAGTGCTGTACCTCCATTGTCCTTCCCACATACAGTAGTTACTCATTAAATAAATCTTTGTGGAATGAAACTGTTACTTGTGGCTTCCACAGTGTACATGGGCAATCAGTGTTCACATTCCATTAGTCCAGCTCGATGTGTGGGTGGAAACCATTTTGAAAGTTGTTTCCAGGGGGTTGAATCTACTCTCTCTTTCAACCCCCAGGATGAAGCAGCCCCCGTATCATAAAGCTACGCTTCATAGCTAGTTCCCTTCCCTTGTGCTGTGGGAAATCCCATTTTCTCCCACTCCATGCTTAGTGGAGTTGGAGGCAATCTACATATCCAAGACATAAATGCTTCATGAATCCAGCAGATACTGAAAGAGAGCTTGGTAGGTACAAACCCTGGGGACATGCTCTGGAGCCAAAGAGTGTCCCCACACGCACGAACTCCGGCTCAAACATTCCCAAAGGAAACCTGATCCACCTGTGACTGGAGCCACATGGGCTGCGGAGCTTGGGTGCCTTCCTGGTGTATGTGGCGTCTCTGAGAGCTTGGTTTATGAGGATCAGAATTGCATGCCAGGGCATGATGTGGGGCTTTTGCTAAACTCCTGTAGAGGAAGAGATGAGGTTTCAGCCTCTACTGTTGAGAGGAGAGGGGGGATCCTGGCACCTTGTTACCTACATGACCCCTCTCAGCTCCATTTCTGGACCCTGTCGCTCAGACTGTGTAGATGGAGGCTGCTTTATAAAGATGTAGGGGTGGAGGAGCAGATGCATCCGCTGGCACAGGGAAGACAAGGGGCTGCCAGGCGCTTGAAAACACAAGTCACCCTATGCAAAAGCATGGGGATGCTCTGCCTTTGATCGTGTCACTCCTCAGGGCTGGAGCCGCCTACCTGTGGCGGGAATGTGGCTGGGGCTCTGGCTTGGAGCTTTGGCATTCTGCCCAGCTCAGGCAGTGGGTGCTGTGGCAAGAGCTATGAGGGCTGGGTGTACCTGTGTGTATTTAGGGGACGTGGTTAAAAAGGAAATCATGGCACAGGTGAATCAGAGAAGTCATTCTCAAAATCATCACCTTGCCCTTTAATTCCTTCTCTGAGAGCCTCATTCTTTGGAGGTTAAAAGGCCTTTGGAGTTCTCAGATTCTCTTTGGATGAAAATGAGAGCCTTGAGATAGAGAGAGTCTGAGTATCATCCACCAATGGTGGATGATGGTGGATGCCTGGGGTGCCGTGGGGAGGGCTCTCAGAGGGCTGTGATATCAGCCAGGGAGGTGGGAGAGAACACCGTGTGGGGAATGGGGCTTCCAGAGGGAGCTGAGCTGAGCCAGGAAGGCGCTCGACAAGAGGGGACCCCATGTCAGAAAGACACTTCCCTGACCTCACTGACAGTCATGAGCGGTGCCAGTTTATTCACTGACTGAGCATGTATTTATCAGAGCCTATTGTGGGCCAGACACTGCCTCAGCTCTGGAGAAACAGTGATGGACAAAACAGACAGGGCATGCATTCCAGAGGGACCAGACAGACAATCACAGAGTCAGGCCTTACAGAAGGTGTGATCCCTGTGACAGAAAGATTAAAGAGTGGGTTATGGGGGCAGGGAGAGATAGTTGGGATGAGGTCTTCAGGAAAGGGCTCTTTGAGGTCTGAGCTGAGGGCAGAGTTATGGGAAGCAGCTAGTCATGCTGTTGGGGGAAGGCATTCCACACAGTGAGAACAGCTAGTGCAAGCACCCCAGGTAGGACTCAGTTTGGTGAATTTGAGGAATATAAAGGAAACCAGTGTGGCTGGTGTATCACGGGGGACGAAACGTGATGGGGGATGAGTCAGGACTGGGCCTAATAGACCATGGGAAGAAATTTGAACTTTATTTCAAATGTGATGAGCAGATTTGAGAGGGTCTAAGCAGAAATGGCCATGGCTTGCTTCATGATCAGATTTTCTCTTTGAAACCGTCGCTCCAGAAGTTCTGTGGAAAAGGGATTGTAGGGGAGAAGAGTGAAAGCACAAAGATAAAGTTGAGAGTTCTTGCAGAGGTTCAGGCAAGGAATAATATTGGCTGGGCATAGGATCTTGGCAAATAGAAGGAAGAGGACTTCCACATTCTACTGTGTTGGTGTAGAAATGGCAGAACCTCTGATGGACTATGTGTGGATGTGAAAGGATTGCTGGTTAGGAAAAGGTAGGAATCAAGCCCCTCCTGGGGTTTTTTCTTGAGCATCAATAATGGTGCCATTTTCTGAGATGGTGCCCCTGAGGTGAGGAGCAAGTCTGGGAAGGAAATCAAAAGTTGCCTTCTGTTCCCAAGTGTCAGCCAAAGGGGAGGGCTTCCTGAACATCTGAATGGGAATGGTAAATTATACCTGGTCAGGGACTCATCTTTAAGAAATGAGCAGGTAACTCAGATTCAAAAGCTGAACATCCTTGCCCTTCCTTTCTTACCAAATTAGGGGCTGGGAATTAAAATACCTGGGCTCTGAGGCCGTGCCTTCCACGGGCTATTCCTGTGGAGTGTGGGGATACTGGGGGATGTTAAGACTCCTGGGAGACATGGGGTTGCTCTGACTGCTGACTTTAGCTTGAGGAGGCCCTAGGGCTTCGGCTTTGTAGAGTCACACGTAGACTGCATGACGGTATGAGACACTTTCACCCAACATTTTCTTTCTTTTTCCTGCACTGGGATTACATTTGCACCAAGGTTGAATCTGCATTTTCTCTTATAAAATTCTTGCACATTTAATCCCATCTTGGGTCTTGGTATTGGCTTCTTGGAGGACCTGGACCAGTAGACCTTGCTGACATCAGAAAGGACAAGGGCCATATTAACCCTACCACATGCCAGCAGGGCAGTAGGGGAGGTCTTGCCCATGCCCTTTGTGAAGTGGATTGAGTTCTTGGAAACATACAATGGGAGCAGCCATCACTGTTGAGAAATTCAATCCTCATTTTTAAAAAAGGATATGCAAAAATTATATTGAGGATTAACATATAACATTTTTTAATAAATATCTCCATTTTCACTAATATGCAGCAAACCAAATAATACACTATCAATAGCATGATATCCATCTTAAATTCACTATAATGAGGTCTGCACAATTAATTCCATGCATCATTCTGTGCTCATAAGAATCTTGTAGACTTTTCCAACCCTAAATCAGTTCATTGCTCATACATTTGTGTGTTTTGTAACAGATAATAACATATATCTTGTTCCCCACCAAATGTCCTGTGACAATCTGATTTCATGAGTCGGAGTTACTTTCCTCCTGGGACCTTCTCAATTCCATGGAATTCCATGGAATTCTCATTCCATGCTGAACTGTTCTAGGCTGGTGTTTATCTTCTGCCAATGTCCTTTATCTAACTGTCCATACATTCTCTTTGTTTTTATTTCCTTATTTCTTCCTTGTTCAGTTATCCCCAGAAGTAATGTTGATGTATGTGGAAACCAACATTCTCTTGATCAACCAAAGTTATTCAGAAGTAAATATGTCCAAACCAGATATCTTGGTTAAGAGAATTTATAATTGGTGAGGAATAGTGATTCCATGCAGAGTGTTACATGGGTCTTTGTGCAGATAACTGACAAAAGCAGTAAGAGCATATTCATTTATTGATCTTTTAATCACATTTTTTGGGCACCTGCCACGTGCCAGACCCCAGGGTGCTTAGAAATTGTCAGATCAGGGATCCCAAAAGTTTCTTTTGAGAAGGATGCGTTAAGCATTGAGAGACTCTTCCAGCTGCAAAGACCTGTTCTATTTACCTCTATGAGAAATTGACACCTTTAGCATTGGAGTTACCCTCTAAAATTGCTAAGACCATGATTTCTCTGTTGAGATACAATGGTTGCCTCCCAAACACTCTGAAAATTCAGAGTCCAGATTTATTTCAGAAATTCATCATGATGCTTTTAACCCTTGATGCCTTTTGCAGGAATGATTTATGGAGTTTGTTTCTTTATATGGTGGTGTCTCCAACCAGGTTGCAAGTGATATAAGGACTGTGATTTCAGACAATTATTCTCTTGACAGCATGTGCCCAGGTGCATACAGCAAGAGAGGATGTTCCTCTTGCTTTTTTCCAGAAAAATCAGCACGGCAAAAATGAGCTACACGGCATTACAACAATTGGTGTGCAAACTAAGTCAACCAGTTGCTCTTCTTTCACAACCAGCACAAGAGAAAGGACTGATCTGGTCACCATGTTGATGGACTTTCCCCCAACTGAGATGAATCTAAGAATTGTTTATGTGAGCCTGGCCTTGACAACTTTAGACGTCCTTTCTTTCCCTCCCTCAACTCTGTCTCTTTGTTCTCTCTCCCCTGTTCCTCTGCTCACACCTTTTCTCTTTATTCCTACGTGAGTAGTATGTACTATGTTTTAAGTCCTTTGCCAGGTTATACAGCAAACGTTTTGGTCTCAGAACATTTTAACCTTCTTAAATATCTTTAACAAACCCCAAACTTTGGTTTTTGTGGATTTTACCTATTGCTCTTTATTTCATTAGTAATTAGAGCTAATAAAATGTGATATATATATATATATCTTTATTAATTCAGTTAAAAATAATTTAAAAACCTATCATATATTGACAAAAATATAGCACTTTTTATTAAAAATAACTATATTATCCAAAATTTTAAAATAATGAGGTGAGTGCCCTTGTTTTACATTTTTGCAAATGCCTGGCTGGTTAGAAGACAGCTGAATCCTCATAACTGTTTCTGGATTCTGTTGTGATACCTCTTATACAGCCTCTGGAAAACTCCTCCAGAGAGAATGAGGACAAAGACAGCAAATACAACCTTAGTACTTTCATGAAAATAGTTTTCACCTTGTGAACCCCTCAAAGGGTCTCAGGGACCCCTCAGGGTTCCTGGGCTGTACTTTGAGAACTGTTGTGCTAGGGTTAGAGATACAGGCATGAAAGACCCAGCATCTTTACCCACCATCTGGTAGTGGAAAGACACAAAAGGATATTTACAGCCCGGTTTAGTCCTTGATGTGCCAAGGATAGGCAGGGGGCTATGGTGGGACAAGGAAAGAGCTACTTCAGTCTGCGGGGTGTCTTTAGGTGTGGAGAGGAAGGGGGGGTCAGAGGATGCTTTCCTGAGTCAGTGGTGTGGAGCTGAGCTGAGCTGAGCAGATGGGAGTGCAGATAATTAAACTTGAATGCAAATGGAACCACCTTGTCTGATACCCTGATTAGGGTTGATTATGAGGGTGACCTAGGGCATTTGGCTTTCAGCTTTATGATGATTTTGTGTGTTTGGTGGTGGTAGAGGGCAGGCTTTTCTAGCCTATCCTCTACCTCTGATATCCCACAACTTCCCAGGAAGGAGCCAGAGCTGGAGAAATGAAGATAACAATCCACATAAACAAGAAGTGAAATTGACCTGCCAGTGCTTTCTTTCTGAAGCACTGAGAACCAGGTGAGCATTTTGCAGTGAATATACTGTAAACCAGATAATTGCCATTCATTGTTCTGAACACCTTGGGATCTAAGGCATGAAATGGAATTTGCAATAAAAATGTATCTCACATTTGCTACCTTCTAGAACAAAGTTGATAGCAAAAGCCACAAAGGTTTTATTTATTAGTTTGCTTGTAAAGAAACAAGAATTTGGTGTTTCTGTCTGAGGTTAAAAGGCAGTTGCACTGTCACATCCAGTCTTCTCACTCATTTTGAATATAACATTTTAAAAGATTCTTCAGTGAGTGTGATGTTTAGTTTTATGTGTCCACTTGGCTAGGTTATAGTATCTAGTTATTCGATGAAACACTCATCCAGATGTTGCTGTGAAGGCATTTTGGACATGTGGTTAACATCTACAGGCAATTGTTTTAAGTAAAGGAG